>NC_090928.1:662307301-662932301 GCF_040938575.1 Ambystoma mexicanum | reverse complement strand
CACCTGTACCTTATATGGATTGGCACATGGATGCAGGCATCATGAAGGTCCAGCAACACAAGTCCTGGAGTTGTACAGCCTGGAGTAGTTCCTTCAACATCACCATCCTGAACTTGTACTTTCTCAGGAACTGGTCCAAGGCCAACCTCCAAAGCACCATGGACGTTCCCATGGCACAACGGACACGGTCAGCAGCATCAAGAACTGCCTGAAGGGCCTGGCAAACCACATCCCATCATTTATCATGTCCAAGAAAATTTCCCTCACCTTCCCTGTTGAGAGATGGACTACTGTGTCCTCCAAAGTACATGCAAGTACTTTGCAAAGGGTCAACTGGCATTAATTGCCTTCAGCGCCATGCTCCGTGAAGCAAAGATTTTCTTGACTGAAGTGTTATTATTTTTGTACTCACTCTATGTTGGTAAGTTGGAGGTGGATGCAGCCGGTTGTGAGCTCACTGTGGCAGGGTTGGACTTCCAAACCCTCTGGGGTGGGATAAGCTGATTGGAAGGGAAGTCCCCTGCCCGGCAGGCAAGGAACATGGTGCTGCCACAGCGTCCCAATGGGATCCAAGATATCCACGTTAAAGGGTAATGCTCTTTCTGAGTGGGGGCCCTTGCTAAGGATGTCAGTGAGGTTATAAGACTGTATTGGCTGGCTAGAGTTCCAAGGCCCAGGACTAAAACTACCCTCTCCACTGTTTTCCTGAATTGGGCATTGAGGTATGCCTGCTGCAGGTCGAGGTCAGGTGAAGTATCAAGCCCACTTGTCTCATGCAGCACTTCGACCAAGGCCAACAGGTCGGCCAGGACTCAAGAAAGAAATCAGTAGTCCCCACACCCATCGGTTCCATTCCAAAGGAGGAGGGGTCACCCTCCTTGTCAAAGGTCGTCCTAATGGACTGCAAGAAGTCTGACCTCGATTCCGGGATGAACGATCGGTCCACCGCCAACATACACATTAACAGAACTGCCCGACGGGGCCTTTGGACACAAGCACCTCAAGGGTCATCACTGCTGTGGTAGGCTGCGTAAGCATTGAGGATGAGCTTGAGGGCGCGAGACCTGACGAGGCTACCTTGGTGCCAGAACCTCTGGGTGCAACTGGTGACTGGACAGCCTGCAGTACCTCTTCACCGTTTTGTAGCGTCTGTCCTCCTTCTTGGGCGTGGGGCATTCGGTATCCGGGCCAGACAACTTGGCAGTCTATTGTGCAAGATACTCGGTAGGCGGACGCCTGAGGGCTAACTTGGCTGTTGTTCCCTGATCGCCTTCAGATTCATGTGCTGGCAAGAGCTGCACTGCTCAGCATCATGGTCCACCCTGAGGCACCACACTCAAATACAGTGTGGGTCCGTGATATACATCTTCGAGCCAGAGTGTTTGCAGTGTTTAAAACACAAGGGTTTAGGGCCCGACATATCGGCGTCAAAGCAAAAAAAACAATTTAGTCACTGAAATGAATAGCGGTGCGAACAGAGTGCTGAGTGTGCGGGAAAAAGGAACTGATGTATGAGGGTATAGTGATGTGATATAGGAACTACTGATATCACGTATGGAGTTGAGGAATGGTGCAGTCCAGAAATTGAGTTGACAGACAAGGACTACGCCCTCCTGTTGAGAAAGATTCTGAACAGCTGACGATGGTGGGGCTATCTATCAGATGAGGAATCTGTGTGAGAATGCAATCCATTGAAAATGTGACGCTACGTGGCGGGGTTGTTGGAACCTTGTGTATATTTAGTTTTGTGCGTATACTCTTTTTTTGTATTAAAGGCATACAATGCATACATGATATTATGGAATAAAGACAAATATATTTTGAAACTCAGAGTCATTGGTCACATGTTTTCAATTGCAAGAAAAGAGCAGTTGGCATTATATGTAGCTTAAAGGAATAGTGTGCTCAAAAATGTTATTGCCCCAAGCATTCGGGGCATGTGTGTTAAAGCAATCGGATTGATCGTAAAAACATTTCCTATGCACCTTACCTTAGTTTTCATCACTTTTACACATGCGAAATTAAGCATCGGGCACGGTCATCTTGTGCTAATCTTATCAGTTACTGCATCGCCCTAAATTGAATTGCCTTTGCGGCACTAAATCATATCCCGCGCCCCTGAAGCTGCCAGCACTAGACGCATACGGGCCATTTCTCAATGCGAATGCACATCTCATGTCAACATTCTCTGTGCGCCAGCTAATGACATGTCTCCATGGAAATGGCAGGACGCCTCTTTCCTCAATAAGTATAAACAGACCACTTCTCATCAGACAACATCAGAGTTGCTTTTTCAATCGTTTCACTGTCTTTTTTTGTATATCCTGTGACTCGTTTCTGCTCTGTTCAGCTATCTTCGTTACTCGTAGCCCGTGCAAACAGATACTAGTACTAGCATTACTATCTATTTTAATTTTGTCGTATAATGGCCACAATACAGCCCTACCAGTACAAGCCGGAGTATTCCGATGCAGAATTAGTTGAAAGAGAAAGATGCGGAAACGACGGGGCATCGGAAGACAGTTAGGAGGACGAATCACTGTATCACGAGCCTGGGCCTAGTTGCATGCAAGACATTTCCACCTGGTGTACCTGCAATTGGTGCAAGGTCATGCCAACCGAGGTGGAGAACTGCTGCTGCCGAGAAAACTCTGGATGCTTGGCCTACATATCGGAAGAAGGCACACCACCGCTATGCGTTACCGAGCTGTAAGACTTCAGGGCAGCCTGCCTCACAAGGTCCGTGTTGAGGATTATGATGGTGCATATGCATGAACTTCGCGCAAAAGTTCACCTTCGCAATCCAAGTAACGAATAAGTGTACTCTAGATGTGATGTCACTTTTTCATGTTTGTCTCCTATATTGTTGTAACTTTGATCTATCGCTGGCATATGAATGTAGTCTGGCAATTCAATACATCTCTCGCTATTTGGGGAAATCATAGTGGTCATCTTATGTGTCTTTCACGTACAACCAAGAAACAATACTTCTCTGTGCCCCAAACGTTATGGATTGCATGGGTGTTCACTTTTGTAATGTGTCAACACTTTAAAGCCCAAGTTGATTGATTTATGAAGTAACATTTGTACTGGCAACTATGCCATAGTATACAAGATTGCATTTACAACTAAGGTTTGTACACTTATCAGGTTCATTTAAATAGTTTGTATGTTTCTCTTCCACAGGTGGTACAGGCTGGTGGCCTATCGTTCGTTTACATGGTGGCTTCATGGGAGGCTTGGATACCGCGTTCGACGAGTGATTCCCGCCTGTGTCGTCGGAGCCATTCGAGCCAAATTCCCCAGTGACAGCGGTCAGTACAGGGGATTTTCTCACACTGTACTGCAACCCAAAGTATACAATTTGAAGTACATTTGTGCCATCAACATCAGCAACAAAATAAAAAACAAATCATCTTTTATGAATAGTTCTTTCCATTTTTCAGTGAATCAAGGACAAGCTCACTTGTCTATGAGTAACATGCAACAATGGGTGGTGCCCTTTTTTTTACGCCCACCCCCTCTGCAATAATCCATGCCCCCTCTAGTATCAATTGCAGTTCTCACCTGTGGCCGTGCGCTCCCAAAGGGGATGGCAGGGTGGGAATGGCCAAGGTGCCAAACACCATGTACACTTCAAAGGTATCTTCTGCACATCGGCCATTGTACACATGGACTCCCCAGACGTAGTGTCTCCAGGCTCCCCTAAAGCAGACTGCGCCCCTGCAATCCACATAAGTGTCTCTCCATTCAGCAGTGTTCCGGCCGTTTTCTACATGCCTCATGCCCATCCATCCCCCATCCAGTATCAATGGCAGTTCGCACATGTGGCCGTGCCCTCCGAAGGGGGCTGGCAGGGTGGGAACGGGCGAGGTGTCAAACACCATGTACACTTCAAAGGTATCTTCAGTGCAGGGGCCATTGTTTACATGGCCTAGCCAGACGCAGTGTTTTCAGTCTCCCCTGAATCAGACCGCGCCAGAAACATGTCACTCATTCACATGCACACCCAATTTTCTAATTCTTTATAAACCCCTTGATATTTATCCTGAGAACATCTGTGAGCACTGTAAGTCAATTTTTGATCGTGCTACCTGCTCTCCTGATACTAACTACCCTGCTTGCTGAATCTAATTGTTAGTTAAGGTAAGGGCAGGTAACCTATTAACTTCACTATAATCATCTCTTTCTCATCTCAAAATTTCTATCTATTTCGAACGAATGTACCCAGTAGTGTAATGTTCATTCATCTCAATGACTTTACCATTGTCTACTGTTTAAAGTGTTCTGATCTCGATGTTTGTTTGTTTGTTTACTTTATTTAGTATAGCGCTCCAGACCCAGCGGTATATGGGCGCTTAAGGACAGGTTACATAGTTACAGAATATATAGAGAATACTTTCAATTATACAGTTGTGGCGGTAATATGCCATATATGGTATGCACAAGCAGGCAGATTTCACAAATAGACATTCCAGGGTATGTACAATATATACAGTTAGAAATAGGCTAGTCTATCTGAAGGTTGCCTTCTCCAGAAGCCAGCTGATGACAAATTTTCGGAACAATTGGAAGGTTTTGGCCATTTTAATATTCAGCGGCAAGGTGTTCCAAAGTTCAGGGGCAAGGACAGTGAAACTCAAGCCCCTGGCTCTTTTGGCAGTGAATCTGGGCAACGTGAGGCAGAGAGTATTGGAGGATCTAGTGATTCTAGTGTTAGGTTTTAAGGTGGTTTGTTGGTAAGGTACGGGGGGCGAGGTGGTTTAGTGCTCTATAGGTAAGGAAGAGGGTTTTTAAGTCGATTTTTTGTTGGGTGGATAGCCATTTGCAGGATATTCTTAAGTGGGAGATGTGCTCTCTCCTGGGAATATTTAATGCTGCTCTCAGCGCATTATTTCGGAGGATCTGATGTTTCTTGACTATAGCTTAGCTGGCACCAAGGTAGAGGCTATTGCAGTAGTCAAGCTTCGATTGAATGAGGGCCCTAGCCAGAATGAGGCAGCTGTTCGTGGATAGAAAAGGTCTGCAGGCCGTAATTAGTTTTCCTGTGTTGACGATAGCTGAGGCGGTCATGTTAACTTGTTTGGAGAGGTTGGTATTGGCGTCAAGGTAGAAGCCTAGGGTTTTCACGTTTTTCACGACTGGGATGATGTTGCCATCAATGATGAAGTTGGAGTAATCGGGGCTAAGTTTCTGTAGATTATTGGGGGATCCGAGTAGAAGAAGCTCGGTCTTCTCATCATTCAGGCAGAGGCCGTGTGTGGCCATCCATGCCTGAACGATGACAAAGATTTCGTTAATCCTAGTGGCGTCTGTGTTGTAGTTGTCAGTGATGGTGAGGAGTATCTGGGTGTCATCTGCCTAGTTGGTGTAGGTGATACCCAGATGGTCCAACTAATCAAAGAGAGGTTTTGTAAAGATGTTATAGAGGGTGGGGGAGACGCAGGACCCTTGTGGGACACCGCAGGTGATGGGGATGGGGTCTGCTGCAGCCACCGATGAGAAGACCCTCATATATAGCAAATTTCATCAGTGTCAATTGTGATAGAATCACATCTTTCTCGGACCATGTCTATAAGCACGTTTCCTTTTGATGAATGAAATAACATTCAACAGACGAGTAAAATGTTACGATTTGCGTTGCATCAATCAATTCTGTATGAAAGTTATCCCAGTGTATATTCAACTACGCTACACAGGTTTTGCTTCTTTGACCAAAACAAACATTGCATAGAAAACTTTGATATAATTCCATCAATATCATGCATTCAGTAGGATTTCTTTTGTAATTATGTGTACTTTTTTTACACAGATTTTATAGATTTTTCAAGAATGCTGCTTTTATGGTTTTCGGTTGCCGTTCTAGGTGCCATGTCAAAAGTAAGGGCACAATCATGCATACATTCCCGAGGAATATTGATTTAATAAGAGAATGGGTTCAACATTGTGGTTTTCCAGTGGACAAGCTTGAAAGTAGAGGCCAGGCTGTCTTGGGATACTCGAGGGTCAATCGATTCTGCATCTGCAGCCTGCACTTTACAGATGATATGTACGACCAAATGCAGTACACAAAAAAAGCAGCGACTCAGAACGTCTTGTCAATGGCTTCCAAATGCAATTCAACTCTTTTCATGCACACAGTGCCTCAGGTGAGTCCGGGATGATGAATTAGCTGTAGGCGGTGGGGTAATGTACAGCTAACTACATGAACGGATTGGTGCTTTCGGGGTAAATGTGTCTTACTAAAGTTTGCATATTGCCAGATTGTATTACTTTTTAACTATACCATATTTTACTACACATTTGTCCCTGGTTTATGGATCATCCTAGAAAGTAATTATGACCATAAAAAACAATGCCATAGTGCCCTTCAAAATAAGCATAATCTTTTCGTAATTGGTTGCTTGACATGCTGGTACTTTGACTAACATTACATCATCCTTTGGATCTGGTCCAGAGTATGAGGTATACAAACTGACAGTTCCCTTGAACGAAAGAAAGTAAATCCTACATAGGATACTATTAGACAGTGACATTCATATAAAGGTGCAGTGTTTCAAACTTTTATGATTTCAGTCCTAACGTTACACTTCCTCCCTAATGCAGAATACATTGCAAAATGTTTGAGGGCAACATTACAATCATTATGTTTCGCATGGTGATCTCTGATCAAGTACACTTGCCATTAATCAGTTGAAATTCGAAATGTATATTTGGACTAAATGACGTACACTCTTTGCGAGGGTATGTGTGTAAGTGATGTGTGAGATAAAAGATTTTAATTTCCAATATGTTTGACTTTTTTTTAATGAATATTCTATTCAAGGGATGTATACAAGGTGTGGAATTAGAAGAGGAGGCACGTAGATCAGAGGTGGTGGACCAGCTGTCTGGTGCAGTTGTTACAGAGAAGACAGCGGTTTCACAGAAAATCAAGAAAACAAGGGTAATTAACAGTTTTTTATAAGTGTTTTGGGCTGGTGTTTTCTTCATAACATGTTTTTTTTTAAAGTGCCATCTACTGTATGTGTGTTTTAAATTGAACATGTTTTAGAACCCATCTCCTAGAGGCCCAGAAGTGAAAGTAGTATAAAGACACAGACAACAAATGAAACCAAAGATGTTGCCTGCCCAACAGATTTCACCATGGAGCAACTACTATTTGAGGCGGAGCGTGGTCCATTCAATAAGCAGACTTGTGATGCTTATGCCCAATGGCCTGAAACTGAATGTGACCGGCGAAGCCAGTAAAGTGTTCTTGGACCATTGGTACAATGTGAGAACTCTACAAGATGAAACTGAATATAATGAAGATGCTTTGGAATTCCTCGCAGACCACTTGACACAATCTACACCTGCAAAAAAAGGTCCACCCAATAAACAATCGACATTGATGGTTTCTCCAATTCTTGTGCAAATAACACAAGCTGAACTAACAGAGACTGAAGCTTCTACACAATTGACTGAGGAACTGGCCAAAGATCTCGACTACAGTTTGTCTAGTTTGGCCGATTTGTCCACCACAGTTGAGTCACAAACCACATTCATGCAGGACGATTGGCTAATAAAGAGCAGAAATTTGTATTCGACCCTGCCAGGTAGAGATTATACTGATGCTGAAATGTGTCCATCCAGTGAGGGGGAAAATATGCGGGAAGCCACTGGTGAATGTGACTCGTGTATTACAAGGCACTAACCTGAAAATACAAGCCACCTGTGCCCATCTCCATGGTACATTTTCATGCTCCGCTCAACCGATGCTGGGCAAAGTTCAAGATGGTAATCTACTGTGTTCAGCAGCTTTACTTTTCAGCGGCTTGACCTTTAGTAAGTTGTCCAGTTTCTGTCAATTTGTGGGACTTCAGTTCCTTGCTAAAACGCAGTACTACAAATATCAAAGAGAATTCTTATTCCCTGTTATTAGTCAAGCCTGGAAAATTGAACAATTGTCAAATGAAAGGACATTCCCAGGCAAACGGTTCAGGCCAGCTGGCAACAGACAGTGTGACAGCCCCGGATTTTCAGCAAAGTACTGCACATACCACTTTCAGGACATGGAAACTAAAAAAATTGTGAGTTCAGAGATCGTGCAGGTGTCCCAATGTAAATCCTCAGTGGCCATGGAGAAACATGGTATAATAAAATCCCTCGTACATCTTCAATCGAGGGGAATACAAATAGTCCTCATAGCCACCGACAGACTTGTTTCAATAGCCAAGGATATCCGAGAGTTTCAAAACATTCAACATCAATTTGATGTATGCCACGTTGCCAAATCAGTCAATAAAAAAATCACAGCTGTTGGTAAAAAAAAGGGTGCAGAAGAACAAGTTACTTTCTTACCTGGTAACGTTCTTTCGATGGGATGGTCCGACGACGTATTCCATATCTATGACATGTAATCACCACAGCTGTGCTGCTTCGGAAACTTTTTCGCCGTCTGCGTCCTGCGTCGATGACGTCGATGCGCCGTCGTCGAGGACCTCCTCCGACGTCCGACGTCATCCGATGTGATAAGTAGGACGCACGACGCCCATAGCCTCAGTTGTAGTTTTTTCCCCCAGAACGTGTGACATAAGTCAACTGCCAGTCAGACACAAAGCCTTGCGGAACGTAAGCTGCAATCGCAAAAGAAATTCTGCAGCGGGGAAGGCCGGGCGGGAGCGATATGGAATACGTCGTCGGACCATCCCATCGAAAGAACGTTACCAGGTAAGAAAGTAACTTGTTCTTCAAGGGGATTGGGTCCTCCGACGTATTCCATATCTATGACAGACTCCCAAAGCAGTACCAAAGCAAGGAGGAGGGAAAGAATTTAGAATCAAAATGTAGAATAGCTAATCAAATAGCAGAGCAAAGGACCGCCTTGCCAAAGGCCAGATCCTGTGCTCGGATGGAATCAAGGGAATAGTGACGTACAAATGTATGTACTGAAGCCCAGGTGGCTGCATCACAGATGTTGCGAATAGGAACACCCCTCTGCAGGGCAGTAGACGCAGCCATACCCCTGGTAGAATGGGCCCGCAAGCCAGCCGGTGGGTCCTACCCGCCAAACGGTAGCACTCCGAGATGGCCAAAATAATCCAGCGAGACAAAGTCTGTTTCGTCACAGCTTGCCCCAAACGCTTTCCAGCGTAGCCAATAAAGAGTTGATCATCCACTCTGACCCGGGACATGCGTGAAACATAAAAGCTTAAAGCTCTCCTAGGATCAAGCCTATGGAGCCTCTCCTCTTCCTTACCAGGATGCGGAGGAGGATAGAAAGCCGGAAGAACAACCTTCTGGGCCAAATGAAATTCCGTCACTACCTTCGGAAGAAAAGAAGGACGAACTCTAAGGACAACCCTGTCCTTGTGAAATACAGTGAAGGGAGGCTTAACTGAAAGTGCCTGTAACTCACTCACTCTGCGAGCGGAAGTAACCGCAACTAAAAACACAGTTTTCAGAGTTAACAGCCTCAAAGGGCAAGAATGTAAAGGCACAAACGGAGCACCCATAAGAAACTTAAGAACCAGGTTTAAATCCCAACCGGGCACCAGGAAAGGTAACGGAGGGAACACATTAGTGAGCCCTTTCAGGAACTGTGAAATCAAAGGGATTTTAAAGTAAGAACACTCTTCAGACGAGCGCTTAAAGATGGACAGCGCCGCCAGGTAACCCTTAACGGTACCCACTTGCAAGCCCCTGTGGGCCAAAGAAAGTAAAAAGGACAGAACCATGGGGATGTCACATGCAAAAGGATCCACATTCTGAACTCTGCACCAGTCGCAGAACTTACGCCAACGGCAACGGTACAGAGACTTTGTTGCCGGCCTTCGGGCCGAAAGCAACACCTCCATCACGTCCTCAGGGAGGTCCCAATCCTTATACCTCAACCTTTCAGAAGCCAAGCGTGAAGGTTGAGGGATCTGACCTCTGGATGGAGAACCTGACCCCCCTCCCGTGAGAGCAGATCGTCTCGGTAGGGAAGACGACGTGGAGGGCAGATGGATAAGTCGAGAAGGTCCGGGTACCACGTCCTCCGAGCCCACGCCGGGGCAATGAGGATCATCCGGGAACCGAACTTCCGTAACCTCCGCAGCACTTGCGGGATGACGGGGACTGGAGGAAACGCGTACAGCAGCGGGAATGACCACTCCACCACGAACGCGTCTCCTAAGGCTCCTTCTGGAGGAAATTCCCGCGAGCAAAACCTTTCGCACTTCCGGTTGACACTGGAGGCGAAGAGATCCACTTGAGGGGTCCCCCAAAGGGCGAAGATCTCCAGGAGAATCTCCTGAGCCAACTCCCACTCGTGAGAGATCGCGCTCTGCCTGCTCAGAGCGTCCGCCGTCACGTTTTCGGCTCCGGCCAGATGAACTGCCGAGATCGAAACTTCCTGCTGGATGGCCCAGAACTCGAGCTGCATCGCCTCTCTGCACAGAGGAAGTGACCCTGCCCCCCCCTTTTTGTTGAGGTAGTGCATGGCCACTGTGTTGTCCGTCAGGATCAGGACATTCTTTCCGAGCACAGTCGGCAGAAAAGCCTTCAGGGCTAGCCTGACGGCCCTCAGCTCCAACAGATTGATATGGAGTCTGGACTCCGACGGAGACCAACGACCGCTGACTGTCAGCCCGTTGGCATGAGCTTCCCATCCCGTGAGGGATGCATCCGTCACGATCGTCACCTCCGGCCAGGGAAGCCAAAATGGAGCCCCCTTCATCAAGTTGCCTTCGACGGCCCACCACCACAGAAGGTCCCGGGCGACCGAGGACGGCACCTGAATCGAGTCCGACATCCTGCCGGAGGACTGCAACCATTGCGTCTTGAGTGCCCACTGCAAAGATCTCATCCGCAGGCGAGCCTCTGGCACCAGAAGAATGCAGGATGCCATGAGGCCGAGCAACCTCAAGAACTCGAACGCTGGGAGCGTCTGGGCATGCTGAAACTTGTGCACCATCTGCTGAATGTGAAGAGCCCTCACCTGGGGAGGAAAACACTGCCCCAGGGAAGTGTCGAGCACTGCTCCGATGTACTGGAGCCGCTGTGTTGGCGTCAAATGGGACTTCTTTAAATTGAGGGAGAAGCCCAGCCTGTGAAGGGAGCGACAGGTGATCGATAGATGATCCAGGACTTGCTCGGGAGAGCTCCCCCTGATCAACCAATCGTCCAGGTAGGGGCAGACGTGAATCCCCCCCTTGCCTGAGATGCGCTGCCACCACCAGCATGAGCTTGGTGAAAACCCTCGGGGCGGAGGTCAATCCGAACGGCAGGACCCGAAACTGAAAGTGCGAGTCGCCAACCGCGAACCTCAGGTACTTCTTGTGCTTGGGATGGATCGGCACATGGAAGTAAGCATCCTTGAGGTCGAGTGACACAAACCAGTCCTGAAGCTGAAGGGCCTGGAGGACTTGAGAGAGAGTAACCATCTTGAACTTGTCCTTCCTGAGGAGTTTGTTCAAACCGCGCAAGTCCATGATGGGTCTCAATCCCCCGTCTTTCTTCGAAACCAAAAAATAAGGGGAATACCATCCCTTGTTCCTCTCCGCTACAGGCACCAGTTCTATGGCGCCTTTCTCCAGCAGGGCTTGAATTTCCTGCGCAAGGAGCGAATCCGGACTCTGCAAAGAGAGGTTCCCCGGTGGATTGTCGCGAGGCCTGTGCCGAAAAGGAAGACAGTAGCCGTGGGTTATGATCTCCAGAACCCACACATCTGAAGTAATGGCTTGCCACTCTACAAGATGCTGCGCCAGCCTTCCCCCAACCGGCGAACCATGGGACATGGCCTCACGACTGAGTGGGAGCGGCTGCGGCGTTACCTGAGGGCAAAGAGGCAACTGCCCGAGCGGCCTTGGCACCACGGGTACCCTGTCGTCCACCTCTGGTACCCCTGCGTTGGCCTCTTTGACTGCCAGCTCCTCTCGCTTTACTGAAGGATGAGTAACAGCGAAAGGAACCACCCCTCCACTGCTGTCCCCTAGGACGAAAAGGCGGAGGTTGGCGAACCGCAGCGCCCAACGACTTCGCTGCAGCTTTTGAGGTCTGCAACCTCTCAAGGCTCTCGTCAGCCTTGCTGCCAAAAAGGTGTTCACCATCAAAGGGCATGTTGAGGAGCCGGGACTGCACATCAGGAGCAAACCCCGACTTCCGCAACCACGCAAACCTGCGTATCACGGTGCTCGCCGCCATGGACCCACTGACGCATTCAGCCAAGTCCAGACCCGACTGAACGGACTCACACATGGCATCCTTACCATCCTGGACCATAGCAAGGAAACCATCCCGTTCATCCCCTTCGGGAATATGTTCAGCCGCTAACGCAACACAGTTCCACAGAGTGTGCGTGAAACGTGACAAGGCACAAATGGAGTTGGCCGTCTGAAGCGCCATACCACCAGAAGAAAACACTTTCTTCGCCCAGCCATCAAAACGTTTGTCGTCCCCATCAGGAGGGATGGTAGGGTACGACGCCTGCTTTGCCGGGGCCGTGGCCGCCTGCACCACCAAACTTTCCGGAGTGGGGTGCCTGGTCAAGTAGCAGGGGTCGCTACTGGCTGGACGGTATTTACGCGACAAGGATCTGCCCACCGCCGGGAGACTCTCCGGAGCAGTCCAAGCCGCCGCCACCCTTCTCTGTAAAGCCATATGGAACGGCAGTACCGGGTCAGTTGGGGGACCAACATCAAGGATGTCCGTCAGATCATCCTGCACAAACTCCCCTGGGGGAGCAGACCATCCCAGATACTCAGACACCCTAGCCATAAGGCGCCGGTACGAGAAATCGGCATGGGAGCCAGGCTCAGGCCTACAAAATTCCACCTCCGGAGAGGTGTCCAGTCCACTGGCATCATGCAGTGACTGCCTCAAATCGTCAAACTGACTATGGCCCGAGACAATTTCATCTGGCACCTGACTAGGAACCAGGCCATCAGAATCCTCATCCGCCTCCGAAATATATTCCAGGTGGCGAAAAGGCACCCGAGAGTGCTTGCTCTTAACCAGAGCCTTCCTAGGGGGTACACCCGTGACACGGGGCACCTCCGACACGAAAGGCGTCGAGCCAATCGGCGCCGACGCCGAGAAAACCGGCAACGGTGCCGAGAGGATCGGCGTCGACATCGAGGAAATCGGCGTCGACGTCAGATGCAGCGCCTCCAGTATCGGCGGCGTCGACACAGCCCTCGAAGCCGAAGCTCCGAGCGTGTCCCTCGACGACCTGATCGTCGACGGCTTCGACGATGTCCTCGAAGCCGGAGCCTCGAGAAAGCCTGTCGACGCCCTCGACGCCTCAGGCGTCAATGTCTTCCTCGAAGACTTCACAGGAGCACACGGTCTCGAACGCGTCGAGGACCGGGACCTGGAACGGGTACGGCGAGAACGAGCCTCCTTGTCCGAACGGGACCGCTCCCGTGACTCGTGCCGACCACTCTTGTGAGCGGCATCTCTCGACCTCACACGGCCGACCCCACTCGGGGGCGCGGACGGCAGAGTACCCTGCGACTCAAGAATCGCCAACATTTTCTTCCCGAAGGAAGCCCATTCCTCCGGCGTCGCACGGCTGGTGGGTCAACCGACGTGCCGTGCAGAATCCTCGGAAGAGGACCTGGAAGGCGACCGGTGACGGCGCTTCCGAGAATGCCTCGAAGAGGCTGAGGAGTGGCGAGACCCACTCCTAGAAGAAGACCGACGAGACTTCCGACGATGACGCGGAGAGTCACCCCTCGAATCATCCGTCGAAAGCCCCGCCGACTTCGACTTCCGGGGCTTGGACACCCGACCTACCGACAACTTCTTCTTACGTTCGCGTAAGGCTTTGGACGTGAGCGACTGGCAGTCGATACAGTCATCCGTGTCGTGGGCCTCCCCGAGGCACCAGAGGCAGGCGTCGTGCGAGTCAGTCACCGACATCTTGGACCCACACTCCCCGCACTTCTTAAAGCCCCAACGCGGGGTTGAAGACGAAGTGGAAGACATCGCCGAAGGAAATTCACAAACGAACAGGTTCGAAGAACCAGAAAGAACAGAACTCCAAAGAGTCGAGGCTTAGAACCGAGAAACACGAAGCAACACGTTCGCGGAAAAAACGGAACTGAGGCTATGGGCGTCGTGCGTCCTACTTATCACATCGGATGACGTCGGACGTCGGAGGAGGTCCTCGACGACGGCGCATCGACGTCATCGACGCAGGACGCAGACGCCGAAAAAGTTTCCGAAGCAGCACAGCTGTGGTGATTACATGTCATAGATATGGAATACGTCGGAGGACCCAATCCCCTCGAAATTATTTTACAGTGTTCTCAGTCTCTCAGCAACAATCTTTGGTGGAGCTCCATATCTTGTGATGTGTCTGTGGAAATTATACTTAGAAAATAGCGCTCATTGATGCACCACTGTTCCAACATTCACTCATGGACAGAAAACCAACATTTTCACAAATGTGCACATGGACTTTTATCGGAGGAGTAGGAATGCAAGAAGAAGTGGTTGGTTCCATCTTCACCTACACACAAAGCTCTTGAGAAGATCGCGTTTGATAAAACTCTTAATTCTGTCACACAGGAGATTTGGAGGTGTTCCACAATATGTGCCTAAAGTACAGGCCCAAAAGGTTGCATTTTGGCATAGACGGTATGCAAACTCTGACATTACTAGCGGTATTAGCGCATAACAAGAACATAGGGAGAGAACAATTGAGAACTGCAGGAAAATTTGGGATGAAAAATGGGTGGTCAAGCCAATATACCAGGAAATGGAATTCAATTTTGTGAAAGATCTTACTTTGACTGTGTTGGACATGTGTTGGACATGCATACTCATGGAATCAATCATGGAATCAATCCTGATTTTGTTCCTAGGACACATACATTGCCACAAAACATTGCAAACGTGCCCTGTCCACCAAAAGCAGACCTTGTTGAACAGTTGACTTCCCGGTATAAATGATTAGAAGCAGGGTGTATGTTCCACAATGTTTGTACATTGTACATGAACAATGGAATGCTATTAAACTCGATTTTGAAAGCCATCAAAAGAATTAAGAAGTTTTGAATTATGCCCATTTAATCCGGTTTATGAATCATTAATTTATATCTCATACAATAACATGCATGTCTGTGGTTGATTGGTGTCTGTAAAGCTCAACATAGGTGGCCATAGCGTCCAATTTGTCTTTTCAAATGTTTCAACTTTTTTTGGCAAGAAGTGCCTGTTGTAGGATGCCATCCAGTGCAACTCTGTTTTCCCCCTTCCCGCTTTCGGCCAGCTCCTGTGGGTCCTTCACTGATCATGGCGCAGGAGGGTCAGATGGATATCAGCATGAAAACTACTGCAGAACCTTAGCATGCACGTGTCCAAATAGACAGAATAAATACGCGTCTCACTAGGGAATGAGACCAGGAGAGTAATTTCAAGGGAACCAAATTTTATATAAGCAAATAAATGAAGCAAAGGACTCTGCTGCTTGAGAGTGCTCTGCCGAACATTACAAGAACAGTATATTATAAGTTCTCGAAACGTCACTGCTGATGTTTCCCTATAGGTGCATAGTGTTACATCAGGATTGGAGGAAGACATGGATACAGTATATAAATATAGCGACTGGCTTCACAGGATTGGCTGGTGTCTTGGAGATACGGCGGGCCGCACGTCAGTCAGCTGGGCTCTTCTCGGCGGGGTGAAGGTTGGGCAAAGTTCCACGAAGATGAAGTACAGCTATCTGACTAAGCTAAATAACAAACCTGGCATGCAAGAACTAATGACTGTAAGCAAAACACTGCATGAAAGGAGGCTGTTGCTGTGAAATAGGTGCATTCTGACCTATATTTGTATGGGGGCATGTGTTAGGGGTTGCTCCTTTGGATGCCTTATCAAAAGAGAAGATCTTTGATTTGCGGCCTTTGGAGTCTTACCATTTCAAACACATTGGGGATTGGTGTTACTGTTACGAAAATATATGACCACTCTATATTAGGTGTATGGTAGGTAAATTGGAGGTGGTGCACAGGTAGGGTTTGGTGACCAGATATGTTCAAATGGAATAGGGGGCATGGGTTCAGGGGATAGCGGTCTGGCAGGTAGGGGGTGAAGAGGGCATGAGTCGGTCAGCAGAGATGGATGGGGCAGTAAGGTTGGAGCAGGCCTTGGCTCACATTCTTGGATGGGCACATTTTGTCAGGGCTCGATACTCGCAAAAATGAATAGCTCATTTCCATGAGAACAGGGGACACGCTGAGCTGACAGAGGTGTCGGGGGCTTGCTGTGCGCAGCACTGGAAGAGGGAGAGTGAACATTTCTTGAAGAGTGAACATTTCACCAGAGAGGAAGGACACAAAATAGAGTTCAAAGTATACACATTAGCACAACGTTAATACACTTATATGAAACATGGGTGATGCAAATCTGTACAGGAGGGGTGGATATGTCTCCCCCATCAGCTTATATGTCATTTTCACAGTATGATCATGGTGCAGGGGGAGCAGGATATACCGCCTCTCCTAAAACATTTCTTAGTGCACGGGAAGTTCGGTGGCAATGGCAGGGCACTTGGATTTATGACTTGTCAGTGTCTCACATTATCCGGAGAGCACATTCCTCCGCGAAAACAGGGCGCACGCATATGTGACAATGGGGAGGAACCTAACTGGAACTGTTGTCATAAAATAACTAAATCACTATCAATATAGAAGAGTAAAAAAGTATTCACGATAGCGCGACATTGGGGGATGCCAGCAAACAATTTGTATTTCGATTATATTTGAAATGAAACGTTGGTCGGCCGGACTAATCGCTCCCATGGAATGAAGGTTACTGCATTGGATGCTGGTTGTGGGGAGTTCACACCGACGCGCCTTGTACAGTAGGTTTATGATTTGTGGCTTTTTTCACCAAAACGAAACTTAGCATAGGCACTCCAAATAAGGTTCAATTGTAGTTCATCCTTGGAAGAAAGGGAGGATCGCTATAAATTGAAGGACGGGAGGTGTGCAATACCTGCAAAAATGATAAGGTGCTCCATTTTAAAACTGGACAAAGGAACATGTAATTTCATTTTATGAAAACCGTTGATCTGAGCGGACACTCTGCGTTACGCCAAGAGAATGGAAATATAATGTATGTTTTACTGAAGACGAGTTTAGAGACTAAGGAGTCAAGGTTTCATTATCTGACCGGTATTGCTTGCTTACATTGTAATGGGTTGTTGGTTGGGTCATTTTGTGAAGACACGCAAACACAACCAGTATGTATTTGTCTTTGCCCCGGGCACATGGGAAGTCCAGCACCGAAAATGCTATGGCAATTCCCTTCTGAACTAGAGTACCTACAGCAACCCCATACATGTGTTTCAGTCTTATTGTGCCTCATCAGTGAGGTGGAGCTGTGCCTCTCTGAGCACAGTTAGCATGGAGTCCACGTCTGGGTTCCTCCAGGTTCCACCAAAACCCCAAGTTCGTTGCTAATATTCCATTGTAATGCAGTCTATGTGTAGGTCGAATTCTTCCATCAGCTTCTGCATCCCATTGCAAGCTAAACATACTCCACAGCACTAACCTTGCAAGCACATCGTAGACTCCAACTTTCCACAATGTTTTCTCTGCGTTGCCATTGTTTCTGGTTTGTGTTCATTATTAGGTTTCACCCGGTGCAGAATTAAAGGGCAAATGGATACATTTGAATAAAGAACGGCTACTGAAATATATTTTTGTTATGTTTTCTACACAGCTACATCATTCCTTTCTGTGAATGTCATTTCCAAATACCGAGTGATGGTTTCTTTAACAGGCAGTGGCAGATACACCTAAATGGATTGTTCTTCATTACGGTGATGTGGGACGATCGTCTGGGACCGATATGCCCTTTGGCGGTACCAGCAACGAGGAGCAACCTGTCATCTTTTACAGTGGTCTAGCAAGAATCTGATGCCGAAGCCTTGCGATTCGAGTTGCGTTGAATGCGCTTTTTCTACCGATAGGAACACTGTGTGCCTAATGATAAAGATTTGATAACCGAACAGAACGAAATAAAACATCTGGTTGATACTCGAAATTGGCGGATGTTCTAGGAGCGTTTACTGTGAAATAAAAGCACATTATAAATTGCAGAGTATTGATGTTTCCTTTAAAAATAGTGTTTTCTATTCTGATTTGCGACGCGCTGTGCTGTGAGGATGTGTGTGTTGATATTCCGGGTTCTGTGTCAACTGACGTTTATACGTAGGTGACGACTGGGTGTGTTTGGCTACGCTGCCCACTAACGTCATGAAAATAGGTGGAGAATATCGCTAGGAATACTGATGTCACATTCAGGGGAGGGGGATATGATTTAGTGTCGCGAAGGCAGTGCAACTTAGGGCGATGCGGCAACGGATAAGATTAGCACAAGATGGCAGCGCCACGATGCTTGATTTGGCATGTGTAAAAGTGAGGAAAACGAAGATAAGGTGCATAGGAAATGTTTTTACGATCGATCAAAGTTTGCATAAAACCACATGCCCGAACGCTCGGGACAATAACTTTGAGTGTACTATTCCCTTAAGTGCTGTTTGGAAAAACATTAAAAACAAAAAATATACAGATGCCCAAATTCTGACCTGCTCACACAATGATTAAGTGAGTGGGGACCAAAGGAATTACTTAAGCCTGGTATAACAGTATTGCCAATCTATCTCCAACTCCCGAAAATCAAAATGGGAACAGAATCTCGACTGTACCGTTACTGAAACACAAGTGGAAAGGATTCTTGATAGTCAAAAGGAAGGTCTGCGAGAGGGCGACCTTAGGTTCTGTTAAAATTCTACATCTGACATTGGACTTCAAACTGTCTGTAAAGAGTTGGAAATATTGGAAAAGACAAATTCTGGTGAGGTAGTATGGTCCTTGAAACACTTTACTGAATACCAGAAAAAGACTTTACCTGAATTAAGTAATGATCTAGGGAGAACATTGCCTAGGACGACACATGTAGTCATATTGCATAAGAATACCTTTTGAAACAGTGGTGCAGACCAACAGTCATCTTTTCATCCCCAGAAGACACAGAAATAAATCCACACTAACCCTCAACATTGCAAACAACACAGGTAGCTGTTAGGGAGAATTCTCTCTTTAGGCTGAATTTCCTAACCTAGTGAGTCCCCCAGCAGCTTTGCTGGATTTCTGGAGTTTGTTTTTTTCTCCTGCCAAGAGTGAGACTCTTTCTCCCACTCTTGGACATGATTTATGGTGTTCCTTTGACTGTTAATGCGTTTTATGGGCTATGGGGTCCTTTACTCCATAGGGTCTCATGTGTTTTTACCATGTGTGTTACACAGCACCCTCCGTGCAGTAACACAGGGGTGTCATAGTGATACCCCACCATAGACTCCATACCCTGGGACTGACTACTGTCTCCCAGGGCATGTAAAGTCACCATTGGCTTTACTAGTCCCAAAATATGAACAGAAACCAGTACAAACCATCATATTGTGGACGTACTGGTCAGGGCAATTCGATTGCCCCGGGGTCTGTTAGTCGAGGGGACACGTCTCCATCCCCCCTGATCGAGTTTTGGCTGGTGGCAGTGGAAACTATTTTTTATATTTCGACCGCGAATATATCCCTATGGGATTTTCCCATTGTTGAGGCTACCAACTTTAATTATTTAATTCTCATAGCCTCGAACATACCGCCGGTTTATTTATTTAATATTAATTCGCCGGTTGGTATTTTTTGCCAGGACTCGATTCTAAAATGGCGTTTGTGTTCTCTTCTGTGACTCCAACCCAGGTCGAGCCCTTTGTTCCACTTTTTGGCGGGCTTCTCCACAGAAGCCTCCAAAAATGGTGCCACTCTGTCTGGGTACCACAGGGGGTGTGGGAGGGGGTTTGGGCACCCTGGACTGAGTTACCTTGGTAACTAAAGTCACACTCTTGTGTGATTGGCCCAAGTGGTGAGCCGGCCGGCTCACCACTTAGCATGTTTGATTGACAGCTAGGCTGAGCGAATGGGGGTGTGCTGCATAAAAGCAGGGCTTTGGGGACTGGAACTTCAGAAGTCGCCACAGGACCTGAGAATCCGACGAGGGAGAAGCTGAGCCGACCTACCACGACGACACCACCGGTGGAGCCCTGCGGAACAGACTCACCACTTCCCGACGACAGAGAAGATCTCCCTGCTGGAGAGGCTTCTTCCCCCGACTGGTGGGCACAACCAGTTTACCTTCTTCTCTTCGCATCCCAGGCTGTCTCGTGGTCGAATTGCTCGTGCCAAGCACCCCGGCAACCGGATAGCCACTTACCACTGGACCGCGAATAAAAGGACCGCTCCTTTTACCTGAGAACTCCGCGGCTGGTTTCTTCCCTGGCAGTGCAACGGACTCCTGTCTTCCTCCCCGACGAAGCACCGACTTGCATCCGCTGCCAGGAACAACTGACCCCGTTGGGAGAGTATTCTCACCACTTTAAGGTACCGTGTCCGCCAGGCCTCCCTTTCTAAAGACTGCTACAAGGTAATAATAACCCCTTAACCTTCTGGACTGGGCTGGCCGCCTTGACCCTCTAACTGGTCCCTTTCTTGTGGTCCAACTTTTTTTGAACCTTTGCAAGACTCTTGTGCACTTCAACCGTGTGACCTTGGACACATTTCGTTCTGATCCTCTTAAAGTGGATCCGGCCTACAGAACTTTAACTTCACGGTTTTACTTGCCTTCCTCTCTTGCCTTGATCTTAAGAAAATGTTGGGATCTGTTTCATATCATTCTCTGCTTTTCTCTCCCTTTTTAAACGAATTATTAGAGTACCATCTGCGTTAAGCGCTCACCGCTGTCTGAAAATAAGTGGGGCTTTACTTAAGACTTGTCTAAAATTCTTCTAAGGGAGTGTATATCTTTTAGTGACCGTGTTTTTGAATTGCTTACTATTAGTGCCTGTGTGTTTTTCTAGATGTGATTTTAAATAAATAATTATCTCTCTTTTACACCAAGCTCTGGTCAGTGTTTACTTGTTCTATGTTCTTTTGACCTATTGTGAATACTCTGTATACTGCCTAACTCTTCTTGAGGGAAGTCTGACTGCTCAGCCACAGCTATCAAGTGAATCTGTGTGGTACAGACTGCTACCAAGTGGGTTTACTGCCAAACACCTGTAGTCTTAAATCTTTTGCAGTGGTCCCAGAGGGAACTGCACAGGTTTCTGCCTAACAGTAGCCCCCCACACATGTTTAATTTATCATTTTCAAGATGCAGAACATGTAAATCATATCATGAGTGAGCAGAGAATTCCGATACAAATCCTAGCCTCAAGCGTGAGTGAGCATGAGTGAGCATGTCACTCATGCTCAGCGTGAGTGAGCATGTCACTTTTCAATTTTTGTTTTTGTGCTGGACGCTTTGGTCTTTAACACACCTCTAATTAAATAGAAATGCATAAACTCTGCCTCCCTTTCCAATCATTTATCTGAATGCGTTTGTCATACTTCATTCCCTTATTCTTAAATACGCCTGTCTGAAAAATGATGTCACTTTGGTTATTGTCAAGGGAATTGTGACTCAATTATATATGATAAAACGTTATTTATATTATTTACAAAAATGGGAACTCCTAGGTATCGCGTCTTTCTGGTTTCTCCTACTATCCAAGAGTAACTCAAGACCTATGCTGGTCTCGTTCAATGCTACACTCATAGTATGCCAACTTCTGCCTTGGTCTCTTTGGATTTAGCATTCTATTGCATAGGACCACCTCTGAATCGCTTTTCATTTCAAGTTCTCAGTCCTTGTGATTAACATCTGGTAATCACCTTACTTATCCTCTGCTGTCAGCAGGTTTTTCCAAATAATCTTTACATGACTGCGTCATAAATACTCAACAACAATGTTGCCTGCTATTTGACAAGACTTCTGTTCTCGGCATATGTTGCACAAGCTTGGCCTGCATTGTCAAAATGACTCTTGCTGTATAATCAGTTTTCCTACAAAAACATTGGGTCTCTGGCTCTTGAGAACATTTTACTTTTCCAACATGTTTACCTATCACACTTTTGCTCTTGAATCGTCTCAAGATGAATTTTTGACAACAAGGATTTTGTACATGAGTCAATATTGAGTGTAGCCTCTGGTCTCTGATAAGATGTTAATTACAACCGCAACGGTTCAATGGATTGGAGTTTCACATTAGACTTCTGTTCCCAGCATGCATCATGCTTGATTATGACGTTGAGTTCTTGATATTTGATGCAAATTTGCTTAATAATGACTAATGCTATTTGAGAAGATTTTCTTTCCCAGCATGCATTTGCATGATTTTATTTCTCCTAACATACTTATGGCACATCCTCACTCCACTGCTCTCAGCCCCTCCACACACTGCTGCTCTGATCCCTCTTCACTCAGCTGCTCTAACCCCCTCCTCACTCCACTGCTCTTGCCCCTCCTCAATCCCCTTCGCATAACCATTCCACACTCCGTAACTCTTAGCCACTCCTCCCTCCGCTGATCACCACTGAATTATAATGCCCATATTTATGTCATTGTTCAAGTCAGTTTAATCTAGAATAGAGGGCTATTACTGCAAGACTGTTTGTCCCAACATTCATCAGCTTTCACCCATATATTCTTTATTATATTTGGCATGGGAATTAAACGTCAGTACCTTGGTTTAAAGAAGTGTTGAAGTGACTTAATATACTTTTTCATAATATCTACTGCTGGTTGTAGTACATGTCCCAGCATTCACTTTTCTTTCTCAATTATGGCTATACTCATTGTCTACTTTGTTGGGGTTTAATTCCTTCTCCGACTGCCGATCTAAGCTCCTGTTTGCTTCCTCTGTGGGTTCTTCACCAATTTGGTCACTTCGACCCATCTGCTTTCTGACTTAAGTCATCCTGACGCCTCACACCAATCTCCTTTTTTTTCAGCAAAAAACCTGCCTGATGATCTCAGTGGCGATTCTCTGTCTCTTATTTACTTTCACATACGCTATCTGTATTCATGTTCCTCTGGTTTTCACAATTCGGTTGCTTTTTCCTGATTTTTGTCCACACAGTTGCGGGGCATTCATGGGCTATGCTCCCATATACAGTCTAGACAACAAACGCCTGCCTTATCTGCAGAAGATTCTCGCAGCATCAGTTGACTGCACCTCCGGCTCGACAGATCAGTCTTTCAAATACTTTGTTTGGATGGCTTTCCTCTTACTCCAAGTCAATGGATTTCTGTCTCAGGATGCTGAAAAGCTTTTTCCCGGTACCTACTCTCCTAAAGATCGCCTCCAACACCACTACCACTCTCCATCTGGTGATTTTGAAGGGCCTATAAAGTTTGTTTACTTGGTCACATGTTGCTAAACATGGAAGACAGACTTAGTTTGTACTCGACACAGTTTCTCAGAAAGGACAGTCACACCACAATATTCCAGAGCATATTTGTTGCTTGGTAGTTAGACCATTGTTCAGTTGCTTTCGTCCACAACTGAGACATAAAACTGTCAAAGACCTTGAACTCGTTAAAGTCTATGCATCTGGGAAGAAAGCATATACATGCGCCCAAAATGAAGTATGCCATAATAACCCTGTTGCAGAACTTCAGTAACCGTTACATATCAGCAAAGCGTGCCTATCAGCCTTGAGCACTCATTATGAGCTCATTACAAATATTAAACAATAGAGGTATGTGGGTGCAACTGATCATAACACCGATGAACGCTGTGGTGATATTGCCCCGTCCTACCCAAACAGCTATGATGGTATACCATCTTATGAACTTTTGACCTTGAAATCCTTACTATACCTTAGAATGTGGCTCCATAATTTCCACAGCAATTACTGTGGTCTGCCCAGTGTGGTACGGGTCTAACATTTTTATTTTACAGGATGATGTCTGGAGATTAACTCACTATTTAAACATATTTCGTAATTTTCTGTTACCGATTTTCTAGCAAGCAATTTATAAAGCGTCTGTACACAAGTGTTTCTAGGCGCGACAAGACAAGGAGGGGGGAAACAAAGGGAGGACAAAACAATGGTCTTACTAGGCCTTGAGTAATTCAGATCGCGGAAGCGCCAGAAGGGGGAGGGGAGAAGTGCAATAAAAGGGGGATGGAGAAGTGCAAAAGGGAAGGGGGAATGGAGAAGTGCAAAAGGGAAGGGGGAAATGGAGAAGTGCAAGTAACAGAGTTCAGCCAGCAGGTGGCTAAGTGCCGGTAATCAGAGGGTGAAGCCAGTGGGAGACTCATAAGTGCAGAGAGAGGGGACTGTAGGGTTACAGATACAGACCACAAGTGCTGGTGGGAGGGAGGGGCAATAGGCAGTGCAAGGTGCAACTGGACAGGCAGGGACCTGGGCACACATTCAGAGGCGGGCCAGGTGACCAGTGCGTGGAACAGACAGATCATCAGCAGGGGAGAGGAAGAGAGAAAGTGGAAGCGAAGAGGAAGGTCTTGAGTTGCTTTCGGAACCAAAGATGGCTCTCCTCAAGTTTAAGAGGAGCATGGAGGTTGTTCCAGAGGGAGGCCCCAGCCAAAGAGAGATCTGCCCCCAACTCTCTGCTTGGAAAAGTGGTTGACCCTCAGAGAGTCGGAGGTGGATGAGTGGAGAGCTTGAGAAGGGAGATACTTAGGAAGAGAGAGTTGGAGGCACTGCAGACCCAGGCCCCAGAAAGCCTTGTGGACAATGCAGAGGGTCTTGAACTTGATCCTTGCTGGCACTGGGAGTCAATGAAGAGATTTCAGAGCTAAGGAGATACGATCCCTGGGCTTCAGGCCAAGGACAAGTCTCACAGTCCTGTACTGGATAAGGTGTAGAGGGCAGAGAGTAGAGGCAGGAAGATTTAGAAAGAGGCTGTTGCAGTAGTCCAGCCTTGAGAGTACCAGAGCTCTGTAAATAGTGAGCTTCTGGGGCAAAGTGAGGAAGGGAAGAATACCTCCGAGGAGGTGCAGCTGATAGTTTGACTTCTTAGAGATGTCAGAAATGTGAGGAGAGAAGGCGAGGGTGGAGTCGAAGATGACCCCATGGTTCTTAGCCTCACAGGTAGGGGAAGGAGGAGGACCCAGAGAAGGCAGCCATAGAGAGAGAGGAAAGGAGGGAGCTGGTGTTCCGATGAGGAGGCTCTCCGTCTTACTGGCATTACGGCAGATATCATTAGCGGCAGACCACTCCTGAATTGCAGACAGTGAGGTGTGAGAGAAGGAGTAGAGACAGCCAAGGGGAGCCTGAAAGAGCTGGGTGTCATCTGCATAACACTGAAAGTTGGAGCAGAGAGCAGCGATGCGGTGGGCGAGAGGAGCCAGGTATTGGTTGAACAGCCAGGTTCGATCCCTGGGGAAGACCTCAGTGAGAGAGAGGAAGGACCCCAGTTGTACCTGAGAGGGTCGGTCAGTGAGAAAGGAGGTCAGCCAGGCCAGGGCTTGATCAGTGATACTCAGGTTATTACAGAGGTGCTTGAGCAGGATGGCATGGCTGACCATGTCGAACGCAGAAGAAAGATCAAGGAGAATGAGGACAGAAGGAAGGTTAGGGTGAAGGTTGGAGAGCAGGTCTTCACAGATGTTCAGTAGAGCAGGTTCCATGCTTCTGGCCGCTCTGAATCCAAACTGATGGTCATGGAGTCAACTAACAGATTCAGTGTGAAGGTTAAGCTGGGAGATGGCCAGCTTTTCCAAGAGTTTGCCAAGGAAAGGAGTGATAGAGATTGGTCGTTAGTTAGCCAGAGAGGAAGGATCGGCAGAGGGCTTCTTAAGGAGGGGGTGCACAAGGGAGTGCTTCAGGGGGGAGGTTCCAGCGGGAAAAGAGTGATTGCAGAAATCGGCCAGGGCTGGAGCAAGTGTGTCGATGTGGTCCATGATGGTTTTGGAAGAACAGGGAAGAACCTGTTTTGACAAGACCTTCCTAGATCAGACTTGTCTAGAAACATTGTCTGGGGTGACCAAGGGAAAGGAAGAGAAGGTGGGAGGAGAGGAGGCCTCAAGCAGGCCTGGTGTAGTGGAGGAGGAGGATTTGAAATGTTCAGTAAGCCGATCTAGTTTGGTGCCTTTGCATTGCTTGCCGTCTTAAAACTACAAATATGACGCCAGGTGATGTTATCATTTAGGGACTAGATGACTTTCTACAAATGATTCTCATCATGCAGCTCACGCATTTGGAGGAATAATAAATGCAAGCAAATAAATGCTTGCCCGTGCCCTGAAGACTCTATTGCACATTTGGTGTAACAGGACCATTCAGCACCTTCTCCTTCTACACACAGTAGTTAACACAGGTTTGCATGTTGAGAATTAAAAATGTACCACACTCCTTGTTGTTCTTTTGATTGAAACGGGTGCACTTGATGTAACTTAAGTTTCCTTGTGTGCAAGATGTCCCTTCCATTATCATAATCATATTTATGTTTGCCATCTTTTCCAGAGACGTAGTGGCACACAATATCAGGGTTGCCTCAGCGATGTGGCTCCCTTGTTTCTCTATTGTACATCTAGGGTAGGGAAAATGGTGTGCACCAACACAGTTTGCACATGAGCAAATGCATTAGCACCAGCACAAATACAGTTGAGATGTATTTGCATTGGTGTTAATACCATTTGCAGCACATGTGCAATGTACTATAATCCCGCCACTAGTGTTGCTGTTTGGTCGCACACCTTTGTTGCTAAACAAATCTTATGTTCCTTGTAAACAAACTGGTTGCCAATAGAGACACTGACACCTTGCTCAGTGGGGCACATTATGTGGAATGAGAGAAGAAATTAACACATTCTTGGTTAAGAAATAGAAATGTGTTGTTCCAAAATACAGAATTAACGGTGCTGTTAAAATAACATTTATTCATTTATTATATATATACTTTCCAATTTAAATAGAACATTTCAATATATTGTGCTTTTGCCAATGATGCTGAAGAAAAGTACCTTGTCCAATGCATGCATAGCAAATACAGGCCCATCATGTGCTTTGACTGTTTTAATTAGGTTGACATCTTTCCAAATGTAAACGTCTCCCGTAGCTGCTCCAGAGAAAACTAGATCCTCTGCTCGTCCATAAGACACACACATCATGGTTTCCAGCTTTCCAATATTCCCAAAAGTCCCACGTTTGGCTGTAAATCCGCCACCTAAATTGGGAAAAAGATAATTGTGAGTAGTGGAGAAACAATAGTCTAATAAGGGCTACCTGATGAATCCTAGAACGTAATTTTGAATTTATCTATAAAAAGTTGAGTATTGGGCAAGAACACTCGCACCTTCCACAAACTGGTGTCCGTCCAGGCTGACCTGCGGAATCTGCCCATCTAGCTGCTTCTGATGACATCAGACGGGCCACATATGAGGGAGGTGTAATTGAATTGGTCATGCTGGATAAATGCATAGCATTTGACACCATTGACCATCAACAAACTGTTCCAAGGGTGATGGTGGGACAGTGCTTACCTGGATTACCTCATGTCTATCTGGCTGATCCCAATCAATTTCTCTCTCGCATTCTTGCCTCCTCATTCCATCTGCTTACTTGCAGAAGTCCTCAATGCTCATTCTTCTCCCTTTTCCTGTTCGTTTCCTTTGTTAAACCAATCGCAGTTCTAATTTCGTCTTTTGACATTGACTTTTACAATGATGCCAACGATACTCTGCTCCTTGTCTGTTTGGACGAAGCCTGATTGCAATGTCCACACAGTTTCAATCATTCATGTCTGCCACATGGATGAGTCACAAAGCTTTTATGCTTAACTCTGATAACACTGACATTGTTGTTTAATGGACCAACCTTGTAAGGGATAGGGAGGTTTCATCGCAGGAGATTTGGTCAAAGCGAAATCCATCACATTTGTTTGGCCGAATTTGGCTGCAAATATATGTGGGGGGTGGGTAAGGGTAAAAGTAGGGTTGGTGGAAAAGGGGGTGGGGGCTGCAATTGGGTCTCTTCCGCATATATTTGCAGCCAAATGGCTTAACATTTTATTTTTAAAATCTATGGATTTGGATTCAACCAAATTTCATTGATGAAATCACATAGAACCTTTTTGGAGTGCTCAGTTCTTCTTGCCTCCAGCCCAGAACTCTATACCCAGGTAAAAAAAATATATCAGTTTTAAATGTGATGGATGCATTCAGTTTCCTTCCTTAGATTAATCAGGTCTCCTCTTCTTGCAGGTTTTACCTCGGCTGTATGTGGCAGATTTCTCCGAATACATCTGCTTCTGCTTCATTCTGCTCAGCTTTAATTCAGTCTCAACTGGACTACTACAACTCTGTATCTGAGTCAAACCCCTGTTTTACTGAAACAACTCTGGATACTACAGAGCACCCCATCTTGCCTGGTGTTTGGACTCCATTGCATCTTGCATATTATGCCATTCTTGATCAAGAGCCACAGTTTAGGACTGTGTTTTTCAATTCCAGTCTGGAAGAGCACCTTTGTTTCTGGCTAGAAAATTCATGCTGTAATTCCCTTCTAGAGGTTTACACTCTTCCTGCTCAAACTTAGGGTATCTAAATACAATGGTGCTCACTTTGGTGCTTGTCCCTGCCCTATGGAACACAGTCCCATTGGACCTGTGCATCTGCATTTCCGATCTCATTTTTCATCAAACCGGATTGTTTATTCAAGAATTCAGATTCTAAGTAATTGATGCTACTCCCTAAGCAACAGCCGCAGAAAACCATCTTCTGGTAACTGTGTACTCTACAAAGTGGAAAGGAAGCGCAAAAAAATACATCTCCGATAAGTGGGATTTGAAAAATACACATGGCCATTGTAAACTTTAGTCCACCTCTCTCCCGCCCACCAGGGACACCCTATCATAAACCACACACCTCTCACTCCAACCAGCATTAACATTACCCTTCCAACTTCACATCAGCCACCCCAATAAAACCCTTGCCTTGCATTACTAAGAACCTTGCAAGCAATTCTTGCCTCCAAACTCGGCCAACCCAACTACTCTTACTCACACACCCCCAGTACCGTAAAAAACAGAAAAGACCCCCTCGCTCCCCACACAGATCACATCAGGCCTAACTACCTCTATACCGCTCCAAGACATAATAAAAACACACACAGCTACACCCTCTCCCCTTCAACCATAGCTCCAATCCCAGTGAAATGCCTCCTCAATCTGCTAAATAGCCCCCAAAGCTTGCAAGCCGAGCACTTCAACTCCCAAACCAAGAGGAGATTGTACCCCGACTCCCCACACACAATTTGAGCTCCAGATCCAAAACAGAGACTGACCGTCTGCCACCAACACCACGACTCTCCCCACTTCAGACCTTTGGTGTCCCGGCAACCTGCACACTAAGTCACTTCCTCCTCACATACACCTTCATCTCTCCGAGCCACATTACCAGTCAACCTCCCAACCACCCTAGCCCCGCAAACACCACAGACAATGCCACATCAGTCCTCTGCCTCTTTCCCCTTCACCTCGAGCCAACCCCATCCCTCGGCGAACAACTCTCTTCCAGACCAAGCTCCCACACAGCACCTACTCCCCCCAACTCTCCAAGCTACATTACCAATCGACCTCCCGGCCTCTCCACCCACCTTAGCCTGCCCCACACAACCTCCAACAATGCATCTGCCATCTCCTTCCTCCCACTCCACCTCGAACCAGAGCCAGCCCCTTCCCTCATCTGACACCCTTCTTCCACACAAAGCTCCCACCTAGCACCTAATCCCCATGCCTCAAACAATAAAAAGAACACCTAAAATGCATTCTCATCAATGCCAGATCTTCCCCAAAAACATTATATTTGATCTAATCTTATCAGAATACCCTAACAACCTTTTCATCGCCGAAAACGAGTTCTCCCAAGACTTCCTCCCGATTACACATGAAGTCTTCCCTCTGGGCTAAACACAAACCGTCCAGAATCGGGTCAGTAGGGAAGGCAGCATTGCCATCCTCCACAAAGCCTCTCTCTACACCTCGCACATTGACAACCCACCCCCTAGCTCAGACTGCGAATCCCTCTTGGTCAAATTCCTGCTCTCCCCCTCATCTACACACAGCTTCTTGCTCATACACTGACCCCGGGACACAATAGAAGCTTTTCAGAATACCCAAGTGGCTTTGTCGCAGCCATCACAGTCTCCCATCCCAATCCAACAGTAAATGGGGACTTCAACTTTTGGTTTGATATGCCCCTTAACCTAATAACCTCATCGCTACTGGACAACATGGCTACGTTGCAGCTAAAACAGCTAATCTCAGCCCCAACCCACTCTGATAGTCACACCATAGATGCAATCTTTGGATCCCCCAACCACCTCACCACATTACCACCATGCCCGCTCATATGATCAGACCATTCTGCCCTCCCCACCCCACCCCACACCCCCTTTGACAGCCCCTGGACCACCAACCCAATTCCGCCTCCGGATAGAAATCACAGTGACTCCAGACCTGGCAGAGGTACTAACTACGTACACCTCAAAACTACCCTTTCTCTTTCCCCGGCACAAGTTACAATCTCTAACTTTGATTCCTGGCTTTCCGAAGCACTTAACTACCACTCGCCCATCAGATTGTTCTCAAACAAACTGCCATTCACCCATATGTTTCATTCCAGCCTTAAAACAACTGAAAACCTTAAACCATATCCTGGAGCGAAGATGGTGTTCAGACCCCTTTTCACACAACAGATTTGCCTACGCCTCCCAGTTCAAGTCCACAAAGCCAACAAATCCAATTACAGGAACAGAATATCCAAAGCCACACACCTAACCAGGGAACACTTTAAACTCATTGCTGAATTTAACATCCATGCATGCTACACCAACTCACCCCACTACACACAATCCCTTTGTGACTCGCTCCCAGACCACTTCCACAACAATGTCCTATAGAGACACACCTCTATCCTCTAAAATCTTGACCCCCAACACCCCGCTCCCACACGATCTGGTCCCCGATAACAGAACCCCCCCTTATTACACTTTTCTCCTCCTTCTCACTGCTCTCCGCCCCAGAATTCCTCAAACTACTATCATTTAGCTGTCTATTAGGCTCCCCAGGAGACCCCTGCTCCACCTCCCTGCTAAAAGAAATCTTGGTATCCACCTGTGCTGGCAATCTCACTCTTCATCATCAACTGTTCACTTACTTTCGTATCTTCTAGCAGAATTTATGACCTCCCTCATCAAGCCCCTCCTCAAAAATGCCTCTCTCTTGACCCGACCAACTAAAGATCCCATTTCGAATAACCGCTACATAGCTAAATTAGCTGACCAAGCAGCATACTCGCAACTATGCCTCTTCTCAGAAGCCAACACGATCTTAGATGCTGTTCAATCAGGCTTCAAACAATTACAAAGAAGAGAATCTTGCTAAGTTTCCATATGGGACAATCTAAAAAAATCACCCCAACTCAGAAGGATGCACTGCCTAATCCTGATTGACCTCTATGTAGCGTTCAATACCATAGACCACTCCATCCTCAATGAGATAATACACACTCTAGGCATCAGGGATATAGCTCTGAAATTAATATCCTCCTTCCTCTCCAACAGATCACAAATCCTACATTTGCCTCCATTCTCCTTGGCACCCCTGCCTGTGCCCCATGGGGTACAACAATGTGCCACTCTCTCCCCTCTCCTCTTTAACCGTTACCTAAACCCTGCTGACCGCCCTCGTACGAGGTCATGGTTTATCTTTCTACGACTATGCTGATGACACCCAACTCATCTTCAAAATATGTAATAGCCTGTCCTCTTCCCCTCCCCATCTTGCAAAGAGATTGAACGTTGGATGAAGGTCAATTACCTTCTACTCAACCCAGGCAAAACCGTGATCATGTTGGAAAATCGACCCCTCTTCCCTGAACCCACTCTTTAGGCACCCCCACATATCCAACACAGTAAAAAGTCCTGGGTGCATTATGGACTCAGACCGGACTATCAGATCACATCAACTCGGTGGTTAAAAGAAGTTTCCTCCACATATGCATCAATTTTTCCTTTCTTGGCCTTTCCACACAGTCATCGCTATTTTTGCCATCATGCTTTCATGCCTAGACTATGCCAACGCACTATACTTAGGAGCTCCCGCCTCGCAGCTGACAAAACTCAAACAATGCAAAATACTGCCATGAGACTTCTCCTAACTCTAGGTACCAGAGAAGACATCTTTTTCCCCAACCTCCAAGTCCTCCACTGGCTTCCGATTGGTCGGCGAGCCTCCTTCAAGGCGTGTATCACTCACTGAGCCTTCTAACATGGGAACTAAATACCTGCAGCAAAAATGAACTTACTACAGGCTGAAAAGATCTCATATCTGACTCAGCACTTCTCATAATTCCACCGACCAAATCAAATCATATGGGGTGTGGAGGCACCTCCTCAGTACAAGCACCAACAATTTGCAACTCTCTCCCTGTAACTATCCACCACATATGGGACCACCTAGCCTTCAGGAAAGCACTCAAAGCCTGGCTCTTTGCCTATGCACGCTTGCATATGTAATATGGTTCACTAACCACACGTCCATCAACCCCCTCATCAGCCTCATCCACCCTACTAATTCTCAATGCCTCATTGCCCCTCATATATCCAAAACAACCCTTCCATCAGCCTTCCTACCCACTCATCCCAGCCCCGGCTACTCGACAAGAGCCAGCGAATGAGACTGAATGGAATCAGGCTATCCCAACATAACCTTCTGCAGTCCCTCCCAGAGCCAACCTGCTAGCTGAACATAAGCAACTCTAGGCTTTCTAATTTAAGCTGTCCTAGCACCCCAACAAGCCCTCTCATTCCAGCATTTTATAAAGTAGGCTGTCCTAAAATTAAGCTTCTCTTTCCCTGATGAGCCCTCCGGACTTTGAAGCTTTTCTGCGACCTGTCACTCCCTAGCTTTCACCTGTAGGTACTCAGCCTCTCTATCAGGTTCAACTACCTTGCTAAGCAATATGGACTAGGCAGTCAGAACTCTACCATGCAGTTCATCAGACACCCAAGGGACTCAGGTAAGTGGGTGATGGGGGGGGGATTAGAATGTGGTTTGTCTCTAAAGGAACTGGTACTCCAGAAGACTGCCAATGGCACGGATGACTAGCTCAGTTTTCCACCACCACGCCTGAAGCCAACTAAGTATTTTATACTCAACAAAAAAGATGGTTTTGACAAGAGGATGTCCGCTGGTGGTATCTGTTTTATCTTACACTTGGGTATGTAAATTGCATGTTGACTGCATGTTAGTCATCGAGGCAGGTGTTCTGCATATAACGTACCCTCACCATCTCTTGCGCTGCAACCCATAGAATACAGCCGAGTCCCACAACAAATGTGGTCCAGGTGTCACATAGCCATTGACACAACACTCTTCCCTATGCCTTTGCAATTTGTGCTGCATGACTTAAAACATTTGCTTTAAACTAGACATCTCTGCTTATCACTGATTTGGCAATATATGTATTCACTCATTGTACTGCTCCTTTCTTTTGCATGTCTGCTCACATTAAGGTCTTTTAAAGGGCATTCATCCACAGCAGCACTTTGAAACCGAACCAATGGATTTAGTTGATATATACAAATATCAAATGACGTAAAACTTGATAAACTATGGGATTAAACTTATTACCTCTCCTCCTTGAGGGATCACACCAAACATTATAGAAAAATTGTTCTGTCCTAGGGCTCCCACTCTAAAGGGACCAACAAATCAATAGTTGTTCCAAATATCTGGTTCAATACACAGTGCATATCAAAGTAAAACCAAACAAAAAAAAAGTGCTAAAATAGTGTACAATTTGCATGGTAATCTAAACCATTAATTTTCTATGTCAAGAAACATGAAAACAAGCGGCATCTATGTTGCAAACTACATGAAAAGATTAGGCTTCAACAGGAGACTGCAACTAGAAAAACAAGTGCCGTCATAAACAGAGTTTGGTCATTTATTCCAAAGCATAGGTCCAAAGACTGTAGCAATTTATCTCTTGTGGTTTGCCAGAGTCCTAGTCCTTCATAGACCAAATGTTTCATCCTACACTGTGTGATGCTATGCCTAAGGTAGGCAGGAGCATCCCCATGGATGCACATGAAAATGATTCAAAGAATGAAAAGCTGAATGCTCTACTCTACTGGAAGCCATGGTTCCTTTGAGTAGCTTGGCCATAATCACTTTTCCTGCACCCGGAAGCCTGATAGTCTTGAGTCAACTTGGGTCTGCTAATAGGTTTAACTGAAGAGCCCCCCAGGAATGCATTAGATTTTGAGCTTCTACTACAACGCACATTTGTCCATTGGCATGAAGGGACAAATAAACTATAGCCACCAATTAAATAGACTGCCATGTGAATGGCCTGGACCTTTAGCAATGACGTCAAAGCATTTAACCTGAAATAACTTGACACATTTTGTAAAAATCGGACGGAGATGAGGTCTGAGGAGAGATTTCCCTGATTAAGAGGAAGCCAAATGGAGTCCATCCAGGGTGAGATGTTATACAAGCTATTTCAATGCAGATTTCAGTTTGCATGTAATTGAAATAGGGTGGTAAAATGAATGCTTTAAATTGAAAAAGAAAGAGTATATAGCCGAAAGCAAAATCTCCATTACGTATAGTAGAGCTTTTAAGAGTAAAAAAATAATAAGTACTGGAACTCAGTTCCCGATAGTTATGCTCATTTCAACCGCTTGGGCCACATCATCAACCATGCTCTGCTGTCCTTAATCATGTAGAAAGATCTTCAACCTGCACTGATGACCATGTGAAATAGGTGTCACAAATGGAACACTTAATAAGGAGGGAAATATCTCAAAAACGACATGCATCTACATAAGCGCAGTATTTCAAGTCACAGAGAATACCAAGGGGACTGAGGATCTATTTACATCCTACTCTCTGCAAAGAGAGACTGAAGCCTGTTCAGAAGTGGCAGCAGGTCTTAAACAAAAGGTCAGTGCACCTAATCCTTTTAACAATTGAAGAACTTTGTAAATCATTAGCATCTATTAATACCGTAATTACTGATCGTAAATCTCAATTTGTCTCATTACTATCTGAGACTGACCTTAATCACATGTTGGAGGACACTAATAAGAACCTTGATTACTATAAGAGCAATACTGAGCAATGTAAAATCCGCAAATTTAAACGAGACACCCTGGATTGTCTTCAGGATATTGTTTACCACTGGCAGGAATATTACCAGTCTAGGAATTCTAACCAATGATTTGATCAGCAAAAGTGAAACCAAGGCAACACTGACTAAAGTAGTGATAGCAGCTCTGGAACTAGTGATAGGCTTGGGCTGGGTACCATAAATAGTGCTGGACATTCGTAAAAAGGGTAGAGACAGAGGGGACTGAAACACAAAAAGACCAACTTGTTCATAGGGAGAAGCAATTGAAAGGGCTGGAAGTGCGGTTGGAAGAGGAAGTTGAAACAGCAAGGCGAAAGGCGGGGTGACCCCGACAAGGGCCTCTATGAGGGAGTATCGCGGAGCACTAGGACAGTTGGAAGTCCTTTGTACTAAAAGAGCCGAGGGGGCCCTGTTGAGTGAGGGTTCGACAGCAATTCTACGCTAAAGCGAACAAGACAGGTACTCTCCTTGCACGCTTATTAAGGGGAGCGAAATCCAGAAATGCGATCACGCTCTAAAAATAGGTTCGGGGGAAAGGGTAACAGAGACAGGGGAAATACAGGAATCATTGGAGGCTTTCTATGAATCTCTATACATATCACAGGAACCCCGGGACTGCTCGCAGGTAGAGTTTCTAGACAAGGTGGAGCTGGAAAGGATTGGGAAGGAAGCATCAGAATCACTAAATGGGGAGATCAAAGAGGAGGAAGTAATGAAGGTGATTAGAGGGCTACCTTTGAATAAGGCACCAGGCCCCGATGGTTATACAGCGGCCTTCTATAAAACATTTGCGACAGTGCTGGTTCCACACCTAACTTACCTTTATAATGTATTTAGGATGACAGGGAAAACATCCCCGTCTATGGAAGAGGCTAAATTGACCCTTGTCCTGAAGCCCAATAAGAACCCTGAGGAAAGATCATCTTATAGACCAATAGCGCTGATTAACATCGATGCCAAGATTTTCACAAAAATATTGGCAAACAGGCTGGAGGGTCTTCTTCCGGAATTGATCCACCCTTAGCAGGCGGGGTTTATAAAAGGCCGACAGACAGCGGACAACATAAGGAGGGTGGCCCACTTGGTGGAGAAGACTCACAGAACGAACACTCCTGTGGTCCTCCTATCTTTGGACGCAGAGAAAGCGTTTGACCGCGTGGAGTGGTCATTTCTGTTTAAGGTAATGCGGAAGATGGGCATTGGTGGGGACTTTTTACGTATGGTACAGGCCAACTACCAAACACCCACTATGAGAATAGCGGTGAACTGGGCTATGTCTAGATCCTTCAGTGTGAGCAGGGGTACTAAGCAGCGGTGCCCCCTGTCTCCCATGCTCTACGCAATCTATCTTGAGCCTTTATTGCAGGCGATTAGGGAGGCGGAGGGGATAAAAGGTATCCCATTTGGGGGAGTAGAACAAAAAGTAGCTGCCTTTGCCGATGATATGTTGTTAACCCTAACAGCACCAATGGAATCCATTCGCCTAAGCAGGAAATTATTGGAAGAATTCGGGGAGGCCTCTGGCCTTAAGATCAACTTTGGCAAATCGGAGCTCCTGAATCTAACTCTAAGGGTGGAGGATCGGGAATCCCTGAGGGAGGCTACCCCATTCATATGGAGCCCGGGGGGACTTAGATACCTAGGGGTAAAAATCACACCGACCTTGGCAGGCTGGTACCGAGCTAATTACCCACCGTTATTGAAAGATATCACACGGGACTTCCGCAATTGGAGGGGACTTCGTATCTCGTGGCTAGGCAGGGTGGCTGCGGTTAAAATGGTAACCCTCCCACAGTTGTTATATTTCTTCCAGGCAATACCTCAGGCAATTCCTACGAGCTTTAAGGAACTGGGATCTTTGACTAGAGACTTTTTGTGGAGAGGGAAAAAAGCGCAGGTCAGTAGGCATCTGTTGATGGCGCCCAGGTGGGAGGGGGGTCTGGCATTACCGAATTTCCTACAGTATTATGATGTAACGCAGTTATAGTAATTAGTGATTGGCTCCTGGAGGGAGAGGCCACACAGGATAAGCAATGGATGGCAATGATAGAGCAGTGGCACATCGAAGTCTGGCGGAAATTTTATGGCTCCCAAAACAGCATAGGCCCAAGCATGTGTATGAAAGCACTATTACGAAATTGATGGCAGAGAACTGGGATAAATTGGTGAGGAACAAAGGAATCACAACCTTTCCCTCCACCTTTACACCCCTGTTTCGCAATGGAGACTTCACCTCAGGGATGGAGGGAGGGGCATTTAAGCAATGGCAAATGGGGGGCTGTAAGCGGTTGGGTGATATGTTTCGGGGGGGAGGATCCTCTCCTTTGCGGAGTGTAAGAGGGAGTACGGGGTGAAGGAGGAGGAAAGACTCATATACACACAGCTAAGCCACTGGGTCCTGAATCCTGTGAACAAACAGGCCGCAACAAGGGAAACAACACGGTTTGAGAGGTTCCTTCTGTCTAATGATGGGTTCAAGGGTCTAATATCTAATTTATATAAGATTTTGGATAACACAACTGCCAGAAGTCAATGGTTGTATATGCGGCGGTGGGAATAGTTCTTGGGAAGGGCAATCGAGCGAGAAGAGTGGGAGAGATTATGGAGGAAAATCCCCAAGCTGGTCAAAGCATCTCAGCTGCAGGAAATGTGGTATAAAATCTTATTCGGGTGGCATTATACGCCAGCCCGTCTTCGGGAGATATATCCTACTACCTCTGGGAACTGTTGGCGGGGATGTAGGATGGAGGGCACGACTCAGCACATCTGGTGGACATGTCCAAAAATTAGGCCTTTTTGGTTAGAGGTACGGAAGGTTCAGGAGCAAGCATATGGATCAGGCAGCAGCAGACCCCCTGAGGAGGTCCTCCTGGGAGTTGACCGGGCTAGCAGCGCGAGGGAGCCTTGGTCTCGGGGTAAAGCAAGGGTGATCCTTACAATTGCGGCTATGACAGTAATAGCACAAAGATGGAAAAGAAAGGCGGTCCCTCTTCTCCAGGACTTGCTGCGAAAACTCTGGGAAATCGTGGCACTTGAATGGGGGCAACATATGCGAAGGACAATAATTTGCAGTCCTTTGCAAGGGATTGGGAAGAAACTTTGGTCTTTCTTAAAGATGACTTTCGGATTGGGTGGCGCCCTCAGCGCCTGCGATTACTGGACTTGTGCTGAGCGATGGCAATTGACCCATGAAGTTAATGGATCACGGACAATGAGGGGCCGCTTCAGGGGAAGAAGAGAGGGGGTGGTCGTTGGGGGGTACTGTTTGTTTGGTATGTCATTAACAACTTGGAGTGCCTGGTTGGGGTCACTACTAGATGGCCAGTATTTTCTTGTCAAGTTCTCGTTTACTGCCGGCCTTGACTCTGGCGTCTCCCAATTTGCAGACACCCTTTTATGAAGTGCAATGTGTAAAGGTAAAATGGGATCCTTTTGCAGACCCTTATCAAGGATGTCTGTTAGATCATCGTGCTCGAAGAGAAGGGTAGGCCTACTACATCCCAAGTAATCTACAACCTTAGACATCAACTGCCTATATGATGCATCTGCAAGTTCATCAGATTCAGGTTTACCAAATTCTAACTGTGGTGAAATGTTCATAAAGGTCTTTTTAGCCTTGATTCCTCCGATGTAAAGCTATCAGGGATATTTGGTGTACCATACTGTAACCCAAATGGCTCATCGTTGTCCGATGACCCATTGTCCTCATAAATAGAGGTTAGTTACTGAAAATATTCCTTTCTAGGCAAAGGAGTATAAGTTTCGCTCGAGGAGTTGTCAATATTTTCTATAACATCGTTTTTGACTTTGATGGCACCGAAGGTTTCGATGGCGTTGCAGGCGCCATTGTTGTCAATAGCGCAGCAGGCGTTGATGACCTCTACTTATTCTTTGACTTGCGGCCCCGGAGGATCCTTCGATTATTCCTCATTGCGTCGAGGCCTCAGCGGCTCTCAATATGGATATGACCTTCGTCCCGGGCTCGAGGTCGCACATGATTTGGCTCAAGCCCTTGCCTTACCAGCCTTAGAAGGCGCGGTCGGTGCATGGCTTGTCGAGGGTTTTTGTCTTTCAAAAATGTTTAACATTTCAAACCTGAATGCTTCCCATTCGGCAGGAGTGGAGACCTTTGTGGGACAAGATATAGCTCTCTCAGGACAGGTGTCAGACGAAGAAGTGGAAGTGGGTGAGTTATGGTGCCTCTTCTTCGACTTCCTCGATGACGAGTGGTGGGACCCACTCCTCGACCTGGACATTTTCACCTTGTTCCATCGAGGAGAGACGCCTCTCGCATCGTCCAAAGAAAGTTTCTTTGACGGGGTAGTCGATGGGGATTTCTTGGGGTTTCGACCTACCGCCAATTTCCCCTTTCGCTTCTTCAGAGCTTTTCCAGTCATTGATTGGCATTTCGAGCAGGCCAAGGTCTTGTGATCCACACCAAGACACCAAAAGCATACTCGATGCGGATCAGTTATCCACATCTTGGAACCGCAGTCCTGACACTTTTTAAACCCGATCTTCGGGGTAGTCAGGGGCAAAGATGAAAACATTTTTCTATTTCGCAAATTAAACTATTGAAGCGCGCTGTAGTTCTCGAAGCATAAACTTACTCGGAAAAAGGAAAGCCTTCATTTTTGCCTAAGATCATTTCAGATTTTCATGTATGACAAAACATTTTATTACCGACTTTCTACCCTCCAACTCATTCTGGCATGGAGGAAGAGAGGTTGCACAGATTCGATCCACGTAGAGCTCTAAGCTTCTACATTTCTAGATTGTCCAAACTTCGTCTAAATGATCAACGCTATACAGGTCACAAACAGAGATATTTCCAATTATCCAGATGGATTATTCTAGCAATTTCAGAATGCTACAGGCAGGCGGCCAAAGATCCCCCAGAAGGCTTGAGGGCCCATTCCACCAGGGGCATGGCTACCTCTTTCAGCTCTGCAAAGAGGTGTTCCGATCAAAAACATTTGTGAAGCAGCTACATGGTCTACAATACACATGTTCACGAAACATTATTGCGTTGATTCTTCCTTAGTCAGGGAGGAAGCTTTGAAAAAGCTGTCCTCCATTTGGTTGATGAAAACAATTGATAACATTCTTACTCCCTCCACCAAAACAAACACTGCTTACGGAGTCTATCAAAGATGAGGAATACATTGGAGGACCAATCCATTCGAATAACAAGTTACTTATCCCGGTAACGTTCTTTTAACTGGATGTTCCTCCCACGTATTCCTCATCGCCCTCCCAGACTATCCCTCTGTAGAATTTACAATGCCATTACAGCTTTTGCTCATTCAAAGCTTAGTACGGTCAAACCTTTTTTTATGCAGGTAGTTCTACTGAAAGAAAAAGCAGAACTGAAGCCAACGGACGCTGCCCGTGCTATATATACACCTTCGATGACATTATCCTTGAGACGGAGGCCCCCCGAGGGACATTGAGTCGACTGCCTCGACGCACAGCGCACGCTGCAGAAAAAATAAATCTGAAGCAGCTGAAGCTGGATATTGAATATCAAAGATGAGGAATATGTGGGAGGACCCAATCCATTCAAAATGGGGGTTTAGCCCTCTTGAACAATGAGTCTGCATATGTTAAACTTGACCAAGATCACACTAATAAGATTGCTCAGATCACTTAGAAATCGTTGGAGATTGCACATACGAATGGTGGGATTTCCTCTAAAACCAAGGAGTTTTAAGCATACATTTCCATTAACACCAATATTTTACGCCCTCCCAAAAATACATAAATACAATACATGTCCACCATTTCGACCAATAGCTGCAGGACAGAAAGTGTTCTTGAACCTTTGGCTTAATATGACGATCACTTACTGCAAACTATTGTACAGAAAACAGACACTTATTTAAGGGACACTACTAGTTTTCTTAACTGCTTGATCAGATTGGGGCCATTCCATCACATAATATTCGTTTCTCGATGAATGTACAATGTTTGTATAAATCTATCCCTCATGCAGTTGGTCTAGAGGCAAAAGAATGGATAGTACTTCAGGAAGAGTTTTTTTCTTGGATCTTTTGAACATTCTTTTTTATAATAACTTCTTTAGGTTTGAGTCAACGTTTTACCTACAAGCCCCAGGGACATCAATGGGTACATCGATGGACCTGGCATACATGAACATCGTTATGTATTACTTTGAAAAAAAATCCCATACTAGATATTCAAGGAGTGCACGTTGAGTGCTGTTTGCTGTGTGGAAATGCTGGGAACATTGTCTAAAGCAGACAATCAATCTTTGATTGCTGGATCAACTCGAATTACTTATTTCACTGTAATTGTAGAAGTGAACTGAAGCCCGCCCACTCCTGACAAAAATCCTCAAAAACAACAGGTGGGCACATCGAGGAATGCACGTTAAGTCCTGTTTGGCGGTGTGACGGGGTAAGGAGGGAGAATGCGTTTTAAGATCACCTTCATTATCTGTTGTTATTTCCGCTGGGAACGATGTTTACCTAAGCAACGTGGCTCATTGTGCTGGTGATAGGTTTTTTGAAAGTGAACTGTTTCTGCTCGTTGCCCACTTCTTTAGGAATGGGTGTTGGATATAACTAAGTGGTTATTGTCGCTAATGTGAGGCTACATGGAGCGATTGATTGTATACTTTCTTTCTTGCGTAGTGGCGTTTGTTCTCGACAATTTGCCTCCTTTGACAGCACCAGGTTACGTGAGATCTGTATAGGCGCGGTGTAGTGGAAAGTGGGGACTTAGACTACGCTCCTGTCGATCTCTGACTAACAATCTGATGTCCTATACATACACTTTAAAAACTGCTATGCCACGAAGACAAATGGAGGGGGTGAGGAGGAAGTAATTGGGAGCATCACCGAGAGGAGGATTCAAGGAACAGGAAAAAAACAAGGTCGGTCTCCGTCTCGAGGCCGAAAGGGAGCCCGGGCTTATATCTCTCTGTGAGGATATTCGTAGATGCTGGCAAAAGGGGATAGATGAAAACATGAGGGAACCAATTGTGAAAGTAAAACCACCTATTGTCCCCCATGTGCCCGCTCTACACTCCCTGCCCCCCCCTGCTCCAAATCTGTCACCCGCTATTTGCAACCCTACTCAGCCACAGGAAAAAGGCATAAGTCGGGAACCCTGATCAATTAATCTTGAGGAGGTTCCTGAATCTGCCTTGGTTGAGAAAGCAAGACAGATTGAACAATTAGAGAGTGACCACCATAAGAAGGCAAAAATATCAACTAATGAAGATAATTTGGGGGGAAATGAGATTGGTGACATAACTCCAATAAACAAAGATCATCTGCGGGAAAAGGATAGTGGGGAGCAAGTCTCTCAGCGGCCAACAAGGGTAGAAGCACAGATCCATATGACAGAGTCAACTGGGAGATCGCTTCTGTACTCAAGTGCTGGCAGACACAAAACCCTTTAATCCTTTGACACCCATACAGGTTACCGACAGAATTCAGAGGGTAGTGGGCACAGTGCCAAACCTACTCCTCGAAGGAGTGCAGATTCTGGTTCAAGATACTCAAATAGGAGAAATACCCCGCCCCCAGAGTCTCCCCTCTGAATCTTTCAGGCTCACCTATCCTGTACCCAGAATCGGCACATTCCTCATTAAATTCATCAACAAGCTCAGTTCTATCTTTTGCTAAATCAACGCAGAGACGATCATTTGGAATGAACCGCAAGAGTAATCCCCTACTCAAAATAACACTATCAGCAATGAATAATGGGTTTATAACGCTAACTATTTGAATCTCTGAAAAAGAAAAATGATAATCAAACCTGACTGCCGTGTTGCTCTTATTTGATTAGGTTTCCTTGCATGTATACACAAATGTACTTTATACGTTTTAAATTCAATCAATTTCGTACATGTGAGCGCTGTAAGCATTGGGAAAGTGCTTTGACAAACTCACAACAGGTAAAACGCAGATTTCCTACCTGCTCCGAACCCCTGGAAACGCAAACATTTTGTATTAGAATGCCCCCAATTCAGAACACACGGTAAACATTTACTGTTAAAATGTATCAATCAAGACTTTGTTTGTTTGTTTGTTTTGTTTTGTTTGTTTATTAATTTGTATAGCGCACCTGACCCAAAGGTATATGGGCGCTTAATCTTCGAGTTACAGGCAAGGTAGGGTACAATTATACAGTGATGAAGCAAAGGTATACAAGACAGGATAGCAATTCGTGCATAGACAGTAATATAGCAATTCGTGCATAGACAGTAATATGCTGGCATGGTGCAAAATACAATCAAGCAGGAGGTATGCATTCAATCGTGGTAGGTTAATTGTTGAGTAACCAGGTGATGACCTTAGTTCTGAAAGGTTGGAAGGTGGGTGTAGATTTGATATCCAGTGGAATGGTATTCCAAAGTTGTGAAGCCAGAACTGGGAAGCTGGAACCACCAGCTCTTTTGAGGGAGAATTTGGGCACAGTCAATTGTAGTGTATTAGAGGATCTAGTGGTTCTAGTGTTCTGTCTTAGTGTGAATTTGTTGGTGAGATAGGGCGGGGCAAGGCCGTTGAGTGCTTTATAGGTGAGGCAGATAGTTTTTAGATCTATTTTTTGTTGGATGGATAGCCATTTGCATGCGATTCTGGTAGCCGAAATATGTTCTCTTCTGGGAATATTCAGGGCGGCACGGAGTGCATTATTTTGTATAACTTGCAGTTTATTGATTACCGTTCAATTGCCTAGAATTCCTGTGGGAAAGGATTGCCTAGAATTCCTGTGGGAAAGGATGATGATAGGGAATCACAATCCACTAACTTTCGCCCTGGTAGGTCTTCTAAGGATTATCGAGGTCAACCTGGCGTTAATCATATAAATATGCTTCAACCAAAGAACTGCCATGAACATGTGCTGACCGTAAGTGTATACATTGATCCTGACACACCTATTGTATTTATTGTATATGTAACTTATTGCCTCGATGCAAGAGCATTAGATATATAAAAATAACGAAATTCGTTAAGTGCAACTATGCACTGCTATTATAGAAGACAAGGAACAGCATTTTATTTTAACGTTTTTAAATTCCTGTTTGATGAATGAACTTTTAACAAATTAATATTGATGTAAATATATGTAACTTTTTTTCTAAAGATTTTTATTAACGACACAAATAAAAAATTGTTGGGGAAAGTTGAAACACTGGAAAATTATTTGGCCAGAGAAGTGTGAGGTGGGGAGGGGAAACAATCCAGGATTGAGTGGGAGGATGATAGCATCATCCAAACTAATCCCATGAATAATGAACCTACACCCAAAAAAGTTGGTGGAGCTACAATTCAAAAGGACAAAGAAACTTTAACTGAGATAATTGATTTGAGCGTACAAGAGACAAACCAGAGCTGGTCATAACAGGGAGACTCACCGGGCATGGTTGTGATCAATGTTTTGGGCTCAGAGCCGGTATTCAATCTATTGAAAATACCTAGCCGGTCAAGTGGCACAGCGAGTAGAGCACTCGCTTTGACAGCCGGGCAGAGCTTGCTAACGCAGGTTCGAATCCCGGCAGGGCCAAACTCAGCCTTTCATCCTTCCGAGGTCGATAAATGAGCACCACACACCATGGGTAATAATAAGCAGCGGTCAGATACCTGAGGGTTTGTAGCGCTATATAAATGCCAAATTATTATTATTAATTATTATTAATTATTATATATACAAATATAGCAACACAAGTGCCTGTTAGAAAGAAAAAAATAATAAATCAACCCGCTCTAAAAAAGTCACCTATCCATGGTTTGAAGAAGTTTATAGATATCTTGACTACACCTCCCCGTGATTTGAGCCCCCCGGTTAAAACATTACAACGGGGCAGAAAAAAAGAAACGACTCTTGAAATCTAAAAAACAAACCATGATGGCAACTTGAAATGAGAGCCTGATTATTACACCCAACTCAGTACCAGAGCAGAGCAGAAGGGCATCCCCCATTATAAATTGATCTTTCAACTTACTCAATTTCCACCTTGCCCTCCCGCCAGGGACACCATATGGCCCCTCAACGATTAAACAAACTAAATCTGGGATTAGAGAAATTACAGCAGTCAGAAGTATAGAAGGTGGTAGCACGGCTGTAAGTGCTGATACAGGAAATATTTCCACACTGGAGCAAAGGCGGCTGCACACCTTACTACAAAGGGTGGAAGATCACCATTATTCAAGGTCGGAACATGCCAGAGGAGATCCTTCCCAAGGATTAAGAAGCCAGGAAAAGGAGATGGGTGGAAATGGCACAGTAGAAAATGGGGAGGAGGGGCGAAGGGTAGCTTGAAAAGGCCTTTGTCTATACTGCAGAAGAAGTGATCAGAGGGCAGGATACTCAGGGGGTGGGGGGGTAGATCAGCTAGAAAAAAATCGAGCTCCATTTCTTCACATGAAAGACAGACATAGAAATGATCCATTCCCAAACAGAACTTTGATCTTGTCCCTAATGAAGAGCATTCCTGATCTCAAATCCATCGAATGAAGGGATAAAGAACAAATTGAATTTATAGATACCCACAGATTTGATAAGTGAAACTAACGATCCCTTCTCAGTTAGTGAAGGGGATTATGGTGAATTCTAAAGACCAGGGTTTTAGACTTGAGTCTAATAGTGAAATACAGGCCCATGGTTCTGGAAACTATTTACATCAGGGACAGAACCCAGATAAAAGCCAAAGAAGCCTGATTTTTCAACCTCTCTGAATTCTATGTTTGGGGAAACAAGGATAGTTGAGAAGGGAAGTGAAACTTGTGGTCTGCCAACAAGTAGAGGAAGAGTTTAGGGGATCTAGTACCTTAAATACCCAAAACGAGGGAGAGAAATACTGGAGGCAATTAACGTTTAACCCTTAGAAAATAAAAAGAAGCAAAAATAGCCTCATGGAACACTAGGGTATTTAAGCATTTGATGGGTCAAAGAAATAGAATATTATTACTCTTTGACATTATACTACTGCAATAACTACAGCTCATCTCTCCGCGGAACTGGGATGGTTATGCAATGTGCCTAAATCCAGCCGTTGAAGGCCCAAAAGGGAGACAGTCGGCAGGACTGCTGACAACATGCAAACTAAGCTTGGGATTCACATTGGAACCTTGGGCCTCACCTAATCCTTACATAAAACTGACTAGACTCCGATCAACGAAAATGAGCAGGGAACCAACAAATGAGTGTGCAATCAAGAACCTTTATTGGAATACACGGCTATTTCGGACAAAAACCTTTTATTAGCAGTAGAAACACTGCTAGATCTAATTATGATTGATGGCACAAGGTTAAAAATATCCTAATAGCTGGGGATCTCAATATCAAGTGCCTATAAACTAAACAATAACAATCTACCCTAATGGATAGAGCTCTGTGCTGGCTATATTTAATGAAAAATCAAACATTTCATAATGCTTAATGGAGCATTCAAAGGGGATACTCGACCTCAGCCTATCTGGAGGATGGTGAACCAGACCGGGATAATTGATTATGCCTTTGCCTCCAGAACTGCGTTTAATGAAATAACTGACTTTCATATTATTTAACTTTTGGCTGGCTACAAGCATCCCATGATCACTCACAGATGGTCTATTAGGCAAATAGAGTGACAGTGGAAGGAGGTAGAAATAGTTGAAATGGACCAAACTGAAGCTGGAAAAACTAACAACGTGTTTGAGTGAAAACTATCAAAAGGACCATGAGAGTGAGGGCCTGGGATATATTTCTGTGCTAAATTTGTTTGCTGGAAAAGTATGTAATAGTCAGCTGCATACTTTGCTTTCAAACACATCTTTGATCAAGAAGTACAACAGAAGAAGTTCCAATATAGAAAGGAGAAAAGATTAGTCCTTCAAGGGGACTATAACATCAAAGGGACGACTATGCTCAAAAAATAAAGCTCAAATATAAAAACTGATTAAGAATGTCAACCATGCTCCAGAAGGATGGAGAGAGTATGTTGCAGGCACTATCCTCTAAATCAAGTGCTGAAATATGGGCCATATTAAAAATAGGATCAAATGATCAGACTTTTCTTGTAACAATTAACCCAATTCAGGAAGGAGTGTGGAGGGCCTACCTTCTCCGATCTGTTCGCTAAATCGGGTGACTTTCACCAAGTGATTGGTGCTGCGTACGATCCTCCTGGGCCTTGATTATCTATTTTAAAAACGTTTTGAGCTGCCCCGGTGTCTACACTTGTTCCCCAACCATCTCATTCTCCCTTCCCCTCACGTCTTCCAGCCCGCCCACCTCACCTGATAGGCCACCTTCTACCTTCCGTACCTGGCCTAGTCGCCTGTACCACTGTGAGCACACCACTTTCACCAGGTGAGTGATGCTGCGTACGACCCTCCTGGGCCTCGATTATCTATATGAAAAACCTTTTGATCCCCCCCCCGCGCCCGTGTCCACGCTTGTTCCCCGACCCTCTCCTTCTCCCTCTCCCCTTTACCACCCACCTCCCCTGATAGGCCACCTTCTACCTTTCGTGCCTGGCATAGTCGCCGGCACCACTGTGAGCATGTCACTTTCACCAAGCGATTTTTCCAGGTGAGTGCTGCTGCGTACGACCCTCCTGGGCCTTGATTATTTCAAAAACGTTTTGAGCCCCCCCGGCCCTGGCATCCACGCTTGTACCCTGACCCTCTCCTTCTCCCTTCCCCTCCCTCCTCCTGCCTCCCAGCCTGCCCACCCATGCTGATAAGCTAGATTGCTACACTTAACAGACCCTCCCAGGGCAGCCCTCTGCCTGTGCAGCCCCTGCTGCTAAGGGCCCCAAGGCAATGGGCGGATCCTACAGAGGCGGCTCCATATCGTGTCTGCCGGTGTCAGCAGGGGAAGCCAGTGGGCAGCCGTCAACCAGCAGCTACTACCAAGGTAGGAGTGGCCGGGGTGGGAGTAGAGAAACCACTCTACCCTGGAAGCCCTACCACGCTGCAAACTATCCTAGCACTGTAAATGGTAGCCTGCGTTGTACCTTAGAAAGTTGTTCGGATTGACTTGAATCACTACTGCTCTTGTTGCATTAATATTCATCTAGAAAGTGCCCACTGTGACTTTGAAAATTGTTCCTGTAAGCTTGATTCACATCTAGAAAATGCCCTCTGTGATAGTTCTGTAATTTATTTGCTTGTCCCGCACACTTAAAACTTGTTCTTGCTTGCTCGATTCACATCTAGAAAGTGCCCACTTTGATAATACTGTGATTTATTTGTACCGCACACTTAGAAAATTGTTCTTAATAGCTTGATTCACATTTAGAAAGTACCCACTGTGGTAATACTGTAATTTATTTGCCTTCGCCGCACACATAGAAACTGTTCATGTTGCACTGATTCACATCTAAAAAGTGCCCACTGAGATGGTACTGTAATTTATTTGCCTGCTCCACACACTTAGAAAGTGCCCACTGAGAAAGTACTATGATTTGCTGGGCTGTGCCCACTGATATAGTACTCTGATTTACTTGCCTACTCCGCACACCTGGAATTGCTCTCGCTGGTCTGATTCACTTCTGGAAGGTTCCCATCGAGAAAGTACAGTGATTTGTTTACCTGTGCTACACACCCAGAAATTGTTCTTGTTATATTGATTGACATCTAGAAGGTGTCCAGTCTGATAGTACTGTGATTTACCTGCCTGTGCCGCTCACTTATTATTTATCTTGATGGATTGACTTAAATCTAGCGGTGCCCCGAGAGATAGTACTGTAATCTATTTGCCTGTCCCACACTCTTAGGAATTGTTCTCGCTAGATTGATCCACAACTAGAAAACCACATTGATTAACATCTTAAAAGTGCCTCCCCACCCCCTGAGATGGCACTGTAATTTAATTGCCTACGTAGCACAACTAGAATTGCTCTTGTGGGGTCGATCACAACTAGAAAGAGCCGTCTGAGAATACTGTGGCTTACTTGCCTATGGTTTAGGCGCCGCTACTCCATCTAGACCAGTGGTATTCAAACTGTGGGTCGCGACCCCCTAGGGGGGTCCGCGGGTGCATCCCAGGGGGGCCCTGAGAGCTCAGCATGAAAAAAGATTTTTTTTTTTTTTTTTTTTTTTAGATTGGAAGAAATGGGCAGGGGTGGCCCACATGGGCGGGCTGAAGCATGAAACTGTCTCAGGCAACAATGAAAAAGTGGCCCACAGTTGTAAATGGATATTCATTCCTTTAGTCACAGACTGGACCTCATTACTACTATGGCGGACCAGTAACAACGGTGCTGGTAAGCTACCGGCACCGTTGCTACCGTTCCGCCATAGTAAGAGTTGTGCTCGTGGGTGCTTGACAGCCCCCGCCAGGTCTGACCTCAGCTCGTCGGATGCACCGGCACCGTTATTAACGGTGCCGGTGCATCCGAGCTCCCCCTTCCCATTTGAGCCATATGGGGCTCAAATGGGAATGGGGATCTACCGGCACCTTCGAAAGGGCAATTATCATGTCCGCCTAACTCGGCATGACCTAGTAATTGCCCATTCGCGGGTGCCAGACCCGGATGCAACTCCAGTGGCAGCCGTGCCGGTTTTACCGGCACAGCTACCGCCAGAGTAGTTATGAAGCCCACTGTTTCAATAGTACCCAAAGGGGTGCTTTGTGTTAAAATGTAAGTAAATTGTGATATATTCAGCAACAATGGTCAACATTACTAACTGCATAGTGGCCCCTCACCCATTATGGAGGAGCTAAGGAGCCAGCTAATGGAGTGCTCCTGGGCTGGCTGAACTGTCAAAGGGAAACACTGTTTCCCTTTGACAGTTCAGTTTAGTTCCCCAGCCGCACATGCTCACTGAGCCATGCAAGTGCTGGGGCGTTTTGCTTCGCCAGCATTGCATAGCTCATTGGAAATGCTGGCTGGGGCACTGCATGTCTGTATGTCCGAGGGGGAGCTCCTGCGCCTCCTCGCACATAGGGACAGAGCAGCTGGAGCAGCACCCACACACAGGCCAATGCAGAAGGTACGTTTATGTTCATTGTTTTTATTTAAACATGTGTATGGATGCGTTATGAGTGAGTGTATGGTGATGGATGCTCATGTGAATGATAGAGTGATTGCTGTATGAATGTGCAGCGCCTTGCATATACACATAATCATGTTCATTGTGTTAGGACCAGTGGGGCCCAGGGGACAGGGATGGTATCTTTTTACCGGACATCTATCATTCAAAACCCTCTGCCTTGTCCACAAGGCTTTCTGGGGCCTCGGTCCAAAATACCTTCAGCTATTCCTCCGCAAATACCTCCCCTCTCGAGCTCTTCACTCCTCTACCTCCAACTCCCTCAGGGTCAGTCGTTTATCAAAGAAACGAGCTGGGGGTAGATCTCCGTCTTCGGCTGGGGCCTCCCTCTGGAACAGCGCCCTGCCACTCTAAAACTTGAGGAGAACCATCTTTCTTCCTGCACTTATCAGACCTACCCTGTCTGCTGCCTTAAACGTAGCACTTGCAAATTGCTGGCTGCACTACCACTGTTTGTTGCCTTTATTATTTATTTATTGTTATTTATCTGTTTCTCCTCTGCTTCGCACTTTCCACTTCTCCCCCCTTCCATGCACTTTTCCCCTCACACTTGCGCGTTCTCAATGTCACTGGGCCTCGTAAGATCGCTGTTTTATTCTCCTCTGTTCCCCTCCCTTGCCTTGTCACGCTCTGAAACACTTGTGTACGAGCGCGATAGAAATAAAATATCAATGCCTGCCCCCTGGACTCCCAGCAACAATTGCAAACTGTTTGGCTATTTACCCATTTTTTGTTAAACGTATGCTCTACAATGCAACATTTTAACCTATTATTTAAAAAAGAATTCACAGGGGGAAACCCCCCCGAACCTCCCCTTAATGCCGCTCCGCTTAAAAAAGATTCACCAGCCGCCACTGGCCCTCAGACTGTGTTGGGAACGGGATGGGGGAACCGAGGGACTATGGTGGGAGCACAATGGGCGGGAACCATGGGATAGTGATGGGAGCAGAGTGGGGAGAGCCCTGGGTGTGTGATGGGGTGGGGAGAGACCAGCGACTGGGTAGGAGTGGGATGAGGGAGCCCAGCGACTTTGATGGGAGCAGGTGACGGCGCGCAATATATACTGTCCATTTGGCATTTCTGGGGGGTCCCGACCTGCCCAAATTTTGCTCAGGGGGGCCCTGGCCAAAAAAGTTTGAAGACCACTGATCTAGACCTTTCATCCTACTACTGCCCTCTTCGGCCCTCTCCTAAAGCCCTGGTGTCCAGACTCTAGATGCAGGTTGTACATCTAGGACCACTGCATCTACTATTACTAGTACATCAATCTTTAGATGCAGCACTGACCTCCCCTCGGGATGGAGATCCCAGCTCATCATATATCCCTTCTTCAACCCGTCCTGATTTCTAACCTTCCTGTACCATATCCACCCCCCATGGTACACCCCTCGCGGCGTATCACTGCGCTCTAGCACCCAGCTTCACGACACCCCCTTTTATCCCACACCTGATCGCAAACCACAACCCCTCCCCCCGTACATCAATCCACCGGACGCCACCCACCCACTATCCTACCATCATCCCTCGTCCAACTCTAAGATCAGAGGAGCACTCTGGCACCCCAAACACCTGCCTCCTCAAGCACCCATCCCACCCTAACACATCGACTTCCACTCTCTCTCTGACATCTATTGAGAACACCCTGATACCCCCGCCCATACACCATGCCCATTATCAAACCCCCAAGCCAGGGGAGCCCTCTGGTGCTACAAACAGCACACACCCACCTCCACTTCCAGACCATCCTTGTACCCACTGAGGAACTCCCCTCCCTCTCACCGGACTTCCCATGCCACCCACTCCCTCAGCCCACTGGGGAACTCACGACCCTCTCAACCAACCTCCCAAACCGCCCTCTCCCTCCCCCTTAACACCTACTTGATGCCCGCCAACAGACCCCCCCCTTCATATTCCGTTCCCTTCTCTGAACTTAGCTCATCTCGCCCCTGCCAGAACGGTAGCCTCATCTCCCTCCCCTTCTGACCCCCTCCCCACCCTCTCACAACCCTATGTCACCAAAACCCACAAAATGCAGAAAACATGACTGGTCCTCTCCTTCAACCCTCCACTCCTCACCAATTCTGCTTCAGCCCAACCTCCTAGCCTACCCTTCACCTAACCCCAAACACTCCCCTCTGCCAGTTTCCACACCCTTTCTCTCAACTTCTCACCCTGTACACTTAAACCCCCAGCATCCTCCAGACTCATTCCGAAATCCCCCACACCTTAAACGATCCGTTCGCCTTCCCCCCCTGGCTACTCGCTTATCGCCCACAATCGACCCTCTAGAGGTGGCGTAGTGGCAGTCCTCTTCAATCCTCATTTCTCTGTCTCACTCGTCAAATCCCAGACATGCATTGCCTCCTGTGAATCCCTCCTAGTAAAACTCTTGCTACCACCGCCTTCCCCCACAGCTTCCTACTCATCTACAGACCCCCTGGATATGGCATTTTGCCAACAACCTCTTTGACTCAATAGCTACCATTCAAGTAAACCACCCCTCTTTTACACTCTTGGGGGACTTCATTATCTTGTTAGATATCCCCAATACCGATCAAGCCCATGACTCATCCGCTGGTTAACAGTCTTGACACGCTCAACCTCTCCCATCATACCACTGGTCCAACCCACTCAGACGGGCACCCCCTTGATGCAATTTTCACCTCCCATGACGTGGTTCATAGATCCAGTCCCAAACCACTCATCTGGACCGACCACTATGCCATCCCTTTCTCTATCCACACACCTGCCCCATCTCCTACAGCTCCCCCGGCCCTCACCCCGGATTTCAAATGCTGGAACAAAGTCAAGATCCTTCCCGACCTAGCCGAAGCCCTGCTTCTGTGTCCCGCAATGCTACCCCCGATAGACCCTTAACCATCGATTCCTTCGACTCTTGGCTTAAAGACTCACTAATTCCTCTCACCCCCTCACATCTTCATGCAAAGGACCGTCCCCCAAAAAACAAAATGCATCTCTTGAGCGCAAATGGCGAACATCTAAAACCCATCTCAGCAGATCCATTTTTGCCCTGCACCACCGTAACAACTCCGAAATCCGAAAGGACAAAAAAGCCCATTACAATTAACAAATTCTCAACTCTGGCAACCACAGCAAAGAACTTGTGAAACCCCCATGAACCCCTATCCCATCCATCCCCTCACAATCACTATGCGACTCCATCTCCCTGCATTTCTACAACACTGCACTTGACAGGACGGCAACCCTTAACATCAAACTCTCCTTCCTCTCCCCATTGCCATTGCCGACCCCTCCTGATCCTATTGCAGAGACGCCCAATCTCCCTACCTTCGACTCCTTCAAACCCATCCCCAGAGATGAATTCCTTGAACTATCAGCCAACAAACCCTCCGGTTTGCCCCTACCACGCCTCTGTCCTGAAAGAAATATTCTTGTCTACTTGGGCAGGAGAACATGCGAGAGCCATACTAAATGACTCCCTCACTTCTAGCATTTTCCATGATGCATTAAAAATAGCGCATGTCAAGCCACTTCTAAAAAAGGCATCCCTTGACCCCCTTTACACTAAGATTTACAGGCCAATCTCCAACACCAGATTTCTCACGAAACTCACTGACCGGACAGCATACTCCCAGCTCAGCTCCTTTGTAGAGTCCAACTGTCTCCTGGACCCCGCACAAACAGGCTTCATACCACAACATGGAACAGAAACCACTCTGATCTCGATCTGGGATGATCTCAAGATCACTGCAGACTCTGAAGGCTGCGCGGCACTGATTCTCCTCTATCTCTCTGCAGCCTTTGACACGGTTAACCACTTAATCCTCATTGACCTCCTTCACTCCCTAGGAATCCATGGCACAGCTCTCAAATGGATTGCCTTCTTCCTCAGCAACAGGAAACTCCCCCTTTTGTCTCAACTGCTCGCTCAGTGAACACTGGAGTACCCCAAGGTGCATGCCTATCTGCTCTCCTGTTCAACCTCTATGTGACTGCACTACCAGGAATCATCCGCACACACAACATCTCCTGTTACAACTATGCTGACAATACCCAAATTATCCTAAGAATTCCCAAGTCAAACTCTAACCCGCATCCCAACCTTGAAGCTTGTCTCTGCGATATTGACCAATGGATGACAATAAACCACCTCCGTTTGAACCCTGATAAAACTGAAATCATGGTGTGGCGCAATACAGCCCTTCTGTCACATCCGCTCCCATGGCTCCCCGTCCCTCGGCCTCTCTCCCCTGCCCCTCCGATATGGTCAAACACCTAGGCCGCACTATGGACTCAGGCCTAACCCTCTCCCGTCAGATCAACAACGTATCAAAATGCTGTCACTACCACCTCAAAATTCTCAGACGCATTTTTCCCTACCTCTCCTACCCAAAGAGACGTGCTGCAGTTATGGCTTTTGTGATATTGAGACTGGACTTTGCCAACTCCCTATACATAGGAGCTCGGCATACCAACTCAACAAACTCCAAAGAACTCAAACTCCAAAGAACCCAAAACGCTGCTGCAAAACTGCTCAGTATACCTACAAGAAAAGATAAAACCCTACCTCCCATCTCGCACCCTAAGATCAAGCACCGCCATCCTTCTAGTGATTCCAACCTCTAACTCTACCAGGATCGGAGGCTGCGCCTTCTCAACCATGGCCCCAACTCTGTGGAACTCACTCCCCCCACACATTCGACACACCCAAGACTATATGACCTTCCATCAAAGCTGTAAATACATGGCTCTTTCCGTAATTGCCAACCACGACAATCTGAGGCGACTGAGTCCTTGCAACCCGATGACAAATGCTCAATGAGATCCCGAGCAATGACACCACTGAATATTCTTATTAGGTCACTATTAAGCAAACGCATGTTTGAAATCCGGAATTGCGAACTCCTTAGATCATAAATCCACCCAAACATTCTCCTCCGATACCAATATGCTTACCCTCTCTCTACACCAACACACAATTAGAGTGCAGCTATACCCCTTAATCTATTTCGGCCTAGCTGCTCACATACGAACATTAACCCATGAACACCTCACCATTCGAATAAAACGCAGCTACATCCCATGACAAACCGGCCTATCTGCACACATAAGCGTCCTACACGGGCCTAACGCAGCCAGAACCCAGTCTTGGTGTCCATCCTCCAGTCTGCACACATTCCACTGATATCAATACCACCACACCTAAAGCTAGGATGCAGCTACCATCAGGCAATTGCAGCAGCTGCACACAACTGGTGCACCCAAGCACCCTATGACACCTTTCTCTCTCAACTGACCTGGACTACGGTCCCCAAGGACGGTCAACCTACCAGCGCTTTGAGGTCATACCAATGATATATAGAGCGCTATATAAATGCCAAATAACATAATATAACAAGAAGCCAAAAGGGTTATGCAGCCTGACAGGATTGATCTGTATGACTGGGTATTCAGTCAGGAAGATATTCTGATCGAGATTTAAAAAATCCTGCGTTCCTCAAGAGAACCGGGAATTTAATGTTAAAATCATATCCTGATCAATGGTCATCAATACCATTTATGATTTTTCGCCAACTAGTGGAAAGTGGGAAGATTCCACAATCCTGGAAAAAAATCCGTAATCGTTCCGATTTTTTTAAAAGGGAGCTAGAGAAACCCCTAAAAACTATCGCTGATAGCTCTCTCAGATGCCCCAGGAAAATTGTTTGCCCGATTATTAGTGAAAGTGATATTAGATTGGATAAAGAGATCTGAACATTATGACATATGACATTCACGGTTAGTAGCAGGTTTGGGCACGACAGTGAATTTGTTAACATTCACCTCAATAAAAACGTGGATGCAGCAGAATGGCCAACCAATCTATCTTGCGTTTGTGGATTTCAAGCAGGCATTTGACTCAGTCCAAAGGGAACGACTCTGGAAAAAGATGCAAAATGTGGGATGCCCACGTTTTATTTTAAATCCTATTATTCAGCTTTATTCAGAAACCTTTATTCAAGTACAATTACCAGGAGGGCCTACTGACGGACCCAAAACCTACTTTCCGTGGCCTTAAGCAAGGTGCATTTTGGCGCCAATCGTGTTTAATTTCAGACTCCATTTCAATAAAACCAACTAATTTCCTCCAAAACAAAGAATGGTCCCCATCTAATGGCTGTTACATGCCTATGACTTGGTGCTATTTGACAAAACTCCAATTGGATCCCAGAGGCAACCAGAGGCATTAGAACAGTATACAAGGGAACACTATTGACGCCATGCGAAATTGCCAGGCTGCCGGAGCTCGAGACTCAAGCAGCCATCTTGGATCGTGCGCAACAGCACCTCCATGAAAAGAGCTTTTGAGTACCAAATGTAAAGATGTGTACTAATCATCTGTTTTATGCAAACATTCTTATTTGTAAATGATAATACTTCTTTTAATGTAATGAAATGTTCTAAATTGTGCTATTATGTAAAACATTGTTTTTATCGTCCTCTTTTTCTATTTGTAAAGGTTGACATTTCTCAGCCAAAAACAATACAAATAATAAAACTAGATGATTCAATGTGGTTAGGCAAGATAAATGTTGGAAATACCAGTGAAATATTTGGGATCTGGTCAGGTACTGTTGAGGAATTGGAAGACATTTTGAAATACATTAATACAGCACATGAACGCATTCAACACTACATTTTTTGGATGCTGAACTAAGACTGTCTGAACATGGATTTGATACCACTATTTACAGGACAAACTGACACTAATAATACCCTACAATATAGCAATTTCCATCCTAGGTCAATGATAATCTACCCTACAATGAGTTCCTAAAACTTAGGAAAATAATTTCACAACTAGCAAATTCAGTGAAAATAATCTGAAATTCTTACCAATAAGTATGGATCGAGAGGCTATCCAACAGAAGTGGTTTCTAAGGCTCAATCCAAAGCCTTGACAGCAGATGGACAGGATCTTCTGAGATCCAGACCCAGGCATTGTAACACACCACCGTTATACATCTCGAAGTATTCAAAACACACACATCTCTAGGATTATTAGAAGGAACTTGGATATACTTCATCATGACCCACAGCTTCTTAAATGTTTGCCCAAACAGCCCATGATGGCTTTTAAGAGAGGACATAAGGTAAGGGACAAACTGGTTAAGGCAGAACGGATAACACAGAAACAGAAGTTCCTTAGCAAACAGAGAATGGGCACTTTCACATGTCTTAATTGCAGTTGTTGCAATAACATTACAAAGGGGAATTATATCCGACATCCACACTTGGGAAAGAAAATCAGCTTTAAAGATTATGTTACATAGCTTTCAAGAAATGTTGTGTATACCATCAAATGCCCTTGTGGGTTGTTATACATAGGACAAAGTACCAGGAATGGAAGAGAGGTTGGTGAGCACAAATCCAGTGTCAGAATGCATGTAAAGTAATGTAATGCAATTTGTCATTTGTATAGCGCCTTTCCCCATCGGTATGGCCTGAGAGCGCTGTAGGTGAATGCCCTTGGGGGACCGAAGTCCAAGGTATGGGAAATTCGACAGAGGAGTTTAGAATGTGTCTGTGCATTTTATTGTTATATAACTTTTATAAGGTGCAACTCGCACAAAGGCATCGGTGCGCAGCAAGACACAGCTGAGTCCGAACCAGGACGACACCAGTGGGTAAAAAGAGGTATCTAATCATTAGAATTAAAAAGAAAAGTTTAAAGAGACATTTTAAAGGAAAGTACTCTGGAAAAAAGAAGTGGGGAGTAGGTTCCACAGGCGAAAGGCAATGGAGTCAAAGCTGGTACCACCAAAGTGAGTCACCTTGTATCTAGGGAGTTCGAGTCTGTTCAAGTTACTAGAACAAAGTGGGCGGGAAATACAAGAATGCTTAATTCGATCCTTCAGATAGACTGCCGCTTTATCAGTAAGGTACTTGTGGATGAGGAGCAAGACCTTGTTTAATGGGAATCCAGTGAAGGGATATACGTGCCTCTGTGACGCGATTCCATCTAGAGAGGCCACACACAGCTCGAACCGCATTATTTTGGGCAACTTGGAGTATGTCCAAGTTGGACTTAGAGGGACCTGCCAACAGGCTGTTATCATAGTCGAGTTTAGAGTTGACCAGCAATATTAGATCTAGACAGAAAAGGTTTAATTTTCCTAATCAATCGCGTAGCATAGGCACCAGATGCCTTTACTTGGCTAGCATGTTTCTTCATATTTAGTGAGGAATCAAGATACACACCCAGGGTCTTAACTCAGTGACTAGTTTTGATGGAGGAACCAGCAATGTCGATCGCGGCATATCTAGGATTCAGCTTCAGAAGGCGCCGACTGCTACCTACGAGCATAAGCTCGGTTTTGTTCCCATTAAGTGCCAGGTAGTTATTAATCATCCATACTTCAAATTAGCATAGTTAAATGTGATATTTTCGAGGTCCATCTCAGAATCACTGGTTAATTTAATCAATACCTGCGTATCATCGGCGTAATTTGTATAGTCTACGCCGACACTATCAAGAAGTTGGAAAAAAGGACAAGTGTACAGATGAAAGAGTATGGGAGATGCAAGTTCCCTGTAGGACACTGCACGAAAGACATTTGGAGGGGGGATTTAAAACCATTGAAAGCAACACAGGCAGATCTAGGGCCCAAGAAGGAAGGAAGCCAGCCAGTGTAAGGCGCTACTGGAGCAGTTTGCGATGACCCCCAGCCTCTCCAGTAGCAACGAGTGGTCCACAAGATCAAAGGCAGCAGAAAGGTCCAGGAGCATCAGCAGAGCAACCTGACCCAAATCTACAGTATGGCATAGATTAGTTCTCAAGCCTAACAAGGCCGTCTCAGTGCCATGAAGGGCCCGAAAGCCAGATTCAAGGGAACCTAACAGGCGATTATCTTCAATATGTTGTCGACTCTAGGTATATGCAACCCTGTCAAGAATCTTTAACAAAGATGTCACATTAGTGACATGCCGATAGTTGCTTACGGAGGCTGGATCAAGGGTAGCTTTTGTGAGCACATCCAAAACATTTTCAGCGAGGCCTAAACAGTAGAGGTGGCGAAAGAGGAATTAACCAGTCGCGTAACAAAGGGAACCAGGCAGTCAAATGATTCTTTAGAGGGGGGACAAATATCATTGGGACAAGAAGGCGGCTTAAGATGGGAAACAATATTAGAGAGATCAGTCTCTGTTATCGCCTTAAAGTTAAAAACAGGACTAATAAAAGCAGAAGGCTGGGTATAGGAGACAGCATTGGGTTTGCTGCTGGTGGGCATGGAGGAAGAGGAGCGCAGCATCGCAATCTTATCACAAAGAGTTCAGTTTATCACTAAGACCCTGTTGAATAACTGAGCACCATTGGTCACTCTTAACAATGCAGAGTAAAGATTGTCCTTCCCTTTGAAATACCTAAGAATAGTGAAGAGTTCTCTTTGGGAGGAATTAACTGTTTTAATACGATCATCGTAAAAATCCTGTTTACCAGCCACAATGGAAGTCTTGTAGTCAGCCGCAGCCTTGCGGTACAGAGCAAGATTTTTGGCTGTGGTATTTGTCTGCTATGCCTGTTCTTTTTGTCTCTTCAATGTTCTGAGACCTAGAATTTCCTCAGAGAACCAAGATTTGCCCAGGGTTCAATTTTGACAAGCTTAGCAGAAGGGGGGTCGGGGGGGGGGGGGCAAGTGTGTTCATAATGGAGGAGATAATCTCATCATTTTTTATCAGTAAGGGTACCTGTGCTATCAGAGTCTAATAGATTAGCTAGCATAGGTAGGGCTAACTCAGAAAAAGCAACAGGCGTGCCCTTATGGAAATTCATTGCAGCCATTTCAACTTGTGGATTGGAATTAAGTCTGGCGAGTTTACCAGGCAAGTCTAGAAAGAAGGAGATAAAGCTATGGTCAGTCCAGGGGCAAGTCAAAATGCCAACATTTTTCAAAGCTAACCGGTAAGAAAGTACCCAATCCAAAATATGTCCATCTTTATGCATAGGGGTCTTTAAAAGTTGTTGGAGGCCAGGGGCCTCTAAAGATTGATCAAAATTAGAGGCTTCATGATCATCAGAGTAATGGGCCCAAAAGTTGAAATCACCTAAAACAATAACATAAGAAGTAATCTTGATAAGATCTCCAAGCAACATAAGAAGCTGCTCTTCAAACAAGGCCATATGGATATCGCATGCTTATTTAAAGACATGCCGTCTTATTTAAAGACATGCAGCCTTAAAGAAATGAGTACACATCCAATTGTGTGAGATTGCGGTCTTCCATTTTGCTTTGATTCTCCTTCACACATAATGGACGTTTCTCCCTTCCATTTCTAGGTCATTTCACACATTTCCGGGAACTCTCCTAATTTTCCCCCTCTGGTCCATCGTCCATTCGAGTGTCAATGCATTGTTGCTGTAGTCAAAGCAAAGATTCTTCAGGCATATAAAAGAATATAGATTTGCCGTTATGTAGTATCTTGAGTTTTGTCTGGAACAACAACATATATCAAATCAGTGCCCGTCTCATGGTAGATTTCACACAGTGGAAAGCTCTGCATTTCATCTGGACCTGCCACATGTAATCTAGAAAAACTGCAAGAGGTACATTGCCCCCATAATTCCTGCCCACTTTCTGTGTCCCACGGAGTATCAGTTCTATGTCCATATAGTTCATGATTTTCGCAATACCTCAGGGTGGCACGCTAGGCGGAGGTCTCGTACCAGGGATTGAATCGCTCTCTCTACCACAAAGCCTTGTGACAAGTTCCCAGGGCCCACTGATTGTAGCACTATATTCTCCACATAATTTATGGCATTTTCACCTTCACCCTCCGTAAGGCCAATGATGTGAATATTCTGCCGTGCCCTGCTGTCTGCTTCTTCCACTTTGTTTTCCAAGTTCGTGGTATGGTCTTGTAGGTCTTTCATTTGTTCTTGCAATGTAGTGGACACCGCCATGGCATCAGGGATATTTCTACCCTCATTATTGACCTTATCTGAGAGGTTATGCAGGTCTTGTCGCAATAGGGACACATCCACTTTCACTCATCCACTTTTGTTTCCAGAAGAGTCCTCAAGGCCGCAATAGCTTCCAGAGCAACCCGCTCTCCACCTCCTGTTGAGGTAGACTAGTCACATCAGCTGTAGATGGCAGAGTATATGTCTGAGATGGAGACTTTTCTTCCTAGTGATTGGATACCTTGCATAAACCGATCCATCTTAATTTGCTTTTGCTGTGTGCTCATCTTCCCACCAGGCATTATCCTGTAGCCCTGTGGGTTTGTCCACGGGCATAGTAGAAGGTAGAGGGACTACAATGTGAAATTACTGCAGTACAACAGCCATCACCTCATAACACTAAGGAAGGCATGGTATAAAAGTAAGACAGACACGTGATCACAATTCAATCTTGTTTATTAAACCGTACAATGGGTTATTTAAACGCCTAATCTAAACCTAAATCTAAGATGGAAGCAAGCTACGATCATCAAATAATAATAATACAGTCCTAGTGGAGTCCAGTCAAATAAATAGGGCCTATACTAAAACAAAAACGATTGCCAATCCTTACTGCTATGCTACAAATTACTGTGGGATAATGTTCACAAGAAAAGAAAGAAGTGTTCGCAAAATGATAAGTCAGGATGTTATGGCCGGGATCTCCATTCCCCACGTTTTTATCACGGGACAAGGGGGGGGTTTGTGAGCACAGCACACTCCTCCTGGCTTCTGTGGCACAAGCTTACTGTTCCTTTTCTCTATATTAGGGCCTTCTGTGCCCAAGTCTCTTCTCATGCAAAGTCTCTTGCTTTAGAGGGCCTGATATGCCAAAACAACAAAACAAAGGTTCCTTCTGTTAACCTTCACATCGGGCGATCACCTTTCAACCCTTGGATCCCCGTGAGCTGGGCTCCGATCCTTCTCTCCCTCGTTAACCTCCCTCAATCAGGCTCAGACCAACCACTCATTGCGGACAGCCCTCAGTCGGGTTCACACTTGTCGTCACAATGTTCTTCACGTAGCTTCTTCACAACTTTTCTCTTGGCGTCCCTCAGTTGGGTTCACTGCTGCCTTTCACTATCTACTTAATTGCAATATTCGAAAGTCTCAATGTCTTTTTAAACAACCACCTAACTTTGGTTAGACCCCCCTCATCTGGGCTCAAACCTTCCACAGCACTTTGCCAATTTAAAACAAAAACTTCTGAATGGCGATTATGTCTCACTGGGTCACTTGTTAACTTATGGCAAGTGCGTGTTTATTCACACAATCACAGTTCGCACAGCGTTCCACCCCTGCCGGGCGCAAACGCCTGATTCACAATTCCCTCAGTCGGATTCACAATCGTCAAAACCATCTGTGACGTGTCAAGGACTTTCGATTGTACAAGGGATTTGGCCTGACCCTTGTATGACCACCTTGACACCTCACATCAGTCTTCCTATGGCCTCTTGCTACTTGTAGTTTCAGTATTCTTTAGTTCAATACAGTCACTTTGATCAGGAGAGGGGCATCAGCCAGGGACCTCCGAACGAGCGCCCACGATGCGCCGCACCACTCTATCTTTGGTACCAAGTTCATTCACAAAAGACCTCTGTAGCTTAATCTTCTTAATGTTGCCACTGCAACCTTGAGCCTAGCAGTCTGGTCCACTATCAGGTTCTTCTGACTCACCAGCTGTGCTGAACTTGTTGGCTTTTTTCTTGCCGCTGGAGTCAAGGACGGTACCACAATGGCAACCGTGTCTCCCCGCCCTGGCTATCAGTGCAGGAGGGTCCCATGTACCGCTGACATCGGTCACAACATTCGCCAGCAGCGATTCCCGGTCTTATTTCCTTTGTCAAAGGCTTTGCGGGTCTGGGTTTAAAAGGGCAAGGGCAACTCCAGCCTTGAAATTCTTTCAGGTCTCTCCGCCTTTCTCCTCTGTTTGAACTGCTGTGATGGAATTGCTGCTTCCTAATGCGTTCAGCCTTACTCAGAGTGTGCTCTTGTGCTCTGCCATTTATCCCTATGGGGAAGGGAAAGGGCGGTCAAGTGTGTTTAGTTGTTGGCAATTGCCTGACTCGGCCTGACCCTTGTGTTGGGACGTCAGGTAAACGGCTCTGGTATTGGTCAGTTGTCGCTCACAGTCTGAGAAAGTGTTCGTGTTGGAAAGAGCTTGGGGGGGGGGGTGTTAGAGTTTCTAAGTATCCTACTGGGCAGGATGGGGAAAAGGTGTCATAAGAAAGGGGATACCGCGTCTCACCCTTTGGTGTCCCATTTCCACTCCCTGAAGACCCCTCACCCATGTGATCCTCCTGCACTGGTCCACCCCCAGGAACTGGATCCAACAGTGATGGCCATGTCCTGGCCATCTGGATGACAGATCCCCGGGGACTAGTGAGTGAGACACCTTCAGGTTTCTCAACTCCCTGTAGCTTCAGTGCAAAGTGTGTGTGAGAGGACCTTATTCACAGCAGGTGGAACAGAGGAAATCCGCAATGCCTCCTGCATGTAAGGCTTTCGCCTGCTTGACACCCCTTTCATCAGGGCATGAATAGTTCTCTGTATATTCTGAGCTCTCGTGTCTCCTGTACTAGCCAGGCCCTTGCAGCCACTCACACAGTGTGCAGTACAGCAGCGATCTTGATTGTGGCACTGCGATCGGCCGGGGGAGGACGGGCGTCCCTTCCAAAGCACAGATATTTGCCAACTGAGGGGCATGGAATACCATCTGCAGCTCCAAATAACCTCCACTGGTTCACACGTCCCACCCCTTAATCGCAACAGCATATGGTTGTATACAGCATAGGATCTACCCATGAATCATCAAGTCTTGGGAGGAGCCGAACACGATCACACCAGTTTGCTTCGGCGTCCAAGCCATGCAATGCAATCCCAGTATTTATGTTCATTCACAATCTTCCATCCATCACTTTTTGGTTTGTTTCCCTAAGTGCTAATAGTGCCATTCGGAACCAGCTACACCTCACTGATGTGGCCCAACAAGGCCATAACATTTTGAGATGGCTGTTATGCCGCTGTACAAAACCTGTACATCATAATGAAAACATCTCTAATAGATGGCCTCTTTCTTTTTTCGCAAAGAACAGTGATTCATGAGACCCTATCGGCGAGTTGTGTGCCCGGCATGGCTATAGGATTTCATTCATGTTGCTCCAGATGTGCCTTGCAATTGTTTGACATTATCTGTGGATGGAGGATACTAAGAAGATAAAGTGCGTGTTCTGGAGATTTCCAACAGGACACTCAGACATGAACACTTCTTGGAATTTCTGCTAAATCTACCAATACTGACCAATCCAGATGACATTCCGAGTTTAGAATCCAGATTGCTGAAATAAAAATCACAGATTACCTGGACGATAGTAGAAAGGCACATGGTCTCATTTTGAGAGTTTCCTGTTTTTAGTGATAGCCCTTCAGTCTGCTGTTAGCACCCTTAATGATATTATTGTGGAGAGGTGGTATATGTTTTTTGCACATATTCAGGAGGAGGAAGCACAGTTGTAATTACATCACAGACATGATTGTATTAATTGAAACACACTACTTGTCTGTCTTATTCAAGAAATGTTGGCTGTGGATGGTCATAGCAGACTCTGTGGGAGTATATGTGTCAATTTCTGGGCTGGTAATAAAGTGGTGTCCCTGCAGGGTAGCAGTCTTATCAGGGCATGTTACATTTTATAGGACCTCAGTGACAAAATAGAGGAACCAAAAAGTCTAGTTGTGGGCACTGACATCATTTAGCTATACGGCAACCAGAAGTACGAAAGATCAATTATCTTTCTATGTCAGTGATTTCTGGGTCATTGATTACAAAAACCAAAGTGACAGGAGATCCTCATAGGATAAGCTTCCATGAAAGAGATGAAAGCTGAACACTTGATAGGAGGAAGCAATTGGTAGACCAGCACACATGTCAGTAATGCTAATGAGGCCAAATTATTCTTGAAGAGGCACCAGCTGTGGGGTTTAAGGATTATTGATGGGTGCAGTGGAAACCATGTACAGCTGGAACATTTTTCTCAAGCATGTCCCAGATCCTTCCACATGAGTGGAGGAATCATGGGAGGAAAACTGTAGAGAGCCTCCAGGTTGGGGGAGCAGTTTTGGGAGTAGGGAACAACATGCATGCTAACATTTACAAACATAAACCAGTACAGTGTATAGATGTGAATCAACAGCATCATACATTTTAGTGACAAGCATCAGACCACTAATGCTGAAAACATGCAATAAGTATAACGGTCTATAAAAAGAAAACCAATAACTACCTGTCTGCTGCCAAAATTTAATATGCTTCATCCCAACTGTTACGAGTTTGTCTGCATGATGAGGGTTACACTTCACCACGAAGATCTTATCTTTATGCCCCCTGTGATGATACAAATTATAAATATGAATATCATTACAACATGCCTAAAAATAATCTGAATGTTTCCCTGTGAGATGTGAAGATGGACATAAATCTCCAAAGGGCTCTTTCGTCAACAGCGGATATAATTTCCATAAATGTCAAGGTTCCTACAAGCATTATAGTATTTGAAGCTTCTGTATATTCTATCATCTTAAAGCTTATTGCAGGCATAAAAATAATTCATTTTTGCAGAATAATCATGCAATTCAGGTAAATAATGTCCACTGGAACAGTAATAGTAACTGCTAGATTCCCCGAGAGTGCAAAAGGCAGAAATGTCATAAAAAACAAAAAAAATCAAACCAGTTAAACTGGATTTTGAAGCATATGGAATTGGAAGTTGTATATGAAAGAAAAAAGGTTAAAAAAAAGTAAAATATGGTAATTGAAAAAGTGTGGAGGGGCTTGTACAACTCTACTTATGTGTAAAACAGGATTCAAACCCATGAGCCCCTCAAAGGTATATACTAAGATAAACACTGGTGTTTGGAGTATGGATGCTAAAAAAGATGAACTTTCCACAATAATTTAAAAAAATTCTTTCATAAAACTAGAATATTATGAATGTATTATTTTAATCATGCATCACTGGAAATAGACATATTTGCAACATAAATGTACTTAGTTTGCTGCACGTTCTACAGCAAAATTAGGAAAAAATGGTTTTCATGGTGATTCTGGTTTTCTTCTACCACCTTCTTAACCTGGTTGGGATATGTATGCATCATCACACCAGCACGGAAGCAGTTCTAAAAGATATGCTGTCACTTTAAAGCAATTAAAATGGGCTCAGCAGGACATGGTCCCTTGATTGTTTGATATTTTATTTGTATCGCGCTCATACACAAGTGTTTCAGAGCATGAAAACACTTTTGCACACACCGTACCCTATAAATAGAGCATCAAACTGCCACCTGCGCTTGCATCTGTTTTTGTCCCCCTTATACCATGGTTGGATCACAACATATGCTAGTGGACACAGAAGGGCCATCTTAATATTGTGCAGGAAGGAGCACAAGAAATAAGAGAATAAGAATCTTGAAAGCAATTTTACTTTCACTGTCGTCATGCTCCTCCTTCAACTTGATTGGAGCAGGGCGAAACAGATTCTATGCCATGGCAGCAGGTGAGAGCCTATGATGAGCCAATTCATGCAAACAGGCTGGGCAGAACGTCTTCGCCAAAGGAGGAAGAACTACCAGAGGAAGCATCCAAGAAAAGCATGAGGGCGACTGCTCTACTAATTTCTCTCTGAAAGGTCACCAACGCCTTTTCTCTGATGGAACAAGACTGACGTCTTGCAGGCACTGGAATACCTGTCAGCTTACAGGAATGTGAAATGCAGGGGACAATCTGTCCATCAAAGTCGCTTTTGCTGCTTTCTTACTAGCGGCAACACCACCTAAGTGACAAAACAACACTATGTAGTCTTGAATGGCTGAGTACGTTCAAGAAATAAGTTAAATGCCTGTGAAAAATACAGGTTATGCAACATTTTCTCAGCCAAGATGGTGTGTGGTCTGGGATGAAACACTGGAAGGATGATCTCTTGACTGAGATTAAAGTTAAAAAGTACTTCAAGAACAAAACAGGGCTGTACAAAGTACCACCTTTCCCTATGCAACTGAATCTAAGGTTCCTTTGAATGAATGGTGCGCAGTTTGCTAAATCACTTGGCAGTAGTTACTGCCACAAGATAAACAGTCTTTCAGGACAGCAAGTGCAGATCACAGAAAGCCATATGCTTAAAAGGTGTGTGCATATTAGTGACTGTAGAACTAGGTTGATAACTCAAGGAGGAGTAGGCTCCCTCCTGAAAGGGTAAAGGTGAAGGCCTTCAAAGCCATGCTTCATTGCCTGATTTTTCAAGGAACAGGTATCCTATCGAGAGTTCAGATATGCAGCAATAGCCAAAAGGTAGTAATTGCAGGATTTTAATAAGAATCCTGTGCCAGTCACGAAGGACAGGCTGTCTTCCTACATTGCAGAAATAGGGTTAGCCTTATTGACAAGAGCCCTATGAGGAGCGAAAGCCATAAATGTTGCACTGATTTCGAGCTGACTCCTTCATCACTGCACCCAGAATTGCGAGATTTTCATTGGCAAGTCTCAGGTTGGAGTAGGTTCACTTTTCAGGTAGCAAGCTGTAATATTCCATGATGGTAGGGCTGGGTGGAGCATGAATGCTTTCTGCTGAGATCAGAAGCTCTAGCTCCAGACGGAGTACCAAGAACTTCTCTATTGAAAGCTGGAGAAGATCCCAAAAATTGACAAGAAAAGGCCAGGTAGGAACAACCAGAATCAGAGAAGGTGACTAACGAAAAAAACATTTGAACAGCCCTCAGAATCAGAGGATCCAAAGGAAAGGTATGTAGGGATCCTTTCAAGCCATTTAAGAGAAATTCTTCTCCCAGAGAGTTTTGGCTGTGGCCCACAGAACACGTATTTGAGAAATGCAAGACAGCGCATTGAACTGACAAGATCTTGGACAATGAAGAAATGGCTTTCCCTTTGAACACATTTAACTATTCTCTAATGAATGGAATCTTCTGTAGGGGGTAATGGGGTGTTTACACATGTTTATGAAAAACACTAGGCTGTTGTAACCTTTTAGAGACTTTCCTGGGCCTGGTTGCAAGATGAGTACCAAATAAACCCATTGTAGAAGCACTACCACATAACAGATGTGCTGCTAAAGAAAGCACGCTTGTGATGACTCCTGAATTGATAATGCACTCAGCCTATAGCAAAGTGCAGATATTTTTTGCTGTCCTACTGCACTGGAATGTGATAAACCACATCTTGGAGGTCCACCAAGTACATTTAATCATGTAACTGCAATGCTTCAAAAATGTGAGCTAGAGTCACTGTGCAGAAGGATTCCACTGTCGAGAACTGATTTAGGTCGGAAAGATCCAGTATGGTCCTGAAAGCACACCATTTGGAGGGAACAAGGAAATATCTAGAATAACCCTGACCATTCTGATGCTCCAGAATCCACAACATTGCATGGAGCTAGAGGTGATGACATTGGGATTGGTGGATGAGCTAATGAGTATTCCTTGTTGATCCATTGAAAACTCAGGGATCCTGCCTTATATGAGGCCACTGAAGGTAATGAGATGAAACTCTGCATCTTTCCAGGATTGAAACCTCCCTATATAAAAGAGGAGCCACCGACCTTTGCTGAAGGTAAAATAGATTTCTTGGATTTGTAATGAGCAGTCAGGTTTGCAGACTTTGGAGTCAAAGGAAACCTGCTCCTCTTGAAGGAGCTGATAGACCAGGCTTTTAGTCCTTGCCAAGTTTGAAATTCTTAAAAGGCTGATCGGGCTGATATGGAGTCCATGAAGATGAGGTTGGGAATGAAATGGAGACATTTTGCAGTTATGACCAGTTTTTTATTCATGCATGAATTCATCCATTTTACAAGGAAAAGTGCTCGTCATTAAATGGAAGGTTAAAACATATGTCTTGGTTGGCTTGTTTGCCTCAGCTGTAGAGCATAGAAGGAACACCCTGCTATGCACTTCGTCTTTGCTCCACGTCTAGCACCTCAGTAGAAAGAGGTTCTGCAAATAAATCCAAATTGGTGCAATTTTGTGAGTTGTAACATGATCGGACAGCTGCAGCATTATGCTGACAAGGGAGAAAGAATGCCATTTTAATATGACTTCTTGCCCAGTATTTCCAACACCTTAGCGTCTTAAGATTGGATTTAAGATAGCTGAGGGTCAGAGCCCATCACTTTCCAGAGGGCTGCAAATACTACAGTAGACCAGGATGAAAGATGGCCAGAAACCGGATCTATGTTAAAATAACGAATTCCAAAAAGAAGCTTGAGATTAAAATTTGCGAAGCCGACTTGCTCACATTTTGAACCTCAAGCTTCTCGAATTCTGTTTGGTCCCCAGCTTTGCATTTAATGTAAGCAGGGGACACCCTTGCAACCACCTAAGCCCATAATACCAAACTAGGTGAGCGGGGGACATCCCCGCACCTTTAGCTCACCTAGTTCGTTATTTTGGGCTTCATCATTTTCTTTCATGCCGAATGCGCAGAAAAAGCACAATCAGCATTTTATTTACGATATTTTGGTGCAATACCCCAGAACCACATGAATCTCCAATTTAGGAACTGTGTACATTAGGTCGAAGGGTCTGAGAAGGGACGCACCTGAGTTTGGCGTCAAACAAATGAGCAAGCAATGTTCAAGAAGGGAAGGATCCATGCCCAAATCCGGTGCGTCTTGTTATAAATGAGTCGCCTTCAGAAGACAAGCAGCAGGAGGCTTCTGGAGTGGTAAAATCTCAACAGAACAGAAACTAGAGATGGCATGGCCGAAGACTGTTTTGGAGCCAGAATCAAAGGGGCACAAATATTTGGGGGCTGTAAATGGTCCTTCACCTGAACTTCAAAAAGAACATGTTAGAAAACATGTTCTGTAATACTTTGTCACCCACACCACACTACTCAGCATTGAGTTAACAGTCTCAAATGAGTGTATGCTCCATTGATATACGTGAATAAAACAAACATGTTCACAGCTTTGAATAGCATTGGGTGTTGCTTGAGTGCTATAAATATGAAACACATGTGGCATTTGAAGAATGGGTTCTGAGGAGTATCAGTAGGAGGAGAAGGATTAGGATCTGCTGTGGGAAAATTCTTCAAGTACCAAACAGCACCTGAGGACCAAGAAAGTATTGCAAAACATCAAAAACAGTACTCTTGTACCGATACCAGTACCAAAGATTCCAAAACATCCATCTCGTTTAAGCTAGGCATAGCTGGCACTTGTTAAAACATGAGGAAGCTTTAGGAACAACCAGCATCAGGAATTTAGATGGCGGTGCACCAGACGTTTGAATGCAGGGACTTTACTAGAGCACAAAGCCCCAAGACTGAATACTTTGTGACCTTTTTTAGGTTTGAGTAGCTTGTCTTGCACAAGGGCAACTCCGGTCTGAGAACTGGAAGCTTACCTTTCGAGATGTTCTAACTTCAGTTTGTGTTGCTCTCTGAACTCTGGTGGATGAAGATCCCGGAGCAGGAGTCAACCTTCAAACCAGCTCAAAAAACATGGCTTAATACTGCATTAATTACTAAAACCAGGATATAATTCAGCACAGGAAAGGAACCTTTGGGTCGCATTACCAGTTTGGCATTAAACCAGTGGTAAATCGGCTGATTTTATGCCAAAGTGAGGTACTGCTACCACCACTCGTGCATACCAGATTACATCATTACGAGTGGATAGACCGGGAGCGGTAATGCTGCGTGGTAAATCTAATATTTGGCAGTAAGTTGGACTATGTTCCACCTTACCGCTAAACTTGTAGCACAGCTGTGTAGTAATGCTGCAGTCAAGTAATGGTAACAGAATTACTGCTACTTTTTAATCACACCTCAGTACTCTTTATCTCCACTTTATCTCCAGATTGGTCCCCAATGGAGTGCCTGAAGTTTCAGCTATTCTGTTCTCACATACATGCTCTGAGGCTTTTGTGGTGTGCCAGAAAAAAGACTCGGACCGGAAGACATATTTTACAACAGGAAGTTTATTTAAATCAAGGAAAATGCTTTACTGACCCTACTGCCATAAACTAAGGGTGCTTCTCAAGCATGGCAGCTCCCGTGTGAGCTCTGCGAATCCTGAGCTACTGCTGTAGCGGGTGCTGGATGGCGCAAGGATTGTTGGATCCGCCCTGTCTGTGGCTGCAGTGACAGCGTGGCAATCAGCCTGAACGGGGAGGAGGCTGGAACGTGCCGACTACAGTGGGCCACTTGTATGGCAAAGCTACAGCGGTCAGTGACGGAGGCTGCGGCACCAGAAGATGCCCACGAGGTGGCCAGTGATGCATGGAGGCTCACCAGGCCAGCAAGGGGGTGTGTGTCCGCAGTAGCAGAGAGCAAGCCCACAGAGCAACGTGGTGGTGAGCGGCCTTACACTGCAGTGCAGGGCTGGAGAGGGGACATCCCGCAGCGGCCTAACCTACTGGTGTGAAGAGATCGGTTCCTGCAGAAGAGGCAGGTTCTGGTGAGCGGGGGCCTCAGGTGGCCACATCGATCCTTTCGAGTGGGGACCGTGAGGGGCTGCTTCACCTGCCCAGTGCGCAGGAGCGGGTGTGGTGCAAAGTGAGCCCCGTGGGCGTGGGTGGACGGCACCTGGGCCTGCGACCAGTGGCAGGAACACAAGATTGTTCAGTGGCCCCAGTGGAGGCTGGAGGTGAATACCTGTCAAAGGAACACCAGCGGTGAGTGGTGGCGGAGACTGGATAGTCTAGAGCAGAGCAGGGCTGGACCCCACTAACATTAGGAGAGCTCTGGGCTGAGGAAGGAGAGAAAGGGCAGCAGTTGGAGGCCCGCTGACCGGCCCAAGTGGAGAGGGGAGTGCAGGCCAGCGGGTGGGGGGAGCAGATGTGCAGTGTCCCGGAGTGGCTCTAGGCCTGGGTAACCTGCCGGACACTTGTACCATTGATTGGGCATGCAATACTGAGAGCCAAGGAAGGGCAGGCTTGGACTTGGCAGTGCACTAAAACCAGGATAGTGAAAGGCAACGCGGGCCACGGCACTCAGGCCATTTTACGGGCAGCAGGCCTGGAAGAGGTCCAAGGCATTGGAGGGCCATGCCGCCCCCTCTGGGGGGTCCAAAGGTGCGGCTGGAGCAGCAGAGGGCTCAGACCTGGACTTATGGGCAATCCTCCTGCACCTCAAGGAAGGCATAGGAAAACTTGATACTAAATAGGATGCCCTGGACATGATGCAGAAAACAGAATTTCTGGCCTAGAGCATGCAGCAGCGACGGTTCCGAACAGAATGGCAGCCCTGGGGACAGCAGTAAAGGTCATCATAGCTAACAATGAAGATTTAGGGTGTTGGGAGAGGCGGAATAACATACGCCTGGTGGGGGTCCGGGAGCAGCAAGCGACGGGCCGTATGGAGGACTCTCTGGAAAAGCTGGGCATATCACTTTTGGGGATGGACAAACTCGCCAATGTTCATCTTGGAGTGAGCCAATAGGATCCCATCAATGCGCCCTGTCCCGGGGGCGGCGCACATCCCATTATCACAGAACTCCTCAATTACAGAGACAGGGACACAATTCTCCAGAAGTCTAGAGATAAAGGGGAACTTACCTTCGATGGGGATCACATACAGATTTTCCCAGATTTCTCCGCTTCAGTGCAGGCTGCGAGTAGAACCTTTGTGGGGGTAAAGTGCAGGCTCAGAGACCTGGATATTAGATATGCAATGTTGTTTCCGGCTTGGCTTCGGATCCAGTATGCTTGGAGGGCACACTTTTATGGCGCTGGAGGCGGCAAGTACATTTTTGGATGGCCTTCCCAAGAATGGACCAAGAGGGGGCCGGTCGCCCCATAGCTCTGGCCATGAACCAGCAGGACCTCCCATGGGCAGACCTGAAGATGCAGTCTGCGGAATGTGCAGGCCTTTGGCCGCAGATAAGGGCTGCAGGCAAACGCCCCCTTTGGTTAGGATGCTGGTACTAATTTGTCAGGAGGGGCAGTAGCTGTTGGAGATGGAGGCTGGAAGACTGAGTGGTGAACTGTGGGGGCCGGTGGTAGCGTGAGCTGGCAGGAGCTGGCGGGAGCGGAGCCCGGCGTTGGCCCCGTGTAGCCTCCCGTGAGGGGAGACCCGGTGGAGGAGAGGCGGCGCGGGACACAGCGGCTGCTGGGAGGCTGCTGCAGCGGAGGACTCGCCGGGCGTGAAACGAGCGGGACCGGGCAGAGCCGTCCCGGGCCCCAGACATTGTAACTGGCGCACAGAAGCTGCACCGAAATACACGGCAGTAAGTGGGCGATTCAGAGTGCGGTTCGGCTGGGCAATTTTCAACCCCTAATTGCGCCCCCCCCACGAAACGCCTAGGACAGAGGAGCGGTCGCTCGCCAGCGAACATCAGGGGTGGGGCTATCAGGCTCAGGAACTCGGCGTAGCGCAGGTAATACGGAGAACGAGCGGGGGCTGCTGGGGCTGACTGCCGTGGTACTGTTACTACGGGCCTGTACCTTCCCTATATCTTTATCATCAGCCAGGAAGCTGCGATTGTGTCCCTCCTTGAAACAGAACCTGCGGGGAGGAGTTGGGAGGACCCTCCTCCCTCTTTGGACTTCCTGAACATGGTGGGGCTGGTGCTGCGATTAACAGGCCGGGTCCTTTAGTACTGTGGGGACCCCCTGGATGGACATAGATTCAGCCCTGCGCCTTTGCTAGCAGGCCACAATACATCGGACGCTTGTTCTGAGCGGGGATTTGCTACCACCTGTGGAGGGTCCGGGGGCGAGTGGGTCTGTGGGTGTCGCCTGGCTGCACCCCGGGGTGGGAACCCTCCCTGGGAACCCTCCCTGCTCTATCTGCCCCGCCTGATTACCTCTTCTAGGAATTTATAGCCACATACGGAATACGGAGCCCACCATGTCCAGGAACAGAGCTAGGGACACCCTATCAACCCTCAAAAGTGCCGGGAAGGCTCAGAGGGCCTCCCTCACCAAGCTTTGGGCCAAGGACCAGGAACAGGAGGTAGACAACCGGAGCGCCTATCAGGAGGACGATGAGCTGGGGGCTCGGGGGGTGGAATCCCAACCCAGGCCCCGTGACGGGCCGGTCACGCACGCAACGCTTCGACAGGTATTCGGCGAAATGCTTGACAGGTTCACGGCGGTGAGCCAGAAACAGAGACACCCCCTCAGAGAAGAACTGGCAGAGGGGCTGAAGGATATCAAACGGGATGTCCGCCACATTGAGGAACGAGTGGATACCAATGAGCGGGCCATCCAAGAGCTGACTGATGACACGAGGAAGGCCGATAACTTGTTGGAGACACTGGCGCAGGCCACCCAAAATCTGGAACTGCAAGTGGAGGACCTTGAGAACCGGTCCAGAAGAGGTAATATTCGGGTGAAGGCCCTCCCGGAGACTGTACAACCCCAAGACCTCGCACACACCCTTACGGTGGTCTTAAGGGACCTCTTAGAAGCTGACACAGATATTGATTTACAATTCGACAGGATCCACAGAGTTGGTCTGCCCCGCCCTGAGTCGGGAGCCAGGCCTAGAGATGTGCTAGTGGCCTTTCACAACTATGCAGCGAAAGAGAGGATCCTAGAAAAGGCGAGAAGGGCGGGCACTATATCTTGCAATCTTCCCTGGCTCCCGGTTGCTGCATGGATCAAATTAAAATCCCTGTGCATCATCCCGAAGGCTGTCTGGGGTCGGAGACCACACTATCTGCAACTCTCTCTTACAAAGTACTCTCCAACTAGACCTCTATGTTCCTCTGGCACCAATTCCTTGTGTGTAAAGCGTTTCACTAAACAGAGAGCAGGAGGTTGTTCGCTTTCCTCAGCTGGATACCTCCTTTGGAACAGCCTCGCCCTCCCTGAACGTCTTGAGCAGGACCTCAAGACTTTCCTCTTTTCCTCCTCATTCCCTTCTCTGCTAATCTCACAGTTACTGTGATAGGTGTCTTGGACCCTTACTAGGCCCCTGTCCACTCACACCCAATCTTCCCAGCTTCTGTCTACCTTCAGCACTTGCCTCAGCCCAGCCTCCACCCCGGAGACTCGCACTTTTCCACCCAACGCGACTCCAGGCCCATATAGCACTTACCATACCTTGCACCTCTCATCTGTGTCTCAGCCACGAGCATGGATATCCCAGCACCTACCACATAGCCCTCTTCCTTGCTGCACTTGCAGTTCTGAATACTCACAAGGCATAGTAGGTTCACTTGTTCCTACCCCAATGTATTTATATTTGTGTTTTTAATGTACTTCAATCCCATGTCTCCCCATCCCTCCCTGTTGCCCTGTGGGCACATTGAAACAGAATTAATTTGCTGTATAAGCACCTAACCACCAAACAAACAAATAAATGTGGCGATCCACATGATTTATGCAGTGATTGTAGTCTCTTCCTTTCTGATGGCGTGCCTTGTGACATTGGTGTAGGTGTGTTTTCCTGTACAGTGTGCAGTGCATTACAGATGGGCCTAGTACTTCCAGAGTGTGCAGTGTCTGGTCCTGTGTTAGAAGTAACCTTTGGTCTAGTTGAGCTATCAAAGTTTGGAGCAGGGACAGAAGCATCTGCGGATTAACAATGTCTGGCTCTTGAATCACAGGTGTTGGATTTGGGGCTACCGCTATTTGTTGTGGGACCGTTTTGGCTGTGGGGGCCAGCTGCCTTGGTGTGGGTGCAGGGTCTGAATAATCATCATCAAAGAAGACCTGTGATTAATCTTTTCAAAGTCTGAGTATTTGATGTTCCAGAACATGTTCTGGTGGGATTGAGGAAACTGCTGACAGCGAAGTGGATCTTCTAGTCTGTGGGCAGGCTGCGGAAGTGATGCTAGTGGAATTTCTATTACTATAGGAGATTCCTGTGTTTCACATCCTCTTGTGTATGTTGTATAGGTTGCACCTGTTTTTCTCTGGGTTTTTGTCCCTCTGGTCATTTGGCTGCCCTCTTGACGAGGCGTCCTTTTGCGCTGTCACCGGTACTGTGGACGGTGAACTCAATGTGTTCATAGATGAGGCGTCCTTTTGTACTGTCACCTTTACTGTGGATGGTATGCTCGATGCCCAAAACGTTTTTATTTTCTTGACACCTCCGATGTTGGTTGTACGGTCTTCTAATGCACCGATGATGAGGTTGTCAACAAGGCCATCGAAGGAGTGGTGGTCGACGCTTCGTTGTTGTGGACGAGCACACCAAGGTTGTTGGTGACACTCCGTGCACCATCAATAAGGTTGTGGTAGATGTCGTCGACGTGGTCGTCGATGCAGTGGTCTGGGTCTACAACAGAGTTGCCAGTGTCGTCGATAGGTTTGATTTTGTCATGACCGTTGTCATCGAGAGGCCCAACGATGGAGGTTATCCGTCGTCGACAAATGTTCCCACGGCAAAGTCTTTTCTGTTACTTCACCCATAGACGAGGTTGTGCATTTTTAATTGTTTGTCCAATTGTAAGGCAACAGGGCGGGAACATGGGAATGAATAACAAATACAACAATGAAAGATAGAGGCGGACCTACTAGGCCTTGTGAGCATTCAGAACGTGCAAGCACAAAGAGAGAGAAGGGACGAGGGAGTGGGGGAGAGGGGAAGTGCTAGGTGTATCCAAAGGGAAGTGCTAGGGAGTGAGCAGCGGTAAGTGATTAGGTGGAGTGGTCAGCCGCCAATAAATAAGTGCAGGCCTGTGGTGACATAGGCCAGTTAGTGCCAAGGCGAAGTGCTGGGAGAGTTGGAGGCTGTAGGCAATTGGGTGTCGGAGACCAGGACCCGGGACACCACATAAGGGCCCTTTTCACCAATCTCACCAACTGTGGGATTTAACAGAGGAGGGAGGAAGAGAAGGAGGCGGGGGAAAGGAAAGCCTTGAGGAGCTTCTGGAATTTGAGGAGACCCCGTTCAAAACAAAGAGGAAGGGGGAGGCAATTCCATAGGAGGGAGCCTGCTGAGGAAAGAGATCGGCCACCAGCTCGCGGTTTAGCGAAGCGCTTAACACACAGTTGGTGCCGGAGGAACATAAGATCGGAACAGAGAGTATTTAGTGAGAGCAAATTGTAGATAGCATGGTCCCCGGCCCCAGACAGCCTTGTGGATGATGCAGATGGATATGTATTTGACCCTTGCAGCAACCAGGAGCCAGTGGAGAGTTTTTAGGGCTAGAGAGTTGCAGTCCTTGGGCTTGAGGCCAAGGATAAGTTTTGCAGCCCTATTCTGGATTAGCTGGAGGGGTCGTAGAGAAGAAGAGGGTGGATTAAGGAAAGGCTATAGCAGTAGTCTAACCTACAGAGAACCATTTCTCTAGAGACATTAAGTTTCTGGGGGAAAGTGAGGAAAGGAAGCGTTCTTTTCAGGAGGTGGAGTTCAAAGTGGGACTTCATGGCAAGGTCTTGAATGTGAGGGATGAAGGAAAAAGAGGAGTCGAAGAGGACTCCAAGTTTTCTGGCTTCAGATAAAGGAGAGGGGGGAGAGTCCATAGAAGACCAGAGTAAAGGATAGAAAGAGGGAGCAGGAGTCCCAACAGGAAGGATCTCAGTCTTGCTAGCGTTGAGGCAGAGATCATTGGAAGTACACCAGGACTGGATGGCAGATAAACAGTCAGGAATGATGGAGGAAGTAAGAAAAGGATCAGAGGGAAGTTTGAAGAAGAGTTGTGTGTCATCTGCATAACACTGGAAGTTTGGGGAGAAGGTGGAAATGAGGTGAGAAAGGTAGTTGTTAAAGAGACAGTGAGAAAGGTTGGAGCCCTGGGGCATGCTGCAGGAGGAGATAAAGGTGGGGGAGGAGAAAGTGCCCAGAAAAATATGGGATGGAGGGTCACTGAGGAAGGTGGTCAGCCAGTCTAGTGCCCACTCCAAGATACCTAGGGTATCGTGGAGTCGTTTTATGAGGATAGAGTGTTTGGCTGTATCAAATGCAGAGGAGCAATCAAGTAGAATGAGAACAGCTGGAGAGTTAGAATCAGAAGATGCAAGCAGTTCCTCACAGGTGTTCAGAAGAGCAGTTTCTGTACCTCTGGATGCTTGGAATCCAGATTGATGGTTGTGGAGGCAACCTACAAGTTCAGTGTGCTGGGTCGGTTGGGGAAAGGCCAGCTTCTCCAGGAGTTTTCCAAGGTAAGGGGGTGATAGATATGGGGCAGTAGTTGGCTGGGCAAGACAGGTCTGCAGAGGTTTCTTCAGGAGGGGGCGCACAAGGGAGTGCTTGAGGGTGAAAGATCCAGTAGCAAAACAGTGGTTACAGAAAACAGCGAGCGCAGAGTCAATGGGGCCAATATTGTCCTTAATGGTTCTTGAGGAGCAGGGGGAAATCTGTTTGGAGGAGACCTTCATGGAGCAGACAACTCTGGTGACCTCATCAGGTGTGATAGGAGAAAAAGGAAGAGGGGGAATGGGAGGCCATAGGAGGAAAGAGGGTGGGCTACAGCGAGGGGCGAGTGATGCAAGGATGCTCAGGATGTCCTGAGTTTTTGCATTAAAATGTGTGGCCAGTGCGTTGCAGAGGGCCTGGGAGGGAAGAGGTGAGCAGGAGACTGCGGAGAGGTTGGCTAGTTCCCTGCAGATTTTAAAGAGTTCAGCCTTGTTGTTGGATGCACTAGAGATGCAGGACTGGATGTGGGCCCTTTTCTTGGTGCAGATGGAAAGTCTGTATTGCCTTAAGAGCAGCCGACAGGCCAGTTTGACAGTGGGTGAGCCTGAGGTCTGCCACTTCCGTTCCGCAGTTCTGCACTTGCGTTCCATGACTGCAAGTTCGGAGTTGTACCATCTGTTACGCTTAGAGGCATGTTTCAGGCAGATCCTCATGACTGGCTATGTTTTTCAGGGTCAAGTCGAGGAGCAGCTGCAATGGGTTCCAACGATGTAGTGCTGCTCCCCAGTGGTGACTGCTTGAGAGTTGAAGACAATAGGGACGGCAGGAGATGTCGGGGTGGCAGCACTGGAAGGCTTGGTGGCCTTGTGTGTAGAAGAGACTGACCTTAAGCGGCAAGGCAGCCTTCTTGTGTCATCATGACATTGCAGCAGCAATGACTGGTGCACAAATAAGCTGGTAACCAAGCAGGTGGTAACAATTTGGTGATGCTAGAAGACTCAGCATGTCTCGGATGCATAGGCTTCAGATCTTCAGCGTAGGACAGAGATGTGGAGGCAATCAAACATTGAGGTAGAGGAGGACTCAATGTGTCCATTGCAGCACCATGTATGGCATCTAAGGTGCCCAAACCATCCTAAAGGCAGTTTGAAGATGCAAGTAGTGCCAGGGGTCACTTCCTTGGTCCTGTGGTTGTTAGGAGATCCAGGTCAGGTTCGTAGGGGCAAGATGAGTCCTTTTGTCAGCCATTTACAACCAGGAAGGATTGTAGAGGGTACTTGCAGGGGTTGTGTCATCTATAGTGCATCAATTGCAGTTGGCCTTGTCCACACTGCAGTTTCACCCCAAATGTGACCTTAGGATGGGTAGAGAGATGCCACTTCCTCTTCCTTTGACCCTTCTGTCTTTAATTCTTTGGCAATTGACTTTGGAATGGAGTAGCTTCCCTTAACCACACCTAGAAATCTTCCACAACACTTACTGAGCCTACCTTTACTTCGCCAGACTTTTACTTTGTCATATATTTACTTTTCCATGCCTGTACTTTGCATCTTCACGGGCAATGCATGTGGTTAAGGTTAGCTAAAGGTTAGGGTTGGGGTCAGGGGCTGCAGGGAGGTAGAACTTGGTCTAAAAAAGAATGGGGATATAGGGGGTCTCCCCCTCTAAAGGCAAAGTGAATGAAAGGAGAAGTGAAGGACAGAAGAAGTAAAGGTTGAAGTAAATGTGACTCTGTGCCACTGCAAGTCAGTCACTGGGGGATGTAAGGAGACTGTCCCAGCAAAGGTACATGGGTGCAGTATGTTCCTGACATGGAGCATTATAAAAAAGGGGTGCCTGATTAGCAGGCCTCCCGTTCAGAAACAGAATTACCTGAATCATTTGTGTTCCAAAATCGAAAGGTCAAGATTCTGCCCTCACAGGTAAGTAGATTAACTTCTTTTATTAAATTAATGTACTTTTCCGGAAGCAACACCGGCAACCTCATCACCCGCCACCTTTACTCCACATTCTCTCCCCCAGCACCATTCAGTTCTAGAATAGAGCCCACTTTCATTCCAACCCACACACCATAACACATCCTGCTCCAGCCGGCGTACACAAAAACAACCCCCCCCCCAACCCACCATAATTACCCCCCAAATGTAGAGTTGAAACTATGCACATTATTTGCACTCAAACTCCTTTACCCAACTTGGGGGAAACCCCATTTAACACTTCACACAAGTGTTTCATCTCATGGAGTCGTCTGGCCCCATTGGGTCAGGTTTCCATCCATCCTGGAAGTCTCTTCCTCCATAGTTGATGATTGTGTCTCTCCTGGCTCTGCATAGCTGACCATCTCTTGACCTGCAGTCACATTTTGTTCCATAGGACAATCAACCCTTTGGCTAGACCTCCCCATCATCCAAGATCATGACTCCTTTTACTAAGTGTATCCTTTAGGGCCCCAGGAACTTATCCCCTGACATTTGACATATCCCAAACCTTGTACAGGCCTCATCACATCAACCGCCACCTTAACCCAAGGTTCTCTTGGTACTCCCATGGGCAGCAGCAGAGCTTGTCCGCTACTTTTGGATTCATCAGTGGCTGCACAGTCAGAAGACACCCTTATGACCATCTGCCATAACTTCCAAGATAAACAAAAGAGGTGATGGCTGGGAGGTTTTGAATTAATCTAAACCTCTGGCATTGTCTAAGCAACGCCCAGACCATTATTCTTCAGCCTGCAAAGCCATAACAGAAAAGGGAAAGTCCATATGCACACCAGGCTAGGTTCCACCCCAAAAGAGGCAGTCCAGCCGGAACTGCTTTGTCACATCCCTTCTGCACGAGGCCACACGCAACCCCAGACATATTTTGCCAGAGGTTTAAGATTAATTCTAAACTTTCCAGACATCACCTCTTTTGTTTTGCTTTGTCATCCTGAGAGGGACGGGTATGCAGAACTGTTGATCCCGAGCCTGCTGGGACTAGACACCCAAGCTACACCTCACTGATAATGCCCAATGCGGCCGAAACCTGGCTGGGGTTTGTGAAGAATCCTGCAGATACCTCACTGAAACCGTACCTAAAGTCTCCTACTAGGTGGCCAGGGGAAGGCAGACGCTTCCTACTCGCAACCCTGGGGGTGGTGTACTGCGGGAGTATCATCTGGGTGGAGACAGGGCCTAGGGTATTGGGGAGAATCTGTGGGATGAGACACAGTATTTCTCATCTGACAGGGAGATTCTTACCACTGTGCCAAAAGAGGTTATGACTTACTGTCATTGTAATGTCTCTCAACCTACTATTTAAATCTAGGGTTATGAATACTAAGGTTGCAGAATCAAAGCACACTTTACCAAAAGAAAACCTGTTTTGTTATTTAAAAATAAAGGCCCTGCTCAATTCCAAGGGTACACAACAAAGGCTTGTGGTAATGTCTTCTGTAAACCATCTTCCTCTATTAAAGTTAAAACCCATAGCCACTCTGTAAAAAATGTTAAGGGAATTAAATCTACCCTTATAAACAATCAAGAAGCAGAAAAAACTAAATTTGGTCAAAACAAACTACGTGTCCCAGTATCCTAGAGAGACAGACGAGGAAGAGGGCTAAAGAGGCATGTAGACGTAGTGGACATGCAATTAAGCCGAACAACAATGGCAGGAGTCAGGCAATTGAGACTAATGGCTCACACCTGAAGCCAATTGTAAAACCTGCAAGGCATAAAAGGCCCCAGCACGAAAGCAGTGGAGGAAGGAGCTGAAAGACTGCCAGTAGTAGTAGCAGAGAAGCAGCACAAGGCTGGTAATTCACAAGGAAGTGGGAGCACAGAAGGGACGCCGGAATGTGGAGACAGCAGATTTCACCTGCAAGTTCTGACAGGGTCTTGTGCTCCCGAAACCTGTATTGCAGAGGCTGCGCAGAGGAAGATGTGCTGAAAGTGAGGTTTTTCCCATGTGAGCCGAGTTGCTGTGATTGCAGAGCCACGAGCGTGCAGGAGCCCAAGGCCAGAAGCAGAAGGCAAACCAAGGGTCACAGGAGCAAGAGACACTCCCAGCTAAAGTGGCTCGACTGGAGACACCCGTGCTGGAGAAGGGTGTGGATCCCAAGTGAGCCTGAAGTAGTAGCGGTGGTCGAGGAAATCAGGGAAGCAGAGCAAACCGCAACCGCAGTGTCCCTGAAGCCGGTGAGTGAAGCACAGCATTCAGATTCACTCAACAAGCCTTGCCGTTAACTGTAATCAGTTCCAAAGACAAGTGCATGCAGTTAAAATCTGAGTAGAAGTTGTTCGTTATTCTTAAACTGACTTAACAATGGAAATGCAGCCTTCACACTTATTGTGAAAGCTGCACTGTTCGCGTGAGAAGTAAAAGATATTACATCCATTGTTGAACTCTTTCATATTGCCGGGATGATCGCGTGTCCTTAATGGTGCAGAAGGAACTCTTACTGAATCCATTCGGAAAACCTGCCATTAACGTCTTACAAGAGTACCAAGAGTTAGAAGTGAAAAAACTGCATCAAAGGAAGGTTGCGTGTGACCAATTGTGTTTCCACAGGAAAGTTAGAAGTTGCCTCCTTGATACTATACGGGAATACAATTGCATCCAATGCTTTAAGTTTAAAAATCTATCATAAAGAGTGGACTTGTGTGCCTTATTAGGTTTTCAATTTGAAGACTGAACCTTGTATTAACCAGAATTGACATTCTGTATTTTCAAGAAGTTACCTTACTGACGAGGAGAACAAACATTACCCAAGCTAAGAGGCAACCCCCTTTTATAGTTCAACAAGCCTTGTTAAATCTGCAAAGGCGTCAATAGACGAGTGGCCTCAGATATAAAAGAGTGGCATCTTTACCTGAAGCTGGAAGAGTGGCACTACGGCTTCTGGGTAATTACCTGGGCAGAAAAGGTGTGAGAAAGCTGGGGAAGGGGAGCTGGGTGCTTGTAGGGAATTTTTAGAAGTTCACCTGTAATGTTAAAAGACTGCTGAAGCTGAAAGGAAGTAAGTCTTTTGGGCAGAGGCAGGTTTATTTTGTGGCAGGCAGACAGACAGACGGAAGAGGCAACGAGGCTGCCCCCTTTTTGAAAGTCATTAAAAGGGAAGAGTGCCTTGCTTACCTGAGGAGGTCCAAGTGTCGAATCAGATTTTGCCCGATCATTAAGAAGTCCAAAGCAGTGATTGAAGTACTTGAACTGTGGTGGTATATAAAGTTGTCAGCGGATGTCACAAAGTGGTTTGAAGTAGTAGCTTACTGTGGGATGAAAGCGACTGTTCTTATAGTAATAACAGTAGTAGAAGAGTGGTTTGTTTTATTTTATTCGTATTTATATAGCGCACAACAGCCCGAGGACATCGTGGCACTTGTTACAGTACAAAGCTTAGTTACTTGGTTACATGGTCATTAGCAATATATATACAGGTTGCAAAATAGTTACATAGTCATTAGCAGTATATATACAGGTTACAATATAGTTATATTACATTTGTGTTATATTACAATATACATGGCAGAAGTGGAGGAGGCAGTCCTCCACTTGCTAGTTGCGGAGAGTGGCCTTGAGGTTGTTGCGGAAGACAGAGATGGAAGTTTCAGCTCTAAGGGTGGCAGGGAGTGAGTTCCAGAGTTTCGGTGCAATATAGGAGAAGCCTAGACCTCCCGCTGTGGCTCTCTTTATGCGTGGTATGTGTAGCTGGTTGGTGTACTGAGCTCTGGTGGGGCGAGAGGATGTGGTCCTTGATATTGCTTCAGATAGGTATGCTGGAGCGGTTTTGTTGATGCACCTGTGAGTGATGGTGAGGATTTTCAGAGTAATACGGTCTTTGACCTGGAGCCACCATGCTTCACGCCTGGTGTGGGATATATGGTCTCTTCTAGGGATGCTCATGGCGGCTCTGAGGGCATTGTTTTGTGTGGTTTGCAGTCTGTTAATGTTTTTGGCGGAGGTGCCAGCTAGAAGGGCGTTGCAATAATCAAGTTTGGCTCCTATAGTTGCTCTAGCTATGGCCAAGCGGTTGGGGGTGGATAAGTAGGGTTTAATGGCATTGATGAGTTTGGTGCTGAACGCTGATGCAGAGGCTATGGCGCTGACTTGTTTGTTCATCGATAGATTTGCATCAATGTGTACACTGAGTCTTGACAGAGGATGATACAGAGATGGTTGAGTTGTCTATGTTGAAGTTGTTGTATTGGGGGCTTAGTTTCGATAATGTGTTTGTCTGGCCCAGGATGAGAATTTCAGTCTTCTCCCCGTTAAGACAGAGGCCATTGATTGCCATCCAAGCTTGGATAGTGGCATAGATGTTGTGAAGAGCCGTGGCGTCTTGGTGATAGAGTCCAGATAGGGGTAAAAGTACTTGAGCGTCGTCTGCATAGTTTGTATATGAAACACCCATGGAGTCAAGTAGGTCGAAGAGGGGTTTTGTGAAGAGGTTATAGAGGGTGGGGGCTGTACAAGATCCTTGGGGGGACACCGCAGTTTATAGTGGTAGGATCTGTGTTAGCTGTGTCGGAGTAGACCTTCATGGCTCTTCCTACAAGGAAGGAAGTGATCCAAGATGCTGCTTGATTAGAGAAATGGGCTGCATGGGTGAGGTGGGTGGTGAGGGTTTGGTGATCTACCAGGTCAAAAGCAGCTGATAGATCGAGGAGGAGGAGCAAGGTAGGTTTGCCTTTGTCCATGATATTTGATTTTTTAGGTCTAATAAGGCGGATTCTGTTCCATGCCCGACACGGAAGCCAGATTGTCTTTTGCCTAGTATGGAGTTAGCTTCTATGTATGATTGGATCTGGATGTGAGTGTCATGCCTGCGCCATGGGCACATCCATTTATGCTCCGTTTGGACTTTGCTGCTTAATGATTATTGTCGCCTAACTACCCATACCATAATGCACCTGGCCGCAAGCATTGTTTCCTGGCCGTTCCTATTGGTTTTCTATGGAACTACACCCCCCAGAAGCCTTAGAGTCTGGTCCTGCTTCCACCAGCCCAGGAACAGAAAGGGAGGTGGCCGATTGCCTGCAGGTGTGATTCGCCAGGTGAAACCAATTGGCCTGCCTCTGTGCTGGGCTAGGCAGTATAAAGGCGGCTGCCTGCAGTGGCTCGGTCTCTTGCATCTGAGAGTCCTACCTCCACCTTTCGCTACTGTCTTCGGATCCTTGTATGCTGTTACCCTCACTCCTGCTTGGACCCTGCCTTGTTGCTTGCTCCACCCTGCTGCCTCCAGCCATAGCCTTCCAGGCTCCCTGCCTCTCAGCCCTGCTCCTCTGGGCTCTCCACACTGCAGCTGATCACGCTCTGCTGCCTTCCAGCCTTCGCCCTTGTCCTACCGGGCTCTTCACATTGCAGCGGATCACGCTCTGCTGCCTTCCAGCCTTCGCCCTTGTCCTACCGGGCTCTTCACATTGCAGCGGATCACGCTCTGCTGCCTTCCAGCCTTCGCCCTTGTCCTACCGGGCTCTTCACATTGCAGCGGATCACGCTCTGCTGCCTTCCAGCCTTCGCCCTTGTCCTACCGGGCTCTTCACATTGCAGCGGATCACGCTCTGCTGCCTTCCAGCCTTCGCCCTTGTCCTACCGGGCTCTTCACATTGCAGCGGATCACGCTCTGCTGCCTTCCCGCCTTCGCCCTTGTCCTACCGGGCTCTTCACATTGCAGAGGATCATGCTCTGCTGTCTTCCAGTCTCCGCCCTTGTCCTACCGGGCTCTCCACATTGCAGCGGATCACGCTCTGCTGCCCCTTCCAGTCTCCGCCCTTGCCCTGCCGGGCTCTCCACCTTACAGCGGATCACGCTCTGCTGCCCCTTCCAGTCTCCGCCCTTGCCCTGCCGGGCTCTCCACCTTGCAGCGGATCACGCTCTGCTGCCTTCCAGTCTCCGCCCTTGCCCTGCCAGGCTCTCCACATTGCAGCGGATCTCACTCTGCTGCTTTCCAGCCTCAGCCCTTGTCCTCTGGGCTCCCTGCTCTACAGCCTACCTCTCTCCGGCTGCCCTAAACCCTTTTCCTCTGGCTTTCTACCTTATCGTCCTACTCCTGTGGACTTACTACTTCCCTGCTCCTCGGAGCTCTCTACCTTGTACCTTACTGTCCTCTGCTATCCTTTCCTGTTACTCGACTTTCCCTTCTATACCTTCTGCTAGTTTGCTATCTCCTCCTTTCCTGGATTTGTCTGTAGTAACATCTCTTGTACTGTTTGTTGACCCTTTTGTTCAGAGCTTGTCTGTTGGTTCCCATCAGTCAACCTCTGCCCCTTCCTTTGTCTTGTTTCTACATTACAGACACCCATAGCTGCTGTTCCAAGTCATGAGCAAACAGCGTGGGACTCTGTTATAGCAAACTGTGCAGAAGGCTAGAGTATTTCCAAGGTTCGTGGAATACTCTTTTCCTATTCTGCATACACCCCAAGAGGGTATTCACTCTGTACCTTTTCCCTTGCTACTCTTCCCTACTCTTCGTTCTCTTTCCGTTCTGCAGTGTGTGTACTTGTCTGTCCACTTTATTTCAGCACCCAACTCTTCTGGGTGTCTTGTGCCACTCTTATTAGAGTGCCATCCTTGACAGAGAGCTTCTTTGTCCAGGATTTTTAGGAGGAACGGGACTGTCGTTATCGGTCTGTAGTTGTTGGGTTGCGCTGGTTCAAGTGTGGCCTTTTTTCAGAAGTGGCAGCACCCAGGCTTCCTTGAGATTGTTTGGGACAGTTCCTGTTTGGAAAGATGCGTTAATGAAGGCAGTAATCAGGGGTGCTAGGTCATGGGCGCATTCCATGATGATTTTGGGAGGGCAAATGTCTGCTTTGCAGAGGGATGGTTTGAGGTTTTTGATGAGATTAAGGACCTCGGGTTCAGTGACGTTTCTGAAGGAGAATTGAGCGTGATTGAGATTACTACGCTTGTCTTGTGTAGGGCGGTTGGTTTTTTGGTTTGGGAGGGCTTTGCAGTGGTTTTGGATTTCGTTCTGGAGGAGTTTTATTTTGTTGAGCATGGCGGACTGAATGCTGGCACACCAGGCTTTGTCTTTAGTTATCTCATCAGCGGTAGCCGGAGGAGTGACTAATTCATTAAAGATTGCGAAGTTGTTTAGCTTGGGAGTTGGCCTTTGAGATCCTATCATTGAAATAGTTGGATTTTGCTGCTAAAATGGCTTTTTTATATTGGAGGGCTATTTGTTTGAAGAGGCTCTTATTTAGATCACTCGGATCCGTTTGCCAGTTTTTAAGTGACTGGCGCTTTTGAGCTCGGAGGGTTTGGAGTTCTTCCGAGAACCAAGAGTTGCAGTGAAATGATTTTTCACTAATGATTTTACATGTTGAAAGGAAGTAGCAACCCAAAACGAAGCATCCTGACAAATATATCAAACGTACTACAGAAGTTCTAATCCATTTTAAAGTTTCAGCTGGAGAAGTCGTATAACTATTCTTTTGAACTGTGGCAGAGAATCTTGAAAGGAAGATAACCAAGATTACCATTGGTGCGATTTACTTTGCTGGAATTGCAAGGGCATCTTTTCAACCAAACCAGAAAATTGTTATCAGTGGATGTTTGTTTGATGAACTTTTCTTTTGACTTGGAACTGATGAGAACTGGTTCAAGACTTTTATTTTCCTTTGAACATTGTGAAGCTGACTTTGAAACCTGGGGAAAGGATTTTACCCAGCACAGGTGAAGGTCATTCAAATAGTGTTCAGTTATTGTTTATTATCTTATGTTGCTTTATTAATGTCTTTGAATGTGTGTTGTTTAGAGTGAGGGCCAGTTTACCCATGCTAGAGATTGTTCTCTTAGCCTTTAGTCTAGATAGGGAATTCCTTGGTAGAGTAGTGCAAGCAAGGCTTTATTTACAAACTTTTACTTTAATAAAATATCTTACTTTGGGAAAACTACAAGCAGTTGTACGCCTTGCCAAACTGACCCCTCACAAGTTGCTTGTGGTCTCATGAGGAGCAGACCATCATAACTAGCCATTGTTGTGCTACACCCTCTGCAGTGGCATGGCACACAAGTGGCACCGTTAGCGCTCCGATAGTTTTAAAAAGTTTACAATGTATCAACCTAGCAAATGGATAATTTAAAAACAAAGAATCTGAAGAGCGAAAAACAGTTTAATGAATTGTATCGTTCTTTGCCAAACACTGGCCACTGAAGCCATGGACCACTGACAGGCCTGCTTTATGAACAGAAGGCCGGTGAAAGCATTGTCTTCTTTCTATGTCCCATATTCACTGTGCAGAGCCGGGAAGTGGAGTGTTGTGCAGCCAGGGCCAACCAGTAAGGAGATACTGGGGGTGGTGGGGTAAAGAGCCATTAGAGGGTTAGGAAGTGGGGCGAGGAGCATGGGACTGTCTGGGTCACGGGGTGGGCTGGACCTCAGTGCAGGGGAGTATCAGTGGTGAAGTTCCCACTGAGTGCATCATTTAGGGGGAGGAGGGAAGTGCAGGGGAGGAATTGGTTAAACCGCCCAACAGTAAAGAGAATGGGGAGATGGGAGGGGTCAGTTGAAAAATAAATTGGTGGGCCAGACTGTAGAAGAGGGATTCGGTGGACGGAATTCGAGGGGTGTCAAATTTGAAGACTTATGCTTTGGTCGAAGCACATAGATTCATCAACCAATGCTTTCTTATGTGTGCCTTGTTTTTTTTTTGTTTTTTTAATGCACTGATTGCCAAAAAGCTACTTGAGTAAGGCAGCTAGTCGGGCCTGCTGTAGGCCCAACATCCACTCCAAATTTGACCTGTGTGTAAAATGGGTAATCTCTAATTGATGTTAATTTGAATTATATGAATTGCACACAGGTCATGGTTGGAAAGGATGCTGGTATGACAGCAGGCCCGACTAGAAAAACTCTTCCCATGTCTCCTCGAACTGGTGAAGGGACTCCAGATGGAATCCCTCCCACGCAAATGCTTGGAACATGCCTGCTCTGCTTCAGAGAAGACCCTGCAGCTCTCAGACGATAAGCACTGCTTCTTAGTTCTCTCTTGGTACATCAAGAGAATGTGCTTCGGGCACTGCCTGGCCTTGGAGGTACTACTCCAGCTGGCCTCAAACTCCTTACTGCCATGATGGGTGTAGAGGCACAACATCAAGCGGTTATGGGTGTCTCTGATGGATATTCTCCAATGAGACTAGCTGCACGTCTTAAACCCTAAGGGGTTATTTACTCATTTTACACAAATTTAAAGTAACCAATGAATTAAAAGAAAAATTATTTTAAAAATGCAAACTTGTGTGACCTTTGAAGCTAGTTGCTCCAAGCTTATTCTAAAGACCCGTAACCAGTGGCATCAGAAAAGGAACTGTGGTGCTCCGGAAGGGTGGCACCAATTGTACCCTGAACACCCTAATTTCTGGTGGAGGCTGCGAAGTGTGCCTGTGTGGTGCCACCAGGTGCTGTACGACCAGGATTTTAAATGTGGAGATCCTAGCATAGATGCTGGACATTTCAAAGTTAAGAAATCTGCAGAGGAGATAGTATCCATTAGTAATTAACTTCATTCAGATGATTTGTAAGATGGAAGACGTCATTCGTTGGTGTGAAGATTTTAAGGCAGATCCAAGTATCATTGGCATTATGAATGGTAGCACAAGCTAAATTTGCTGAGAAATAATGAAAGCGGGCGAGTATAGATGTTAAGCAGTAACTGGGAGGAGGGTTCCCCCTGTGGTACCCTGCAAATAACCGGGGCGGAGTCCAAGAAAAAAAGGACACAGTGTCACCTCTTGGGATCTACCAGATAAAAAGAGCAAAACCACCCAATAGTGGCATCCGATACTACGGCAACTTTGGGAAAACGAGCTATCAAGATCGTATGATCCACCATAGCGAATGCTGCATTTCCAACAGGGAAAAGCACTCACTTCTATGCAAGGGGCAAAAGCTGTACTGCAAGCCATCTAGCAAGGTATAGTTTTCCATGTCCAATTTCAGCTGAGATGCTACCATTTTCTCCAAAATGTTCGAAGGCCAGGGCAAAGCAGTCAGGGGACAATAATTCTTCACAGGATAGATGGATCCAAATTAGACTTCAATTTAGGAGCGATACACGTTTTGTTCAGAGTTGGAAGTGACCACCTCAGGCTTAAAAGAAAGGTTCACAAAACTGGCAATAAAAAGGTACTAAGGGGACATCCTCATGCTTTGAAACCACTAAAGCCGGGACAGCATCTTATGCCGACAAGTAGGGTTCAATATGGATAGTAAAAGGGACACCTCACCCACAGTGATGAGCTTAAAATCAAAGCAGGCACTAGCCGGGGCAGGGCTCAATGTAGAAATTGCAGGGAGAAACATTTTCCATGGAGTTCATATCCTTTAAATAGCAGAGATTTTGGAAAGAAGGAAGGAATTGATGTTATAAGCCTTAACCAAGGCAGGTAATACACAAAAGAGGATTCAGAAAGGAGTCAACAATCCTGATAAGTTTCTTCGGTTTAGTGTCTGCCTGGGTTATTTGTTTCTGTGAAAACAAGTACTTGGCTTCGAAGAAAGCTTTCGTATAGGTAGCCCTTTTGCATCTAATCATAGAATTTGGGTTATCCAGTTTTTGCCAGATTTTTTCCTTCCTCCGATAATCCATTTTACAGGTATCCTCTGTCCTATGCTAATAGCAGGATAAAACATTTATTATAGCTTTACTCTATTAATTTTTTCCAATATTTTTTTTTTTTCTGGGGTCTTAAATCTTTCATCTCAATGCAATGGCATGGAGGAATGCAGTGGTTTACTGCAGATTTGGGGGAGGAGGGGGGTGTCATTTCATCAAAATGCCAGGGGTAGCGGAAGTGGCTTTACATGACCCTTGACCGCTGATGACATCACAGGAAGTGATGCCATTTGACCCCACCCTGAAGTAACATCACAGGAAGTCGTGGAACACGACCTTTCACCCCTTGACAAAACAAGAAGTGGCATCACATAGCATTGTTAGTACACTACGAAAAATATGGTTACGATATCACTGTAAAGGGATATACATTTCATACAAGAATGGATCACCATATGTATTGTTAATATCACCCATCCTGTGTTGGTACTGATTTTTCAACCTTAGCAGGATGAAAGGCTGAGTTGACCTTGCTGGGAGTCGAACCTGAAACCTGCAGATCTCACACACATTGCAGTAGCGAGCGCTCAACCCACTAAGCTATCTTACGGTTATAGCTATCAGAAAACTAGCCACTCCAACAAACAAAGAGCCACATGTTGTTAGCCACAGCCCAGCAGCCTCAAATAAAAAAAAAAGATTTTTTTTTTTTAGGGGTAACAAGGGAGAACACAGGGGTAGCAAGGGAGATCTCAGGTGTCGCAATTGCGACCCCTGGCGACCCCCATATGAAGTCCCTGGATTTGGGTCAAATCAGACCATTTAATTTGCCTCATTGTATTTCATAGCGCTCAGATGTTTTAATGCAAACTCAGGTATTTAAAGGGTGAGTTCAGTGAAAAATGTTATTGTTTAAAAAGATGGGCCATAATCAAAAATATATAAGAAAATATGTAAATTTGTGGGAAATTAGGCTTTAAGTTTTCACATGGGGGCATCCATTTTGTGAAATGAAGCCCCAGTGCGGCACTAATCAAGCAAAAGCCCCCTACTGGGAGCTTTTGCTTATTGCTGCCAGAGAGCAGAGCTTAACATGAGAGAGGAGGCTGCCCCGATATTCATAATTGCCTTGACTTTCTTTTTATGTTTCCTCTGCTCCCCAGGTCCAGGGGAGCTCAAAATGTAAAATGAAAGTCACAGCAATTTTAAATACTTTGCCGGCTGATAGCGGAGTCTTCATAACTTCTGTGACTTTCTTTTTAAGTTTCCCGAGAAACTTAAAACAAAAATACTAGCATTTATGGATACTACGCCGCCCGCCAGCGAGCGTTGTAGTATTTATAATTGCTAGTACTTTTGCTTTAAGTTTCCAGGGCTCCCCCAGCCCGGGGGAGTCAGGGAGACTTAAAACAAAAGGCACGCAAAGAACAAAGCCGGCAAAGGAGAACAGGGCAGAAGCCTGACAGCATTCTCTGCTCTCCGGCAGAAATAAGCAAAAGCTCCCAGTAGGGGGCTTTTGCTTGAATAGTGCTGCGAGAGCAGAGTTAACATATGCACAGGAGGTTCATTCATTTTACAAAATAGGTACCGCCTAGTGCTTGAAATGTATGACTTTGAGCCTCATTTCCCAAACATTTTATTTATTTTATTTTTTACATTTGTATAGCGCACAGGCAGCCCAGGGGCATTGTGACGCTGTTACTTGCAGCAGGCTTAGTTACATTTTGCATAAGTTACAACATTGGGTACATAGATGTAACACATGTTATGCAAGAAGCGTACACAGTTCAAATATTCAAATAGGGGATGAACATAAAGAACGGGGTAGAGAATCAGGCAAATAGGGTGGTTTTCAGGGTTTTGCAGAAGGTGTGAGTGAGGGTTCAACTCGCAGGGTAGTGGGGAGGGCATTCCAGTGTAGGGCAGCTAGGTAGGGGAAGCTGGCACCCCCTGCTCTTGCTCTTTTTACCATGGGTACAGTGAGTAGGTTGGCATAGGGGGGTCCTAGTTGGTCTTGAGGACATGGCTGGGTGGATCCTTTGCGCTAGGTATGCTGGTGCTGCGGAGTGAATGCATTTGTGTGTGAGGGTCAGGGTTTTGAAGATGATCCTCTCTTTTATAGGGAGCCAATGGGAGGCTCTTCTAGCAGTAGAGATATGCTCTATTTTGGAGATGCCTTGTGCTGCGCGCAGGGCGTTGTTTTGAGTAACTTGCAGTTTCTCAAGGTTTTTTGTGGCGGTCCCGAGGAAGAGAACATTGCAGTAGTCCAGCCGTGATCCAGCGATAGCCCTATCTACGTTTGTGCAGGTGTCGTTGGAGAGGTAGGGTCTGACTGCATTCAGGAGTTTGGCCTGGTAGGCAGCCAAGGAGGCAATGGTGTTCACCTGTCTGTTCATGGACAGACTTGAGTCCAGGTAGACACCTATGGTTTTCACTGACTCAGATACTGGAATTCTGATGGAGTCAATGGTGAAGTGACTAAACTGGTCGTCAAGTTTTTTGAGAGTGTCGGGAGAGCCTTCAAGCAGCCTACAAGCATTTTACATTGGAACATTCCCCTTTAATGTAGATATTCAACAAATATGTCCCAAAAATGTGTACAGCTACATCCCAAAATGTTGAAGTGCCAACACAAAGGACAGCAGAGTGGACATTGATTAGTGTGCTTTGTGAACAATAAAGGTTACTTTCATTTATATGTATAGAATTTATTGTGTGCCTTAATTTCTGCTAAGTGGTTTTGTCTGATTCCAGCAGTAGTTCCTTTCTGTGTCTTTTTGGAACTGATGGGTCTAGATTTTTCGCTGAAAGAAATTACAGTGGGAGTGAACCTTGCGTCTTCTGGGATGTTATTCCAAAGGTGGGAAGCAATTGCAACGAATTGTCCGTCACCAGAGGTTTTGTGCCGTTTTTACAATTAGCAGGTGGTTAGCCTGCGTGGAGTGTAGGGCTCTGTTGGGTCAGCACTGCAAGATCTTTTTTATAGGCATTGTGGTGCAACGCTTTCCAGGAACTTGTTTGAAAGGCATAGGATGTCGAAGAAGATCTGGGGCTCCACGAGAAGCCAAATTATGCGTTATCACTTGGTTTATGACTGGCTAACCTTTGAAAAAAGCAAATATGACTTAATTGCTGAACTGTGAATTCATACCAGGGTCTGCAACACAGAAGAAGCAGAGTTTACATAGCTTGGTTTTAATGGGAACGAGTTCTCCAAAGAAGGTGAAGGCAGACATAGTGAGGGTATTTATTTGAGTAGGTGAGATGGGGTAAGGAATAGGATTTCAGTTGTATCACCATTGAGCTGAGGCTGCCTTGCTGGATACATTTCGCTACTTGTTTGAGTCAGTCAGAATCACAAATTGGTCATATTGTCCTGGATGCTTAGGTAGACTTGAATGTAATTGGAATAGAAAATTGGCATAGCTCTCGACACTTGATGTCTGCACTTACTCCTGCACTTGCCACTAACTGGCCGGACTTTTACCTATTGTTTTATTTTTTATGTACTCTTTACTGTTGATCCTATGTATTGCACCGCCCCCTTCTACCTCCCCCCTACACTTACCCTCTCCCCCCTCCCCTGCACTTGCACGATCTCAATGTCACCTGGCCTAGTAAGATCGTTGTCTTTGTTTTCCCTCTGTCCCCCCTCCCTGGCCTCGTCACGCCTTGAAACACTTGTGTATAGGCACGTTATAAATGCCTTATATCATATCATAGCAGAAGGGGACCAGGAGTTGATGTTTGCATTGTGGCTTGACATATATGTTGACAAGTCAGAGAGCAGGGATGAGCTATGAGGGGTCAGTAATGCGAGGCAGGCAACTGTTCAATGATTTACCAACATTTGCCATTTTAGTAAAGAAATTATGTTAATAAAATGCCTCACTTTACCTACTCTGCTGAGGATTTCCCTGCCTAACCAAAGCTGAGGGAATACACTACAACAGCATAACTGGCCCTCACACTAAGCAACAAATCCACAAAGAAAATATATGACAATGTAACATCACATGAACAACATTCACAGTCTCTGAGTACCCTTCTAATGCCCTGGGTGATTTCCCTTCTACAGGATTCAAAGTCAGGTCTGTTGGTGTTGGTACATGAAAAAAACGAATCACATTTTTAAGGGGGGGGGGGTTAGGCAAATATATATATGGGGTGTGGGTGTTCGAGAATAGGTAAATAATTTAAGTGGATAGGGGTGTTTAAAATTCGATGAGTTTTTTTTCGTAAGAAATATGCGGTAAAAACACACCAGCGAAAAAACATGCCGCAATGAAATGACATGGAACCATTGGTGTTCAACCAAAGAAAGAAATGTCTCAGATCAGTTCCTGATATTTCAAAGTCAATAGACATGTTTGTTAACCGGCTACTAGCAAATTTCTTCCTGGTGAAATATCCACTTTCCACTTCCTCCAAATCGCACCAATGGTAATCTTAGCCACAATGCTTTGTCACCTTACTCAAGAAGACTTACCACAGTTCCAAAATGAAATGCAATAAGTGAATTCATTGAGAGTCCAGTCCCTCCCAGCCCCCTTAACAAGTTGGTTGTGACTTTGGATGCTGCCTGCCTGCTGTAGAACTTTTGATTATCTGCTGCCACTTTAAGAGACTTACTGAATTTTCCTATAAAACCACCAGGTAGCATGTAGCGCCGGCGTGTGTCTCTTGCGAGAGTCCAGTCTCTCCCAGTCCCTCCTGAGTCGCAACCGGGTATTGACATGTTTCTCTACCCTGTTCTGCCTGCTACTGGTGGAGATGTCTGCTCCTCCCCCCTATCCAAGCTGTATGTATTTGGGTCCTTATACCCAGCAAAAACAGCAGATTTTGGCAGAGTCGGAGCTGGACCCTGCGAGGAACTCACTGGCGTGTCTACTGTGCTGGTTGAGGTGAGTGACGTCCCAGAATCAGTGAATAAACCTACCATTGCACTAAATTAACATCCTAAATCTGATACACAATGCAACCTTAGACATTACTGACGCCAAACTGCTCGAAGTGGAGCTGCCTTCAACTGTCCCCGCTTACGGAAAGGAAGCGTCCATGTCTATTGACATCCACAGGCAAAACATTGACTTTAAACTGCCTATAAACTTTGTTCATGATTTAGCCAGTCCTGACCTACACCCTCTAACCGCAATCTCTAACGAGACGGCTGTGCGCTCTGAACACGGCAATGAGGAAGTGATTACATTGCAGCACAAAACTATTTTACGATTAGCCTGTCCAGGGCCAACTAACGCAAAATACAAGAAGACCTAGATAAAAAAGAACAAGATTTCCGTAACAATATGGCAATTACCAACGCCCGAGAGAAACTAAATGAGATCAACTCGCAATATGAACAATTTAAAAACACAACACTGAATATAAAAATGAAGAAACTCATAAAAGACACCAAAGATTTCAAATTGGAAATTGCATATCCGTATCTAGTGGAGAACTACTACGACAATAGACAGGACAACACAGGAGGAGGCAACCAGCACAGGTATAATACGAGACGCAGATGGGTGACCTTCAGTGATACCTCAAGCGCAGATTCTGAGGACAATGATTTCAGACAACATCACATGGGTCCATATGAGCAACCAAGGGGCAGAAGCATGCATTTATTAGGACAAGGGTACACAAGAAAATGTTGGGGTCCCGACAACTTCAGCAACAGGTACCTCCAAGGCCCCAGTTATCAACGACCAAGGAGCCGACGACAACAGAGGAAATTGATGTACAACTAACCCTCCCAGGGTTCAATTTGACATCCACGGCACTAACCAACAACGAGATATCACTCCTCAGCAAGGGTATGTCCTTTGTTGCCACCAGCAACACTGATTGGTATCAATTGGAACTAGAATTACGTAGGTTCTTCAGAAGTCTCAGACTCAAAATATTCTTTCAGGACTAACGAAAAACAAGAACAAATTGAAGACACTGGTCTAAGACCAAAATCAACCTTCACACCACAGGATAACCGAATCCCTAAGGAAATCCTGGCCTATGAAAAATGCGTTCTACAGGAAGTTCTTAAATTACAGACTCAGAAATTCTCTGCACGCAACTATTTGACCAATGAAGAAAGGGCGGCCCTTACATCGCTACGCGCCAATAACAAAATTGTAATCAAACCAGCAGACAAAGGAGGAGGGATCTTTGTGCTAGATCATGACAAATATAGCGGGATAGTCATGGACCTCCTGGATGATTAAACCAACTAGAAGAAACTTGGCAAGGATCTCACAGTGGAAAGAAGATAGCTTGTGTTGGACATTATGGGCACCGGACTTAACAAATGGATTACAGAACAGGAGCACGCTTTCATTAACACCAACGAAGGCAGAACACCAACCATGTCTATAATTCCCAAAATACATGAGAACTCCACCGACCCGCCTGGTAGACCCATTATTTTGGGATGCGGCTCCCTTTTCGAACCTACGGGCAAATTCCTGGATGTTTTCTTCAAACCTCTAAGCCAACTCACAGAAACCTATTTTAGGGACACAATGGATGCCATCACATGTTATGAAGCTACTAGTGTTGAACAACCCACAACTTTATTAGTCACTATCGACATCCAAGCATTATATACTAACATTCCTCAGCAGGATGCCATAGACTGCTTTAGGGAAGAACTCAATGCTCAAGACATCCAAAGACAAGTCCCCACGGATTTCCTGATAGATCTGTTGACCATAGCACTCACCAAGAACTTTCTCAAATTTTACAAAAATGTTTACTTACAAATTAAGGGAACAGCTATGGGGACAGCGTTAGCACCCAGTCTGGCCATCATATATATGGCCCAGTTTGAAAGGCAACACGTCCTGACGCAAGCAAACCCTTTCCAAGACAAGATACATAAGTGGAAGTGTTACACGGACGTTGTGATCTTCATATGGCACTGGTCCCCAGAACAACTGGAGGAGTTCCAACATTGGCTTACCAACCGCAACCCTAACATCCAGTACACCATGTCATGGAGCCATAAAAAAGTTAACTTCTTGGACCTGACTATATGGATGGATCACAACATCTTGCAATGCACAGTCTTCAAGAAAGATACTGATTGCAATACATTACTTTACTACTCAAGCCATCACCCCACTACCCTGCGCAACAACTTATCTTACGGCAAATACTTATGGATACGGTAAAACTGCTCTAATGTGGCGGACTATCAAGAACAAGCATTGAATACTTGATAAACTTAAAGCCAGAGGGTACCCCAAGCATGTAATTAGGAATGCACATAAGAGAGCATGATGCACTCCCTGTGAGGTCCTTCTAACACCAAAAGCCAGGATGCAGGCAGAGACAAGACTGGTGTGCGCACACACGTACAATCAACAGACCACTAAGATTAAGGCCACCATTAGAACATTCTGGCCCCTGGTTCAGACTGTACTACCCAATGAACCACCTCCCCTGATGGCACTAAAAAGATTTAGAAACCTAAAGGTGTACCAACTCATGTTTCAATAGCCCCAGTGGTAAAAACACTCTTTGGAACATGAGATCCATATTAGGCCATTTCCCATGGGGTTCCTGTAGTGTCTGTAGATTTACCAGCAAAAGGCAAAGCTTTAATGTAAGGGGGAAAGTATGAAAGTTTAAGCACTTCTCCAACTGCAAGACAGCCAACGTTATCTACTGCGTGCAATGTCAACGTCAGCCAAACATGCAGACCTGTCCACAAATGAATTGTGTAACACCGTTCTAAGATCAGGTGTAAAACACTCACAGCACCCTTGGTCCCCCATGTCATCAGACACCAGCACTCCCATGAGGATATCCAATGGTGGAGTTTAGAAGTGATTACCAACACACCAAATTTACACGTGTCTCTGGACCGGAACGAAGGCTGGTGGATTCACTTTTTGAATACCGAAAAAGAAGGCCTGAATGAGGTGCACTTTATACTGTAAATCTATACTAATACACTGTTCCTCCACACTGCAACTGGTGTGTTCTCATCTTGAACACTATTATAGAGGGTTTGAATGAGATGCACTAAATATTGTAACTCTGCCAACGTCCAACTATTATACATTTTATACATCTGTAGACAAGTAAGACGTTGTGCATAGAGGGCCTACATGAGGCTTTCACTGTATGGCTAACGTGTGAATGTTGCTCCATTTATAAAAGATGGTCGGAAGAAGTTGCAATGAACATCCTATTCCCATAGTGTAACTGGCGGCCTCTGTTCTGGAATACTGCCAAATAAGGACCGGGAGAGATTCATTTGACACAGACTTGTTCCCCCCCAAACACAGCCCCAACAGATCGGCCAAAAAGGCTTTGACTTGGGCGCATTTCTAACTACACACTCGTGCCCATTTACCTCAGTATGACGGGAATATAGGGGCTATACAAGGTCTCTCCCGTATGACTAACCGGTTTTAGTGGCCCCATTTTGGTGCATCGTACAGGTTCTTTTGTCCATTTTGCACCAGCAGGGCACCCAAGTGCTTACACTGCGCCTACAAGGCGCCTCCTCCCATTACACACACCCGAGGATTAGTTCACACATTACACCCTGCACTCGGGTATAGCTCAACCTGCTACTACCTTCATGACATAGCAGATTCATCTGGACCAGGCACGGGCGAACATTGCCTCAAGTTGATTATTTACTTTTCACCCCGCCCTGACTAAAGCCACAGGGACACACCCACTCTGGTTGCTTAGCAACTCCCGGAGTTGACACCAGTCTTGACTACCCCAATGGCGGCGTTCAGCCAGGCTCCCTCCACCACGTCAGCGTGTGGCGTAAACACACAACCAATCATGGCAGCACTCTACCTGCAGGCCCCTGTCACCATGTCAATGGCCTGTATACTTTAATTCAGTGAGCCCCGTCCAGCGTTCTTGCTCGAACGTTGGACTCTCGCCAATTTATAGACTCAGACTAGACTTGCAGAAACTCACAGACAGAGCCAAGGACAGACGGTAAGCAACATCTAGCCTTCCTATGCACCTACATTTTAGTAGGTGATATAACCTTGTGCACTGACATGCACCCAGCCACCACAACAATCTATTTTAAAATCTTTTTCTCATTTGTCTGTTTCTCCCTGTCTCTATGTTCCTGTGCCCATCTTCCACACACGCCAGCCTCTCATGCAGCCAAGGCAACCCGTGGGCATGCTCGGATAATGGGCTCCAGAAGTAATTAGGCCCCACTGCCAATACTTGTTTTGAGGCCCTGCTCTGCTCTCCCTGATACTTGATTGCTTTGGCAAGCTACATCTCTCATCCATGACAGGAGACAACATCTGCCCAGCAACCCAAGTGTTCCTCTGCTGTCTTACCCTCCCGAATTAGGCATGGGTAAGCATGCCTTTAACCAACATCTCTACCATTTTCGAAATGATCAGGTTGTTACACACATGCTGCTTGCCACTACGAGTATGACGACATTGGCCCCTTCTTCTGCCTCACGTTTTACGCAGACATTTTTTCTTCCTTCTCTCGTACTCTCTTGCAGTTGCAGGATTTACGGTGGGACAAGTTCCATACCACCGAGACAGACATATCCATCCACAACAACATAGCTGCATCAGTCGTATTCTATGTAGAGGCCAGTCCAGTCCTTTTTCCTGCACTATGTCAATGCTCCATTGCTGTGGTTGCCTCCCAGCCTTTAGTATGCCTTTTATTGCATTCTCCCATTCAATTATGGCATACATACTCAGTAGTGGTTTATGTTTGCATGCAGGGTTCCCATCAAAGCAAATGACTTGGGGCCGGGGTCCTGAAGAAGGCAACAGTCAAATCACAAGAGACATTAGCCGAAACGTCTAATTAACTCAACGGATTGGCAGCCTGCTACCATTGCACAGCGCCAGTGATATGGTTCATATATCTTTATGCCGTACACAAAGAAGCTGACGTAGACCTGCAATTAGATGTATTTCATGGTTATGCTAGACAGTGGTCCTCCGAACCACTCTTTGCATATTCTCAACTCCCCAGAAGAATTGCGCCAGATTTTTCATATACAGGGTGCATATTATCACGCTTTGCCTGATTTATTCAAATTTGTGAATGTTTATTTTTGCCCTTTGTTTTAACTGAAATTTTCTTCTACCTTACTGGTATATGTTTCATGTTATATATCACATCAGTGTGGAAAATGTTTTGATTAAATAATGACATCCACTATTAAGTATATGCTGCAATATTGAAGGTATTTGTTTTCTGGCTACAAAGCTCCAAGGACAATCTGTTTCTCCTTGTTAGTTGTTTAACTAAACACAATTACAGGTTCTTTTCACACACGTGTTGAAGTCCCTTGGCTTCCCCACCACATTTTTGTGTTTTTCTTGTGCATATTCCCAATATAGAATAGGCTCATACATGTTGGGAACCCACCTTTGTAAAACCCTCTTTGGAGCAAACTTGTGCTCTTCCAATACTTGAACCCAGTCCTGCACGATCTAATACGCAGGTAGTCGACAAACATAGTCCTTCATATAGCCCGCCTCCTCCAAGTGACTCAAATGACTCATCCAATTCAACTGGAATAAACAGGACACACAAGCAGTCAGATCACTACAATGACAAAAGTAATTTGTCGATAGCTGCAGGGATTCAAATACACAACAACATTATGGCAGCGCTCACTTTCTCACATTTACCAAGCATAATGAGTCAATGAATGGGAATATCAAGGATAACGCAACACTGCTGCCCATGATTTAATTGGAAGCTTTTAAAACCAAAGTGCAAGAAAGATTGGACCATGAGGCAGAAAACCTCAGCCTGATGGCAAGTGCGCCTATGTGATTTGGCCAGTGGGAATCAAGTGGAAAAATCCACCATGATGTCTGCGCTGCTAGACTCAACCAAATGGATGAGAAAACTAGTAACCGAGCAATCAACGGTCCCTTTGGGAGGTGTCAAAGAAAAAACATATCCGGAGTATCCCCAACTAGCTCAATCAGAGACCAGTCAGAAATTCCAGCGACAAGAGTTGCAGAATAAAGGCAGTCATCAATCAAACCCTTCAACTAGTATTCAAAAGAACCAGGAATCGCCCCAGAATATCTCATCAGATAAAATGCAGCAAATGCGGCCTCAAAAATCTGCAAGCAGAAGGGTTTTGAAAAAAGACACAACCCAAGCACCACGGATAGGTGACGCATCGCGAACAGACGACGACCAAATGACTAGGGAAGTAACATGCAACATGACTTTCACACTAGACAAACGGCAGGTGACTGTCTTACAAGAGGAAGTGTTTCCCATTTTCAAGCAACATATCCAGCTTGTGGACTCTTGTCCCTTACCTCAACTAAAAAATGATGCAGCTCAGCCAAAAAATAATGACAGGACAACTAATGCAAAGACATCAAAGAATATCAAAAATGGCCCAAGTATAAAGCAAAAGGCTTGTGTTATTTTCAAGAAATCGGACTATGCTGCTGCACTAGAAAACAGCAAGTGTGGTCAGTCGACCACAAACTGAGTTAGGGTTACACCAACGGTACACACAAAGCATCCAACACAACCATGCAGTTGTCCCTCGAGTAAGCACGAAATATCAAGCACCTCTTGTACAACGGATGCCGGCGAGGAGTTCAATTTAGAGCAGCATGATTTATGGACGAGATTTCATTCTATATTGAAGAGAACAAAGCTCTTCCAGAAAGACCCTTGTCATCTGACTATCAACCCTCTCAACAAAGACAGTCCGGTGCCCAACTACAGCAAAAGGCACTTACATCACTGGACACTACAGAAAAAAGGAATCCCTTTACAATGGTTGATTCGCCTATATTTTTAACACTCTCACAAAAACGGCGTAACACCAAGTCCAGGGCGCTGCCGAGGCTTCTACAACCAACTATCCCCAAAGTAGCTAGTTCATGTGATCTGAACCCAAAGGGACCTCATGCACGGCTGAACTTTACATCCAATTCTGTGCAGAATGCTGCTACAACTCTGCCCTCTCCTAACAGCAGAATTGAGAAGATCCAGCTGGAAAACATACTGACTGAAGAAAATGAAGTAAATCTAAACAGAAAGAATGGGATACATCTACTGTACTGTGTCGCCGCATTGCGGACCGTTAGTTCAGACGACATAGCAATACTGGAATATGTAGCTGAGTCCAGAACAGACTGGGTGATCCTCCACATAAAACAACATACGATAAAGGAAACACTATTAGAAGCAATACCAGCAATTCTGCCGTTTGGGTTTGAACTACGAGAACACATCTCAGCTAAGCCAAATAAAAACAACAACTGGTCAAAGGCACCAAATCCTCAGTATGAAGTAAACAGTCCGCAAGGTAACCGACTTTGAAAAAGATATTTGATGCGCAGATAGCTCATTTAAAAGTCACATTTACTAATACCGGGCAGTCGTCTGTTGCTGGAACAACAATTGCCAATCAAGCAAACAAATTAGAAGGTGTCTCCGATTGGTTTGGGTTAACCCGCGCTCTGACAAATTCGAAATCCCACTAGCAAGAAGCGACTTAAACACCTGCCAAAAGCAGCCATTTTTCCTGAACGCTAGAGGGTTCAAATACTTGTTCAACTACTCTACCTGGATACTTAAGGGGGTCTACATAATTTGCCTACAGGAAACATGGCTGCGCAGTACCCCAGTTTGAGAAGGTTACAAGACATTTACAAACTTTTCTGAAAAAGGACCCTAAGGCAGACCATATGCAGGGCTCTTAACATTGGTTAAACACAATTTAAACTTAAAAGTGGTTAATACAGGCAATCCTAACCAGTTTGTAGAGTGGACCATACTACAGAATTGCCAACCTGAGGAGACCGACCCCACTCGCACTGTACTACTGAATCTCAACTGGAACTCAGGGAAAATATCCACCACTACCTTTCTGTGATCAGTGGCCAACATTATAGATGACGCTTGCAGAGATCTCCCAAAACCACACGCCATAATCTGTGGTAACCTGAACATCAAATGTCTGGATAAGGATGGTTTCCCTCTTAGCGACTCATGTGTCGATTCAGGCTTATTGTCTATCAATCCCCACAAGTGGACCCAATTTATGAGATCCCGAAACTTCTACATGTGAAATGGGCAAACTTTGGGCGATACCCCAGGAAAAAAAAACCTGGAGGAATAGCACGCATTCATCCACAATTGACTACATTTGGACAGTACAACATGTTTTATATTATGTAGACCACCTAGACATCATTCCGCAACAAATCATTGATCACGAAATGCTGAGGCTGACTTGGAACACAAGAAGTAGACAAGTGTGAATTCACACGCTCGAATCAACAATAAACCAAGGCAGCAATCAACAAAAAATTAGAAGGAAGGATATCAATTTGTTAACTGCGAAATATCTTGAATTAGCAAGACACGATATGGTCGACATCTCCTATGTAGTGCTTCTGGCAAGCTATAAAGTGGTGAAAACAGAATTTAGACAATCACTAATGACACCTAAACATCTCTACAGTATATCAGTTGTTGAACCGCAGAAGACTCTAGCATGTGACCTAATAAACATCAAGAAAATCTCCAAAATGCTTTGCCACACCATGCCGAAATGTCACTGAGACGAAGGAAACAGCACTATAAAAACTGGCTGATCAGCTTTAAAAAACAACCCGAACAAGAGCAAGGGGAAATAATGCTAAAACCAATATGTAAATCAACCCCCAGAGACACATGGTCAATTATCAATCACAACACACTTAACCAACAAAGCAGGTTGAGTGTGTCAGAAGACCGGTGGGTCAAATACTATTCTAAAGTTTTCGCTGGTGTTCCGGAAAAAGATTCAGTGACTACGAGCGTGCCGCTCAAATCTTAGAACCTGGTAATATCTGCGACTGACATTGAAGAGGCGGTTAGAAAACTCAAACATTCAATGCAGCTGGGCCAGATGGTCTAACAAATTCGATGCTTAAAGCCGCTCTGGTGAAGGTTTCTACTAGTATTTTCCAAGCTCATCTTAACACGTGATATGCTACCAACATCGTGGACCTCTGCTTTTATCGTCCCGATCTTTAGGAAAGGTGCAAGAAATGAACCGGATAATTAAAGACCGATAGCCATGTGGGATGTCATCGTAAAACTATTTGCATCCAATCTGCAAATAAGCTAACTGAATAGGCAGTCTCGATTGATCTTTTGGACCGAAGACAAACTGGGTTCACAAAAGGTGTAGGAACCAATCTCAATCTACTCATTCTGAATTTATTGAAACTGGAGTCGATAAAGATGAAACACAACCTATTCTCGGCTTTTATTGACCTAAAACAAGCCTTCAATACTTTAAACAGAACTAAACTATGGGAGAAATTACGGGCATGTGGTTGTCCCAATCATCTGCTGCAGGCTATTGAAACCTTCCACACTAATACGACTATGCTTGTCCGATTGAACGAACATTAACTTCAAACACTTGTGTATAGGCGCGCTATAAATGCAATATCATATCATCACAAATAAACATAGAAAGAGGAGTTAAACAAGGCTGCCCGTTAGCTGCCACTTTGTTCAATCTATATTTGGCAGATTTACCCAAGGCCTTAAAAGAAATGCCACACTTTCCTCCTAAGATAAATAACCAATTGATAATAGCTGTGATTATGCAGATGATCTAGTTCTACTGGATCGAACACAGATTGGACTACAACATTCACTTGATTACAACATTATGTCAGTTAATGACTTGATCATTAATATTGACAAATCAAAAATAATGTAATTCGATCGTAAACTTGGGAAAAAAGGCAAGACCTTCAAGGCAGGACACACCAGATTTCGACTTAGTAACACCTTTATCAGGGATCCCAATATCCCCATCTTTGATTTTACACCTATATCAGAGGAGGAGTTGGCTTTCATTATCAATAAACTTAAGGCAACCAACTGCACCGGGGATCCCTGTGCTTCAACAATTATCAAAACCTGTCCCCCCCTCTCTTGTTCAAGCCATATGTAAATTTGTAAATGCCTCGTTGCAGAACTGTTCGGTCCCAGACGATTTGAAACAAGCATGGGTCACTCCCTTATTGAAAAAACACAGCTTGGATCAAAACGTCCCTACAAATTATAGGCCCATAACCAACACTCCTTTCTTGCTCAAGATACTGGATCGAGTAGCATATATTCAAATAGCGCAACATCTAAATGCCCACCCTATTCTCAATCCTTTTCAGTCAGGATTCAGACAAGGGTTTGGTACGGAGACTTCGCTTCTTGACCTTAAGTCTCAGTTACTACAAAGAACGGACTCTCAAAAGATCGCTCTTTTAATCTCCCTAGATCAATCGGCAGCATTCAATCTCGTCGATCATGCCATATTAGCAGACAGGCTCATGTCAGTAGCTAACTGCTCGCAGGCCGCTACCAACTGGATACTTTCATTCCTATCCAACAGGTCTAGCAGGGTATGTGCCAACAATGCCAAAGCACCTGCAATTCAGACATTGTTTGGAGTGCCACAAGGAGCCAGTCTGTCGCCTTGCATCTATAACATCTTCATGTCCCCTTTCTTTGCCCATCTGGCTCATGAGGGCATCCTCTTTTCCAACTATGCAGATGACACTCTGTCATTCCTCTTACAGGCCAGCATTCGGAGGACGAAAAAGAACTCAATCGCATCTTTGCCATGATAGAACAATGGATGATGTTGAATAATCTTGCACTCAATCGCAGCAAGACAGAACTCATGGTTGTAGGATCTGGTAGCATCATAGCCAAGTTGGACTCAATTTACAAACATTTCCAGCTGGGAGATGCTCTAATTTCCACTCTTCCCAAGGTTAAAATCCTAGGCGTGGTATTGGATCAATCACTCAAGATGAATTCTTATGTGGCCAGTACCGTCTCTTCCGCCAACTATTATATTAAATTGTTATCCCATCTGCGTCCATACATCTCCCAATCCAATGCTGAGACCATCGCCCGAGCCATTATAGGCTCCAAACTTGACTACTGTTGTAGCCTATTAGCAGGCTCCAGTAAAAAAAGCATCAAACGCCTTCAGGTGGTTCAGAACGGAGCTGTTAGAGTGGAATCCGGTCTTGCATACAGGGTACATGTCTCGGATGCACGTCGAGCACTACACTGGCTGCCCGTGGAATCAAGAATCTCCTTCAGACTTATGGTCATCACTTTTAAATGCCTTCAGGGCAAGATGCCCTCCTAGCTGCAAAGGTACATTGGAATAAAATCTTCTACCAGAAACCTTCGGTCCAACAACCGGAACCTGCTCCAGCAGCCCAGAGTCAAAGGCAAAAAGGCACAATGTGGTGCTTTTGCCACAGCTGCACCGGCACTTTGGAACACTCTGCCTGACCAATTGAGAAATTCATCATCCCTGAATATATTCAAGAAGGGCCTTAAAACCTTCCTCTTCAAATAGTTGCCCCTAGTTTTCAGTTACTTTCCCCATTAGATCGTTCAGCCTCTTTATCTCCCCTTTCTTCTATGTTTTTTCTTCTTTTTTGTCTGCGCCCTCACACCTATGGGTTTATGGTGCGCCATACAAATGCTATAAAGTAAAGTAAAGTAAAAAGTGGAAAATAGGCTACGAGCAACTGCAGGTTGTCGAATCAATTCGCTACTTAGGCATTAGGTTTAACAAATCGATAGAAGAACAAGTTACTTCCTTACTTGGTAACGTTCTTTCGATGGGATGTTTCTCCGACGTATTCCATATCTCTGACAGTAATGTCCACAGCTGTGCTGTTTGGGAAAAAATGTTGGCGTCGGGGTCCTACGTCGATGACATCGATACGCTGTCCCTCGAAGGCCTCCGTCGAGAGCCGACGTCACCAGATATTATATGTAGGATGCACGACGCCCGTAGCCTCAGTTGTAGTTTTTTCCCAGAACGTGGGGCACCAATCTTCTGCCAGAATGACTACAGAGAGCCTTGCGGAAATGTAAGCTGCAATTGCATAAGAAATTCTGTAGAGGGGCAGGCTGGGAGGGTTCGATGTGGAATATGTCGGAGGAACATCCCATCGAAAGAACGTTACCAGGTAAGAAAGTAACTTGTCCTTCGAAGGGATTGTGTCCTCCGACGTATTCCATATCTCTGACTCCCAAAGCAGTACCAACGTATGGAGGTGGGAAAAGAATTTAGAATTTTAGAATGCCCTATCAAATTGCAGAATAGAGGACCGCCTTACCAAACGCCAAATCTTGCCCAGGGATAGAATCCAGGGAGTAGTGTTTTACAAAAGTATGGAGAGAGGCCCACGAGGCTGCTTCACAAATATTACGAATGGGAACACCCCTCTGCAAAGCAGTAGAGGAAGCTGCACCCCTAGTAGAATGGGCCCGTAAGCCTACCGGAGGGTCCTTACCCGCCAAACGGTAACATTCAGAGATCGTCAAAATAATCCATCTGGACAAGGTCTGCTTGGTAACAGCTTGACCTAAACGCCTTACAGCGTATCCTCCAAATAGCTGATCGTCCACTCTGACCCGGGACATCCGTGAGAGATAGAAGCTCAAAGCTCTCCTTGGAACCAACCTATGGAGCCTCTCCTCTTCCTTACCAGGATGCGGGGGAGGATAGAATGCCGGAAGAATTACCTTCTGCCTCAAATGAAATTCCGACACAACCTTTGGAAGAAAAGGACGACGAACCCTAAGGACAACCATGTCCTTATGGAACAACGTGAAAGGTGGCCTGAAACTCGCTCACTATGCGAGAAGAAGTAACCGCAACTAAAAATACAGTCTTAAAGGCCAAAAGTCTCAAAGGACAAGAATGTTAGGGCTCAAACGGATCTCCCATTAGGAATTTCAGAACCAAGTTCAAATCCCATCCCGGCACCTGGAACTGGGACGGTGGAAACACATTAGTGAGCCCTTTTAGAAACTGAGAAATCAAAGGAATCTTAAAATAAGAACACTCTTCAGACGAGCGCTTAAATATGGACAGCGCCGCCATGTAACCCTTAATGGTACCCATTTACAGGCCATTGTGGGCTAATGAAAGCAAAAAAGACAGAACCACAGGAATTGAACACGGAAAAGAAAGGATCCACATTCTGAACCCTGCGCCAGTCGCAGAATTTACAGTAACGGTACAGGGATTTTGTTGCTGGCCTTCTGGCCGAAAGTAACACCTCCATCATGTCTTCAGGGAGGTCCCAATCCTTGTACCTCAACCTTTCAGAAACCAAACATGATGGTTGAGAGAATGGACCTCTGGATGGAGAACTCGACCGCCCTCCTGTGAGAACAGATTGTCTCGATAGGGAAGACGGCGTGGAGGGCAGATGGAAATGTCGAGAAGGTCCAGGTACCACGCTCTCCTGGCCCATGCCGGAGCAATGAGGATCATTCGGGAACCATACCTCTGCGACCTCTGCAAAACTTGCGGAATGACAGGGACTGGAGGAAACACGTACTGCAGTGGGAAGGACCACTCCACTATGAACGCGTCCCCTAAGGCTCCTCTTAGAAGAAATTCCCACAAGCAGAATCTTTCGCACTTCCGGTTGAGACTGGTGGCAAAGAGATCCACTTGTGGGGTCCACCAAAGGGTGAAGATCTCCAACAGAACTTCCTGAGCCAACTCCCACTCGTGAGAGGCCGTGCTTCTTTAAATTGAGGGAGAAGCCCAGCTTGTGAAGGGAGTGGCAGGAGACGGACAGATGATCCAGGACTTGCTCGGGAGAGCGCGCCCTGATCAACCAATCATCCAGGTAGGGGTAGACGTGAATCCCCTTTCCTGAGATACTCTGCCACCACCACCATTAGCTTGGTGAAGACCCTCGGGGCGGGGGTCAATCCGAACGGCAGGACCCGAAACTGAAAATGCGAGTCGCCAACCGCGAACCTCAGGTACTTCCAGTGCTTGGGATGTATCGGCACATGAAATTAACCATCCTTGAGGTCGAGAGACACCAACCAGTCCTGAAGTTGAAGGGCCTGGAGGACTTGAGAGAGAGTAATCATCTTGAACTTGTCCTTCCTGAGGAGCTTTTTCAAACCACGCAAGTCCGTGAGGGGTCTCAATCCCACGTCTTTTTTCAGGATAAAAAAATATGGGGAATACCATCCCTTGTTCCTCTCTGCGGTTTCCGGTCAAATGTTCGAATCAAAAGGATCTAATGACCTTTTGATCGACAGTAAAAGGACCGAAAAAAAGGATAGAATTTTTTTGTATTCATTTATTTATATATTTTTTTAGTTTAGCATGTATAAAAAACTTTTTTATAAGAGGAAAACAGGGGGTGGGAGGGAACAAAAAAAAATGTCGATCCTTTTTTGCGGTCCTTTTACTGTCGAAAAAAAGGCATTTGAGCCTTTTGTTTTCGAACATTTGACCTATAACCCCTCTCCACTACAAGCACCAGTTCTATGGCGCCTTTCTCCAGCAGGGATTTGATTTCCTGCGCAAGGAGCGGATCCGGACTCTTCAAAGAGAGCTTCCCCGGTGGATTCTCGGGAAGCCTGTGCCGTAAAGGAAGACAGTAGCCGTGGGCTATGATCTCCAGAACCCACACATCTGACGTAATGGCACGCCATTCTACAAGATGCTGCACCAACCTTACCCCAACCGGTGAACCATGGGACATGGCCTCATGACTGAGCAGAAGCGGCTGCGGCAGTGCCTGAGGACAAAGTCAACTGCCCGAGCGGGTTTGGCACCTCGAGTACCTTGTTTTCAACCTCTGGTACTCCTACGTTGGCACCTTTGACTGGCAGCTCCCCTCGATCTACCAAAGGAAGAGTAGTATCAAAAGGAACCTCCCCTCCATTGCAGTCTCCCAGGACGAAAAGGCGGAGGTTGACGTACTGCAGCGCTCAATGACTTCGCTGCAGCTTTGGAGGTCTGCAACCTCTCAAGGCTATCGTCAGCCTTGCTGCCAAAAAGATGGACACCATCAAAGGGCATGTTGAGAAGCCGGGACTGTACATCAGGAGCAAACCCCAACTTCCACAAACATGCAAACCTGCGCATCACGGTGCTCGCCGCCATGGACCGGCTGACAGTCTGCCACGTTCAGACCCGACTGAATGGATTCATAAATGGCATCCTTGCCATCCTGAACGAGGTCAAGAAAACCATCCCATTCCTCCCCTTCGGGAATATGTTCAGCTGCCAAAGATACACCATTCCACAGAGTGTGAGTGAATCTTGCCAGGGCACAAACGGAGTTGGCTGCCTTTAAAGCCATACCCCCAGATGAAAATACTTTCTTCGCCCAACCGTCAAAGCGCTTGTCATCCCTATCTGGAGGGATGGTAGGGTACTCAGCCTGCTTTGCTGGGGCCGTAGCTGTTTGCACCACCAAACCCTCCGGAGTGGGGTGCGTACACAAGTAGCAGGGGTCACCACTGGCTGGACGGTATGTTTTCGGTAGTGACTTATTCACTGCCACGAGACACTCCGGAACAGTCGAAGCCGCCGCCACCCTTCTTTGTAAGGCCATATGAAATGGCAGCATCGGGTCAGTGGGTGGACCTTGGTCCAATATATCTGTCAGGTCATCCTGCAGAAAATCCAAAGGTGGAGCACACCACCCCAAATACTCATTCACCCTCGACATGAGACGCCTGTACGAGGACTCAGCATGTGTACCAGGCTCAGGTGGTAGGCAGAAGCCTGTGCAGTTCCCTTAGGGACCACTGCAAAAGGCTTAGGACCACAGGTGTTAGCAGTAAACCCAATTGGTAGCAGTCTGTACCACCAAGATTTACCTGGTAGCTGTGGCTGAGCAGCCAGACTTCTCTCAAGAAGAGTTAGACAGTATATAGAGTATACAAAATAGGTACAGAGATACAGTAGCAAAAGCAAACACTGACCAGAGCTTTGGTATTAAAGTATATAATTATTTATTTAAAAACACACTTGTAAAATACACTAACACTAATATGGCAGGCAAGTTCAAACACTGTCACTATCAATATATATACATCCATGATTACTTATTGAAAAAGTCTTAGTTAAAACACCACTTATTTGTAGACAGAGGTGAGCGCTTAACCTAAGATGGCACTCCAATAAGTTGGTTAAAAAGAGAGGGGAAAAGGCAGGATTAGGAAAGTACACAATACCAACATTTTAAAAAGAACCACAGCAAGTCAGAAAGGCAGAGTCTACTGTTAGAGCAAGAAAGTTCATAGGCCAGGCCCACTCTTGGAGAGAGCAAGGCGGAATGTGTCCAAGATCACACTTGAATAATACTTTTAAAAGTCTTTGCAGATAGTTCAAAAAGGGTTGGATCAGTTCAGAAAAAGTTAGTTAGCAGGTCCCAAGTCACCCCAAGATAGAGAGTCAAGGATTTACGGGACACCTTGAACAGTCTATTGCAAGGGAGACCAGGCGGGACACAGTACCTGAAATGGTGAGAAAGCTCCAGCGGAGGCAGTTGTTCCTAGCAGCGGGTGCAAGTTGGTGCTTCGTCCAGGGGAAGAGAAGATCTCGACGTGGAGGAAAGCTGGAGGTCGTTGCACTGCCAGGGAAGAAACCAGCCGCAGAGTTTCCCGGTTAAAAGGTACTACCCTTTTATTCGCGGTAGTGGTGAAGAGTGGCTATCTGGCCGCCGGGGTGCTTGGCACGGGCGATTCGACCACGAGACGATCCAGGAAGAGGAAAAGAGGGCAAACTGGTTATCCCCACCAGTTCAGAGGAAGAAGACTCTCCAGGATGAAGATCTTCTCTGTCGTTGGGAAGTGGTGAGACGATACAGCAGGGCTCCACCGGTGGTGTCGTCGTTGCAGGTCGGCTCAGCTTCTCCCTCTTCAGATTCTTTGGTCCTGTGGCGACTTCTGAAGTTCCAGTCCCCAAAGTCCTGCTTTCATGCAGAAAACCCCCATTCATCAGTCCTAGCTGTCACTCAAACATGCTAAGTGGTGAGCCGGGCGGCTTACCACTGGGCCAATCACACAAGAGTGCGACTTGAGTTGCTGAGGCAACTCAGTCCAGGGTGCCTAAACCCCCCTCCCACACATCCTGTAGACCCAGACAGAGTGGCACCACTTTTGGAGGCTTCTGTGCAGAAGCCCGCCAAAAAGTGTAACAAAGGGCTCGACTTGGGTTGGAGTTACAGAAGCGAACACAAACGCCATTTTAAAACAGAGTCCTGGCCAAAAGACCCGACCGGGGAATAAATATTAAATAAATAACCCGGCGGTATCTTTAACATTGCACCAAAAAAGTGGTGCGTTTAAAATGAATGGGAAAATCCCATAGGAAATATTCCAGGGGAATATTTTGCGTGGTAACCACTGCCACCAGCCAGAAACTCTATGAGTGGGGAATGCAGAGTGCCCCCTCGAAAAAACAGACCCAGGGGCAATCTAATTACCCCTACCAGTACTTTCACAATATGATGGTTTGTACTGGTTCTGTTCACAATTTAAGACTAGTAAAGTCAATGGTGACTTTACATGCCCTGAGAGACAGTAGTCAGTCCCAGGGTATGGAGTCTATATTTGGGGGTCACTATGACACCCCTGTGTTACTGCACTGAGGGTGCTGTGTAACACACTTACCAAAAATACATGAAACCCTATGGGGTAAAAGACCCCATAACCCATAAAACACATTACAAAGTCAAAGGATATCTCAAATCATGTCTAAGAGTGGGAGAAAAAGAGTCTCACTCTTAGCAGGAGAAAAAAATAAACCCCAAAAATCCAGCAAAGCTGCTGGGGGACTCACTAGGTATGGGAAATTAGCCTTAACAGAGAATTCTCCCTAACATCAGGCCTGCCAAACTCAACCTCCGGAGAGGTGTCCATACCACTGGCGTCATGTAAGGACAGACAACAGGTCATCAGGAACCTCAAGAGGTACAAACCCCATCTCATCTGACCCTTCTTCCACCTCTGAGATGTAATCCAAAGGCTGGAATGAATCCCTGGATGAAGGTACAGAAAAAGGCTCAAACACAGGCCTCACTGATTTACTCAGGGCCTTCCTCAGAGGATCCACGGCCCTCCGGGGCACCTCCGGTAAAGCCTCCTCAAAAGGCAGTGAGGGCGCCGATGGAATCGGCGTTGAGCGAGGCACAGACGACTTTGACGCCGGAGCCCCGAGCGTGTCCTTCGACGGCCTCAGCGCCGATGGCGTCAACGACTTCCTCGGAGCCGGAGCCTCGAGAGAGTCCCTCGACAGACATGCGCCGATGCCTTCTTAGAAGGCCTCACAGCCTCCGACGGTCTAGAGGGCGTCGACGACCAGGACCTGGCACGGCTATGGCGATCAACCTTGTCAGATCGGGACCTCGACGGCTCCTGATGATCGCGCCGACCGCCCGAGCCCGAAAGCGTGCGAGCGGTGGCCCTAGCGTGTTCGCTGCCGGCTTCTCTCAAAGGCAAGGACGGAATGGTGCCCTGCGATTCGAAAATCGCCATCATCTACTTGCGAAATGCGTCCCATTCCGCCGGTGATGAATGCTTGTTGGGAGAAGCCACCTGCTGTCTGGCGGAGTCCTCGGACGAGGACGGGGAAGGCGACCGATGACTGCGCTTCCGAGAGTGCCTAGAAGAGGCAGAGGAATGGCGGGACCCGCTTCGAGAACGAGACCCCCTGGACTTAGGCCGACACGGAGAGTCGCCCCTCGAAACGTCGGTCGAAAGCCCAGCGGATTTTGACTTACGGGGTTTGGAAACCCTAACTACAGACAACTTCTTCCACTCCCGCAAGGCCTTCGACGTCAAGGACTGGTATTCATCTCAGTCGTCGGTGGCGTGGCTCTGGCCGAGGCACCAAAGGCAGACACCGTGCGGGTCCGTAAGGGAAATCTTGGAAACGCAGTCCCGACACTTCTTGAAGTCCGACCACGGGTTAGAAGAAGACGAAGGAACAAGTTACTTACCTGTAACTGTTGTTCTCCAGCATGGGTCTGGCATGGATTCACATGCTCATGAATATTCCCCGTCGTCAGGCTGGGAATCCTCAGTAAAGAAAAATCAGTTTCAGTTTCGTTTCTGATCGGTCTTTCGTAGTAGTAACCAATCACTGATCTCTGCGTCATACTGACCACAGCCAATGACTGCCATCTCCCTAAGCCCCGCCTCTGGCAGCCATCATCTTCAGATTTGGTAGCACGTGAAGTGGCAGTATGACCAAGTGAAGAGCCGCAGAGGGGAAGGCGGGAGGGTTCGCATGTGTATCCATGCCAGACCCATGCTGGAGAACAACAGTTACAGGTAAGTAACTTGTTCCTTCTCCAGCATGGGGTCTGGCATGGATTCACATGCTCATGAATAAAAGAATACATAGCAGTACACACATGCACAAACACGGGAGGTGGCAACAGGCTCAACATTAAACAGTACAACAACTCAACATTAAGCATCTCTTACCTTCTCACCAGGCTCACCTTAGGCAAACAGATTGCGCAGCACTGCTTGGCCGACCCTGGACTCCTCTCTGGAATCCCGGTCGACGCAGTAGAATTTCGTGAAGGTGTGCGTCGACCTCCACGTAGCAGCCCTGCAGATGTCCAGCAGGGGCACACCAGATAGGAAAGCCGTGGTAGCTGCGATCGCTCTGGTGGAGTGGGCTCTTGGACGGCCGGGCAGCGGTCGGTTTGCCAACCGATGACAGTACATGATACAGCCGGAGAGCCATCTGGAAATGGAAGCCTTTGAGAGAGCCTTCCCCTGATTGACAGGTCCAAAGTTCACAAAAAGGTGTGACGTCTTCCGAAAACTCTTCGTGCGGTCCACGTAGAACTTCAGCGCTCTAGCTACATCCAGCAAGTGCAAAGTCCTTTCAGCCGGCGATGAAGGTGACGGGAAGAAAACAGGCAACACCAAGGGTTCGTTGAGGTGGAAGTCCGACGGCACCTTGGGCATGAAGGAGGGGTGCGTCCTGAGCACTACCCTCGTGTCGTGAAAAGTCAAGTACGGGGGCTTGCAGGAAAGGGCCTGGATCTCTCCCACTCGTCGTGCAGAGGTGATGGCCACAAGAAACGCTGTTTTCCACGACAGGAACTTCAACGGAGCTGAGTGCAGAGGCTCGAACGGAGGTCCCATGAGCTTGGTCAGCACCACGTTGAGCTCCCACGCCGGGGCCGGAGCCTTCACCGGCGGGAACGATCTGAACAGTCCCTTCATGAATTCTTTCACCAGACGATGAGACCACAAAGACGTCCGTCCCGTGGTTCTGGTGTATCGGGCGATCGCAGCAAGATGAATCTTGATGGAAGCGTGCGCCAGTCCAGCCTTGGCCAACTCAGTAAGTACGGCAGTACTTGAGGAGCCGTAATCCGTAGAGGGTTAATCTTCTGTGCATGGAACCAGACAGAGAACCTCTTCCATTTGTGTCCGTAGCATTTAAGAGTTGAGGACGCCCTGGCCTTTGCAAGAATCTCTCTGCAGTCGGCCGGTATGTCGTAGCCTCCAAACTCTAACGCTGCAGGAGCCAGGCCTGCAAGTTCAGCGACTTTGGGTCGTGATAGAGGATGGCGCCTCCTTCCCTGGAGAGAAGATCGGCGTCAACTGGCAGCTTGATTGACGGGGACGCTGACAAGTCCAGAAGGTCCGGGAACCATATCTGCCTCGGCCACGCAGGTGCGACGAGGATCATCCTGCACTGTGACCTCTTGAGCTGGTTGATGAGCCGGATCAGCAACAGCAATGGAGGGAACGCGTAAAGAAACAGGCCCTCCCAGGGGAACGAGAAAGCATCGCCCATGCTCCTCGGCTGGGGAAACCTGCTGGCGAACCTCCGGCACTTGGAGTTCGTCGCCGTCGCGAACAGGTCGATCTGGGGAGTGCCCCACCGTCGGAAGAGGCGGTCCACTAGATCCTGTCGTAGCTTCCACTCGTGGCACGAGCGCAGCTCTCTGCTGAGCGAGTCGGCGATGGTGTTTTTTATTCCTGCCAGATGAAACGGCACCAGAAACATCCCTTGGGCGACGGCCCAATGCCACAGATCCTGCGCCTCCTTGGAAAGGGCTGGGGATCTGGTACCGCCCTGCTTCCTGATGTAGAACATGGTGGTGGTGTTGTCGGTGAAGATCCTCACCACCTTGCCCTTGAGGGATGGAAGAAAGGACCTGAGGGCCCAAAACACTGCCCGGAGCTCCAGGACGTTGATATGGAGGGACTTCTCTGTCGGGAGCCAAAGGCCTCTCACGTGCAGATTTTCGGTGTGCGCTCCCCACCCTTCCAGGGAGGCATCCGTGGTCACTGTCTTCTGGTGGCCCGGGGTCTGGAAGTCCATGCCCGCCGTCAGATGCGCGCGGGTGCCCCACCACCGGATCGCTCGTCGGAAGCTCTCGTCGAGTGTGATCCTGTCCTCGAAGCTGCCCGTCGTCTGAATCCAGCGCGCGTCCAGGAACTCCTGTAACGGGCACATCCGAAGCCTGCACGGGCGGATGAGATAAATGCAAGACAACATCATTCCGAGGAGGGATTTGATGGACCTCACCCTGGCCGTGTCCGCAACCAGCATCCGCTGCACCTTGCCCAAGATGGCCCTCGTCCTTTCCTCCGACGGAGAGGCCAGAAGCGCCACTGTGTCGAGTTTCGCTCCCAGAAACAGTGCGTCTTGCGCGGGCACCAGGTGGGACTTGGCGTAGTTTATGGAGAATCCCAGGTCCGTGAGTAGTTGGACGGTCCTCGCCGTGTGCTCCGCAGCGAGTTCCCTTGTCTTTGCTCGGATGAGCCAGTCGTCCAGGTAGGGGTAGACGTGGATCCCCTCCAGATGCAGCTGCACCGCCACCGGTGCGAGGCACTTGGTGACCACCCTGGGTGCCGACCTCAATCCGAAGGGAAGGGCTCTGAGCTGGTAGTGACGCCCTTGGACCACGAATCTGAGAAACTTTCGGTGTCCCTTTAGGATGGGGATATGGAAGTAAGCATCCTCCAAATCCAACGACGACAGGAAATCGCCCTCCTCCAGCTGACCCAGGACGTGCTGGAGGGTGACCATCCGGAACTTCTGTGCCTTGATGAACAGTCGTCGTAGGTCCAGGATGGGACGCCATCCTCCCGTCTTCTTCTTCACGAGGAAGTATCTTGAGTAAACTCCGGAGCCCCGAAGCCTCTTTGGGACAAGCTCGATGGCGCCTTTCTTGAGCATCGCCTTTACCTCCAAGAGAAGTTGAGGGACGTGATGTTCCTTCCTGGCCACGGGGGGGACGCGCGGGCACTCCTTTAGAAACTCGAGCGCGTGACCCTGGGCCAGGGCGTCCAGCACCCAACGGTCGGTGGCGATGGACTCCCACGGCCGGTTCAGTCCTGCTTCGACGAGGCTTTGCCGCCTTGTCCTCCTTGGCGACGACGGCGGGGTCCGCCAGACTTGCCTCATCCCCTTGTAGGCTTCCTGTGACGACGAACGGGCCGCTTGACGATAGGTGGAAAATCCGCCGCCGGAACCTTTGGAGGCACCCTGCTTGCCCCCGCCGCTCCGAAAGGGCGGCCGTCGTTGCTGGAGAACACCAAGAGCCCGGGCCGTCTCTGTGTCCGTCTTGATGGCTTGTAGGGAATCGTCCACTGTTTTCCCAAACAGGTTGCTCCAGTCGAACGGCATGTCCAAGACTCTGGTCTGCACGTCCTGACGGAAGTCAGTTGCCTTGAGCCATCCACGCCGTCTAAGGCACACGCCGTTGCCCAACTGGCGAAATCCAGTGTCAGCGATGTCCGTCGCTATCGTAATGGCGTGGTCCGACGCCACTTCTCCTTCCTGCAAGATCTCTAGGGCCTCCGCCCTCTTGTCGTCTGGCAAGAAGTCCAGCAGGGGGGCGATTTTGTACCACAACTCCCTGTCGTAGCGGGCTACGATAGCCAAGGCTTTGGCAGCCTTAATCGTCGTCGCTGCCGATGAGATGACTCTGCGTCCCATCGTGTCCAATTTCTTTCCCTCGCCGTCCGGCGGGGAGGTTGACGTAGAGGCCGAGGCCCCCCCCGCTTTCTTCCTGGCCGCCGCGGAGACGACCGAGTCCGGGGTCGGCTGTGCCTGAAGGCACAAGGGGGCCGCGTCCGGGACCCGGTACTTCTTCTCGTACCGATCCCTTCTCGCAGGCGTTGTGGATGGGTTCTTGAGGAGGGCGAGACCCTCATCCCAGATATCGTCCAGTAGAGGTACAGCGAGGACCGTCTTCCTCTTGGTCTCGCCCCGTTGATAAAGGAAACCTTCCTTCTTCTCTTCCGGGCAGAGCTGGAAAAGCTCGGATGCCCTGGCGATCATGGCATGAAACGATCCAATCTCGTCGGGCGGGGAAGCCTGGGGAGGAGGTGACGACGGGAGATCCTCGTCGTAAACCTCATCGTCTGTACCCGTCACGGCCGTGTCAGTCCCCGTATCATCCCCACGGGTCGTTGACGGGGAGGAGGGCTGAGCAGGGCGCGATGGTTGACAAGGAGGTGGCGGATGAATCCTTCTTCTCTTAGGAGGAGGGCTCCCAGAAGGGCCTGGCTCCGGGTCCCCCGTCGGGAGCGGTTCCTCCGTTGGTGGTAACGTCAACCTCGTCCTTATCTCCGAGCATAAGGACTGTATAGCCAACAAAATGGCCGCCGAGTTGTCTTGCGGCACTGGTTGAGGGGATTCCGACGGGCGGTCAGGAGCCCCGTCGGCACCCTCGACGTTATTGTCGTCTCCGACGTCGGGGTCCCTCCCGACGGGCTGGTCTTCTTCCACATCAACGCCGTGGCTTAAGACTTCGATCAGCTCCTCCTCAGAGGTTGAGGCCGAATTCACGACGACCTCCTGCCCCCCCTTTTTCTTCTCCGTCGGAGGTTTCACGGGGGTCCTGTCGATGGGCATGAAAGAGGACTCCCTCCGCGGTGGCAGGGAGACTCTGGGCCCCGAGGTCGCTACCACTGGTGTAGCCTCCACAGGCTGAGCCAGGGCCGCCGCGACTGTCTCGATAGAGGCCTTGGCCGGGTGGATCAAGGCTTTCACCACCTTAGGTGCGCTCACCGCCTTCTCCTTGGGGGGAGGGTCACCGCCTCGCTCCCCCTCCGATGGGGCCTTTGAGCTCAACCGGGGTCTCTCCAGGAGCTTCGCCGGGTGCTCGGCCTTCCTCTTACCCGAGCCAGAGCCTTGGCTCATGGTTGATGGCGCCGAGGAGGATGCGCCCTGCCTGGCGTCTGTAGAGCCCGACCGTTCGGCGCTCCCGGTGCCAGCGGACTCACGGTGCTTGGCCTTCTGTTGGGCCCCCGTCGCCGGGGCGCCCTCAAAGGTCTTAGAAGACCGCTCGGACTTCTTTTTCTCGCCTGACGGGCTCTTCCCTTCCAGCCAGTTGGCGGTCCTTCATGGTCCGCTCCGACATATTGCCGCAAAACGCACAGTCCTTCTCCACGTGCGTCTTGTCCTCATGCAGGTAGTAGAGGCAAAGCGAGTGTTCATCCTCCTTAAAGACATTTTGAAGCTGGCATCTAGGGCAGACCCTGAACAGCTTTCCGGGCGTCAAGCTTCCCTTCTCCTGGGCCATGCCGAGATGGGCCTGAGAAACTTCTGGAGTCCTCCAAAAGCGTGGCTCGACGAAATCTTCACCCTTAAGGGGCGTAGAAGAATCCGACACGGGTCCCCGTTGATCTGATAAAGAAACAGTGGAGCTTGAGGCTCTTTTGACCGAAAGAGAGAACATTTTCCTAAGAAAAAGCGCGAAAAAAGCACTAAAGCTCGAGAGCAATAGCACGAGAATCCCAACACTTGAACGTGCGGTAAAAATCTGAAGATGGCTGCCAGAGGCGGGGCTTAGGGAGATGGCAGTCATTGGCTGTGGTCAGTATGACGCAGAGATCAGTGATTGGTTACTACTACGAAAGACAGATCAGAAACGAAACTGATACTGATTTTTCTTTACCGAGGATTCCCAGCCTGACGACGGGGAATATTCATGAGCATGTGAATCCATGCCAGACCCCATGCTGGAGAAGACATTCACAATATCCAATGTTAGAATAACCGATTTAATTCACTGATTCACCGATTCAATTCAAGGTGAGATGTTTTTTGCCATTTTTAATACCGAAACCCCGTAGAAGATGTCGAGATACGAGCACAATAGAACGGCTGAACCCTAACAGATTAATTATCTTTGCTTTGTCCAATTTATGAATAAACACTAATCACAACAAGGGTTTCACGAGATTTAGATCCATATCTAATTCGGGGTGAGCACGGAAGAATTTACATAAAGACCCTGAGTACAAACTGTAAGAGGTAGGTATTATACTATTTCCTACTATTTTGAATGCTAAAGAGATTTAAAGGGGACCATTGCGTAATGCAAGACAAGCAAGGTTAAATATATGCAAATTCATTTTACAAGCCAAGCTAGATCCAAATTAGCTCATCTACTGGCATAGAGGGAAACTCCTGATTAACCCGGGACACCTCTTCTTACCCCATCCACTGACTGGACCAGGTAACTAACTTTCCTAGTTCAAGTTTTTATAGAATGAAACTATATGAGTAGACAAGGAACAATAGCTTAACACTTATTCTCTCTGTTTTTATATCAACAGACACAGCTAATCTTTACAGATACACGTGCTGAGTATCTCTAACAAGAGTGAAACACATTCACCAACAGAAGCAATTTTATTTATAAACTGTTTCGATGTTAATGCATATTAAATAGTGACATTTCTCCTGAAGAAAGTTCCCTTATCCACCGTAGAGAACTGAAACATGTCGAGTTGTTTGAACCTAGTATAAAAACTAGGGACATTCTAAAAATACCCACTAAAAGGGCCCTAACTATTTCTAGATGGCAAAATCCTCCGATCTAGTTATATATTGAGCAAAAGTCTTCAATACAATAATTTTCCCTATTAGCCTAAGGGTTCGATGTCACAAGCCATTTGCCTGTTTTTTAGATATATCATTTTTTATATTGACTATAAACTGCGACAATATACAATTGAACTGTTATCTTTTAATAATTGTGTAATTTATGAATAAAATGATTTTTCTACGTTTCAATGAATAGTTTCTAAATATAATGAGCTTGAACTGTGAATGTTGATATGAGCTAACTACCTTCTTTGTACGACATAGAAGAACTGATTCAACAGGAGAAGCACTGAGGTGCGCCGAGATTCCGAAGCAAAAACGGAACCGAGGCTACGGGCGTCGTGCGTCCTTCATATAACCTCCTGTGACGTCGGCTCTCGCCGGAGGCCCTCAAGGGACAGCGTATCGACGTAGGACCCTGACGCCGAAAACATTTCCGAAGCAGCACAGCTGTGGACATTACTGTCAGAGATATGGAATACGTCGGAGGACACAATCCCCTCAAAGAAAAGAATTGGCAAACAGAACTACAACTTTGCTTTTTGTGGCACTCCTAGCTTCTTCGCAGGACTTGTGTTGTCCTTTAAGGCGGACGGGCCAAAGCTGAGAAGAATGTTTGCAGGCAACAGCCATGTCCGTTCAGAGACACTCTGGTACTTCCCACCTTGGAAGCTTGCTGTTCCCACCTTGGAAGCTTGCTGGCAGAACCTAGCAGGGCACGCTGTGTGCTGGCTGGGTACCGGTTCTGGAGCTGCTAAATGGGTTCTCCGGAGTCCGGTATCTCCCTCTTTTTCCTGGGAGATGTTTAGGGGAGGGATCTTGCTTCGCTCTTGGAAATCATGGCCTTCCTTCACTGGCAGAAACCGTAAGGGAGACTGTACCTTCAGCCAGGGTCCAAATGAGTCCTCCTTCTTAGTCCTTTCGAAGTCGTCGCATGAGCTTGCCAAAAGAGGGGCTCAACCGTCTTTTAAAGCCAAATGGGCCCCAGTGATTGGTGCAGGCTAAGCGTACCTTATTGAACCAATCCTGGGTCCCCACCAACAATCTTCTGTTATGCGTGAGGTCATAACCAGAGTGGTTTGCAACAGGAAAGGTAAGGGGAGACAACATGCACTACTAAGTCCCAACCATCTTCCTGTCTGTTGTGGATCAAAGTGTCTCTCTGGTTAATTGAGCTATGTGACAAGGACTCCCATACCGATAAGTTACTCCCAGTCCACAGTACATTATCCGTTTAAGTGAGAATTTGAAAATCTGTTACTTTTGCTTTGAAAAACAGTTTTGTAAACCTCAGCAAAAATGATAGATGGAGTACAAGGACAAGGGAGAACGTGCAGGAGAAAGTGAGAAGAATTCTACAAAAGTATTTTCCCAGCAATAGTTCTTCTGCAGAAAGGAGGGAAGGAACATCAGTGTGGTGCAAGCTGTTCCGAGGGAAATTGCAGGATTTCCCACAGTCTAATCACCTTTTGAAGATGAATAGGGTGCTCACATATTCAGCTGCTGGCTTTTCAATGATTTTCACAGTGCCTGAATGTCCGTTACAGGTGGATGATTAATATAATAATGTAAAGTCTAAAAATGTTTTCTTAATCTGCCAATATAGTCACAATACTTGCCAGTATTAAGGAAGTTTGAATTCAATTAAAGACACAGAAGCAAGTATCTGTAACGCTCACCTGATTCCCACCGAGGCGCCGACCCGTTCTGGACTGCTACAACTTCTTCCACGGTAAAGCGTAGTGCTTGGAAGATGGACTGGACTGGACCCCCAAACCTCGTCTGTCTGGCCCGTAGAATAATCCTTCTGTAGATGGGAAAAGGGAGTTAACTGTCTGCTAGATTGTGTGTGAGATTCCCCCCTTTTTCCCCTTCTCACCCTCCTCGAACCCTAGCTGTGCCTTCCGCAGACTCTCACCTTAATTTCTGTATGGACGAGCTCTCCATCCTGCTTCTGACGCAGGGGCGCGTAGATTTCCAGTTACTTCTTTGGATCTCAGATTTGGCGAGGGTTCGATGTCTGCTTGCCTTTACCAAAATGCTGCCGTAAGTATATAGTTCAAAAGATCAAGTCTTATTTGTCCCTTGGCCTTTGTTTAATTTTCAGGGACTAGGTGAGGAATCCGTGTGGAGGAATGGATTCACCGAGGTAAGCTCAGGTGAGTACTTTTAATGAAGGTGTGCCGTAGTGGTTTGCTCCGACACCTTAATGAGTGTGTCTTATTTCCCCATAGGGGCCGGGGTACGGAAAAGCCAGAAAAGCCGCTCCGACCCGAAAAGGGAACTGAGGTCCCAACAAAATTCAGGTAAGACTTAAGGTGAGTAATCTGTCCTTTTGCAATTAGTTTGTTGCTCACCTTGTTTTGTCCTTTTTCTCCGTAGGTCTTGAATGCGACCGATGTCGCCTATGGGCGCTGAAAAGGTTGCCGGCGCCACGTGAAGGTAAGTGGAAGCGGCGCAGCAGCGTGAGAAGCGGAGCGCTTCCAACTATGGTCTTTCTTTTCCGTAGGTGCTGGGATGCGGCCGATGTCGCCTATGACTGTTGAAGAGCTAGACAGCGCCACGTGAAGGTAAGTGGAAGCGGCGCTGCAGCGAGCGATGAGATACGTTTCTAACCCTTGACTTTCTTTTGCAGGATCGACGGAGTGAAGAATCCGGATGCTGGATGAAGGTAGGTAATGTCCTAATGCTTGCCTTTCCCTCCTTGCAGGTGTTCCAGGTGCTGGCGGGCGTGGCAGGAGCCAGGATGCAGGAGCCGACTCGGTGAGCGTCCTGCTGCAGATGCAGAATAAAGCGAAGCACGTGTGGCCATCCGGGCGTGGTTTAAATAGCCTTGGAAGAGCTTCAGGTGAGTGTTCTTCCACTGGCCCCACCCGAGTAAGAAAAGAGTTCCTGAAAGAAAATAGTTCCTCCCCAGCCTTAGTTGGCTTGGAGCTTCAGTCAGCATGGTCTGCCTCGGGTGAGTATGCAGCATAGTCTGCCTCAGGTGAGTTCACCCAAGCATTCCCATATGTTCTGCCATGATGAGCCTGGCGCCTATGGCGCCAGGACAGATGCCTTTTATGAGCCTGGCGCCAAAGGCACCAGGACAAGGTCCAAAGAGCCCCTATAGGGGTTTGCTGGGTCCTGCTTGGTGAGTATGAAGTCTGCTTCCGGGGACGCTGGGCCTGACCTGGCTCCTCGGGAGCAGGCATCATGACAGCACTCCCCCCCCCACCCCCCCCCCAAGGCCCCTCCCAAGGTTGTTTTCCCTGGGGGTTTTGGTTTGTCTGGGAAGGTCCGGTGAAATGTTTTAATTAACCGAGGAGCATGTACATGGTCATGGGGTTCCCATGACCTCTCTTGAGGCCTGTAACCCTTCCAATCGATTAGATAGAAAAGCCTTGATCTTATCATTTTAGAATCTAAAATATTCTTCACCTCGAACTCAGGTTCTCCCTCCACTTGAATGGGTTCTGGAGGCTTGATTAGTCTGGTTCCAAGTTGCACAGGTTTCAAAAGTGACATGAAAAACAGGATGTATTCGCATATGAGCTGGTAAATCCAGTTTAACGGCCACAGGATTGGTTATGGCCGTAATGGAATATGGTCCAAGGTATTTGGGATTAAAAGTTCGAGGTCCTTTGAGTGATAAGTGTCTGGTAGCCAGCCAGACTTGGTCCCCAATCTGGTACTGAGGTGCCTCACTTCGATGCCGATCAGCACTTTTCTTGTATCTTTTCTTGGCTTGTTGTAAATGTTCAGTTGCTTCTTTGAAGGCTTTGGTAATTGCGGTATGCAGCTGGTCCACTGCGGGTGTTCCGAGATCATGAGGTGGATCCAGGTCAGAGGTTCGAGGGTGAAGCCCATATAAAGTGTAAAAAGGACTTTGCCCAGTTCCAGAGTGCACAGAATTATTATATGCATATTCAGCTATCCAAAGAATGTCTTTCCAGTTACTTTCAGATTGTTGCAGCATACAACGTAAATATTGTTCGAGAGTCTGGTTCGTTCTTTCTGTTTAACCATCGATCTAGGGATGGATAACTGGTTGATAGTCTTACATCGATTTGTGCCAATTGACAACATCTATGCCAAAAGTGGGAAATAAATTGGCTTCCTCGATCTGAAATCAGCACAGACGGAAATCTGTGTAACCGGACAACATTTTCAAGGAATTCTTTAGCTAGAACCGAAGCTGAAGGTAAACCTTTTAATGGAATGAAGTGTGCCATCTTGGAGAATAAATCCACAATAACAAGAATAGTGTTATATCCTGAACAGGGGGGTAAGTCCGTAATAAAATCCAATGACAGGGTGTGCCAGGGCGATGGTGGAATGTCTAATGGTTGAAGATCGGCTGGTCTTTTCTTTTGGCCTTTATTTTGGGCGCACACACCACAGGACATCACAAATGATTTTACATCTTTTCGCCAAGAAGGCCACCAGAATTGTCTTTTCACCTTTTCCTCAGTTTTGGCAATGCCGGGGTGTCCCTCTATTAGTGTATCGTGATAACAAGAAACAACTAGCTTTTGTAAATCCGTGTGTGGGAGAAATAATCGTCCTAGGAAATAAGGTAAATCGTTATCTATAGTAAAATCAGATGCCTTTTGAACCCAGTCCTGCAAGTCTGTTGGGTCCAGGAGTTGTTTAACTCTAGTTTGGATATTTTCTAGCGATTGTGAAGAAGTCATACCAAAGATCCTCTGTTCGGGAATTATCGGCACAGGCTCTGAGTTAGTGACTGTGTCCCCCATTCCAATTCGGGATAGAGCATCCGCTTTGCCATTCCTCGTGGGTGAATTTCAATTGGGTCAATGACAAAGTACTGCAATGTCGACCGGTGTCCCTGGTGGGTTTCTTGAAAATGTTTCGCCAAGGTATACGCATAGTACTTATTGTTTATGGCTCGGATATGTTGAACGATGCATGTTTTGGCCATATGTTTAGTACTGCCTACATATCTTTTCTTGCATCCACATTGTATAGCAAGTTGACTTTCACATGTTAAATGTTTTTTTTTAATCCATGTCATTTCCTTTGTTCTTCATGTATTGCTTGACATTTAGGCCATGTCTGCATGCTTTGAATTTACTGCTTTTGAAGAAACCCTTCAAGGGTCCTGTCAACCATTGTTTTGTCGTTGATGTTGTTGGGTTCTTTTGAAAGTGTGAAGATACTAACTTCGATCTTATTGATGCTGGTTTACAATATGTTATCTGTGTTCTGTCTCTTAGGTGTACAGGTAAGTCTGGATAATTTTTCAAGATTTTCCAATGGGTGTCCAAAATCATGGTATTCACTTCTGGCTGTTTATGCTGTAGAAGTTCTTCTCTTCTTTTCACTTTGGCTTTATTGTAGGCCCATTCTATTGTAGTTTTGGAATAGCCTCTCTTCTCAAATCTTTTTGCTGTGGATTTTGCATGTTTTTGGAACTTGCGATCTATTGAACAGATCCTACGAATCCTTATAATTTCTCTGTATGGTATCCTGCTTATCAGTTTTTTCGGGTGGCAGGTATTTGCAAGTAATACCGAGTCGGTGCTAGTAGGTTTTCTGTACATGGTACTCTCCAGTTGTCCATTCTCGACATATATAAGTACATCTAAGTAAATGATTTGAGATTTGTTGTGATTTCCCGTGAATTGCAAATTGTGTTGGTTTCGATTGATTTTACTGACAAAATTTAGCCATTCCTGTGTGCTTCCGTGCCAGATTATGAAGAGATCATCAATATAACGATTCCATGAAATAATGTTACTGTTTTATTCCTCATATTCCTCACTGTGTAAAGTTCCTTGTTGCTGCACACCTATCGTTCGGTTTGCATACAAGGGGGCAAATATTGTGCCCATTGCTGTGCCACAGACTTGTAGGAAGAATTGTCCATCAAAGAGGAACGCATTGTGTTTGAGACAAAAACTCAGGATCTCTACTAGCATTTTAAAGTGATCTCTATAACTAGCAGATCTGGTTGATAAGTATGTTTTTGTCACCTGAATACCTATTTTATTCAGTGTGGTTAGTAGATAGGTTTCTTTCCAGGGTGTGATTGTGATTTTTCATAGGAAATCTTTTGTATCTTGTACAAATGGGAATAGATACTTATCAATGTAGGATGATGTTTTCCCCAGGAGAGAGCCTATGGATGCCACAATGGGTCTGCAGGTTTTTTTAATGCCCTTTATGCATCTTTAGGACGAAACATATAGTTGGGGTAGCAGGATGTTTGACCGTCAGATATTGTTCTTCTTCCCATTCCAGGAGACCTGCTTCATGCCACCCATTTAGCATTTATTTTTTTGTTTAAACCTTTCTTTATTGGCATGAGGCAAGGTCAGGTATGCAAAAGAAATACGGTACACATAACAAATAGTATTGCAAATAACTGAGAGGCACTACTTCTAGAGGGTAACATAAGAAGACGAGTGGAATTTTGCACATTTCAGAAACACTTCAGGGAGTAGCGGATGCTATGAGTCTGATGGGGAGAGGAGAGTAACTCAATATCATCTTTACTGCTCAAATAGCTACAGAAGTCAGCCCAGATATTTTTAGGACGGGAGGTCATGTGAAGTGTGTTGATATAGTCCTCTTCACACATTTGAGTCCAGTTGAGAGCCTTCAGCCACATTTCGAATGAAGGGGGAGCGGCACTTCCAGCGCTGTAGTATGCATTTTTTATCTACCTTAGTTCCAATATTCAAGAACTTTGACGCCTTCCGCAGCGCAGGCCCATCCCATAACCCAAACAGAACAGACAGTGGGTCAGGTGCAATGTGGATCCCAGTTATTTCAGCGAGGGCCTCCATGACGGCTTTCCAATAGGGGCCCTGTGCATCACAAGACCAGAACATGTGCATGTGATCTGCTTCCATGGAGTTACATCTCGGGTAAGTATGGGCCTGGCTATGTGCAAATTTCCCCACCTTGTGCGGAGTGTAGTATAGGCGGTTCAGAAGCTTGTATTGAATGCACCGATATCTTGCGTTTATTGAGACCTTTCGTGTGTACATGCACATCCTCCTCCACATGTCATCAGTGATAGCCAGACTCAGTTCATTAATCCATGCCTCCCGCATTGGCGGAGGAGTGCCACCCACCTTTTCAAGTAACATTTTGTATAGGGAGGAAGTTATGCCCCTAACCCCAGCTGAGTTGGTTATAAAGTGAATTTCAGGAGAGTCTAAGGGTTCATTGGGGAAGGAGGACCACATAAAAGAGAACACCGCCCTCATTCTGAAATATTGTAGTAGTTCCAGTGCCGCGCCAGAGTGACCAGGGCGCCATGTCTGCGTGGTGATACATTTCCCGTCGGGATATAGGTCAGACAGCACACGGTAGCCGAGGCCATGCCAGTGTCGCATAAGAAGTTTGTCGTGGGTGGGGCTGAGACCCGGGAACTGCCATATAGGGAGTAACTTATGGTACGGGCGGGAGTCAGACTGGGTTTGCAGTAGCTGTCTCCACGCCATGGTTGTGGCAGCCATAGGGTCCGCCGGGGCATCGGCGCAGTACGCACTGTGAAGGACAAGGGACGGAGTGTTGACCTCTTCGCTTGCTAATTTCTCCAGTTTCACGTGTGGAGGGGGTCTGGGAGTGCGTACCAGTGTGTAGCGTGTTGTGCTTGTGCAGCTATCCAGTATCAAGCAAAGTCAGGGGCTGCAAATCCCCCTTTCTCATATGGGAGAGCCATGTGTTGCCACTTTTTATGAACTGCACCGGAATGCCACAAATATTGGGCGCATGTAGGTTCTTAAAATATTGTTTCCCCGGCCAGATCGGGACATTTGTGAAGGTGTATAGAAGCTTGGGGGCAATTATCATTTTGATTAGGGATAGTCTGCCAGATGGGGAAAGGGGGAGGTTGCGCCATCTGAGCATCCTGCCTTCCGCCTGCCGCGGCACTGCTGTGTAGTTGTCGGCTAGTAACGAAGGTCTGGAGAGGTATATGTGGACCTCGAGATATCTAATTCCACCTGGTGACCAGCGAAGGGGGAATTTGCATGTTGGCTGAGGGGTTGCCGCAGTGAGCGGGAATATTTCAGACTTAGTGTAGTTTATAGCAAAGCCCAAGAATGTGCCTATTCTAGTAATGTCTTGAATGATTGGGTCGAGGTGGGTTGATGGGTCCCTAATGTAGAGGAGTATGTCGTCAGCATACAATAAGATTATCTCCGGATTGTCACGTCTTCCGGGCGTGCTTGTTACGAACGTGATCGGCCAAGGGCTCGATGATGAGCGCGAACAGTATTGGGGAAAAGGGGCAGCCCTGGCGCATGCCCTATGGAGTGTGAAAGGAGGCGAGGCTTGGGAATTGATCAGAACCCTAGACATCGGGTTCGTGTACAGTAGTTTGATGTATGAAATCATGTGGGGGCCAATACCCATTTTATGCAGCGCAGCCCACATATATTGCCAAGACACCATATCAAATGCCTTCTGGGCATCGATGGTGACCGCTACTGCCTTGGCATCCGGATCTATTCTAGACATGACACTGAACAGCCGGCGGATGTTGAGGGCCGTCGACCGGCCAGGGACAAAGCCACTTTGGTCAGGGTGGACCAGGTGAGTCATTATGGGAAGGAATCTGTTTGCAATGATCTTGGCGAAGATTTTTGTGTCTGTGTTAAAGATAGGGGTCTGTAGGACCCGCATTTGTCAAGTGGTTTACCCGGCTTGGGGAGGACGGTTATGAGGGCTTCGCGCATGGACTGGGGCAAGGTGGCCAGCCCAAGCGACTCATTTCAAAACCTTGAGGAGCCTGGGCGCCAGGACAGCAGCGTGTTCCAGATAGAACTCTGAGGTGAGCCCATCTAGGCCGGGGCCTTTACCCTTCGGGAGACCCGAGATGGCGGCTGTGATTTCATCCAGGGTGATCGGGGCGTCAAGCTGATCACTGGTGGCCCGGGAGAGGAGGTGGGGATTTGATCCAGAAGGAGGTCAGTCTCCTATGTGCTGCGCTCCTGCTGGGGGGCATACAAAGTTGTGTAAAATTCAGTGAATACCTCGAGGATGCGTTGGTCGGACCAGTGCTGAGTGCCCTCAGTATCCCTGATACAGTCTATGCGGGTTCTCCCTCCTTCCATGCGGACCAGTCTGGAGAGGGTTCTCCCTGGCCTCTCACCCTCACCGTATTTCCGCGCTGCCAAGGGACGGGCATAGTATTGTACCTCCCTGTGGGCGTGGGCCTCGAAGGACTCCAATTCCGACCTTATCTGCGCCAGTTAGGACGCAGAGGGGGCGATGATGTACTCCCTCTCGAGATCCTCGAGTTTTGCCTCAGAGCACTGTAGGCTATTTTTTATGTTTTTGAGGAACCCAGCCTCCCTGGAGATACACATCCCTCTGACGAAAACCTTGAACGCCTCCCACCGAACCCCATCAGATGTGCCATGCCTTATTTTGCATTCGAAAAAGGTGTTGATGTCGACCAGGATATCAGCTTTGAAAACAATATCCCTCAGAGCCTCAGACTTGAAGCGCCAGGCAGATCGGGAAGGCCGTCCCTGTCCCAGCACGATCTGCAGCGTTACCGGGGAATGATCTGAAAGTGTGCGCTGTAATAGCTGTGTGTCTGTTGTCCTACCCACCATTTCGCTTGATATGAGAAATAGGTTGATTCTTGATAGGCTATCGTGCGCTGACGGATAAAAGGAATACTCTGTGAGGACTGGGTGAAGGGCCCTCCACACATCGATGAGGCCCAGCGTAGCAGCATGTGTATGGAGAGTGCTGGCCGCGCATGAAGTGGCTCTGCGGGAGGTGCCAGATCTGTCTAGTTCGTTGTTCGAATTAGGTTAATGCCCCCCCATAGGATTGGAACTCCAATATATCTCAGGAGTATGGTAATGATTTCATCAAAGAATTCCGGGGAGTCAAAGTTTGGAGCATATGTGTTCACGAGAAGGCATTCCATATTTTCAAGAAAGCAGTGAAGGATCACGTATCTACCCTACGGGTTCAAATGACTAGTGCGCAAAGAAAATTGAACTGATTTATGGACCAAGGTGAGCACTCCCCTAGTCTGAGTTGAATATTTTGTGTAGAACCCATTTGCGCCCCAGGTCGGAGCTAAACATGTCACTAGGGTCCCATATTGTGTGTTTCTTGAAGGAGTAGTATTTTGATTCCATGCCGCTGGGCATAAGCAGTTATCCTTCGTGTTTTAGTGAAATTGCTCAGCCCACGGACATTCCATGTCATCAGACTAAGGGACATACTGCCATATCAATGAACATCCCTGCAACCATATCCATTACCATTCAACACCCTGCATAAGGCCTCAGTGGAAACGCCCCATTTCGCAACCATTACCCCCACTCTCATGCCATTTTCAATTAAACAGCCCACAACTTTACCACCCAACTCACTCACTGCCCACCCTCTAACAGCAGTGTAGAATTCCCCACCCAGAACAGAGGTGCGAGAGTGCCATGTCAAACCTGGCAGCTCCAGCCCCATTGCCCAACAGGGGCGAAACTGAGAACAAACCACAACAACAGACACTGCAATTGCAGCAGGGGTCTCCACTGCCGTGTACCCCATTTAGCAAGTAGTGCGGCGCGACAAGCGCCTTTAGGCGGAATTAGAATTTCAACACAGTATTTCCCCATGAAGGTAAATTGACGGATAGTAGCAGATGAAGAGAGATATGATTGCTGTTAGTATTTCGGAAGCGTAGGACATCTCAGTCATTGCCCAACGGGTCGTCTGTGGGTGCCCTCATCAGAATCTGTGATTCAATAAATTTAACTGCTTCATCCGGAACCGTGAAAAAGTAGAGCTTATTGTTGTAGGTGAATTTCAGGCGTGCTCGGAATAACATTGCGTATGCAATTTTCCTTTCCCGAAGCATTTTCTTAACCCTGTTGAACTGCCTGCGCTTCGCCTGGACCCCCACAGAGAAGTCTGGGAAGATTCCGATAGTTTGCGAGTCCATCCTCAATTTGCCCTTCTCGCGTGCCAGGCGCAATATATGGTCTCTGTCTCTATAGATGAGGACTTTCGCTATTATTGGCCGGGGGAAGTCACCCGGCTTGGGGCGAGGAGCTAGTGAGCGATGCACTCGCTCAATTGTGAAGAATGGTGAAAGCAGAGGGTCACCGAGGAGATCTTTGAGGAGGGTCTTAACCGCCAGTTCCATGAGACCCTTAAGTGCGGAATCGGGAACCCCCACAATGCAGATGTTATTTCTTCGCGATCTCGATTCCAGGTCATCACACTTGGCCCTGACATCTTCATGTCGCGCACCAGCTCTGTCACTGTGTTTTGGAGGGCTAGTACGCTATCCTCGTTTGCCTCAATTCTGGTTTCAGCCTCAGTGATCCTGGCACAATGCTGGTCTAGCTTCGACCCGAGTGAGGCCACATTCGCGTAAATATCATAAAGCTTCTCGTGGAAGGAGGCGAAGTTTTTGGCCATAGTCTCCATTACCACCATAAGGTCAGGCTGGGGGGGGGGGGGGTTCCGGTGGCGTCTCCATGTCGGCGTTGGTCGTGGAGGCGGCACCCTGCTCCGCCCTAGGTGTCGGTTTGGTGAACTTGTCTACAGCCCCAGCCCTGGCGCACCCCAAGGCTTGTTGCGCATCCCGGGGGTGGATGACGTTGCGTGCGGGTGTAGGCAGGCGCTATTTGTGCAGGCCAAGGAGCAGGGCTGGTGGGACCCCGAGGCAGCGGTGTGAGATGGCGTGAAAAGCAGTTCCAGCCCAGGCAGATGAGAGCGCCGTCTCCTCCGTTGGAGGAACTTCACTTAGAGCGGCACGACGGGGGCTCCCACCGGGAAGCCGCAAGATCAGGCGCAGGCCCTTCTGGCAGGCACACCAGCACAGCAGGAGACCGTGGGGGCCCTCTGTCTCCCAGTGAAGCAGCAGGAGGGCGCAGGAGAAGGATGAGCATGAAAGGAGGGCAGAGCGGCCCCAGGTATTAGATGCAATCAGGCGGAGGTCCACAGGGCAAGGCGCTAGGGGGCCACTCAGTCAATCATGCAGAACAAGTATGGTGATTAGTTGTGGCCGGGGAGAGAGGCCTGGGGCAGAATCCCCACCCGGGCAGCACTGATAGATACAGCTGACAGTTAATGCGCACCCGCAGGTCGAGGTAGGACCGGGGGGGAGGAGCTCCACAAGTGGTATGACTGTTGCCTGATTGAGTGAAGCCCCGAGCTGCAATCCACTTGCGTGTGTTAGATGGCCCTGTGTGGAGTCAGAGTCGGGGCCCCAGCACTGAGGCCTGCAGTGTATGCTGACAGTGCAGGGTCACAGTGGCGACGGCAGCAGGTAGGCACGGGAGCTGGGGACCGTATGTATTTAAGTATGCTGTATTCTGGCGGCCCCCCAGCTCCTCACCTAAAGCTCCAGTTCGTGGGAGAGCCCCTCAACAGGGCAGGGGCGCCTGCCCGGGGACACCAGACCGGCCCCTCCAGCGGCACAGGCCCAGCGCGGCCGCGGCCGACAGCAGCAGGACGCTCCCAATGGTAGGTCGGGGAGTGGCACCAGGCGGGGGAGCACCCGCGACGACCAGCACCGGCGGGGCACGAGCCCAGCACCACACCGCCGGATGGTTGCGGCCCCAGCGGACCGCGGCAGTACCAGAGGTAGAGGGAGAGAGGAGAGTTTGCCGCAGGCAGCAGAGCACGGCGTGGATGGGGGGCGGAGAGCAGCTCCCACAGGCACCCGCACAACGGGCACCCGGCGACCAGATGGAGCGCGATCCAGCACGGGCCCACGCAGCACACACGGCCCAGGAGTCAGGGTGACAGAGCACAGCCCCTACCGTCCGTTTTCTGCCGAAACCGGGTAGGGATGTGGCCCAGGACCAGCGCCACCCTTCACAGGTACTTCCGTTGCAGGATTCGATGTATAGCTGCCGATATGTTCAGATGTTAGGTTGCTGGGCACGGAGCTCAACAGCTAAGCAGCCATCCTGTGGGCTGCACCACAGCGCCCCCCACCCATTTAGCATTCAGTCGAATTGAACTTTGTATTGTTTGGTTGGGTCTTCAGTCAATTTTGAACAGTGTGAAGTGTCATTCAGTTGGTGTCTAGCCTCACATACAGTCATCCACTTCCATCATCACTATCTTCCCTCCCTTATCTGATGGTTTTATGATGATGTTTGGATCTTTGTTGAAATTATCCAGAATCTCTGATTCTTCCATGTATTTCATTAGTATCCAACAAATGATGTGCAGTTATGCCTTACTCAAATAGCAATAGCAATGTGTTTAACTTAACATCAAGAATATACAAATACAAAACAACCATAACTGTCTCCATGTTCAGTTCGCATCATATAGCGTCATCTGCTACGGGGGAGGGTAGGAGCGAAGGGGAACCATATGGTAACTTCAGAGGGGGAGGACTTCCGGAAGGCCTCCATCATCTGCAGCTCTTCAACTTTAGCCCGCTTTATAGTAAGCCACTAATGGGCATAGCTTGAGTTCTAATTCAGGGGGGCTTGTCATCCGAAGGGTGAAACATGTGTCTGGTAAGTTCCTTCCATGCTTTGAGTGTCATACTGGAGTCATCTGTGGATTTGGCAACACAATCCTCCCATGCCATGGTCTCAGCTAGCACCCATCGTTCAGTCTCTTTGTACCATAGCTTGAACTGTGGGCCCACAGGTTTCTCCCAAGCCATTACGATAGTTTTTTTGGCAAGTATGCACGATATGTCCATGAGTCTTATCGCATGTTTGAGCTTGGCTGATCTGGGGTAGGTTCCTAAGAGGCACTCATCGGGTGTCCAATTATATTTGCTCAGGCCAGCTTTTTCACAGGTTTGTTGTACTTTATCCCACAGAGACCTTGTTTTGGGGCATTCCCATAGCATATGGATCAAATCCGCTTTTTCCCCCATGCACCAGTTGCTGGTTGGTTGTGCCTGGTGATTGAACTTAGCTATTCGACACGGGGGCAGGTAAGTTCTATGCAGTATATTTAGCTGAATCTGTTTGAATCTATGATTCCTGGATACCTCTTTGGGGAATTTAAGAGCTCTGTTCCATTCCTACTCAGTCATTTGTCGGCCTATGTCCACCTCCCATTTGTTTTTCATTTCCATGCTCCGGGGATTAGGCATGTCAATCAGGTGGCCATATATTTGAGATATGGGTCTACAGCCCTCTCCTAGGTTGTACATCAGAGTGAGGAACGGGTCCGTAACTGGTTCCTGAGGCCATGAGTCCCATTTGTGTCGGGCCAAAGTACGTATTCTTTGATACCATAGAAATTGGCCGGTATGTATGCCTTCCATCTCCTGTAGCGAGGTGAACTCCCTAAAAGTACTCTGATTATACAGATCTCCCCAGGTGTAGACCCCTTCCCTCTCCCATAGTCTGATGTGTTTCAAGTCTGAAGGTACAGTGCATAAGTCTGTGATCAATGGTACTTCTGGGGCATAGAGGTTCCGTGAGTTGGTGAGCGCAAAAAGGGTAAAGTTCCCAGCAGTTTGGACGGCGCCCAGACCAGCTCCCTCAGATGGAACAGCGGCAACATGGCCTGCAGCAGTGGGTTCATCTTCTAGCCATTTGGTCACAAAACTAAGCTGTGTTGCTAGATAGTATCTTTCCAGATTCGGAAGTTGAATTCCGCCTTGTCTATAAGGTAGGGCCAGCAATTGCAACGCTATCCTGTGCCTACCTTTCCCCCATAAGAACTCTCGCACTATGGTCTCAAGCAGTCGGAAGAAGGGTTTGTGTATATAGTAGTGTACATTTTGGAACCCATAAAGGAATCGTGGGAGGACGATCATTTTGATTATTGAAGCTCTACCCATCATCGAAAGGGGGAGTTTCGCCCAGAACGTCATTGATTTGCGCAGAGCTGGGAGTGCTGCCTTTGTGTTGCGTTTGTGCATTAACGCGGGGCTATGCAGTATGTGCACTCCAGGGTAGCGGAATGACGGATTCTACCGCTGGATCCCCACTGCAGGGAGTGCCTCCAAGTCCACATCTTTCAGGGCCACAGGGGGAACATGCAGGACTTCAACTTGCTAAAGCGTATCCCAGAGACCTTGGAATAATTGTCCAATACTTCTAGCATGGTTGGCACATTGAGGTGTGGGTCCCTGATGTATATAAGAACATCGTCCGCATAGATTGAGATGACATGGTCCACATCCCCCAGCCTTATGCCTGCATCGAAGAACTGCTTCCTAAAGTAAACAGCTATGGGTTCCAGTCCCAAAATGTAAAGCATTGGGGATAGTGGACAGCCTTGTCTAGTCCCCCTGCATATATCCCAGGCCTCTGACACGTGCTTTCCAGATTTCACCCTTGCCTTAGGCTTAGCGTACAAGATGTTAATCCACCTAATAAACCAGGACCAAAGCCGAACTCCCTGAGCACCGCCACAAGCCACTCCCAATAGATGGAATCAAACGCTTTAACTGCATCCAGAGACAGCAGTGCGTACATGTCCTTGCCCTTATCAGTTTGTGCTATAATATGTTGCAGCCTGCTTAAGTTCATGGAGGTATTGCGGCCTAGTACGAAGCCGCACAGATCAGGGTGTACTATATCCCCTATTTTTCTAGACAGACGCTTTGCTAAAATCGTGGTCAGGATTTTAATATCATAGTTTAGCATTGCAATCGGGCGATATGAGTCACATTGGTCTGCCGGTTTGTTGGGCTTAAGGATCGGGACCACAAGCGTCTCCCTCATGCTCTCGGGTGGTATCCCTTCTTCGTATGCCTATTGGTATACAGCGTATAGCAGGGGGGTCAGGGAGGACTCGTATGTTTTATAAAACTCTGTGGGTAGCCCATCAGTGCCAGGTGCCTTACATGTGGCAAAGGATCTAATAGCTTCGGTAATATCTTCGGATGCGATTTCTGCTTCAAGGGAGTCGGCTTGTTCAGGGGACAACCTAGGGAGCCCTATCTCCTCCAATGTTTCTACCAACTGTTCATGGGGGACCAGTTCCTCGTGCGAGTATAGGTGTGTGTAAAAACGTGTGAAAGTATCATTTATACCCTGCTGTGTGTAGTGTGTGTTCCCTCCTTCATCCTGTAGTGAGGTGGTGGAGTGTTTAGGGTGTTCCTTTCGACGGAGCCAGGCCAGTAACCTGCCCGGTTTGTCCACCTCAACATGTGCACTGTTCATCCTGGCAGTATAGTCGAACTTTTCTAGCCTTTTTCACACAGTTATCTTCCTCTCTCTCAGCTTCTCAAGCTCCTCCTCCCTCTGTTGGGTATCTATGGGGGTAGCTTCCAGTCCCTCAATTTCCTGCTCCACTTGGTCTAGTTCTTTCCTGAGCAGCCTCTTGATGCCTCCCGCCTTTGCGATGATTTCCCGCCTGGTCACTACTTTTAGTCTCCCACACTGTACTAATGTGCGCTACACTACCAATGTTACCCTCTAGGTAGGCATCAATAGAGTCTCGTAATTCCTTCCGGAAGGCTAGGTCCTTCAGGGCGTCCGTAGGCATTTTCCACATGGGGATCGGGGGTCTAGGCCCTTTGTGATTCCATGTCACCAGGAGCGGGGAGTGATCAGAGATGGTCTTTCCCCAAGTATTGTGCTCCCTCCACCCGGGGCAAGTGTTCCATGTCTATGAGTATATAATCTAGTCTCGTGTGTAGCTTATGCAGAGAGGAGTAGTACGAGTATCTGCGTGCTTCAGGGTGCCTTTCTCGCCACACATCCGCCATGTCCAGCCTCCCCAACATGGCGGTCAGAGCTGCCGTAGCAGTCGATGGGCCTCTCGGCTGTGGTGTGGACCTGTCCAGCATTGGATCATGCACACAGTTAATATCTCCCCCCCCAAATAAAAAGGTCATTCCTATACTGTGCAACTCTGGGGTAGAGTGTGTTCAGGTATGTCGGTATATTATTATTAGGGAGATAGGAGTTCATGATGCATACAGCTTCCTGTTCAATAAATCCCCAAATTATGACAAACTTACCTTCCGGGTCTATCTCTGATTTGACCACCCGGAACGGGAGCTGTGGTTGGATCCAGGTGTAGACCCCCCCTTGGGTATTTAGAGTAAGTGATGCCAAATCCCGGCCCTCCCCAATGCGTTTGAAGTTTGGTCACAGAGTCTGCCGTACAGTGGGTCTCCTGCAAAAATGCTATCATCACCCCTTTCCTGTGCAGGTAGGTTTTAATTCTGTTTCTGCAGAGGTAAGTCCTCAAATCCCTTACATTCCATATCATTATTTTTATGGTGGTCGCAGCCATATGGGTTCAATAGCGGTTTAGTTGCCCTCCCGCCTCCCCACCCCAGCTGCCCCCGGGCTTGGATCTACTATCCAGGTGTCGGCCTGCGTTTGGGTTGGGGCGCGGACCACCTCCTTTCCTCCTTCCCTCCACCCCCCCATCGGTATCACTTGGAGACTTATTAACTCTAACAATCTTCATTCTAGTGAATGAAGACAACAAACCTTCCAACTCAGAACTGCCCCCAGCAGTTGCCTTAAACTTGCAGCGCTCGGGGGCATCCGAACCTTCCGGGCCTTTCCAGGCCTCCCGGTGCGGGTGGTGTGTCGGCAGTCGGCCTACACGTGTTCCAGGGGGGTGTGTTGGCTTCGTCATTGCACGCATGGGTCGGTGCACTCCTGCCCGTTGTAGCTATCGTGGTGTTGTAAATCTCAAGCAGTCCGGTGTTCATTCTGTAGTTTTGCGAACCTCGATTCTTTCCTGTTGCTTGGTGCATTCAGTGGCCTGTGACTTCCTTCTCTGTTCTTTCCTTATCATCTGCAAGGTTGTTGTCCTCAAGCCACATATTGCCGCCGCCGGGGTCGCAAGGAAGATAGCTTTCCCTTTGTATAGTACCTTAAGGCGGGACGGGTACATTAGCATGTACATGAGGTTAAGTTTGCATAGCCTTGCTTTCACCGGTACAAATGAGTTCCATGCCCGTTGTACCGCGGGAGTATAGTCTGGGTAGATGACTATTTTGGCACCATGTCTCTCGATTTCCCCTCCTCCTCTCGAGAATCTCAATATTGTCTCTCTGTGGCGGAAATTTAAGACTTTTGCAATTATTGGACGTGGTCGGGAGCCCGGGGGAGGTCTTTTCTGTAGTGACCTGTGGGCCCGCTCTATCGAAAAGCCCTGGGTCAGTTTACCGGCTCCAATTTCTTACAATAGCATCGTTTCTACAAATTCAGTTGGGTCCGGACCCTCCATATCTTCTGGTACCCCCAGGATTCGAATGTTGCCGCGGCGGGCGCACCCTTCTGCGTCTTCTGATCGTGCTTCTAGTCGCGCTACTTGCAATTCAAGTTCTTGGACCTTAGATTTGAGTTCTGTTATGTTGTTGACATTGTCCTGCAGGGTTGCCTCCGCTGTAGTCACCCTTTCAGTAAGGTTACGGGTGTCATGTCTCATCAGCTGCATGTCCGACTTGATTTCATCAATTTTGGTTTCGATGGACGTTCGTAGCGCTGCTATAGCTTGTAACACTTGCATATTTGTAGGATCATCCTCTTTGGCCGTCGGGTCGTCTGCTGCCTCTGCTCCCTGTTGTTGTTTGGCCCTGACTGTGGTAAAGGAGTCCATGGTCACGGTTTTCAGTTTACCTTTGGGGGGTGACATCTCTTGCCTTCGGGTTTACTCCTCGGCCTGCACCCGTTTTGCGGGGATATTTATGTAGTGCTGATTACGAAGGCAGTGGCAGCCTTGTCTGAGTTGAGTGATCTCTGAGCCGTTGATTACGGCTGGGTGTTCCGTCCCTTCGATCTCGTGTATGTCTGCAGTGCCGTGTCGCAGGGCAGTTACGGCTTTGTTCCTTGCCATTATCCAGGCCTCAGCTTCAGCCTAGGCAAATTCCTGTTGGTCCAATCCTAATTTCCTGTAGGACTGCAGCGTGTTGACCAGTAGACTCTCGTAGGGCCCCTCACGTTCTGCATGCGACTGGTTCTGTAGCAATTTGCCCCTTATGACTCCTTTACTCTCCTGCCCGCGGCCAAGGCCATCCTTTAGGTGGTGGCCCGAAGCTTGAAGTCAAGTGCGCAAGTTGCGGTGTGTTGGGGGCTTAAGCAGGCGTAGTGTCTTTCTGTTCGTTGTGCCCAGTAGGTCCTTTGTGCTGCCCCGGTTTCCAGGCCACTCCCGAGGGTCGCCGTCACGCCGCCCGATGTGTGAACGTTGACTGCCGTCAATGGGGGGGGGGTCAGCTCGTGGATGCCCCAGTCCCAGCGAGAACCACCCGCCGCCCACTTCCTCAGTGCCTTCTCTGTGTCCCTCGTAGTCTCCTCAGGCCGGCGTCCCACGACCCCCTCCTAGCCGGCGCTGTTCGGGACCCCTTTTCCTCGCTGCACACGAGGGATCCCGGTAAACGGCAACCGCTCCCAGCGGTCGCGCACAGAGGGCCCGCTCCTCCTCTCTGCAGCTGCGGGGCTCCCCCCTCCCGGCAGCGGTGACCGCTGCTCGTGGTCCCAGGGGCAGAGACTCAGGTCGCAGCCAGCAGCATTTTCATGCAGAAACTTCGTCGAGGGTAGGAAATCGGTTCTTCTCCTCGTTGCTACTTCATGTATGTTTATTCATCATGTATAAACCGAACGATTCGGTCTGTAGCAGGATCTCGGGCAGGAGCGCTAGGAAAGCACGTCCTCACGCCATGCGCGCTGGCCGCGCCCCCCTTTCCATATCTCTATACTGGCACTGTTGGGGGTTGTGGGATGAACTTGGATCTAGGTTTGAGGCTGCTTTCCTTTGTGAGATATGGGTTGATGCCACACGATGTCAAATCTGTGTTGTCCCACATTTCTTCTATGTCTGTGGTGGTAGGGTCTGGTGCTTCCATCTCTTCCGGAGCTTGCAGTGTTTTTAGAGCCGGGATGTCTTTGATCTGGAATTGGGAAGGTCTCTCCTTCTCTTCGTCCCTGTTGATGCATTTATTTTGGATTGCAAAGTGTTAAATCAATCTCAGTTGTCGCATAAATTTGAACAGATCTATGTGCGTTTGTGTGTAGTTTAGCTTCGATTTAGGACAGTAACGTAGGCCATTTAACAATACAAGTTTTTCTCGCTCGCTCAGAATTCTCCTGGATAGATTATTTGCATTTCTTCTCCCATTAGTTTCCATTCCCCTTCTTGTTCCCAAAGCCATTTTGTTGTCCTTGTGGCATTGCGCTCCTTATTGTGTTCCTTTTTCTCCTGCCTCGCCTGGTTTTCCTTTGTTTGTCCCTCGCTTTCCACTGGTTTTCTTTTGGAAATGTCAGCGAGTTTGCGGTTTTCTTCCATCTAAGTGTAACAGTCTCATCTCGTCTAGAAATGTCAGGCATACAGGCGTTTGTGCTTCATCACTTTCTGATGTTGCTGCTGATGAGCAGGACGGATCTTCTGCGGTAGATTCTGCTGGTGTTATTTTATTCTGTTTGGCACCTTGATCTGTTCTCATTTGATCATACTTTTTTTGCAAATGTGTAGATGCTGCCTACTTCATAATCTTCTTACTCTCGTAGAAATGTCCTGTTTACGTTCATTAATTTCCTTCTCGTACCTCATACCCCTTTAAATTGGTCTCCATCTGTTTTTTTAGTATTAGTGCTTCTTTTCCTTGTTCGCCTCTTTAGATGGTTTCTTCCATTTCTTTTTTTTGACTCAGTAACTTCTCTCAATCTTTCTGCGCATTTCTGACCAACATTCCAAGGAATTTGAAAGAACAGGCATTGGTGGTTTCTCCCCATTCTGTTACCATTTCTGGATCCAGGGTCTCATAAGATGGGATGGTTAAAATCATCAGTCCCCTCGGGATCCTGCGCCTGTCTATGTAGTTCTGTAGCTATGTCGCTTCCCACCATTTGGAGGTTTCTTATCAGAGAGACAGAGAGAGAGATCTCCCTACACAAGCTTGCAGCAAATGGAGTGTAAGGACTTTTTGCCCTCACATCGATCCGTGGGCAGAGGAGCTCCGTACTAAGCAACGCTCGAAGAGAGTACTGGTGGCGCAGTCGAACAGTGGGCGAGCAAGCAATTAAAAAGCATGCATCATAACTGCACTTGTGTGAAAGAGGGAGGAACTGCCTGATGCACCGCCTCCAGGTGTGTGATGCTGCTCCAACAGCATCCTCTGTAATACTCTGGCAAGGTCCAGAAAGCCCATGAGGAAGCAGGTGTTGCACCATGTGACAATGAGCGAAAACCAGTGAGGAGGGCACGGGCCGCACAGTAAGTGAAACATAGTTCCCCTCAAGCTGGGAAGAATCCAGCTACAGAGGCCAACACTTCTGGGGTGGCCAAGAGGGACAACCATGTCCCTTTCTCTATGCTTGCAAAGCCCAAATCAGCAATAAAGGGGCTATCAGTAAAAGCAATCCATAGAGGTAAAATAAACTTGACAGCTAAACCTATATAAATAAAGAATACAGAAACAGCAGCAGCGAGAGGGGTCAAAGAAAAGAGTGAGGTCACAGAGAGCTATACCAGGTATTAGATTATGAATGTCACTTTTTACCATGTATGAATGCTTGGAACAACAAAGAAAGTAGAGGACCAGACGTTTCTAGGTAATGTGGTTTCTTACTTGAATTGTGCTTTGCTGCTGAAATAAAAGTAAGAATAATGCAGTGAGAGTTATTATAGAAAGAAGAAAAAGGGACCACATTTCAGATTCTAGAAGGGACCTACACTGGCCCCCTATCAGGCAAAGAATATGCTTCCGGCTGATGGTGATCACACATAATTGTTTGAAAAAGGTTGGGCCAACATAACTTGCTGACAAACTGATACTAAAAACGAACACATAGAACTTAAGATCCAATAATAGCTCTCAACTAAAAATCCCTGCTTGTAGGCTGACGCAGGTGAAAAACAGAGCATTCTATGCGGCAGCACCCGCCTTATGGAATGGACTACCCATTAAGTTAAGAGAAGAGACCTCCATTACAGTTTTCAGAAAGAGACTGAAGACCCTCCTGTTTAACTAAATATTTTCCTGCTTAATACTGACTGCATCTGTATTATATTTACTGCTCTATGTTACAGTGTTGATAGTCCATGTTGTGTGTTTAGCGCCCTTAAGCCTCTGGGTCAGTGGCTGCGCTATATAAGTCATTAAAATAAAGTGAACGAAGTGAAGCACAGTACTAACAACTCTGGCCCTTTAACAGAATCACTTTTAAGGATGTTTATAATGTCAATAGGACATTTTGTAAGAGGAATATCACCATCTAATTTCATTTCATTTTTAGTATTAAAAAAAGTGTAAATTGAAGGCTTAACCAGATCCACAATGCTGTTTCCACCAGTAATTCAATTTCTACTGAAAAAAGAAGTGACTGCTTAAGGCGTTAGCTAGACCGATTGAAAAATGTACTACTGGTTAATTTCTGTACATTATTGTGTGATTTAGAGATAGTTATGTAACTTACATTAAAACTAGCAAACGTCAGATTCTCAGGGATGTGTTAAGAAGTTGTAGGAGTGTCATGGGGGAGTGTGAATGGGGAGGGAGGAACAAACCCATAGAAGTGTATTTTGATGTGTAGTGATAAACTTTCCTAAAATTGCTATGAGCATCCATAATGTTACCCGAATAAATACATCTGTTATATGTGAAGTGTGAAAATGAATGTAAAGTATAGGTCAGTTTGTGAGATGTGTAGAATAAAAGGGATATGTGGGCGAAAAATAATTTTGAGCATCAAAAAAAGAAGTTTCATATATTGTTTGGTAAAATGTTTCTACCTGACACTGATTATGTCAGAACACAAATTTTGGGTGCAAGCGGGAAATCTTTGTGACTCGATTGTAACATACACACATTTTTCAACAGTACACCTGATTTCTTTGGGAACTCCGTTTCCAGGTGGAAGTTAGGACCAATGTAGGAGTAACTTAAGCCTAGTATAATTTAGTGCTGAGAAAAGGGCAGATTTTATGGACTTTCTTTGTTGCATATGTCAGTATGGCTACATATTACAATGTACCCAACAGCTTTCATGCAAACGTTTGTAAAATGTACTCTTGGTGATTCATAAACTATATATTTAGAACACATCAGGGCACCCCACTATTCTCTGTAGATCTAAAGAACAGTTTATGGAATTGTAAATGTATTAAGTTCTCTTACGAAGACTGAATGCAAGAAATGCAACATTTCTAGATTAGGTGGTAGGACACACCTCTCACTATAAAGTGAGTGTGCAAATGACAGAAAATGCAGCGAAACGTGGGCCCCTCACTGTTTTTCATCTAACAATACAAGTAATCTGTCATCGAAGAACTACACCTTCTATTAGTTAATTGTAATAGTCCCAATAATTACAAATCAAACATAGATATCATCAGTGCCCTTATAAGAAATCCAGCAGGAAACAGTATGTCAAAACCTCATTTTACTATGATGGGGATGATGATTATGTATGTGCTAGGTTTTCAGCAGCACAATCCTAGACGTGAAGCTACTGGGCGCTGTACGAGGGGAGACAGCAGTAGGGAACAATAATATGGATACAATTAGAGGTTGGCATATTAAGAGTACACATGGAAGGGCAAGGAGAGAGGGGGACACATAGGGCTGCAGGAAGGGGATATAGTTAAACTTCACCTTTGTTATTCTATAATGATACATGCACATTTCTCACCTTGTTGTTGCTATCTTTTCACCTTTTTTCCAGTCCCAAAATACAATGGTATGATTGTCATCTAACCCAACAGAAGCCAAACATTTTCCATCTGCTGTAATACAAAAAACACAGTCATATTCTTGAACTTGTAGAATCGACATGTCCAATACCAGGCACATGTTCAGTTACAATTTTACTGTGGGGATATGGTATATAGTACATGTATATAGTATATAGTCAACATGCAAAACATTCAGTGAAAGAGTATCAGAGAAAAATATGTGCATATACAGAGTTTTGTTTTTTACTGATTATGTATTGACTTTTTTCAATTATGTTTTTATTTAAAGAAACAGAATAAAGGCTTACATGTTATAGATATTAATAAACAAAGGGCAGTTTATTACCTCTGGCTCTTGTAGGAGATGAATAAGTTACTCTCTTACCTGGTAACGTTCTTTTGATGGGATGGTCTGACAACGTATTACATATCTATGACAGTAATCACCACAGCTGTGCTGCTTCGGAAAATCTTACGGCGTCTGCATCCTGAGTCGATGACGTTGAAACGCCGCCCTCGAAGACCTCCTCCGACGGCCGATGTTATAAGTAGGACGCACGACGCCCGTAGCCTCAGTTGTAGTTTTTTCCCCAGAACGTGTGGCACCAGTCTTCTGCCAGTCTGACCACACAAAGCCTTGCGGAAACATAAGCTGCAATCGCATAAGAAATTCTGTAGCGGGGAAGGCAAGGAGGGAGCGATATGGAATATGACGTCGGACCATCCCATCGAAAGAACATTACCAGATAAGAGAGTAACTTGTTCGTCGAGGGGATTGGGTCCTCCGATGTATTCCATATCTATGACAGACGCCCAAAGCAGTACCAATGCAAGGAGGTGGGAAAATAATTTAGAAAACAGAAATTTAGAATGCCCAATCAAATTGCAGAGTAAAGGACCAGCTTGCCAAAGACCAGATCCTGCCCCCGGATGGAATCAAGGGAGTAGTGACGTACAAAAGTATGTACCGAAGCCCAGGTGGCTGCATCACAGATGTTACGAATAGGAACACCCCTCTGTAGGGCAGTAGAGGCAGCCATAACCCTGGTAGAATGGGCTCGTAATTCGACCGGTGGGTCCTTACCCGCCAAGCGGTAGCACTCGGAGATAGCCAAAATAATCCAGCGAGACAAAGTCTGTTTCGTCACAGCTTGTCCCAAACGCTTTCCAGCGTAACCAATGAAGAGTTGATCGTCCACTCTGACCCCGGACATGCGTGAAATATAAAAGCTTAACACTCTCCTAGGATCAAGCCTACGAAGCCTCTCCTCTTCCTTACCAGGATGTGGAGGAGGATAAAATGCCGGAATAACAACCTTCTGGCCTAAATGAAATTCCGACACCACCTTTCGGAAGAAAGGAAGGACGAATTCTAAGGACAACCCTGTCCTTATGAAACACAGTGAAGGGTGGCTTAACTGAAAGTGCCTGTAACTCACTCACTCTGCGAGCGGAAGTGACCGCAAACAAAAATACAGTTTTAAGAGTTAACAGTCTCACAGGGCATGAATGCAAAGGTTCAACCGGGCACCTGGAAAGGTGACGGAGGGAACACATTAGTGAGCCCTTCCAGAAACTGAGAAATTAAAGGAATTTTAAAATAGGAACACTCTTCAGACGAGCGCTTAAATATGGACAGCGCTGCCAGGTAACCTTTAACGGTACCCACTTGCAGGCCCCGGTGGGCCAAAGAAAGCAAAAAAGACAGAACTACAGGAATGTCACATGAAAAAGGATCCACATTCTTAACCCTGCACCAGTCGCAGAACTTACACCAACGGCAACGGTACAGGGACTTTGTTGCTGGCCATCTGGCCGAGAGCAACACCTCCATCACGTCTTCAGGGAGGTCCCAATCCTTATCCCTCAACCTTTCAGAAAACAAGCGTGAACGTTGAGGGATCTGACCTCTGGATGGAGAACCTGACCCCCCCCTCCCGTGAGAGCAGATCGTCTCGGTAGGGAAGACGACGTGGAGGGCAGATGGACAAGTCGAGAAGGTCTGGGTACCACGTCCTCTGGGCCCAAGCCGGAGCAATGAGGATCATCCGGGAACCAAACCTCCGGAACCTCCGCAGTACTTGCGGGATGACGGGGACTGGAGGAAACGCGTACAGCAGTGGGAATGACCACTCCACCACAAACACGTCTCCTAAGGCTCCTTTCGGAAGAAATTCCCACAAGCAGAACCTCTCGCACTTCCGTTTGACACTGGAGGCGAAGAGATCCACCTGAGGGGGTCCCCCAAAGGGCGAAGATCTCCAGGAGAATCCCCTGAGCCAACTCCCACTCGTGAAAGATCGCGCTCTGCCTGCTCAGAGCGTCTGCCGTCTCGTTTTCATCTCCGGCCAGATGAACTGCCGAGATCGAAACTTCCTGCTGGATTGCCCAGACCCAGAGCTGCATTGCCTCCCTGCACAGAGGAAGTGACCCTGCCTCCTGATTTTTGTTGAGGTAGTGCATGGCCACCGTGTTGTCCGTCAGGATCAGGACATTCTTCCCTCGCATGGTCGGCAGAAAAGCCTTCAGGGCTAGCCTGACGGCCCTCAGCTCCAACAGATTGATATGGAGTCTGGACTCCGACGGAGACCAACGACCGCTGACTGTCAACTCGTTGGCATGAGGTCCCCATCCCGTGAGGGATGCGTCCGTCACGATCGTCACCTCTGGCCAGGGTAGCCAAAATGGAGCCCCCTTCATCAGATTGTCTTCGACGGCCCACCACAGAAGGTCCTGGGTGACCGAGGACGGCACCTGAACAGGGTCTGACATCCTGCCGGAGGACTGAGACCACAGGAGCTTGAGTGCCCATTGCAAAGATCTCATCCACAACCTGGCCTCTGGCACCAGAAGAATGCAGGATGCCATGAGGCCGAGCTTCAAGAACTCGAACGCTGGGAGACTCTGGGCAAGCTGAAACTTGTGCACCATCTGCTGAATGTGATGAGCCCTCACCTGGGGAGGAAAACACTGCCCCAGGGACGTGTCGAGCACTGCTCCGATGTACTGGAGCCTCTGAGTTGGTGTCAAATGGGACTTCTGTAAGTTGAGGGAGAAGCCCAGCTTGTGGAGGGAGTGGCAGGTGACTGACAGATAATCCAGGACTTGCTCGAGAGAGCACGCCCTGATCCACCAATCGTCCAGGTAGGGGTAGACGTGAATCCCCCCTCTCCTGAGGTGCGGTGCCACCACTACCATGAGCTTGGTGAAGACCCACGTGGCGGAGGTCAATCCGAACGGCAGGACCCGAAACTGAAAATGCAAGCCGCCAACCGCGAACCTCAGGTACTTCTTGTGCTTTGGATGTATCAGCACATGAAAATAAGCGTCCTTGAGGTCGAGAGACACCAACCAGTCCTGAAGTTGAAGGGCCTGGAGGACTTGTGAGAGAGTAACCATCTTGAACTTGTCCTTCCTGAGGAGTTTGTTCAAACCACGCAAGTCCATGATGGGTCTCAATCCACCGTCTTTCTTGGAAATCAAAAAATCAGGGGAATACCATCCCTTGTTCCTCTCCGCTACAGGCACCTGTTCTATGGCGCCTTTCTTTAGCAGGGATTGAATTTCCTGCGCAAGGAGCGGATCTGGACTCTTCAAAGAGAGATTCCCCGGTGGATTGTCTTGAGGCCTCTGCCGGAAAGGAAGACAGTAGCCGTGGGTTATGATCTCCAGAACCCACACATCTGAAGTAATGGCGCGCCACTCTGCAAGATGCTGCGCCAGCCTTCCCCCAACCGGCAAACCATGGGACATGGCCTCATGACTGAGCTGAAGCGGCAGCGGCGTTGCCTGAGGGCAAGGAGGCAACAGCCCGAGCAGCCTTGGCACCTCAGGTACCTTGTTTTCCACCACTGGCACTCCTACGGTGGCCCCTTTGACTGGCAGCTCCTCTCGCTTTACCAAAGGATAAGTAATAACGAAAGGAACCTCCCCTCCATTGCTGTCCCCTAGGACGAAAAGGAGGAGGTTGTCGAACTGCAGCGCCCAACGACTTCGCTGCAGCTTTTGAGGTCTGCAACCTCTCAAGGATCTCGTCAGCCTTGCTGCCAAAAAGATGGACACCATCAAAGGGCATGTTGAGGAGCAAACCCCGACTTAGGCAACCACGCAAACCTGTGTATCACCGTGCTCGCCGCCATGGACCGGCTGACGCAATCTGCCATGTCCAAACCCGACTGAACGGCCTCACACATGGCATCCTTGCCATCCTGAACCATGGCAAGGAAACCATCCCGTTTGTCCCCTTCGGGAATATGTTCAGCCGCTAAGGAAACACAGTTCCACAGAGTGTGCGTGAAACGTGACAAGGCACATACGGAGTTAGCCGCCTGAAGCGCCATACCCCCTGAAGAAAACACTTTCTTCGGCCAACCGTCAAAACGCTTGTCGTCCCTATCAGGAGGGATGGTAGGATACGGCGCCTGCTTTGCCAGGGCCGTAGCCGCCTGCACCACCAAACTCTCCGGAGTGGGGTGCTTGGACAAGTAGCAGGGGTCGCTACTGGCTGGGCGGTATTTTCGTGGCAAAGACTTGCCCACTGCCGGGAGACTCTCCAGAGCAGTCCAAGCCGCCGCCACCCTCCTCTGTAGAGCCATATGAAACGGCAGTACCGGGTCAGTTGGTGGACCAAGGTCGAGGATATCTGTAAGGTCATCCTGAAGAAACTCCCCCTGGGGAGCAGACCATCCCAAGTACTCGGTGACCCTCGACATAAGGCGCCGGTACGAGGAGTCGGCATGAGTGCCAGGCTCAGGCCTACAAAACTCCACCTCCGGAGAGGTGTCCAGCCCACTAGCATCGTGCAGGGACTGCCTCAGGTCCTCAAATTGGCTATGGCCTGAGAGAATCTCGTCTGGCACCGTATTAGGAACCATGCCATCATCAGAGCCCTCATCCACCTCTGAAATAAACTCAAGATGGCGGTAAGAAGGCACAGAATGTGAACCAAAGCCATGCTTGACCTTGGCCAGAGCCTTTCTAGGGGGTTCCACTGAGTCTCGGGGTACCCCTGTCGACCCAGCCTCGAAAGGCGTCAAGGGCATCGAGTGAATTGGCGTTGACGCCGAACGCAGCGCCGACAGCATCAATGGCGTCGACACAGGCCTCGAGGCCGGAGCCCCGAGCGTGTCCTTCGACAGCCTGGGCGCCGATGACTTCTTCGGAGGCAGGGCCTCGAAAGAGTCCGATGACGACCTCAGCGCCACCGGCGTCAACGTCTTCCTCGAAGACATCACAGTTCACACGGTCTCGAGCGCGTCGAGGACCGGGACCTGGACCTGGACCAGGCATGACGAGAACGATTCCCCTTGTCCAAGCGGGACCTCTCCCGCGAATCGTGCCGACCACCTGAGCCTGAAGGCGTGTGAGCGGTGTCTCTCGACCGATCACGACCGACCCCACTCGGAGGCGCGGATGGACCGGTGCCCTGCGATTCGAGAATCGCTAACATTTTCTTCCCGAAGGAAGTCCATTCTTCCGGCGCCGCCTGCTTGGTAGGGTAAGTGACCTGCCGACGGGCGGAGTCCTCGGAAGAGGACGGGGAAGGCGACCGACGACAGTGCTTCCGGGAGTGCCTCCAAGAGGCAGAGGAGTGGCGGGACCGACTCCGGGACCGAGACCCACTGGACTTCCGACGACGACGCGGAGAGTCGCCTCTCGATTCGTCTGTCGAAAGCCCCGCAGACCTCGACTTCCGTGGCCTAGACACCTTACCTACCGATTACTTCTTCTCGCGCTCCCGCAAGGCTTTAGATGTGAGCAACTGGCAGTCGACACAGTCATCCCTGTCATGGGCCTCCCCGAGGCACCAGAGACGGCAGGCGTTGTGCGAGTCCGTAACCGACATCTTGGACCCACAGTACCCGCACTTCTTAAATCCCGGACGTGGGGTGGAAGACGAGGTAGACATCCTTCACGAAGAAGAAACTTCACAAAACGAACAGGTTCGAAGAACCGAGAAACAACAGAAACTCCAAAGAGTCGAGGCGGGCCGAGATTCCCTAAGCGAACACGTTCCTGGAAAAAGCGGAACTGAGGCTACGGGCGTCGTGCGTCCTACTTATAACATCCAGTGACGTCGGCTGTCGGAGGAGGTCCTCGAGGGCGGTGTATCGACGTCATCTATGCAGGACGCAGAAAGATTTTCCGAAGCAGCACAGCTGTGGTGATTACGGACATAGATATGGAATACGTCAGAGGACCCAATCCCCTCAAAATATATGTATATATTATATACATACATACACTGGAGAAAAAGGTTTGCATTTGAGTTCATTTGTATACACACAATGCCTTGCTGTTGAGGCTCATAACTAGAGGTTAACATCCAGCGATGGCTACTAGGTGGCAAAGTCACACACTCCACAGCACCCCTAGTAGCCATCGCTGGCAGTTCAACTCCAGTTCTGAGCCTATACATAAATATATATATATATATATATATATATATATATATATATATATATATATATATAGTGCTATGGTTTACACAAAAACTTTCACAAAAGAAGAAATTAAAATAAAACAACGTAAAACATGAAGCAACTTGGACAATATAAAATGGCATAATTGAACTCATGTACAATTTTCACAACCTCGAACGCACATCATATCCTCTATAAATGGATTTCAATTCATCGCTTATGCAATTATTGCTAAAACTGAATTAATAAATCTCACCACTGCGTGAGCCAACGAGAGCCGATTACCGTCTAGCATGGTACCTAAGGGTACCATGGGGTTCCAAAGGGTTCAGGTTTAAAACAGGTCTTATCGTGAACAAAACACCCAACGTGAAGATGCCGGCGATTGGAAACGCCAATATATTCCAAAATACACTTTTCCAAATCTCAATTACCTATAGGTTGCAGTATGTACATGAAGTATTCTTGACATTGGACCCCTTACGGATGTCTAATTTTGCCTATTGGAAGTATGTTCAAACAAAATCTCATGAATGTATTTTGATATATTGCATTCGGAAAATGTATTAATTGGCAATTCACTGAACGTTTCTTTTGATTGAGACAAGTTCCCTATAAATCTTGTAAATTTCGGTCCTTGAATCAATCCAATCCAATTCCCACAATCTATTTAATTCTTGTAGGGTTCGTATGAAAATCCTCATAGGCGATCGCTGGGTGAGATAGGATGTAATCACACTTTTCCACGAGCCCACTCAATTCTTCATGGGCAGCCCTCTGAATAATAAGGTTTGGATCTTCAAACATTGAGTTAAGTGACCGACCAATATTTTATAGTGCAGAAGCAATACATTCCATTGAATGCGTACTTTCAGCGAAATCAGGCCCAGTTTGCATCTAATAGTCTTAATGGAAAAGCAGTTAGGCAGAGACCATTTTTCTTCAGTGCAACGCTTTAAGCACACACAATTTATACCAATCCCCCAAATTCCAAACTTGTAAGCCATAACTAAGCGCAGAATTAATTTACCATAGTACTTTATGGGAGGGGTCAATGAAAAGTGGCATAATTTAGCTTTTATGCGTTTCATTTGAGCTACTTGAAAGGACCCTTTGGGTTTCAATAGTTCATACAGAGAGTTTAAATTTATTCTATAAAAATAAATGTGAATCACTGGTAGGTCAAATGATTGACCACTTCTAGCCTACAGGCCGATTCATGGAATTAATGTGCGCTCAAAATTCCTGCGCAAGCGTGCGAAACCGTGCGAATCGCAGTGCAAATGCGAAAATCGCAGCAAAACCTGCGCACATCGATTCATGGAAGTCCGTGATCGAGTAAAATCTGGGATGTGCGCTGAAAATCTGTGTGGCGCACGCCGGCGCACAGGTCATCTAATGACGTGCGCTAAGGCCACAGCGAAAGCGCACATAGCGCAGCGCACATAACAAAAGTAGGCATTACACGGGGTGTGACACGCGGAATGGGGAACAACGCGTGAAAATGTGGGCGTCACGGGGGAAGTACAGGAGGCAAGTGCGCGGAACGCCCACACGCTCGCCTACACCACGTATTGATGGAATCGAATAGGGCAAACCAGCGCACGGGCGAAGACGCGCACAGGCCTAAACACGTCCGCCACACGAAGGCAGGCGGTAGCGTTCCTGCGCATGAAAGAAATGTGCGCCAAAATGCGCGCTAACAAAAAGCACGTATATACAGCTCTGATGATTGTCCCATACTGTGGCCCTCTAGTACAAATGACGTGCAAAGGGGTACGCGACAAACACCGGCTGTGTCAAAAATAGCGTGTGCGTGTATTTCGGGGGTGCGCGGGAAGTTTCACACATGACTGGTCTTGGGCGAGCGGGGTGCGTGTAAATCTGGGGTTCGCGGGAAGTTTCACACGCGATAGGCCCTTTGCGAGTGGGGTGCGTGTATTCCTGGGGTTCGCGTGAAGTTTCACACGCGATTGGCCTGGGTACATGTAAATCTGGGGTGCGCAGGAAGTTTCACACGCGATTGGCCTTGGGCGAGCGGGGTACATGTATTTCGGGGGTGCGCGGGAAGTTTCACACGCGACAGGCCCTGTGCGAGTGGGTTACGTGTATATCTGGGGTGCAGGGGAGTCCTACACGTGAATTGGCAGTGTGGGTCCTCCCAGGTGCTCCCTCTACACCCTCCACGGCCCCTGCAGGCAGCCCACACCACAGGGGACTACCCTGCACCCCTGGTCATGTCCCGCAGGCAGCCCATCCACCATGGGCATGCCCCCCAGCCAAGCCACATGTCAGCTTGCACTACTGATCACGAACGTATGACCCCCCTCCACCCCCACCCGCAAGCAGTGCAGGGCACCTGCCAGCCGGCCCCCACTCATGTCCCCTTGCACCCCCACCCCCCAGCACTGAGGGGCACCTGCCAGCAGGCCCCCACTCATGTCCCCTTGCACCCCCACCCCCAGCAGTGCAGGGCACCTGCCAGCAGGCCCCCACTCATGTCCCCTTGCACCCCCACCCCCCAGCAGTGCAGGGCACCTGCCAGCTGGCCCCCACTCATGGCCCCTTGCACCCCCACCCCCCAGCAGTGCAGGGCACCTGCCAGCAGGCCCCCACTCATGTCCCCTTGCACACCCACCCCCCAGCAGTGAAATGGCGAGCTCATCACAAACCAAAAGTCAACTATGTACATCAACACATGTCCGCCACACGAAGGCAGGCGGTAGCGTCCCTGCGCATTAAAAAATGGACAAATGACGTGCAAAGCGGTACGCGACAAACACGGACAACCGCTGTGTCAAAAATGGCGTGTATTTCGGGGGTGCGGGAAGTTTTACACGTGATTGTGCCTGGGTGAGTGGGGTACGTGTACTTCAGGGGCTCGCGGGAAGTTTTACACGCGATTGGGCCTGGGCGAGCGGGGTACGTGTACTTCAGGGGCTTGCGGGAAGTTTTACACGCGATTGGGCCTGGGCGAGCGGGGTACGTGTATTACTGGGGTGGGCGGGGAAGTACAGGAGGCAAATGCACGGAACGCCCACACGCACGTGCCAAAAAAGACGCGCTAATCCGGAAACACGTACGCCAGCAGGAAGCAGGCGTACGTGGACCCGCGCAGCATAAAAGTGCGCACAAACAACAAGCAAGCTCAGACGCCAGGATGAACATACCGTTCCTAGCAGCAGTGGTCGTGGGATACCACAGGAGGAGGAGAATGATAGTCAGGCCCAGAATTTTCACACCCAGAACCAGCCTTTTTGGCATGCCTGATGACCAGGTGTATGGGAGGTACAGGTTTCCACCTCACATAATACTCGACCTGGTCAGTGAGTGGGAGGATGACCTCACATCACCCACCCTCTGCTCCCAAGCACTCAGCCCCCTGGAGAAGTTCCTCAATGCACTGCACTTTTTGGCCACCGGATCATTTCAGCGGACAAGTGCCATAGTGGGGGGGTGGGTCACAGGCCACGCAGTCACGCTGCCTACACCAGGTCTTGGCCATCATGACTGCACGCCCATCAGTCCGCAGGCACATATACCTGCCCAGAACACCTGCAGAAAGGCAGGCTGCCGTCCAGGATTTCTACGGGGTGGCACAATTCCCCAAAGTCCTAGGTGCCATTAATTGCACCCATGTGGCTCTACGTCCCCCCAGGGCATCAGAGCACATCTATAGAAACCGCAAGCACTGGCATGCCATCAACGTCCAGGTAGTATGTGATGCCAAGGGAATCATCACCTCAGTATATGCCAACTATCCAGGGTCCACCCACGACAGTTTCATTTACAGAATGTCAACCCTAATCCGGGACCTAGAAGCTGGGCGGCATGGCGATACATGGCTGCTCGGTGAGTATAAATGCCACAGCACATGCATGCATGCATGCCAGATACTGAGTAATGTCACAACCCTACTAATGATACCCATCACCACCTCCCCAGGGGACAGTGCCTACCCTCTGAGCACCCACATGATGACGCCAATTCGGAACCCCACCACTCCACCCGAGGTAAGATTCAACACAGCCCATATTGCAACGCGGGGCATAGTGGAGCGCACATTCGAAGTGCTCAAGTCACGCTTTCGCTCCCTTGACCGTTCTGGCGGGCAGCTGTTATACGCTCCTCCAGTAGTGTGCAGGATCATAGTGGCAGCATGTGTCCTGCACAACGTTGCAACACGCCGGGGCCTGCGGGTGGACATGGTGGTGTCCCCACATCCCCAACCACATGCACGCCCGCTGCGCATGGGAGGGGAAAGGGCACGGGGTGAGGCAGCCCAAACGCAGCTGGTGGCTAATTACTTCACTTAGAATCACATCCCTTTGGAGTGCACACAGCCCTGCCACATACCAGCTGACAATCGATGACACAAGGGACAGTGAACTGTCACAACCATACCAGCCTGAAATTGGTCACCTGGAAGTGTCACAATGTGTGCATCCCTACCTACAGAAACACCACCAATGCTGTGTCATCAAAAGACACATATGCTGCTAAATGCATTACCCCCTTGCAAAATACAACATGAGAACAGTGCCATGTCACCCAACCCCTCCCCAGCACCACCACCCAACACACCATGGCATGTCATGCTATGTGAGAGCAAACAAAGCAATCTCGAAAACCTGACAAGTGTCACAAAGTACAGTGTCCCTAACGGAAACTGGCCACACACAATATGCTCCCAGTAATGTTGAACCAACAACACAAATGACCAAATACTTACCAACAATACAATGCAGCTACACAAGCTCAAACATAACTAAAACATGACAGTACTAAGTTAAAGTAGTCGTAGTCTTACAACCTGAATATGCCACCACATCGCCCCCTTCCAACTGTAGTCTTGCAGGCTTCAACACTTGTCTGTGTACTGCATACAACATGAACTCCATCTCCAAAGTAGACGGCCTTGTGAAGACATGAGGAATGAACCTGCAAATTCAGAGGGAGACATGGAAGCAGAAGCATACATAATTCCAACATGCAGTGTACAATACAACAACAATATACACAAGGAATGTCTACACAGTATTGACTACAGACTGCCCACACAGCTCATGGGAGCCCAACATCACTGTGTACATCACTGTCACTTGGTCACACCCTTTGCAAGCCCATGTAAACGGGAAGCAGGAGGGGTGTGTGTCTCACGAACCCAAGCATCGAACCCAAACTCACGACAAGCCTGCATGTGCCCAGCCGGAATACAGTGGATGCCCACGGGAGCCACACAAGGCAACACACTTAAAAAATAATAAAAAATAAAAAAAGCAAAAATACAAAATAAAAAATGGCCATGTGGGGGCCGGGGGTGGGGGGAGGCCACCCAGGAGGTCCGAGGAGATGGACATGAAGAGATGAAAAATGCCACATAGTGTGAAAAGATACGCCATGTGCCACACACTGCAACACATCCAGTGTACAAAAATACAGTGATTGCAGGGCCATGTACACATCAATGGTTGTGCACTTCAACATGACAGGAAACAACTAGCATGTTCCACATTCAAACAGGCCCAAAAACATCATGTGATCAGGGTCAATACTCATTCAGCCTGAATGGTCAAATCATTCAACTACCAAGGTGACACATGTGGGCCAATGTGGGGTTCTTCAATGACAGAAGCATGTCACATATGTCACAATAGGGCTGAGGAATGTGTTGCAAAAGTGGGAGAATTGAAACAATCAGCCTGAAAGAACAATGAAAAATACAAACAATGTTGTTGCATGATGCCACCTCAAGGGCAACTGCCGTAATGTTGCGCTAAATTACTACTGTGGGCAGAAGGGATAGTGTCACACCCAAATTCAAGGCCGCAGAATGTTTTGGATGAAGCACATGGGTGACCCATACTACTCAGTCACACACACCCTCACCTGGCACTCAATCAGAACCCGTCACCCAAACAACATACATATGCATTACACACACACGCATGGGCACTCACCGGACAATGTCTCCTAATCGGGTAGTTCTCCCACACCTCGGATCTGTTCCTCTTTGACGAAGGTCCCAGCAACAGACTCATGTTCAGTGAGTTTGTTGTCCTCTTGTGGAGACCCACTGCTAGTCACCAGAGTAGCGGCATGACTTGAGGCCAGCTTGTCCTTTGCTCTGCGTTTCAGGTCGTTCCACCGCTTGTAGCAATCATCAGCTGAGCGCCTCACAAATCCAAGGGCACTTATGTGGTTGGCGATGGTCTGCCAGTGTGCCTTACGTTGACCAGGTGTGGTCTTGGACCCTGCAGTCACCACCATTTTGTGGCTATGTTGCAACACATAGCTCACAAAATGCATTAAGTTCCGAATCATTGAAGCAAGGCTTCCTTGAGATACCGGAGTGTGTAGCCGTGCCTGGGGTCACAGCCTGTCGTGCCAGAGCACCCTTCTCCCTCTTTTTAGAAGGTGGAGCCAGAGTGGCTAACGCCGCTCTGGTCAGTAGGGGCAGAATCACCGGTGGACTGGGTTGTTGGAGTGTGCGAATGCACATTGACCATAGGACTTGGTGCAGGCATTGTCTGAAGTGTGATGTTGGCAGGGGGAACATCAGTATGATGGACCAGGACCGACACTGTCCTGGCTGGGAGAGACAGAGCTTGGGCGGATGGAGCCTCACCACCCTGCATACTTGGGGCAGCAGATGACATAGCTGCCCCAGATCCACGTGCCTTGGTGACAACTTGCACCGCCACACGTGGCTTAGACTTGCTGACCTGGAAGTCAGCCAAGGCGTCATCCTGTGCCAGGTCAGGTGCCACAATGGGCTGGTGCAACAAGGGCTGAGCTGGGATGGTCTCAGCCACGTTTCCCTCAACCATAGGGGGGTGGGGGGGGCATGGGTGTCCCTGATTGGTCCTCCACACATGGGGGTATAGGGGCACCCTGCAAATCCTGGCCACGTCCCCTACCGCGCCCACCACGTCCACCTTTTGAAGGTCGGCCACCTTTGCCTCCCTTACCGTTTGGTCGCCTCCCAACCATGGCACTGATGTTGTTGTGCGTATGGGAGGAGCAGTAAACTATTGTCCTGGGCAATTGGGGGTCAAAGGGGTAGGGTACTAGATGGAATTCGTACCCTAGTGCTCTAACAAGGCTGTATGTGACCTCTGGGGGAAGATGACGGGTCACGCAACGCACAGGCAGCCCAAAAACAAAAATAAACGTGCACGCAACCCCTCGTAGACCACGTGCGTGGAAAAATGAACCCGCACTACGCTGTGGCACCCAGAAACACAAAAATAAGCGTACGCGTGATACATGCAGCCTACAATGACCTCTGAAGGGGTACGCGACACACGGGGCAAGCACAGTTGCTAAGTACGTGCAGAACTCACTGTCAGCCTGGAAAAAGAACGTGAAAAATACACGCGTGTGCGCGTTGGCAACACCCCCGCCAAAAGAAGAATTGTACGCCGTCTGAGGAGACAGGACAAAAGGAGAAGTGTTTGAGGAAACAGGTCCAAAAAAAGTAGAAAAATGAAAGCTGTCAGAGGTAACAGGGAGTACGAACTTGAAACGCTGTGAAGTAATCGCGTGTGAACCGACAAGAAGTACAGAATCCACCCACTCGCTCTCCACAAAAAGCACTTACAAGGAAATGGCGTCCTACACGTACCTTTTAAACCGGCCCACACGTACACGTCACGTACGCGTGTACGCGCCCTTTCCTCCAATTACACGCGCTGACACTCGGACATGCAGCTTTTCCACGTGTGCTCTGTCATCACGTGCTATGGAGGTAAACACCTGCGCACGTCACGTCACAGACATGCTTACACGCTAAGGGCCTTTGGTCCAATGAAATCGCGTACGTGCACTGTAAGGGCCTTTCCTCGAATTACACGCTGACGTGCAACATTTTCACGTGCCAAATCACTCCGTATCAAGCTGGCCACGCGTTCACACACGGAAGACCACGCTCCTGCCCAGAAGTTTCACCCGCGATTTCAGCAGGGTACGTGTATTACGGGTTTCGCGTGAAGTTTCACAAGCGAAAGGCCCTGTTTGAGCGGAGTACGTGTATTTCAGGGGTGCGCGGCAAGTTTTACATGCGAAAGGGCAACGCCCGTGCACAATACGTCACAGACGCGCCTATGCGCTAAGGGCCTTTGGTCCAATGATGTTGCGTACGTTTTCTGATGCGCTTACGCACTAAGGGCCTTTCCTCGAATTACACACTGACGTGCAAGATTTTCACATGCCAAATCACTCCGTATCCAGCTGGCCACGCGTACACACGGAAGACCACGCTCCTGCCCTGAAGGCCATTTTCCTGCCCCCAAGAGCCCCGAGCACGCTCCCACCAGCCATCTGCTGCTGCCTGCCTGCCTGCCTGCTGCCCACGTGCCCTGCTATTTGGTGCCTGCACGTCAGCCATCTGCAGGGGTGCAGTTGCTGTGTCCACCCCTGCTGGAACAGAAGACTCCCGACTGGGATTCCATCGCTCCACAGCCCAGCCCCAGGACCCAGTTGCCCACCCACTCCTGCCTCTGGGGTTGCCATGTCGGGCACAACTCCATCTGGCACCACTGGCAACCCCCAGCCAGAGGGCCACCAGCTTCACTGCCACCGAAGTTGGTGTCCTGGTGGAGCATGTCCTGGGGCATTATGATGCCCTCTTCGGAAGGTCGCGCGCCTACAAGGAAGGACGGACCAGGATCTGGACGGACATTGTGACTGCCATCAACACGGAGGGGGTGGCAGTCCGCAAATTCCATCATGTCAAGAAGCGCTGGGAGGACTTCAGGTCCAGGACCCTCAACAAGGCCCGACGCCTCGTGGAGGGGGGCCGGGGCAGCATGAGTACCATCCAGATGAGGGTCCTGGAATGCGTAGGCCCAGCACTCCACGCCCAGATCCTTCGGAGGCAGACCCATCCGGAGTTGAGCGGTAAGTGGCCAAGCATTGCTGTGTGAGACAGGGCATGTTGCAGGGTGCTGGTTGTCTGATACTTGCCTGTATGTGTGACATAGGCCATGTACGTATGTGTGTGTGCAGGGACATCATGGTCATGCATGTGAGACCAGTAATGTGTGAACCACATGGTTGATGCATGTGTTACAATGCAACATGCAGAGCAGCATGGGGAATGCACACATTAATGCATGGCTGCCTCTGTTATTGGACATGGATGGGGTGTGAGAGATGGGTGCTGCTGTCATGGACATGTATGGTGTCCATGTCTGTGTGTCTGACTTGCGTGTCTGTGACTTGGAAATGCCATGGAGGCATGACACATGTCTGTGACAATGTTCAGATTCACTGATGCAGCCTACTCATCCTTGTATCCACTGTGTCTGGGGTGTACGAGGCCAGATGGATGAAACTAGGGTGAAGTGTGTTCATGTGATGGGCATGACCCATTATGCATGTGAGTTTCAAACCAGCATTGTATGTTTGAAGAGTCCCTTGGACATGTATGCTAATGTTCATAGCATGCGCCATGCCTGTTACTGCATGTGTTTTGCCTGCACTGACCCATGTGTTGTGGAGGGACATGATGGAAGTGATGATTGACAGTGCCACTCATCTGCTATTGCTTCCTGTCTAGCGGACCGTTGTACAGTACCCTGATGCTTGTGTTCTATGTCTCCCTCTACACAGCGGCAAGTGATGAAGAGGGCGGAGACGGCGCTGTGGAGCAAAGCGGCGGGGATGCCCCCACCGGCCGGCGACGCAAGGCCCAGTCACCCTCCCAGAATTTACCATCGTCCGGGAGTGAGGGGACTGGTGCTGCGTCTGCCACTACGGCTGCAGCGGAAGGGGTGGGTGAGCCCCCACAGGGGCTTGCAACGGCGGAAGACGGTGTGGAGCCATCCAGGTTGGTGGTTTCCACAGAGGAGGAGGCCGCTACTGAGCTGCACATGGGGCCTGGTGGGGGTGGTACCGCTGGTGCAAGTGGTGCAGTCCAGGGGCAGGAGGCAGCACAGGTCACCGCGGAGGGGCCTGTGCATGTCGCTGTCCCTGACCCTGTGACTGCACCCCCATGCACCAGCAGGGATGCCCCATCCCAGGCCCGTCCACAGGTAGGGGGGATGTCCATTTCATCTGACACTCCTCTACCTGCGGACGGGGGGACCCCTGGCCGTATGGAGAAGGTCCTGATTGGTGTCGCGTTGCGCACGCGTGACATTCGTGATGACGTGCATGCTTCCCGGGGGGAGCACGCACGTCATCACGAAGAGCAGCGTGCCAACGTGGCCCAGTTGGGAGTGTCCATGGTCGGGGGTTTTGTACATGTGTCGGCCACTCTGGCGGCCCTCTCCTCCTCTGTGGAGACTATGCGCCAGTCGTTCTACATGCCGTCGTCCGGCCCAGATTCCACCAGGGCCCCCTGTGGACCTTCCCTGACCAACGCAGCCAGCTCGGTGGGGATCCCATCCCTGCCACACTCGAGAGTCGGAGGTCCAGCAGGGTGGACACCACAGCAACTGGACCCCAGCAGATGGAGGATGTGCCGGCATCATCGAGCAGGGCACGTGCACGACGGCGTCGGTGGATTCCATCAGCCTGGATGCCGTCGTGCTGGCAGAGGCAGTTGCGTCTGAGGCAGCGGCAGGCTCAACGTGGGAGGCATCATGGCTCGGGGCAATCTACATCAGAGGGGCAGGCATCGGCCGGAGGACCCTGGAATGGGAGTGTCTTCCGTGTGGCAGCGGTTGGGCCAGCAGATAGGTGCGGAGCGGCGGCGGGCGGAGGAGGCACGGCTCACGATGGTCAGGGCGGAGAACTCCATGCGCAGGGCGCTGAGGCGGGCTGAGTGCCTCGAGGGAATTCGCAGGGAGTTGGAGGTGGACATGGCGTTTTCCCTGCGAGACCTCGGGGCCAGAGAACAGGCCCGCCTCCAAGACATTGAACAGGAGTTTGATGATGCCCAGGCCCATGACATCAACAAGTGAGCCGTTGGACTTGCCCGCTGCCATTGCATATAGTTCATTAGTGTTAAGTTTCATTTCTTTTTTATTTCATTTGGGGCGCATGGACTATGCCCCACATTTTTGTATATAGTTAGTAATTTGGTAGGTTTCATTGTAGGTTTCATTTATGTCGTTGGGCTCATGGACCCTGTATTTGCTATTTGTACATAGTTTTACAGTGGATTTTTCTCCTTCATCTTTATTTTTCTTCACCATGGAGCAATGGATATTACGCTTTTCTTTCCCTTTGGATTTGCATTGTTGGACAGTGACTTTGGACACATTTTCATTTGGATTAATTTAGATTCTCTTTTTTTTTATTTATCATTTTTTGGGACATGCTGCATTTTCATTTTTATTGGCATTATTGTGCGTTTTTATTTCATTCCCTTCATTTTGACTTGATTCCATTTTTGTTTCTTACTTCAATGTGTGGTCTTCTCTCATTGGTTTCATGCATGTCACAATGTGGGTTTTCTCAGTCATGTGTTGCCATTGTGTGGGTCGGACAGACTTGTACTCATGCGCATACTGCTTATTTGTGATCTATCATGGGGCGTGGCTAACTGCCATGTGAAGAGGATGTGCTCTGGGTGCGCTCCGTTCGATGTGACCAATATAAGCTGTTTTCTTACTTAAAGTGTGAACCCCTGAAGCCTGCACTTCTCCTCATCGAACGCTGCTACCTTCCTGCACCCGCTGGCTGTTTTTCCGAGCTCGTAGGTGCCCTACGGAGACCGAGCGGCCGCACGGAAAATCGCTGCTGACCCGAGCCAAAATGGCAGCTCCCTCGCGCTGAGATACGCGGCACCCGGACCGCGGCGCCGCGCCAGCTGAGCCGATCGGATACGGTGCCTATGATCCTGCCAGACCCGCGCTGGGAGCCAACGGGAGACATACGCGACTGGATGCCCAGCCGAGAGGAGATGCCCTTCGGCCACGAACATTGCCTCCAGAGCTGCTGACGGTGTCTCGAGTGGCCCCCCCCGCCCAGCTCCTCCTCACCAACCTGCGCGGGGGACCGGAGATCTGGGACTGCTCCTGGGTCCCTCCGACCTGACTGATCGGTGGGGGAAGCCGACGGAGGACACACGCGACTCAGCACGCGGGCTGAGGGCGGTGCGGCCTGGGCACTACACGCAGCCTGCCGAGAGCGGAGCCCCTGGAGTGGCGGCCGGAAAGAAGAGCGGAGGGCCCGGGCGTCGCTGAGCCCACGAGGTGAGCGGGGGGGGAAGCCCATCATTAGCAGGATCACCGGAGAGTGCTGTGCCTGCATTCCCCCACTCCCTTTGCCCACCATACCCACCGGGCGTAACACCCCGATCAGCTCCGACCGCCCCGGGCCCACGCTAGAGAAGACAAAGATCCGGCAAGCCTTCCGCCATGTCCACCAAAGGGCCCAGGTCCAAACAGCGCCAAACCACCATTGATACCTTCACGGCTGGGGGACCCATGGCTTCCGAAACCTCTAACGGCACAATCATAGATGCACAGCCTGACCCTCCGGGTACGGCCACTGAACCTAGCAATGCCCAAATCCTTGAAGCCATTAAATTGTTCCAGACCACTATGGAGCACAAAATCGACGCGGTGGCCATAGACCTGGGCCTCCTACGCCAGGACGTCCGCTCCTTAGCCGACAGGACTGATACACTTGAGGCTCAGGTGCGCGAAAACACTGAAACCAAAGTGGTGCTCCTCAAAGATGTTGACGAACTGCAGCAAAGAGTGAAGAACTTGGAGGAAAGGGCCGAGGAGGCAGAAGGGCGGGCACGCCGGAACAACATCCGCCTCCTGGGCCTGCCGGAGGGCACTGAGGGATCCGACCCCACGAACTTCGTGGAGAACCTAATACTACAGGAGATTGGCGCTGAGAAACTGTCCCAAGGCTTCACGATTGAGAGGGCCCATCGATCCCTCACTAAAAGACCCCCCCCTGGCACCCCACCCAGACCAATAATAGCGAAGGTTCTTAATTACAGAGACCGTGAGACCATCCTGGCCTACTCACGGTCAGGCGGCCAGATCCTCAGAGACTCGGCCAAAATATCCATCTACCCCGACTACACCTTCCAGGTCCAATTGAAGAGGGCTCAATTCATTCATACCAAAGCCAGATTGAAGGCCGCCGGACTGCGCTACATGCTCCTTTATCCCTCCAGATTGAAAGTAATACGCAACAACAAAGCCCACCTATTCGACACTCCATCTGAGGCCCGAGACTGGATGGATAGGGAACAGATCCCTGACATAGAGGTAAAGGGACGACGACCGCGCTGAGCCACACCACGATGGCGGCGTTCGGGCCCGAGGACCCCCATGGGCCCCTCCACGCAAGTGCCAGCTTGACACAGCTGAATAGATTTTTTGCTGCGAGGCACCGGAGTCGAACACTCTTCCACCCCCGGAATCTTCCTTTTTTTGGGTATACTCATACCCGCCCGTAGGGCACCAGGCGACCAATGCACGGTCTAACGGAGCGGAAACGGGACAGTCACAACGAGGGAGACCTCGCTCGACCTGTTATTAGTTTGGGTTGTTTAAGGTTACGGGGGGGAGGGAAAACGGGAGTTGGCACAAATGTTAGGTGCCGGAAAAGGGAAACACCTAGACCACTGACGTCCACCACACACAGCCCGCAGACCACACAGCCCCTAGGCCTGGCGACCCCCAAGCTACCGAGTAGGGGGATAGGAGGAAGTGGCTCCATAGTTAAGCACCTCTATCTAAAAGCACCAAGACCCCTGATATCCTCTACACGCCTCTTGCCACTAACATGGCCCCCACCTGTACCCCCAAATAGACGCTATACCCCCAATTACCCATGGCTGATACAATAAAAATCATCACGTGGAACGTCAGAGGCATGAATAGCTATGTGAAACAACGTCGCATCCACGCATACTTGAAAAGATGCAAGGCCGGGATTGCCATGCTTCAAGAAACACACCTATCTGCTGATAAACTAAAGGCATTGGCCAAAACTTGGCGTGGGACCTTGATAGGATCCTCCTACTCCTCTTATGCGAGAGGAGTCCTGATATGGGTTGACCCGACCATCCCCTTCAGACTAATAAGCACAAAAACGGATGATGAGGGTAGGATGGCACTGGCGTGCGGCACCATCGAAGGCAGAGAGGTATGCCTAATTAGCACCTACGCACCCAACCATGACGCTACAGCTTTCTTCCATTCCCTATACCCAAGGCTCAGCCCCTACAGGGACAGCGTCATGATCTGGGGAGGTGATCACAATTGCACTCTAGACCCTCTAAAAGATAGATCGGATGATAAACATACCCGCCCGTCCCCCCCCGGCCAAGATTCTGTCCAAACTGACTAGCCAGCTGTTACTCCGAGACCTGTGGAGAGAACTGCACCCTGATCAGCGAGTTTTTTCCTTTTACTCCCCTCCCCATGCTGTCCATACGAGGCTGGATTACTTGTTTGTAAGCCAAGAACAACAAGCTATGTTTGGCGACGCCCTTTACCTGCCCAGGGTCCTGTCTGACCATTCCCCGCTGCTGGCCACCTGGGAAGTATTCCCGCCTAGACCCCCGGTCCCTACCTGGAGGCTTAGAGCCGAAGCCCTCCACGACGCGACTTTCCGGGAACACATAAGTGACTGCACCGAAGGTTAATGGGAACGAAATTTGAATAGCGTCAGATACATAGGCACTGCATGGGAGGCATACAAGGTGGTCATGAGAGGTGAAATGATTGCGTCCATAGGTGGAGATCTATCACATCCTCTCTAGAACGCTCGGAGGGGGAGCTGGGCGAATTGGAAAGCAGGGCTGACTTAACCCCAGAACTCATACAAAAAATAACCGACCTAAAGCAAACCTGTTTAACACACTGGGAATCCCTGGGTAAATTGAGTTACGCTAAACACATTGAAAGAACCCACGCCCTGGGAGACAAACCCGGGAAACTCCTAGCCTGGCTGTATAAAAGAGAAACCCCCCGAACTCCCATTTGCCAAATTCTTAAGCCAGATGGCACCACGGCACATACCCAAAAAGAAATCAACTCAGTCTTTTCAGATTTCTATCATAACCTGTACTCCGAGACCCCGCCCGTGGTCGATGCCAGTATTGAGGATATCTTGGACATCATTGAGCTGCCTAAATTGGACTCACAGATGGCTGAAACACTAGACGAGCCCATCACTCCCGACGAAGTAAAGGTAATCATTAGATCCCTCCCTTCTGGGAAAGCCCCTGGTACCGATGGCCTCCCTGGTGAGTTTTACAAAACTTACGAGGAGGCTCTGGCCCCCCTGCTGACCCAGGTGTATAATGAAGCTTATGAGCCTGGCACCCTCCCTGACACCATGAGGGAAGCCGCTATCATCCCCCTCCTCAAGCCTGGCAAGGAGGGTACGGACTGCGGCTCCTACAGGCCCCTTTCCATGTTAAACATTGACAGCAAAATCCTTACCTCCCTCCTAGCGAACAGATTGCGTGGGGTAATACCACACTTAATCCACCAGGACCAAACGGGCTACGTGCCCGGGCGCTCCATAACCGAGAACCTGCGGAGATTGCACCACGTTATATACAGTACGGAACTGAGGCCCCAGAAATACGCGGTTGCGTCATTAGACGCCACCAAAGCCTTCGATTCAGTGCGATGGAAGTGGCTATATGCCACCATGGTAAAAATGGGGATAGGACCAGTTTTCTTGAAATGGACCAAATTGATTTACACCAACCCATCTGCCAGGGTGCGGACCAACATGACATACTCTGATTCCTGGTCCCTCCACAGGGGCACCCGCCAGGGATGTCCACTATCCCCGATGCTATATATCATCGCCAACGAACCTGTGGCCGCATACCTCAGACAGGAATACGGTGATGGGGGCATTGAGATTGACGGGATAACCCACCTGGTCTCCATGTACGCTGACGATACCTTGTTATACTTACACAATCCCGAACACCTCTTGCCCTACATTCTCGAAACCCTAGAATGCTTCCAAAATCACACGGGAATTCGGATTAACAAAGACAAGTCCTGCCTCTACCCGCTAGCTGCACTATACAGGGAAGACTTCAGATCCCTGCCCCCCTTAGATCTTCAATGGCAGTTGACCTCTTTTAAATACCTGGGAATCACCATACACCGTAATCCTCACACGGAACACATACTCAACACGATCAGAGCTAAAGATGCCCTAGCAAAATCCATGGACTTCTGGGGGAAGCTTCCGCTTTCCATGGCCGGGAGAGCGGGTCTCCTCAAGATGGTAGCACTCCCACGCCTATTACACAATTTCACCAATGTTCCCTTCGACATCCCCCCCTCCTTCTTTAGAGACATTAATAAATTATGTAGGCAGTTCCTTTGGCAGGGGGGCAGGCACAGGGTAGCGCTGGAGACACTTCAAAGACCCTACGAAAGGGGAGGTCTGAAAGTCCCCAACTTCGAACTGTACTACCTTGCAAGCCAGCTAAGACACGTGATGCGAAGGATGGCCGATGAGATCACTACAGATACCAGACTTCTCCAACCAGCTCTGACAGGCCTCCTACTCAGAGACCTACTCTGGGTCAAGGAGGACACCCTAAGGCAGTACCCATACCTAGCGAAGCTCGGAACCCGGCTCTGGAGAAGGGCTTGCAGAACATTGGGGTTCCCGGATCCATACTCCCCACAGATCCCCATAGCAGCACTCATGACCCATCGCCCATGGGGCCAACTGGAAACGCGAGCACAATGGGAACCCTGCGGGGTGGCCACCCTTGGGGACCTGGTTCAGGATCATGAAATCCTAACATTCTCTGACCTCAGCGAGACCACGGAGCTACCTGCAGGACAATTCCTGCTCCACAGAGCAGTGATCCAGGCTATGAAAGACAGATGGCCTGTGGCGGCCATTCTTGCAACGGATGACGGGATTATAGAGACAATGTTGAACACCGCCGAGGGAGGCCACGAGACCTCGCGGCTCTATGAAGCCTTAATGTTAGGCACGACCGGGAATGAGCTCAGGAGCAGAGGAAAGTGGGAACACGAACTGGGCCTGGAATTTGACGACAAAGAATGGGAAGGAGTAACCCTCTACCACAAGAAAATCTCCAGAAACGCCCGCTTACAACTTATACAACTATACATCACCAACAGGGCTTACCTAACTCCGGAAACTATATCGAGTTTCAAGGGCGCCGCAATCCAGCTATGCCCTAAATGCAATGAGCCGAGGGCGGGAATGACTCACATGTTCTGGGGTTGCCCAGCGATACGCTCTTTTTGGACACAGGTACGGGAAAGGGTGGCAAAAGCAGATATTGAACTGGAGGTGCATGACCCTGTGGCCTGCATCCTGGGCAGATACAGCCGTGACCACAAAAACAAGCCCCTAAACAGACTCAGAGACTTAATTTATATCACGGCGAAAAGACGCATAGCAATGGGTTGGAAGAGCCCCAGAGGCCCGATCGAAGCGCAATGGTGGAACGACCTCACAAAGTGGATAGCTGCCAAGACCGGAGCATGGGAAACCGCTATCCATGAACAGAGGCTGGACTCCAGTGAGGAATTACACCGCTGGGTGTCGCTGAACGTGCCATTACTCCACCCCAAAGCGGTGGACGACCCCTCAGATGGATCGGCCAGCCCTGACCTCTAAACTGGCTTAATTTTGAACGGTGGAGTTGACCGGGGTCCTGAGGGTGGGGGAGGTGTGGAGGGTGGTAATGGGGAAGTTATGGACGTGTAATACATATGCAATACATGATAAGTTTGTGGTCTGTTAATCTGTTGAAAATCAATAAAGAAAGTTTAAAAAAAAAAAAAAAAATTGTGATCTATCATGTAATGGGGATTTCTATTTGGAGTGGATGTAAAGCTTGGTTGGTTGTTTGGACTGGGTTGCTGTGGTGTGGGATTTGTGTGGCCATAAGAGCCAGGGATCTGGATTGTGAGGACGTGTTGGCTGGGGGACATGTGTCAAGGCCTGCTGGCAGGTGCCTGTCAATAATGGGGGGGTGGGGGTGCAGGAGGACATGTGTGGGGCATGTGTGGGGGCCTGCTGGCAGGTGCCCCTGACTGCTGGGGGGTGGGGGCGCTGGGGGACATGAGTGGGACATGAGTGGGGGCCTGCTGGCAGGTGCCCTGCACTGCTGGGGGGTGGGGGTGCTGGGGGAAATGAGTGGGAAATGAGTGGGGGCATGCTGACAGGTGCCCTGCACTGCTGGGGGGTGGACGTGCAAGGGGACATGAGTGGGACATGTGTGGGGGCCTGCTGGCAGGTGCCCTGCATTGCTGGTGGGTGGGGGTGCTGGGGGACATGTGTGGGGGCCTGCTGGCAGGTGCCCTGCACTGCTGGGGGGTGGGGGTGCAAGGGGACATGAGTGGGGGCCTGCTGGCAGGTGCCCTGCACTGCTGGGGGGTGGGTGTGCAAGGGGACATGAGTGGGACATGAGTGGGGGCCTGCTGGCAGGTGCCCTGCACTGCTGGGGGGTGGGGCTGCAAGGGGACATGAGTGGGGGCCTGCTGGCAGGTGCCCTGGCTGCTGGGGGGTGGGGGTGCAAGGGGACATGAGTGGGATATGTGTGGGGGCCTGCTGGCAAGTGCCCTGCACTGCTGGGGGGTGGGGGTGCTGAGGGACATGTGTGGGGGCCTGCTGGCAGGTGCCCTGCACTGTTGGGGGGTGGGGGTGCAAGGGGACATGAGTGGGGGCCTGCTGGCAGGTGCCCTGCACAGCTGGGGGGGTGGGGGTGCAAGGGGACATGAGTGGGACATGTGAGGGGGGCCTGCTGGCAGGTGCCCTGCACTGCTGGGGGGTGGGGGTGCTGGGAGACTTGAGTTGGTGATCATACACCAGCAGGCCCCCACTCATGTGCGCCATGGTGGATGTGCTGCCTGCGGGACATGACCAGGGGTGTGGGGTAGTCCCCTGTGGTGTGGGCTGCCTGCAGGGGCCGTGGAGGGGGTAGAGGGGACACCTGGGAGGACCCACACTGCCAATCACGTGTAGGACTCCCCGCGCACCCCTGAAATACACGTACCCAGGCCAATTGCGTGTGAAACTTCCCGCGCACCCCTGAAATACACGTACCCAGGTCAATTGCGTGTGAAACTTCCCAGGCACCCCTGAAATACACATACCCAGGCCATTCACGTGTGAAACTTCCCGCGCACCCCTGAGATACACATACCCAGCCCAATCGCGTGTGAAACTTCCCGCGCACCCCCGTAATACACGTACCCCACTCACACAGGCCCTTTCGCGTGTGAAACTTCACGCGCACCCCAGTAATACACGTTCCCCGCTTGGCGTTTGCTGTTTGGCAGCCCTGTAAACTGGTCCAGGGTTAGCGCAGCCCTTTGCGCTGAATTGGGAATTTTGATGGCTTTTCCTTGCGCGAGGGCATTCTTGGGGGCGTAACTGCCGCTGCTGCAGGGTCGCTGCGCCACGGCTGGTTTTGGAGGCTAAAATCCATGAATACACTGTGCGCGGAAATCGATGTGCGCGGAAATCGATTTTAGCGCACGCGGCTGGCACAGACATTCGCACGCGCACACTGTGCGCCAGCCGCGTGCGCCACTTTTGTGCGAAATTCTATGAATTACCCTGCTAGTGTCCATGATTCTCCAGTGATACTTTGGTAAGTAAGATTTCCTTGAGAAATTAATAATTTTCCCTTTTAATTTATTTATTTACAGTTCATTTACTAATGTATAATTGAAAACCCAGAGCATACCGAAGAGCATGTGTACCTGCCTTGCAGATTCAGGGAACCTAAGATATAATAGATTGAAAAAGTAATCTGGAACTTCAGCACCCAGGAAAGACAGATTGACCAATCACAATCTGCCTTTCCCAGGCACGATTGTGCATTCACTGCCCGTGACAGAGAAAAAAAAGAATGGCCCAAAAATTGCCACCGCCATAAACATAAAAAAGGCACTAGGGTCTCTTTGGGATGATGACACCCATTTTGGAACATGTTTTCCATGGCTGCCATCATCCAAAAAGGGACCCTAGTGCGGCAGCGGCAGAGTTTTTTTTGTCATTTATTTTTCTCTGGTGGGAGATGGGCTCTTGCTGAGCTCATCTCCTAGCGGACATTTTTTTTTTTTTACTAACCGCACCCTGGTAGATCCCGGGGTGCGAATAGCTTTCACGGTCCGTCTAGGGGGCGGACATGGGGTTTAATGGCCCCCCCGCTCGAGCTGAGGCCCTTGCTTCACTTGGGCCTACCAAAGTTCGGAATGGCGGCCCGTTAAACCCCATGTCTGCCCCCCATCTGGGGCGTGAAAGCTATAGTAAATGAAATCAAACAATTTATTAATTATTTGCAAACAGAATCAATAAAAACTCCACACCACAACATTCCACACATTCAACATAAGCACTCAAAAAACAGACTGTGTGATAAAATCAACACATAAGAACCTAATAAGATATTTGGTTCTTAATTCAAAGACCGGTTTCGACATAAATATGAATTATCTCACCCTTCATCAGGCAATTCGCACATACTAAAAAAATGGATACAGTAAATTAAATGACCCCCATACATTCACAAATGTCCATATATGCACTGAGAGCTATTCCAAAAATGGTCACAGGTGGATCCCTGATGAACAGTATTAGATGGTTTATAGAAAACGAGGCACATGATTAGGACACCTAGCAATCTGGGATGTCAATTGCTACAAATACAACTCCCAAAGTGGATGCCAGACTAAAATTGTTTGGTGAGGGATTAGAATCACAGATCCTTTCAATACAGAACCACAGAATGTCTTCCACTTTAAGACCTAATTCCACAAAACGTGTAACCAATGGAGCATTCAAAGTTCTAGTGCGTATTTTCGAGCAGTGCTCATTAATCCTTGAATGCACCTCACATGAGGTTTTACCAACATACAATTTTTGAGATGGACAACATATTGCATACACCACATTCTTAATTTTGCAGGTGGTGCATGAATGCATTTGCCATGTCTTGCCTAAACTATTAAAAGATTGATGTTTTTGGGAGAATTGGCAAGTCTATTGGTCTGTTGAAAACATCTAAAGTGTTAAAAGCCACTGTGTTAGTTTTTCTACTTGCTCTCGTAACTTTTTCTTAAAGGCAAACAGTGGTTTCTCAAGTTTAATACCCATGTATTAAGTATCCTCCAATTTTTCAGCATAGCCCCACAAATCGCTTCATTATGTCAGTGGTGGCACATATTAATTTTTCCATATCTCTCTCACTTTGTTGAGATGAAAGCAAGGCTTCACGATTAGCGTGTCTTGCTTTTACTAAGCACCAATTTCTTGGGATAAACCCGCATGGTCAGCCTTTTCCACAAGAGCGCAACATGTTTGTCAAAATTCAATACTGTTGTGCAATTTCCCCGCAGGCAGAGAAACATATCATAAGGGAGATTCTGTAAAAGACTTTTGGGGGGATGTTGGCTGGAGAAACTTAATATGTTACATTTGGTGGATTTACAAAAAAGTTCAGTCTGCAACTCATTCATTATGGAAAATTCTTAGGTCAAGAAAAGAAATAGAGGCCCCAGAACATTCACACGTAAAGTGTAAGTCAGGATCAAAATTATTAGTCCATGATAAAAAACTTTAGCAATCATTTGACCGTACCACTCCAAATGAGAATGATGTCATCACTGTATCAGCAATACATGGAAATGGACAGTTGAAATGGATTGCCGTCATTGAGGATGTTTCTTTCTTTAAACAATGCCATTGTGTAATGGCCAGATGGGAGCGAATGTGCATTGGAAGTAGTAGTCATCCTTGAAAATGAAAAAAACTGTTCCTCAATACCAGTTCAGAACAGGCTGCCAGAAATTCAGTTGGCATGTTATGAGGGATCAGACGTCGATTTAACATGACGTCAAGGCTATGGATGGCTTTATCTTGAGGGATATTAGTAAACAGTGCCTTTATATCCATAGTGAACAACAGCTGTTGCTCTGGACTAAATGTAATATGCTCAACAAGATTACAGCCAGTTCCTCAAGAGGATCCTTCCAGAGAATTTCAGACCTGCAAGAAAGTTTATTGCAGATAACTGACTTATTACACATTATATCATCTCGTATTCTGAATGATATAGAAGATAGTCCATAGAGATGTCCATCCTCAAACATGCAAATACACACAAATCACTCAAGGGCATGACCACATATCCTACCAGATCAATACACTGTGGCTCCACAATCAGCAAACAAGGTGCCTGCTCACACAACCAACGCATTCCCTGCAACATCCAACAACCAAATAGAAAGAAACAACGATTGCAATTAGGGTCAAGCGCCTCTACCTGTGACATTCAATAAAACCTTCCACACCAGAGGACCCATTCACTGCAGAGGTGGTGGTGTCGAGCAAAATGGAACATCAAAATACCACAAGAATCTCCAAGCAGCAACCTCTGCCTGGCGCTCAACAATATTATCACACAACAAAGGCAAATGTTAATTGAGATTTTTGTTTAGAACTTGTATATCTCTAGTGGCCAGCCCACTAAATTACCCTGTCAGAAGAAACTAACTACCCCTAGATGTTGTAAGCTGTCCCTAGCCCGCACTGGTGTGCCGCCTGTCTAGGGTAGGGGATAGAGAAGAGAATGACCCTTAACTTACTCACTACTTTCCTCAAAGCTAAAAACACACACCTCTGGAAGTAGTTTTTATTTTAATACTTTCTTCTAGTGTCTCATATGTCAATAATTCTTTTTTATATAAAAACACAAGGTTTCTTATTATCGTTTTCCAAAGAAGCCTATGCAGATCTACTCTGATTTTGTGGTTAAAACGATGTGCTTAAACCAAGCTTTCAATATATCTGAGCATTTTGGGGGTTCAGGTAATAACCCTGAACCTCTATTTTTAGCTTTGGGGAAAGTAGTGAGTGAGTTAGTTTCTTCTGAAAGGGTAATTTAGTGAACTGCAGGCCACTAAAGATGTAGAAGTTATAAACAAAAATCCCAATGAACTTTTGCCTCTGTTGAGCAAAATGCAACACCAGAAGGTGTTCTGGCAGCAGAACAACTTCACTGAAGGAGAGGTGGACGACATGGAGGAGTTCATCAAACGCCACTGGAACAACATGATCAGGACCCTGGACACTGCATCACGCAGAGTCAGCGGCACCCACTTTGGGGCATGTTCGCATGGCACATCAATGACCTGGGCGTCGACTTACACACTGTGGAAGACCTGCAGAAGAAGTGGGTGGACGTGAAGTGCTGGGTGAAGCTGAAGTACACCAAAATCACCCTTGACCATTCTCTCAGAGGAAACACACCAGGCCCTGCAGCGCGACTGACTCCCAGGGAAGAGCTAACCCTGTCCCTGATCCCAGAGGAGGCCTGCACAGGCCTATAAGGCAAAGTGACAGAAACGGACTACTGAGGTATGGACATCACCTTTGTGCAAGCACTCACATCCGTGTGTCTGCCACCCACTGTACCCCTGAACAATGTAATTTGCCATTTGTATAGCACCTATTCCCATTGGTATGGCCTCAAAGCGCTGCTGTTAGAATATCCTCGGGTTAATGAAGCCCAAGGTATGGGAAATTCATCAGAGGAGTTTAGAATGCCTGTGTGCATTTTAGCCAATACAAAGGTAGGTTGGGGTGGTCAAGTTCCTATTAGCTATCCATGTTGCACTGGCATGTGGATGGTTGCTGTGAGGTATTCTGGAGAGTATGCAAGTGATGGAGACTCATTATGTGTTCGGCTGGACTGCATTTTTGTTGTGGGCGATGTGTATGATAGATGCGTGCAGGTGGGTGACCGTGCCCTCAGCTATACTCCATAAGAAGCATGGAGTGCAATACGTACCTGTGTGTCCTGGCTGGTTTCTTTGTTTCAAAGCCGAGTTAAACACAGAGGCTAAACTCAACAGGTAGTGAAATTCAACACAGTGGCTATACTCAACATGCAGCTAGATTTACAATGGGGGTGAATTCAAAGTACAGGTAATTTCAACAGAGTGGCCATCCTTAAAAGCAGCTAGAAAAAACACAGTGGATATACTCAAAATGGAGACAGATTTAAATTGGGGTGAATTCAAAGCACAGCTAAATTAACACAGAGGCTTTACTCGCCATGCAGCTGAATTCTAGCAGTAGCAACATTCTAAATGCATCAAATTCCATACAGTTGCTATTCTTAAAATGCAGCTATGTTTAAAGTGGTGGTTATTTCAAAATGCAGCTAAAATCAATGGATTGACTGTACACAAAAAGCAGCTGAAATCAACACAGTGGCTATGTTCAAAAAGTATCCAAGTTTAAAAGGCGCTGAAGAGTCCTAGCGCAGCTAAATTTAGGCACAGTCGCAAACTTTTAAGCACAGCCAGAGTTAAGCCATGGTAACTGTTAGGGGTCAGAAATGCGAGGCAGACAACTTGGTAAAGGGTTTTCACAAGTAGTCATTTTATTAACTCATAAGGATGTGACAAACGCCACGCTATCCCTAACATAAAGAGGATTTTCCTGTCTATCAAACTAAAGCTAAAGGAAAACACTAATAAAAGGAATCTGTCCCTCACACTTACACCTACATAAAACTCAAAGATATAATATGTAAATTTAGGTTTAAGAGAAATAACAGTTATGCTCAATATAAACCAAGTAACTGCGTATCCTTGTAACCTGGGTTAGATCCACTTCGCCAGATTCAAAGCAGGATTCTCAATGAAAGTTCTAAATGAGGAAGTACCTTTTTGTAGCCAAGTTCTGATCATGAAGTTCTTCTTACTTCAAAAGTCTTTTACTTGGCTTTTAACAAAGCTACAACCAAACGAAAATGTCTTTATCTCTCCACTTGTAGTCAAAAGTAAAACACAATTTCTTCTTCTAGAGAAAACGAATACGTTCACAATTCTTCTGTAGCAACAGTGCTTTGTCAGGATGTTTTCACCACAATATATAAAACACATTAGTGGCCTTGCCATTTCCACATCTCCAACCACAATGTAGTACTCCAATGATTTCTTCCTGTTCCACTAACCTGCCAGGACTACCACTGAAATTCCTTTTCCTGGTATACTCGCCTGCCAGGACAAAGCTCCTAACACTCCTACAAGTACTATGTGGTGACGCTTGCTTGAAACCTTTAGAAAAGTTTGACTTTCAACAACACCGAAATTCAAAACTTCTTCTAGGAAGACATGATACACATTGGTTCTGTGTGTTCCACCGTTTTATTTGCCACATGCAATGCAGGGTATGCTCCTCTCCTCCTTGATACTTCATACCAGGAGGGCTTCTCTCCAGCCACTCTTTTATACCACTTTGACATCAATAAACTGTTGACAATGTCTCTTTATTACATGTGCCCCTCTTTGGCTTAGGCAATGCTTGTTGATGTCTTGCTCAACTATTGCCTCTTCCTCACTCTAGGAATAATGGTTAAAATCTTTCTGCAATAGAATTCTCTTGTTATTTTGCCAATGTGGGTTATATGCTTTCTTAAGTATTGCCCCTCTTTACTTTGGCAATGATGGTTTTTAGCTTCCTCCAATATTGCCCCCTCTTTATCTTGGCAATTGGCTTTGGTAATAATGATTATAACCTTTATTTTCTTGTCCTCTTTCAAAGTTGTTATTATGCCAATATAACCTTCTTACATTAGTTCGGTATTCAAAATAATTGCCAGCAGTCGACTAAGGAGCGTTTAGGGATTACCTAACAAAGGTAAACTCACCGGTTTCTTCATACTCGTCCGTTCGATCCGCTGCCACTGCCAGTTCTGCTTCTTCTGATGCTATTGAAATTGGCTGACTACTTCAGTCTTTCTCCCGCAGCCCGTGACGATCAGGAAATGATCTTTTCTCCTATTCTGTGCCCTCTGATGCTCGCCAGCCACGGGGACAACAAATGCAATAAGGGGAGCCTCTCCCTCCAAGGGAAAGCCTGCTAAAGCATCGCAGGAAAACAGGCGGCGGAGATGCTCTTGGTGGCCTTTGCCCTTGGCCCTTAGCCGGCTGCCCGGGCAACGCTGGCATGAGTGTACCTCTAAAATTGGGATGTTCCGGTCACGTAGGGGTGCACAGACCTATCATGGCCAATCTGGGCCGGTAGCGGTGAGTGGGGAGATGAGGGCCTGGAAGTGGGGTGGCAGGGCTGGATGCACGCAGGAAATTGCGGCAAACGCAACACAAACTAAAACGAACTCAAAATGGTACAAGAGCCTCAGAAAGCAGGATGCTTATCCCAACAAGGTCAATCCACCCCAGGGCTGGTATAGAATGGGCTGTGTTCAGTCTAAGGCACAGTAAGCAAGCGGTCCATGTCTGGACCACCCCAGGCCACCCAATTAATGCAACTGTCTCAAAGGAAACACAACATGAACACACACTGACACAACTGCAAAGGACAACCAAAGCCCAGCCAAAAGTTGCACGTGCACCACTGCACACATCTTCCACGCAAAGGGGCACACAAAGCCCAATGTGAATTGAAACCTACCATGGCAAAACATGCCACAGAGCATGATACCCATGTCAAACAACCACGCTCACACACTGTCCAAAGGGACACACCACCAGCAAATGGCACAATCACAATGGCATATGCATACCCCCACAACAAGACCAAGCCAACAGATCAACAAATTAACCATAAGGTCCATTTTGGCATGCTGCATACAAAATGAAACAGCACACAGCCACATCTCAAGGGAAGTTACACATTTAACAAAACTTATAAGGGAAAGGGGGATACCATGTCGCATCTGTGGATATCTTCTACCCAATCCCCAAGGAACCTCCACCAAGGTGATCCTCATTCGCTTCTCCACCCCCAGAGTCAGGATCCAAAAGCGATGGCCTTTCCCTGGCCACCTGAGAACAAGATCTAAGGGGAGTAGGTGTGAGGATACCCTCAGGTTACTGAAAAACTGCCAACAATGAACCTATCCCACTTCACCTCTACATAGGCCCCAGCATCAACACCAGCTATCAAACCACGAATGCACACGAGCCACCACACATTCGCCTAGGAGACCCATGGGAGAGCGCAAGGTGGTAAGCAAGTCAAAGGTAGAGAAAACACCATCAAAATACAACTGTACAGATCACACTAACAATTGCGTGAAGCGAGGAACAAAACAGCATGAACACTTTGCGCACACACACACAACCCACGCCCTGACACATTCAACAACCGTCCGATGTCAAGATATATGGACAAAGGGGAGACGACAACCTCATGCAAACATCTTTCCCAAATCCAGAACGAGAGCATGCTATGAATCCTGGGGCTGGCACAATACCAAAATACATATACACACACACCAGACACATTCACCAATCATTGCCAAAGGCAGTAGTAATACGCCAACTGGGCCAATCCCACATGTACGATGACAGTAGGTGGATGGTTGAAAGGGAAGATGCGTGAGGGTAGGATGTGGGTCAATATATTGCAATATGTCTAAACTGTCATGTAACTCATGTGTACACATCTATAGTATGTCATGGACGGACATGTCTCCCTTTCGCGCCACTTCCCAGACCTGGATGAAAGGGCCTTTGAAGAATGGTCTGACAGCAGTGAGGATGGACAACAAAAAACAGCCACACCTACCTGTCTGGAGAGTACCAAGCGAAGAGACCAAGGAGGAGGAAGATGGGAGAGAACACATATCCCCCGCGCAGGAAGACCATTGTGCACATACATAATCTGGACCCAGGTGTGTGGGCCTCCAACTGACCAAGCTTGCGCCTAAAAAGGAGAAAAGCCCAGAGGTGCTTGCCGAGGGCAGCATGCCCCTCATGCAGTCAGAGGAAGACGAGGACTACACCACCAGTGGGTGTCCACGCACATTATGGCCCTGCACCGCAGTCCCAAAAGGTTGGGTCACCTGTGCAGCGACAGACGGCCTCGACTGAGCCACTGCTGCCACTGGAACCCACCCTCAGGTTGCACAACCACCATTGCAGCCTGCTGGACCATCAAGGGTCGGGCCGCCAGAGTGGATCACTGTTTTCCAGGAGCAGCAGCGACAGGTGATCCAGAGAATCATTCGAGCTAGTGCGCTCCACACAGTGTGTGATCGCTGGAGTGGCCAGCAGGCTTGATGCTATTAACACCAGAATCGCCATATTGCGGAAGATAGCCATGCTGGTTACCAGTGTGGATACTGCATGCGAGTCACACATAGGTCTGATAGTGAGACTTGAGGAGCCAATGACGAGGAACAATGTGGAGAGGAGGCAACTTCAGATGGTGGAAAGGGCCATGCATGCGACTGGCACCCCCACCTTTTGCGCCACAGCCTACCACAAGGCAACCACTCACCAGAATGCCAATCATTCTGAAGGCAGCCAAACCATAGGAGAGGAAGACCGCATGGCCTCCCGGCTGAGCCACAGGCCAAGCGCTGACATGAAAGGCCCAGAAAGTGGCGAAGACTCACCTCATTCCTCTCTTTCTTCACACCCTACTCCACGCCCTTCATCACCCACCACCACATCCTGACAACCACACACACCCCAGAGCACAGCACCCTCACAAACCCCTGCATAATCCTCACTGTGAACTGTACAGTACCACTCATACCTCCCCAAATCACTGTATGTATTTCATATAATAAAATGCTTTAAATCAATACTATTTGTCAGTCGTTACTTGCACTCTGCAAAGGCATGGAATGATGAGTGGATGAAAGTAGCAAATGTGGTATGGTATGGCATGTCCTGGGGCAAGACACATTGTAAACAGCTGAACAAGTTGCCACATCGACAGTCGTACATTTCACAGTGAACATCAATGCACACATCAGGCTGCACAAATGCAATGGCTCATGCACATGCATGTAGAAATTGCAGTAGGCATGCAACCATTCATCACATCCACACATTGCTATTGAAACATCCAACGCTGTGAAGTATACCACTTCCAACCCTGTGTATTGAATCATCAGCATACCAAGCATTTGTATTACACTCTTATCATGCAGGACCTTGGTGTTAGTCTGAACAACTCCGGGTGCATGTTATCAATGAGTGTTGACTCCTATGTGATTTTGAGAAATTCTCTTAAACTCTGCTAGAAGTCCTCCCTTGACACAAACAACTACAGACACCTTGCTTTTGTTGGGTACACATCACACATGATTAATAATGGTGTCAGTGTTGACAGCAAATATCCCATCAGAAATGTACCCACAGCCAGCTGATTTTAGTTTGTGAGTGATTATTCAAGGTGGTATATTCCTAAGATTTGTAATATTTTTGCTTTTCAGTCTAGTTTATAAAAAGAGAAAATACCGCATTTTTCTTGCATCTCTAGTTTGCAAGGGTAGGACATTTCTTAAAAGGGAACTCTTGACACTGTCTCCTTCTGATCATGTAGCAGTGCTCAAAACTACTTATTTATTGTGTGTGATGTATTCGAGTGAAGAACATCACACTGCCTGTCAGCAACTACGAAGCATTGGTGTGGGTGGTAGAGGGCATGAGAGGGTGAAAGCAGGCGAAGATCAGGCGAACTAATAGAATTACAAGGCCTGAATGTAAAACCGACTGCTTGCTGTAAGAGGCAACTTAAAAGGTAAAGTCAGGCCTGAGATACTTGGAAAGATCAGATCTGCTGGTTGAGGTTGTCTTCTTAGTGCATTCATTATGATAACACAATGTAGAGGCTAGGTCTGCAGTTTGGAATATCAAAGGAGTAAGTTGCTTACCTGTAACTCCTGTTCTCCAGCATTGGTATCTTTCAAAGATTCACATGCTGTGAATATTGGCGACAAGCTGGGAAACCGAGGATTCCCAGCTTGTCGTCGGGGAAAATTCACAGCACGTGTGAGGAACAGTTCGAGTCTCAGTGCTGGGTGATTTGACGCTGATTTCGGATCAGGGTTCAGTGGCGGCACTGATCCTGCTGGATCGCTCTGCCGCATTTGACTACTGTATCCTGATCAGCCGTCTTTAAGCTGCTGGGGTCTCTGGTCCTGTTCTCTCATGGTTTCTTTTCTTTCTGATTGCTCGCATTTATTATCTCTGCAGCCTTTTCTCTACGGTTTCTGCTCGGGTGTGTGGGGTTCCTCAGGGTTCTGCTCTTTCACCCACCCTGTTCAATATCTACATCCAATCTCTGGTTGCTCTTATCCGCTCTTATGGATTCAGATGCTACTCTTGCGCTGATGATACTCAGATTTTAGTTTGGCGGGACGTTCTCCATCCGGTCCATGCCACTCAGAGTGCCTGCAGGCCATGGGGAGCTGGATGAGTGACAATGGGGAGAAGTCTGAGGTCCTGGTTGTTGGTTCTGCTTCTGTCCGTTCTCTGTGGACTTCATCTCTGTGATCTTCTCCTTTTGGTTCTTTCCCTGCTGCTGTTGTGCAGTGTGTAGTACAGTTAATACTGAACAGGCAATTAAAATATCCACACAGTTAAGTTATAAAATAACAATCTTTTATTACAATATTACACTAAGGCACACTTTAAATATCATAAGGTAACGAAAGATGCTTCAGAACATATATACAATTTACAGTTAAGTCACCCTCTAGGGGTTCCACTACACTTTAAATTACTTTGGCATAAAACACAACCATTAACTACAATCTTTTAAAGTGGGAAGCACGTGATGTTATCTCACAATTAAGCCCAACCACATATACTGACTTTGGAAGTCCAGCCCTAGTCTACCCCAAGTCTCTAAGTCTTTTAGGTGTCCCAAAATATTCCTGAGGATGCAAGCGAGTAGCCTTGAGGGCACACTCCATTTGTGCAGGTACATTACCAAAGTGCAGTTAGTGCAGAGCAATTGCAGCAATGCAAAAACGACCACCCTCAGAGTTCTTCAGAAGGACCCCCAAAAGTGCTACCAGGACACCACCTCCCTGGATCATCCCTGAATAGCGCTAAGGTAAGCAGGAGTTTACGACCAATGAAAACCCTATTGTGAGGGGAGCAGGTCAAGAGATACAAGGGATCTCATGCACTGAATCCCCTATAAGGTTAGGAATGGTCCCAAATGACAGTTAACCGCTGGGGGAAGCAAGGCTCACCACTGTTATCGTCCGGCAGGGTCATGTGCTGGCGGGTTTGAGTCAAGAATTCCCAGTTGTTTTTAGAATCCTCTGGAGACCTCAGATTGTGGGGAAAATGCACAGACTCCGTTCCCCAGTGAAGGTGGGACCCTTACGGAGATCTTCACAGATACACTTCTTGCTTTGACCCCGGACAGGGTCGGTCAGGAGGTACTCGGGAACCCATGCAAGTCTCCTGGTGGAGGGCAGCAAAGCAGATGTCTAGAGTCCCAGCAGATTAATGAAGATGCCCAAGATGAGTGCCAGCCGTTTGGTCAGCCGGAGGTCCTTGCAATGGCGGGTGTCTGGTTTTGGGCCTTCCAGAGCAAATGCAGCAGTGCACGCTCCAGTAACTAAAAACAGGCCATAAACCTTTAGCAGGACAGGTGACTGGTTGGTCCCACCAGTTGTAGGGGAGTAGGCACCTCGTGGAGGTCTCTCCTGTCAAGTAGAAGGTTGAGGTGGGTGGCGTGGCGGTTCGTACTGGACCAGTACGGGTCTCTGCAGCAGTCCTCCACTGTACCTCAGTTGTCTTCTTCAGATCACTTTAGTTCCATTGGTCGACTTGGTTCCTGGGTCCTGTTGTTCCAGAAAAGGGGCTGGGGATGACCCCAGCCCTCCAATAAGGACACTCTGCAACATTCAAACCTGGAGGTGGCTGTCTAATTGGGGAAAACCAGCTTCCCAGAATCTTACAGCAACTTCCATGTACCTGGAGGAATGTGGATTGGGGCAGACAGCCCCCTCCCCACTTCCTGCCATCTTACACACACAAAAGAGAGCCTTCACTAGCTTTCTGCAAGGAGCATGAAGGAAGAGAGCCCTCTCCCACCTGAAAATAAAAATGGACAGGACATCTTGAACAGTCCCATTTAGTGCATATCACGCCTGCAGCAGTAGTCTTGGGTGATGCACTCAAAAATTATAGTAACATGTATTGACTGCCACCAGCCCGTTCAGAAGATGCATGAAAAGTAGCAAAACTGCTACTTAGAAAGAAGCTAAAGGGATACAAAGTGTCCCCACAGCACTCCATTGAAGATGGCTTGTGCTGCAATTAGCAAAATGCAACAGTGACAAAAAGGAAGCGACTTCTCCTGTACTCGAGTATTTAAGGACTCACCAGTGAACCCAAAATTACATGGCACAAGGAACACTGGCTGTATATCACATATGGTGGTGGGTGCAGCCACAGGAAAGCACAAGCCACAGACTAAGGGGAGAGGTTAGAACTGGATTCTTGTAAGAAAGGGTCTATTGGTCCCAAAAGTAAAGAGAATGCTGGAAGTGGGTGAGGTAAAAAAGTTCTCACTTACCTCTGGAGTCAGAAGAAAATCCCAGAGTCCAACAGTAGTGCATGGAGGCTCACGCCAGAGAGGCCAAGATTTGCCAAAAGAAAATCTCCCTAGCATCTGCCCTGTTTCTGGCAAAAGAAGTAGTAACTTATTTTGTTGAAGTGTTACACATTATATTGCTCCATGAACAAACTGTATTGTTAAGTGTTTGTTTTGACTAAAATATGTAGTAGTAAAAAGTATGAAAACCCCACTGTTTATTTGAATTTGCACCTGAAGTGGAACATTGGATTCCTCTCACCCAATCAGGAATGAGAGCATCTGAGCACTTACTGACCGTATGGCAACTTTCCAATTGGCCCAGAGGATTTCATCTACTTTTCTGAGCTGGTCCCCTTCCATCAGGCCCTGCTGACATTTACCTCTGCCGGCCCCGCTTTACTCGCCGGCCACTCCTTTCACTCTTGCTGTCAGTCCAACTCCTCCGCAGCCTCCATACTATGGAAAGCAAGAACAGAATTCACACCAGCTGCCTGTTCAACAGATGCTAAGCGGCTGAGGGAGTGTAGTCCGTTCTTTCTCTCCGCAGCATGGAGGCATCATCACAGGGCAGCTGGAGAGAAGGAAGACCGGCAGTGGCCATTCTGTTGCCTAGCACCGGGGAACCGAGCAACATTGGTCAGAGCTGCTGGCAAGTACGGGCCTGTAGCCCCTATTTTATGCCCTCTCTTTGCTCGGACTCGTGTGCTCATGAGAATCGGTAATGCCTGCAGCCGAGTGCACTAGTGCTTAATTTTTGCATTGGGCCAAAGTATGTGTGAGATCCCCACACGGGGATCAGGGCGCGTGCAGCTACGTGCCAGCGAGACAGGCCACGCCCACACAAAGGTTGTCAAGCGGGAACTGCTATTCGTGCTTCTCACGGACTTACATTAATGCTGGTCATGTGACCAGACCTGGTGACCTGCCGCGTGTCTCTGGGGTCAGGCGATCACGTGCGACGCTACAGTAGGTTTTGTGAAAAGGGCTTACCTTATTTTTTAAATTTTCCTTAGGAATGAAAAGAACACAGTAATAGTCGTCTCCCATTTATAGGATAAAGAGGCAAGTATTAAAAGAACCAGGGGAGCTGCATGGAATTCAATCTTCAGGATTGCGACAATGACCGAGAACAGCAGAGGAAAGCCAAACCCAGGTTTGACAAACAGACCATCAGAAAGAAAACTACAGATGTGAATGACAAGGTGAGAGGCTGAGAACAAAGCCTGCATTCAAAATCCCCTGGCCCTGAAGCGAGGCACTAGTCACAGATTCAGAGCCTAAATGTGGTGTGGGGGTCTAGTTGTTTTGTCAACGTGAGCACCGTGACTGTGTCATGATGCTCACATGCTCATTTAATAAAAGGGGCTCTGCTGGCGCTGCGAGGGCAGAGCAGCAGAACCCCAGGAAGTGGCAACTCGTGTCTGTGTGTGTGTGTCGAGAAAGGTTGTGGGCCTGCCACGTGGTCGTGGCCTTGTGTGCAGTGCGGCCCGAGTGCCCTCGGAACCGCGACCGCTGAGGACTGGGGTGACATCCCCGCACTGTGGAGCCTGTGCCCGGTGACACCGGGTGCCGTAGGGTGCCTCCCTACACGAGACACGCCGGTTGTCTACCGACGTGTCTATGCTATCGGGTGATCCCGACGGCATCTGTGGGCTGCCCCGGAGACCGGAGGCAGCCCACAACACTGGCGACGAGGAAGTCGCACCGCCTGCTGACATTCGCAGCGGGCGGGCGGACAAAGGACCTGCGCACGTGGCCGCAGTCGGTGGCCGTTTGGGGAGAAGCGTGTGGTGGCGGCAGCATTGCAGGGGCCGATGGACTTGCCGGGGTGTTACCACATAGGTCGTCTGGCCCTACCTGAAAGAAGCGGTGTACTTCTCCACTGGGCCGGAGAGGTCTGGCCTGCGGTGTGTGCCACGTGGGGGCCCAGGCCCCGGAACAAAAGAAAGGGGGTGGGGCCTAGAGATTCGGCCCGCGGCGGCGCTCTCCATCTGGGCGGCGAGTGCATCCGCTGTGCCCCGGGCGGCCGTCAGTGAGAACCTTCATTTTAAAAAAAAATAAATAAAGCAATACCCGGCTGGCCAGGAGAATCCCCAGGCGGAGAACACACCAGTGGTTGCCCCGGAAAAGAGGCGTGGCCCAGCGGCAGCCAACAACAAGGGGTGTGGCCCCAGCGCTGGCCTAGCCCCGTGGACAAATAAAAGGGGTGGAGCTCAATTGCTTGAGCTTGATACCGGCGTCGGCAAGGAGTACATCCCGCGTGGGGCGAGTGAGGATAGGACACCCCTCGTGCCCCGGGCCGCATCTGGGTGAAAGAAAAGAGAACTTCCGGAAGAGGGGTGTCATCCAACCCCCACAGTAGTACTCAACAGGGCCCTAGGGTTTGCGGCTCCACCTGGAGTGCCCGTGCGCCCTGGGCAGGAGAAACCAGGAGGCCCCGGTGAAATCAACCAGGGAGCGGGGGAAAAGGGGTCAAGCTACCTGAGGCCCAGGACTGCGGGCATCCCTCAACGCCGGTGACTGCGGCTGGCATCCACCACAATACCAAACATGTCGGACGACGAGGGGGTATGTCGGGGTCAGCTGGCACTGATACCCCATTTCGATGTCCTGGGTGCGCCTGCAAGTCTGGGGGCCCGGTGGGTGGCATGGGTGGAGAACCTGGAGTTATACTTCGCTGCAATGGAGATCAAAGAAGCAGCCAAACGTCCAACACTCCTAAACTCTGCCGGACTGGCCGTTCAGAGGCTGTTTAAGAAATTAAGGCCCCGAGATCAGTCATACGACACAGTCATCGCAGCCCTGAACGAGTATTTCAGACCCATGGTCAACAGGGACTATGAACGGTTCAGGATGAGGTGTGCGAGGCAGGAGGAAGGGGAAAGCCTTGATGCATTCCACGGGAAGGTGCGCGGAATTGCACTCTCCTGTGACCTGGGGAATTTCGAGGAGGAGATCCGGGCGCAGATCATCTATGGCTACAGCTCCACCAAACTGCGCAAGCAGGTTCTGAGGGACCCAGCGCCGACCCTCGATCGAATATTGGAGCTTGGCCGGGCCCAGGAACTGGCGGAGGTGCGGGCCTCGGTCATGGACTCCTCTAGACACCACCTAAAGATGGAGGTTCCCATGCCCCGAGTGAAGGTTGAGGAGGTGGCGGCTGTCGGCAGGTGGCCAGGAGGGAGAGTGATGAGATGGGGAGACTGGCCGAAGAGAGACCCCAATGCCACCATATGTCATCAGTGTGGGTGGTATCTTCCACACCGGCAGGACTGCCCGGCGATAGGACAAATCTGTGGAAGGTGCGGGAAAGGAGATCACTTCACACGAGTGTGTCTCGCTCCAACCCCAGACGGCATGGTGCGGGCATCAGGGGGGAATGAGGCGAAAGGGGGCAAGACCCCCAAGGTGGCGGCGGTCCAGGTGGCGGAGAGTCCTCGAGAAGCACTACATCATATGGGGGAGGTGGAGTACGAAGAGAATATATTCTTCTTGTCCTGCAGCGGCGCCGGGGGCCAGTTTGATCCTGGGATTTTCTGAGTTGGAGGAGCCCATCATAGGGCCCCGCAGTGTGAAGACCGGAACACACCTGTTTGTTTTGCAGTGTCAAAAATGTTTGAGTTTTAGTAGCTTGTAGGTGGTGCACGGACTGGAATGCACCAAATGTTTGCGATGGGTTTTGTTTGATTTTATTTGTTTATAATAATGGAGGGATGTGGTGTGGGGGTCTAGTTGTTTTGTCAACGTGAGCGCCGTGACTGTGTCATGACGCTCACCTGCTCATTTAATAAAAGGGGCTCTGCTGGCGCTGCGAGGGCAGAGCAGCAGAGCCGCAGGAAGTGGCAACTCGTGTCTGTGTGTGTGTGTGTCGAGACAGGTTGTGGGCCTGCCACGTGGTCGTGGCCTTGTGTGCGGCACGGCCCGAGTGCCCTCGGAACCGTGAACGCCGAGGACTGGGGGTGACACCCCCGCACTGTGGAGCCTGTGCCCAGTGACACCGGGCGCCGTAGGGTGCCTCCCTACACGAGACATGCCGGTTGTCTACCGACGTGTCTACGCCATCGGGTGATCCCGACGGCATCTGTGGGCTGCCCCGGAGACTGGAGGCAGCCCACAACACTAAAGACCCCAAAGGTATGGACAAAGCAGCTGTGCTGTGAAGAAAATGTACATAGTTTCGGGCTGCAGAGTTAAGTCTGGACAGCAGGTTTTCTCCAGTTTGTGGTTCCAGTTCAAGTTACAAGGATTGCACGCAGTCAGGTGACAGAAGGATAGATCCTGTAATGCAGTGGTGGTCAGAGGACCCTCACAACCACATGAGAGCAGAAGGGGGTTAGATCAACTCTGACCTTTCGGGACAGGTCAGGTGATGTTCTGGTTGCGACAAAGGACTACAGGGCAGGACACGGGAGTTCCCGCGAAAGACAGCTGTAGAGGTCGTGTCCAAGGAGTCCCACGGTGGAGCAACCACCTTTGACCAGCAGGAATAACCGTTTGGGTTCCAGCAGAGCAGCAGGGTCTCCCCCACTTGTGTCCCAGTGGAGCCCATGGTTCAGCGGCATCTAGAAGAGCAGATACTGCTGCAGCGTCGGAGCTCAGGCAGAATGGCTGTTCGGTTCCTTGTGTGAAAACAATAAAACACAAAGAAAATGGCCAGGTTGCAGGGCTTTGAAAACACTTGGTAGCCATGCTTCTTTTCATGGAGCAAGTATCCACTTTAGAGGTAAAAAGGACACACTGCAAAGCAATCACACAGACAAAGTACATAGCTGCTGCCATCCCGTAACTTGTGAGATACTTGCTGGGTGAGAGAAGTCAGCGAGGTACACAATGGGGCAATTTGGGAAAACCCCTACCCTGTGAGCCTTATAAGCTGCAAGAGTAGTACATCAAAATAATAGCTCATGGAAATCATTACTGACCTCCTCTCAGCCAATCAAGAGTGCAGTCAAGAACTACTTGTATTGACTGCATTCTGAACATTCCCACTTAAAAAGAAGACATGGAAACAATAATGCAATTCTAGGCAAGATGTCTTTCTTCAAGACACTTCTCTAAGAGAACCCTTTTTCACTGAAACATCCTATTGAGCACACCAACGAGAAAGCTAAAACATGGGAAAATGCTTGTACTTTCTTATAGAGGAACGGTTTACTTTTACTTGACCCCTAATGCATGCTAATGTTAAACCCATTCCAGTTTAATCAAGTCTGCAATTGAACTGCTTAACATACGAAGACAAGCTTGTTATTTAAACATTTAAAAATAAAACCACATTTAATTTACTCAGTTGGTCAATTTACTTTCTTATTATTAAACTAACGTTTTTTTTACATCAGCACCAAAGCAATGTATTGTTACTACCATTATGTGCTTATAGCCTTGTAGACCTCAGGAGTGATCGTTATCGCTTGAGATAATGACTCCTCCCCAACTTAAGGCCCTCGGATTCACCTCTGACCATAACTTGGTTGTGTGTCATTATCCCACGATAACGACCCTTCCCCTCAGTCTATAAGGGTATATTAGTTGCAGTATTCTTTGAGGCTTCGCGAAAGCGCCTCACCGTTGACAAAAAACGTCACATCACCCAAAAGCCAGGAACACGAATAGGGGCCGATCTCAGTATCTTCACAAACAAAAAGAAAACCAAATGGGAATTTTGGATCCAACACTCACCAAATTCATTAGCACTGGGCATGTCATACTTCTCATTTTCTATGGTCATACACAACTGTAAGAGTTTAAGGGCTGTGTAACTATTGGTCTGACAAGACGCTTACCTGAAAAATCGAGTGCACATACTCCTCTTTGATGCTGCCCTTTAAGGAGCGATAAACATTTCAGTGTCTGCGTATCCCACACATGAATTGCGGCATCTCGTCCAATCTAAACCAAATAATTTCTATTATTACTGGTTAATACACATCTGCAGTTTATTCAGTAAACAACATTACCCAATACTTTGGCAATTATTTCAACTTTTCACTATGAGCAAATTGACATTAAAAAAAATAAATCACATTCCTTTAAGAAACTATGTATAACATGCAAGGTTTCGAGCAAGTCCAATTAAAATAAAGAGATCATCAAGAAAATGCTTTTTTATTTGTGGGCAGAATGTGGTCTGAAGGTCCAAATAAGAATAAGAAAGACGTGTGTCTATTGTTTGTCCTTATGAACATTTTGTTGAAATTCAAGAACTATACCCAAAAACACAAAACCAGTTTTCCTATCAAATATGAAATGTGTTCTTTGAAATAAATAATGCAATATATTGGCGTACTGCTAGTGGTGTTAGCCTTGTTGTAGACAGAAACTGGAATTGGATAAACTAGTCGGAGTGCGGGAGGAGTGTGTTACCGTGTGTATGCTCTAAACGGAAGTCTTTCCACAGTTGCTGTGTTTGGAGGCAATCCTATCTGCATTCTAAAAACATTCAAAGCAACCGGCTCTTGAGCAAAATGGAGCCAGTGTAGGAGGAGTGAGTTACTGTGTGTTCCCGTAGTACACGGCACGGCAAGGCAAGGCTTGCCCCCTTCCCAAAACGTCGGAAGAACAAAAGAAGAATTTGGAACGCCCTGTAATGAACGAGATAGGAGCTGGAGCTCGCTCGCAGAGGTGTAGCCAAGAAAAGCTACTAAGTGAAGGTAAGGAGGGAGGGGCTACAGACATTGGTACGGGCGAGAGGCCCGACTTAAAATTGAGTGACCCCCAAAATGTGGCGAATGCTTCCATCAAACACCTCTGACCCTGGATCCCGCCCTCCAAAGGCTGCTGCAACCTTTGAAGGGCCTCCAGCTTGCGCTAAACCTGGCCGAAAACTCCATGGTGCCTGTGGCTGCCCAAACTATGACAACCTTAATAGATGGACAGCCAGGTAAAGAGAAGGAGAACGGCAAGACAGAAGGTCCACTGGATTGGCTCCCTAGTGACTGCGCCACTGACGAAAGACCAGGAGATAATGAAAGGAAGGGGGGGGGCCCAATCCAGCGAATTCTCACTGCCCCCGAACTCCCTACAGTGACCATCCCGCTTTCAACAGACGTGGGACTTTGGAAAGGAAAAAAAAATCAATTTTACAACACAAACAGCGCAGCAAAACCCTTTCAGAAAGTAAAACAATCCACCTTTGGCTGTCTCACATCCTGACACAGCCCTGTCTTTGCTCTACTCTTCAATTTCTGATATGCTTGATGCTCTTGCCCCTGTCATGAGGATCCGTATGAAGTCCAAAGCCAAGTGCAATTCCTGGTATGACTCTGACCTAGTTACACTTAAACCTAAGTGTAGGGCAGCTGAGAGGAAATGGAGGACTTCCTATTCATCCTCTGACAAACTGGCCTGTTGCCTGCTACAAAGGCAATACCGACTCTGTCCTCACCAAGAGGAGAGTCCACATTCAAGCTCGTGTCTCTGCGGCATCTAACAACTCGGCCAAACTCTTTAAAATCTGCAAGGAGCTGGCCAACCCTGCTGCAGTCTCTACCCCTCCTGTTGCCTCCCAGGCTCTTTGCAATGCCCTTGCCTCTCACTTCATTAAAAAACCCAGGACATCCTGTCCACCCTCTCCACCCACACCCCTCCTCTTCCCTCTCCATCTGTGCTTGCTGAACCTCCTTTAGCCACCCTCCCACCATCCTTCCCGTCCTTTCCTCTTTTCATCCCTGATGAGGTCGCTAGACAAGTCCGATCTATGAAAGCTTCTTCAAAACAGGTTCATCCATGTTCCTCTAAAACCATCAAGGACCACATTGACACCCTCGCTCCGGCCCTTGCTGATTTTTGTAACCACTCCTTTGCCTCTGGTTCCTTCCCCTCCCCTCTGAAGCACTCCTTTGTGCATCCTCTTCTCAAGAAACCCACAGCTGATCCTTCTTGTCCAGCTAACTATCGCCCAATTTCCATTATTCCCTTTCTTGGCAAACTCCTGGAAAAGTTGGCCATTTCTCATCTTAACCTTCATTCCAATTCTGTTGGCTGTCTCCATGACCACCAGTCTGGCTTTAGAGCTGGCAGAAGCACAGAAACTGCTCTCCTGAACATCCGTTAAGATCTGCTCTCCAACCTTGACTCTAACACTCCCTCTGTCCTCATCCTCCTCGATCTCTCTTCTGCCTTCGACACGGTCAACCATACCATCCTGCTCAACCGTCTCCGTGAAAACCTGGGTATCACTGATCAGGCTCTGGCCTGTCTGACCTATTTCCTCTCAGATCAACCATCCCAGGTCCAACTTGGGCCCTTCCTTTCATCTATCTTCCTCTCTACCTGTGGTGTTCCCCAGGGGTCTAACCTCTCGCCCTGGCTTTTCAACCAATACCTGGCAACTCTCGCCCACTGCATTGCCGCTTTCTGCTCAAATTTCCAGTGCTACGCTGACGACACTCAACTCATTTTCAGGCTGCCCTCTGCCACCTCCTCTCCCTCTCTCATCTCCGATTGCCTAAATGCCATTTAAGATTGGTGTGCCGCCAATGATCTTTGTCTGAATGCCAGCAAGACGGAGATCGTCCTCATCGGCACACCTTCACCATCCTTTCCCCTCACTCTCTGGCCGGCCTCCCTTGGCCCTCCTCCTACTCCCACCTGTGAGGCCAAGAACCTCGGGGTCATCTTGGACTCCACCCTTTCCTTCTCCGCCCACATCTCTGAGGTCTCTAAAAAGTCATATTTTCGACTGCACCTCCTCAGAGGTACTCTGCCTTTCCTCTCCTTCCCCCAGTAGCTCATGGTATCCCAAGCTCTGGTTCTCTCTAGCTTGGACTATTGTAACAGCCTCTTTCTAAATCTTCCTGCCTCTACTCTCCGCCCTCTGCAACTAATCCAGAACAGGACTGAGAGACTTGTCCTTGGCCTCAAGCCCTGGGATTGTATCTCTCAAGCTCTGAAATCTCTCCACTGGCTCCCAGTGGATGCAAGGATTAAATTCAAAACCCTCTGCATTGTCCACAAGGCTTTCTGGGGCCTGGGTCCAAAATACCTTCAGCTGTCCCTCCGCAAATACCTCCCCTCTCGAGTTCTTCGCTCCTCTACCTCCAACTCCCTCAGGGACAGTCGTTTCTCCAAGAAACAAGCTGGGGGGTAGATCTCGGTCTTCGGCTGGGGCCTCCCTATGGAACAGCCTCCCTGCCACTCTAAAACCTGAGGAGAACCATCTCCGGTTCTGAAAGCACCTCAAGACCTTCCTCTTTTCTTATGCCTTCGCTCCCCCTCTCCCCTACTGATCTGTTCTCTCTTGGCACCGTGCACATGGCCACCCTCTGTCCTTCGGGCCCAGGTACCTGCTCACCCTGCCACCCTCCCACACTGCCTCCAGGCCACCCCTTGCACTGGGGTCTGTACCTGTACCCATACAGCCCCCCCCCCCTTTTTCTTCCTGCACTTATCAGACCTACCCTGTCTGCTGCCTTAAATCTAGCACGTGCACATTGCTAGCTGCATTACCACTGTGTGTTGCCTTTATTATTTATTTATTGTTATTTATGTGTTTCTCCTCTGCTTCGCACTTTCCACTTCTCCCCCTTCCATGCACTTTCCCCCTCCCCCTCTCCCATGCACTTACACGTTCTCAATTCCACTAGGCCTAATAAGATCGTTGTTTTGTTCTCCCCTGTTCCCCTCCCTTGCCTTGCCGCGCTCTGAAACACTTGTGTACGAGTGCGAGAGAAATAAAATATCTATCAATCAATCAATTACTGGCACTTTCAACTGAAAACTTTGCAAACTTCACAGCCGGCAAGGGACCTTCTCCAAAAAGGAGATGATCTCTGGGCTACCCCCTCAGACACAGGGCTACTAGCTGGATCTGACCATTGTCTGCCCCAAACGGAGACCCTCCAACAAGATGTGGCCTCTGAATCTAGCTTTGCAATACCAAATCCATCACTGCTTCCCCTAAACTCATGGGGGGGGCAGTAAACCCCTCCTCATACAATGATCCTACTGCAACTCCAGTGCTTACCCAGCTACCCGGTATAACACCTGGAAAAACTCCAATTGAAGACAAAACAAAGAGCACTGAGGGGGCTGATACACAGGGGGAGACGATTTCGGAACTCCAACCCTTCATTTGCATGCCCAGGGGGAGGACCAATCCCCCATAATGAAGCACAGACTTTGATGAGTTGGTGGCACGTAAGACTGGGTCCCTCTCACGGAGCCCCACACAGTCAATTAATGACGCTAATAGAGAAAAAAAGATGCATGCCTGAATCAGAAGACGAAGATCCCAACAAAAAAACAAAAGATCTCATTTGCAACTCCTTCACTGAGATCCCCCTTCCCCAATGGGAAAGATTTTGACAATGGTGGGAATAACAAAAAGCCTCAAGACCCAAAAATATATATATATATATATATATAAATAAATTTTAAAAAATGTGATACACCAACCAGTGACATTGATAGATGAATCAGACGACACAGAAACAGACTGTGAGGATACCCATAGATCTTATGGTCCTCTATGAGAGGGTTATGTGCCCCAAAGTCTAGGAAAAAGTGGCAAGCTGAACAGGTTCACTCTACATCAAGCCCTCACCAAAGTTGGGAGGCCCAATGCACTCAACTTCAAGTGTCAATTGGATCCATGGTCACGATTGCCCTCTCCTCTTTCTTAAATGTATATCAAAATGTAAGCGAAAACTACAAGGACCAATCAACTTTGCTCGCTTTGATGCATTCAAAGCTAATTTTCATAGAGACCTATATCAAGGCCTTGAGGGAAAAAGAGCCAAGGAGAAGGAATCTGAGGGGGTCATAATTAAAGCACTTATTGATTTGATAGAAGATGCCCCTGAAGACAAAAAATCCTTCTTGGACTGTTTCAGGGAAACAATCGCCCTGATGAAAATTCAAGGTGAACCAGGGGTCGTTAATCCTGTAGTGCCAAAGGTGACAACAAATCCTCCCCCTCAAAAGCATCCTTATAATATGGTACCAGAAGAATTTACTCTGGAGAACCCTATTAGATCAAATTGTAAGACAGTCCCAGAAAGGGACTCTGGAAGACCCTCTGGTAGTAAAATATCAACGGTCAAACTGGCACAATGTCCACCAATAAGGGTGAAACCTTCAACACCTCCCTCAAACGACCAATTACCCTGGCAGAGGGCTTCAACAAGAGAACCCACCTCGATGGAAGCTTCTGAAGTACAAAAGGGAAAGAGTGACGTCTTCTCTGTTTTTATAAAGGAGGGCAACAAACCTATAAAATCAGCCAGTAAGACCAAAGGGGCGAAACCTCCAATGGTTAAGAAACCAAAAAATGTTGCCTCAACCAATGATGATAAAGACAGAGGAGCAAAAAACTTTATTCGGAACCTAAGAACTGTAGATTTGACTACACAACTCCATCGGAAACCCCCCTGAAATTCAAATTCAATGAGAAAATTGACCCCCTGTTGGCAACCAAAACTACAAGATCCAGGGATGTTGAATTAGATACCATGTCGGAGGAAGGCACCGAAAACTCTGACATTGAAGAAGACGACGACTTGATGTTGCTCTCGACATATGAAGATTTGGAAGAACAGGAATCACCACCGGTTGCTAAGCAACCCTTGAAGCTTGACAGAAGTGTCTTGATTATAGACCCTGCCACCTTCCAAAAGAATTGCAGAACATTTGAAACACTGGAAAAGAAGAGAACTAAAATAACTGCAATGGGACAAAATAGGGTGGGTCCTAATATTCCAAAAGAGAAAGGAACCAAAAGTGAAAACAAAAAAAGCTGTGACATACAATAGAAACTGGAAAATGGAAAATCGGGAATCTAACTCCAAGCTGACACAACGAGATGCCAAATTGCAGCATAAATTACTCCTGGAACTAGTTTTAAAAGAACATGACGGTCTCATACTAAACCGTGCGAATGTAATGGCCTCATTTTACAATGTCCCTCAACTGAGTGTAATTACATCAGAGGACATAAAGATTGTGACATTCCCTAATGAAAAGGAGTCTGACAGAGTTTTACTGCATATGACAACTTCATCCCTTGCAACTCTCGTGCTTAATACAGCAGATGAACTTAGGGCCCTTGGTTTCGATACAAGGGTAGTAGATGCATTGGATGTTCGAGGCCAGGATTGCCTGTCGAACGCTGTTAAATTCAAACCGAAAGACTACTCATACAGACAAATTCAATAAAACACCAAGGATTCCCCTTCGAAACCAACGAGAGATATTCCCTTTGTTCTACATGGCCCGGATGCCCTGAAAATCACTATCAAAGGTGCTACAGAAGCAACCTACAGGATCTTACAGATGAAATGAAAAAACAAAACGGACAATCAGAGACTGAATACAAAAACCACAAACGAAGAGTCTCGGAGTTGGCTAGCGGGGGCCCTTAATGAACCAACAAGACCCTAAAATGAGAAAGTGGCCACAGGGGTGGATTTCCAATTCGGTTACTGGAAGACCAGCGGGTACTCATCTGATGAGAGCAATTGACAGCAGACTGAATGCTTTGGACATCTTCTGCTTCCAGGAAACCTGGATGTGAGAAACCTCATTGCTAGATGGCTATATAAGCTACCTGAATGTCGCAAAAAAGGGTCTGAAGGGCAGACCGAATTCAGGATTCCACACGCTGATTAAACACGATTTTATGGGCCAGGTAATAAACTGTTTTCATCCAAATTGTCTAATCCAAATTTTGCTAACCAAATCGGCGAGCACCAGGGCAGAGAAAGAGGGAATCTTAATACTGCTCAACGTATCCTGGAACCCACAGGTTAAGGAGTCCAACTCATTCACTGCAGAAATAACAAAATGGATTGACAAACTCAGAGGAATGTATAGATCCCTGGATCGTTATATGCGGCAACTTAAACATAACCTGCCTAACACCAGCTTTGAAGAGACAATCAAAAAAGGAAGAGAAAATTCAAACAAAAAAAAACTCAAGGGCAAAGAAGTGGTGGGAAGAAATGGAAATCAGAGATCTCCAGATGTTGAACGGGCAGGTAAATGTTGATCGAGAAGGTGCAGCAAAATGGCACTCACCACTGGCTACTGCGACATTGGATTACTTTTTTGTTGACTCAAGAGCTTTTTCTAGGGTAGTGTCGTTAGCCATACTTGATACAGAAAAGAGTGATCACAATGTATTGATACTGACCTGTAGAAGACCTAGTCCATCATCGTCCAAAATGGAAACCAGATCACTCTGGTTTCAGACTGTATCGCTGGAACAGAACAGAGGACGACTTTGTATTAACCATAAATCAATGCCAAAATTGATTAACGCCTTACAGGATTGGCACCCAAGTCCAGCGGACGGATTGGATTATGAAGCCTGCCTCACAGGCTTCAGAGAAGGGGCAGGGAAAAATGGTAAGCCATTATTCAAACCTAAGCACCAGTATGATAGAACTATGGCAGAGCGCAATACTCAATTAAGGAAAGATGTTAAAACCTCACTTACCACCCGAGCGAAGGCTTAAAGAATCTAAAAATATTTAACAGAACTTTCGAAACTGGGCGGCTTCTCACAGAGCAATCCTATACCAGATGGACTCCGAAATCATGTTACAAGATGTCCTGTCAAATAACGGAAAGAGCATATGGGCACTTCTGAATGGAAAGGAAGACGTCCGCAGAGATCTTCAAATTAATCCCATACAGGAGTCTGGATGGATTGCACACTTTGAAGCACTATTCACTGAACTATCTTTGAGTGAGCCTTTGCCTTCCCAGGAAGCGTTGGGCCCGTGGGATATTGTTCTAGATGGAACAGAAATAAAAAAACATCACAAAAGTTACTACACCTCGAGCTCCCAGCCCTGACAGAATGACAAACTGTATGCTAAAACTGACTCCCGACCTATGGACGGATTTCTGTATGAGGATCTTTGAGCAAATTTTATCTCTGGGAAGAGTCCCCCCCCCTCTCATGGAAAAGGGCGATGTCGTCCCCATTTTCAAAAGAGGCGATAGGCAGAACCCCAAGAATTACAGGCCTATCACCTTTTTAGACGTCTTGGGGAAAATATTCACTGGTGTATTCTTAAAACGTGTAAAAGAATGGATTAAAACCTCAAAAATGTTTTGATCGGAGACAAACCGGCTTTGTCAGCGGCACAGACTGTGGATTAAACCTGTTAATATACATTTTTCTTAAAGAAAAAACACTAAAAGTAAAAGGGTGCCTGTACGTTGCTGGTGTGGCTATGAAGGCAGCATTTGACTCCATCGACGGAGAGCTCCTATGGTCTAAATTAAGGAATAAGGGTTGCCCACAAGCTCTACTGGTCGCAATAAAAGATCTCTACACGGGAACAACTCTACAAGTCAGACTTAACAAAGAGGGGAGTCTGACAAAAGAAATCAAAACAACTAAGGGCCTCAAACAGGGATGTCCTCTGGCACCAATACTGTATAATTCTTTTATCAGCGATGTGGCAAACGTATTGTAGACTCCTAGGTCTTGTCCCCCAAAAATCAATAATCATCCGGCTGGTTACTCTATGCGGACGATGTAGTTTTGATTGAGTCCTCTGGGCCTGCAAAAGAAACTGGACTCACTGCAAGCATATGTTAGCTTAAACAAACAAAATAAATGCGGATAAGAAGGAAATCCTCCTGATTCAAAATCACAGATCCAGACGAAAAAGACCATTTAAACGGAGGCTGGGAACCACCTCACTAATTTCAACAAACTCCATCAAATATCTGGGGATCTTGATTAGTGCCAGCAGAATCGAGTCTGCATGGATTGCTAATTTAACCTTGAAAACTGACCAATTGACAGCTCAGGCACTTGTGATTAACAGAAAATTCTGAAAATTCTCTCTATTGCCGGTAATTCGATTTTCTAAGAAAGTGGTGCCTGCCTTGACATACGGTTGCGAAACTGGTCTGGGATGGCCTGGGAAAAACTTGAGGGCAGATTTTGGAAAATACTTTTAAGGCTTCCAAAATCTATACCTATAGCAATTGTAAGACACAAGTTGGGTCTAATTTCTATGCATGCGAGAATTATTTGGAAATCCCTTTCGGTCTTTGGTAAATTGAATTCCTGCAATTGCCCTCCACAATATATCACCATCAAGAAAAGGGGTGATGGACACTAGATTGGTCCCTGAATGAATGGTCTGCCAACTGTCAAGAAATACTTGATCAACTTGGGCAATCTGTTAAAACTATCAGAAAACCAGCTAAAGGTCAAGAGACTGCTATGGGCTGCCATAGCTCACGGTCAAAACGCACTGTCAGTGCTAGGGCATTGCCCGCTCTGATGGTGAGAGAGGCTGACAAGGATACCTTCCTGCCCATAGCCTCTAATTTACAGCCTTACTTCTCAGGAGGTGCTGATAATGGGGATGAAGGGTTGGCCAACTTTTTCCTGGCTGGCACCGTGATGGCAGAATCTGGCTTAGTATGTCCCCTTAGACAAAGTGGTGCAGTGTCAGGGGCTTTGTATTTCTTTTCTGGTCTTGAAACCAGAGCGGGAGTAGATAAAGGAGTAGCCAATATCTTAGCTCCAGATACCCATATGGTATCTATAAGAGGGATGGTCGTGACCGTCCTACGTTTTTCCCTGTGCTCATAAAGCACTGACTTTTTCTCTTCAGATGTGACTTGTAACTTGAATAAGTCTGCAGCTTTGCCGATAATGGTATGAAAATATATACGAAATCGTCTGGTGGTGAGGAATCTACTGGAGAGTCTGTCTTTCTAGGTTTTTCAACTATGTAATCATCCCATTCGCTATGAGTGTCAGGATCATGAGTAATCGCCCCTTCCTCAGGGTCTGAAAAATCTCTGAAAGGATCCTCTTGCCAGTCTGAGACCGATGCGGTTGAAGACACAATTGGAGGATCTCGGACAGGTGATCTTGGAGATGGGACCCTTGTCTGTGAAGCACTGAGCATCCTGCTCCTGGATCTGTGAGGAGGCTCTGGTGAATGTGCCCTTTTATGTGGCCTGCTCCTGGAAGGAGACTCTCTAGGTGTGCTATGCAGAGGCGAGATGCTCCTCTGTGGAGGTGTTACCTCTTTCGGTATGGATGACTGATTCTTTTCCATTTGACGTCTTCAATGATCCTTTGCATCGACTCTATGAGAGCTGGATCGTAGGATCGGCAGGTTCCTCCACAGTTGGTTGACAGGGAGGACTGTGTTCCTTGGGGTTGAGAAAAGGATGCACGCCCACAAATTCTGTGTCTGAAAACTCCTCCTGAAGAATCACGTCTGGGATTTTCTGCCATCTCTCCTAAAGGAGAAAGTTGTGCTCCTATTGGTTCATGAGTCTCTAATATAGGAGTCACTGTTTTATCATTGGATGGTTTAACAGTGGCGCCTGTTTTGGGTTTTGTTTTCGTGGATGAAGGAATTGACATTGTCATCGACGGCGTATGCTTCATCGGCGGTGGCTTCGTGGACGATGACTTCGTCGACGAGTGGCTTCGTGGACGATGACTTTGTTCACAGTCGACTGCGTTTATCCGTCGATGGGATCTTCGTGGACGAGAGATTCGTGCACGAGCGATGGGACTCCGTTGACAAATGTTTCGTGGAGGCTGATTTCGACGACTAAATCTTAGTCGTCGATGTCAAGGTTTGAAGTGTCGTCATCGTGGACGATACGTGTTTCGTTGACGGCTTGGTCGTTGATGGGTCTCTATCGCTATGGCTGCTCGTAGAAGGCTTATCCATTGACGATTGCCCCCCCGCCCTTGGGTTTTTTTAAAAAACGCCTGCTTACCTTTGGAGGTGGTTTTTTCCTCGGGATGCCGTTTCTTGTGATCCCTAGAGCCCAAATGGAGTATCTCCACCTTCCTCTTACTTTTGTGAGAGGGAGAGACATTCCTTTCCACTGAAGAGGCCCTTCTCTTAGTTTGCCTCTCAGATGGTTTAGTAGAATGTACAGGAGCTGTCTTGGCAGATTCTTCGAAAGTCCTGCAAATGTCACATTTATTTATATCATGAGTATACAGGAAGTAGATGTATTGCTCACGAGGATCCTTCATGTAGACTAGTTTCTTCATGCACCTTGGGCAGTCCCTGAACAGGGAAGGCTTTTTGGCAGTTGGAAGTTCAGCCATGTTTTGAAGAGGATTTCTCTCAATGAATTTTAGGTGAAAAAGTGTTTTCTGAGCCCAGAAACACAGAGCAGAAAGAGCTTCATCAGGAGATCGCAAAAAGATATATTTTGGGAAAAACAAATATATCTAACAGGAGAAAGATTTCGAAAAGCTCAGAGAGCTGGAGGATTCCCTCTGTCAGACTGCGGTGAAAAATCTGAAGTTGGCTGACTGGGGCGCTGCCTAAACCCTGTCACCTCATTGGTTAGGGCCATAAAGGACCAAAGTGAGGTGGAGGGACTACACAAGTGAATGGATCATAGATCATAATGGTCAATCTACAGTCATATTTCTATGGAAATAATGTATGTATTTAACATTTTTAATAATTATTTAAATCACCGAGGATTCCCGGTCTGCTGACAGGGAATATTTAAGCATCTGAATCTTTGAAAGATCCAATGCTGGAGAAGCCCTTTTCCTCTACATCTGTATTCTTAAGTATTATGTGTTAATGTTAAGGTTAGGAATAAAATTGAGAACTTAGGCTCTTCTTTGTTACCGTTATGTTGTTTATCCTGCATCTAAAAATCCTCATGGTGCTATTTCTCAGCAGGGTGCTCGAGGGCAAATCTGGCAGGTGCTTTGGATCTTGGTGTCAGATGTTTCATTTCATGCATACTCCGGTAATTAGTAGCCAAAAGCGAGACATGCATTACACAAACCAAGCCCATCTCTAACCGCACCAAGAATTCGGGTAACATGTCTCTCCCCCCCCCTGCTTCGCAATCCAACTGTATCAGCTTTCAGTGAAGCCTTTGTCCCCTGACTGCAGCTCTGTGGATAGTCCTGCTATGTTGTGCCTTCATGATGTGCTGTTGTGTCAATCTGAAGCTGGCAATCTGCTCTAATTTCGTACCATCAACCGCTTCTAGGCACCTTACTTGATACTGCTCCCACTTGAACCTAAGGGTCTCCAGGCACCCTGTCTCTGAGCCAGTTCCGCTTCCTGACTGCCATTCTGAATTCAGCTTCTACCATGGGCTTATGCCTAGCCATGTTACCAAGAACTATACACCTGCGTCATGTGTGCCCTATAAACAATCCATAAGAACATCTTTGCTGGAATCGTGTCTTGCCATTACTCTCCTAATAGTAAGAAGGGAACACAACACCTGTAGTTTCATTTTCATAAGCACCGAGATTTTGCTTTGATACTAGTTCATGAGCATGCTCATGGTTTGTATTCTTAAAAATAATTCAATCCAGGTTAGCCAATTTCATGATCCCAATGGTCTAATCCTCCGTTTTATCACAAACTACAAGCATGTGCTTGCAGCTTCTCACCTTCAAAGGATCTGTTCAACACTGATTGTACCCCAATAGATAGAAACTATGCATTTTCTGAGATGTTCAAACCTTATAACTATCCAGGATGACTATAAAGCAAAAATGGATAACATTTAGAAACCCACTTTCCTTGCATCGGAAGATGAAAGACTGGAGTCCTCATGTATTACAATTCCTATGATATATGGGTGAACTGGGGAAAAAAGAATTGACTGTAGTTTTATCAAAAACGGAAAGTGAGTGGAATCTTTATTTTTTCCGACAAATGGTAGGGAGATTTTTTAAGGAGGGATGCACTACTACCTAACCTAATGATGAAACAATAATTCCCACTAACAGGGAAGTTAAATCTCTTTAAAGTTGTAACTATGGCACAGTAGTCAGGCTTAACTCAAGGGAGGACAGAAAGCTGGTAGTGAAGTTCAGTTGGTCCACAGTTAACCAAAATAAAAAAAACAGTGGCATATTGATAAAATATACACTTCATTAATATCACACATAGGAATCATACAAAAATGTCGACCTGGGAACTGCGACGGCCGAAAATGCCGACTTTTTTTCTTTTTAACTCCTCCCTTACACTATATATATGTGGGATCGTTTAGAGTATGATATTAATATGGGAGGGCTGCGGGGGTCTCCCCCCTGCATATATATGTGGTGTAAAGGGTTAAAAAAAAGAAAAAGTCTGCATTTTTGGCCATCGCAGTGATCACATAGATCCTCACACATATAATCTCTAGCAGGTCAACATAGGTATTTTAGTTAGACATGGCACACAATGGAACCAGTGTATGTACAAAAATACGGCAGCAGTGGCCAGCTAATACCCAGTCCACGCATACTACTAGCATAGAAGTCCACCGTCTGGTGATAGGCACTGCTCATATAAGACAAGGAGGGGAAAAGACAAAAAGAGAAGGGAACCCTAGACACCGTAAAATATTGCATTCACTTTGTCATTTTCAAGACGACGCAAGATGACGCAAAATCCCAGTATTGCTAAACCTCCATTACACAGTAACATGTTTGCTACTAATGCACACTATACATTTAATTCTTTATAGTCCTAGATGGTGAAAAAGTTTTAAATGTTCATAACCAAACCCAGAGGGCACCCCAAACGCCTAGAATAGGTTAGATTTACTTCACTAGCTATAAGGACTCAATATGCACCTAGAAAAAGACAATGATACAAAATTGGCCTCACGTGTAGCAAGGTAACAAGGCATTTCCATGGGCAGGAGCATAATACAGGACTTTAAAAATGGCAGATAAAAGCAGTACAAGCTAGAATTCTAGTCTTTGGTCTTAAAACTCAAAAGACCCAGTTGGGAACCTGTAAAAGAATCAATGAAAGGTCACATCTGACGTACATCAGACGTTTTAGATTTCCTCGTAGAAATGACAGTACACTTGTTCGTTATTTGGCTGGGGAGACGGGCAGTGATCAAGATGAATATATTGCCCAGGTTAATGTACATAATTCCAAAACATCCCGATGGTGACTCTTGCAGCAAAAAACTGGGGACTACTGTAGTCCATCATAGAGTTCATATGGGGAGGAGCCAGGGCACGAATAAGCAAGAGAAGGATGTTAGCAACCAAAGCTAGGGGTGAACTCCCGTGCTCTGATATCCTAAATTACTATCTAGCAGCCAAAATAAGGGTAATAGCGGAATGGCAGCAACCAGAGATGGAGAAACATTGGCTCTTCATAGAGCAGGCCACAGCGGGGCAACATCTCTGGAAGCAGCCCTAGATGACCAAGCATCAGAGGGCCAAGGAGTTGTACCTAAATGTAATCTTCAGTGGCACAATGATAACGTGGGATATGGTGGACAAAAAGGGTAATTTTATAAAATTCCTGTCACCATTCACGCTGATACATGGCAATGACCGCTTGTGCCCTTCCCCTCTGAAGTGCAAAGGACGAGAATGCTCGTCCTTTTTGCATAGACTTGCATAATAGCCTAGCAGTTATTAAGGATAGACGATTTGATATATGGCAAACGCAGGGATGTAGGAAAGTAGGAGACCTAGCAAAGGGGGGTGAGATAAAATAATTTGAAAAGTGTAAGGAGTCCTTTGGTTTAGAGGAAGGGGACAGGTTTAGATACCAGCAGTAGAAACATTGGCTGTATGATCCCACCATGAAATTTGGAGCTACAAGGCCGCTCGCATCGTTTGAGAAAACACTACAGGAGGCCGGTAGTGTTAGGCAAGATTTCCCTCCATTTGTGAACCCCCCCCAAACGTTTTACCTTTGTTTGGCTTACCTAATCTGACTTTTACCAGTGGAGCACAGCCTTCAGCTGCCCTCCTCTGGGCTTTTGCTAATTTGTTATGGGGGCTGTCAGTAGTGGGAAACTAGGATTGCCTAAGTCTTTGACTATGTTGCCATTTCTTGGTGACTTTTTATCTATGAGCCAAGTGCCTTACAGTACCGCTCATAGGGGTCCTTTTGTTTTAAGGCCCTAGCCAACCTCTAAAAGTGAACTGCTGCCACCAGTTCGTCCTAGGTACACTTGTACAAACACCTAAAAATCCTTAAAGTATTTTTTTTTTTTTAAACTTTGGTTTTATTGGCAGTTTTTAGAAGAAAAATACAGACGGCAACGCTGGGAGCGTTTTAGTTATCACTTTTAACATTGTCATCAAACCCCCAGGTTCCCCCTCCCCCCTCTCACCCCTCCCCAACTCCACCCCTCCCCCCAGATCAGTGTCTCATCAAAAGTCGAACCGCTGGAGCGGTCGTCGTTGCTCATTGTTCATTGCCACAGAGATATGCTATACTCTCGCGTCCAAATTGACTGGGTCAGATCCGCTGTCTCCCGGGTCCTGGGCTACTCCGTCATCCCTGAGTAAAGCATTCCAGTCCCCCCCCACCATCCTGCCAGAGTGTTCTCATATTGTCAGTGGGGGTCCCATCCCCATGCCCCGTGGACCCCATACCAGTTAGCCTGAAAGGTGCTCAATTCGTTATTTACCATGGCCGTCAGTTTGTCCATTAAGAACATGTTTTTGAGTTTCTTAAGCCAGTCTTCTTTAGATGGGGTCTCTGGGCTCTTCCACCTTTGTGCCAGGGCCACTCTGCCCGCTCGCAACATCGTCTCCCACATTCTTGGGTACCTATACAGTTCGGTGTCCTCCGGGGGGAGGCCCAGCAACATCGTTAGGGGGTTGAGTGGGATTAGTTCCTCGGTGACCTCGGCCATCCACCCCCGTACCTTCTCCCAGAACCCCTGCACCTTGGGGCAGAACCACCACATATGACCCCTCGACCCCACTTGGCCACAACCCCTTGGGCATCTGGGGGACACTCCCGAAAACATCTTGGACAGTTTCAACGGGTCCCTGTGCCAGCCCTGTAGAATCTTGAAGTTGTGCTCCATGTCCGATGTAAATAGGTTCCCGTGAAATGCTATCTTAAAGACTTTGGACCACGCCTCCTCTGTGAGTGGTTCTCCTGCCAGGTCGTCCCAAAACCTTTGAAACCCTCTTCTCCCCTCCAAGTTAACAGTGTTCAGTATTTGATATATTTTGGAGACCGCCCCCTTCCTTGACGTGGCCGTGTCCAGGAACTTTTCAAAGGGGGTCAGCTGTCTCCGTAGGTTCTGGCCCCATGTTTGGTCACAAAGGATGCCTTTCAGGCGCAGATATTCAAAGATTGAAAGGGACTCCCGCCCAAGTGCATCTCGCAGGGCCTCGTAATCGAGGAACTCGCCCTCTTTGAACAGTTGTCCCGCCCATTCCAAACCCCCATCCGACCAGGACTGGGCACTCCTGAATCCCCTGCTACCTAGTTTGAGCGGGTGGCCCCAGAGCGAAGACATTGGAGAGGGCCACGTCGTGAGGTATGAGGTTGTGGGTCCCTCCCTCCAGATTGTCCAGAGTATTCCCAGGGTTGGGTGGGCTTTCAGTTTGCTAGGGATGAGTCTACGCGGCAGCCACAGGAGGTCGCGCACTTTCAGAGGGTGGGCGTCCATGTCCTCCAGGTATGACCAGTAGGTGCCCATCCCCTCCTTCATGTGCTCCAGCAAGACCCGCAGCTGGGCGGCCCGATAGTAAAGGAGATAGTCCGGTAGTCCGAACCCGCCCTCCTCTCTGGGTAATGTTAGGGTGGCCTTTCCTATCCTCGGGGCCCTCCCTTGCCATACAAACTCGCGGATTGCTTTTTGTAGATCACGAAGCAGCTGGGCGGGGACCTCCGTTGGGAGCGCGGTGAACAAATATAGTAATCTCGGCAGTACGTTCATCTTTATCGCTGTCATGCGCCCATACCAGGACAGAATCATACCACCCCATCTCCTCAAGTCAGACGTGACCCCCGCCATGATAGGCCCATAGTTCACCGGGAATCTCTAGTCAGGGTCACCCCCAAGTACCTAATGGAATCCTTCCCCACCGTAATCCCCGCACACCTATCCCGGGGGTCCAACCACGGGTCCTGGACCCTCATGGGTAGGAGCTTTGACTTTGCTGCATTTATTTTTAGTCCTGAGAACTGCCCGAAGGCTGTCATCAGACGCAGGAGGGGGGGGAGCGAGGAGCTAGGCTCCACCAAGTACGCTAGGATATCGTCAGCGAACAGGGAGAGCTTGAACTCTACTTCTCCCCTTTTGATCCCTTTGATGTCGGGGTGGGCCCGGACTGCTATGGCCAGAGGTTCCATCGTCAGGACGTAGATTAACGGAGAGAGTGGGCACCCCTGTCGTGTTCCCCTCGTGAGGGGGAATGAATCGGAAAGCTCCCCGTTCACCTGTACTCTCGCTGTTGGGGCTCCATAGTGGGCGGAGACCCAGGTCCTGACGTGAGGCCCAAAGCCCATTCGACGGAGGAGGAGTTGCATGTACCTCCACTCGACCCTGTCGAATGCCTTCTCTGAGTCCAAGGAAAGCAGACTAGCCTCTAGATCTGATTCCTGGGCATAGTGGATTAGGTCTATAGTCTTCCTGATATTATCCGAGCCCTGCCTGCCCCTCACGAACCCCACTTGATCCCTGTGTACTAGCTTGGGCATTATCCCCTCCAACCGTTTACCCATCACCTTAGCTAGGATCTTAACATCTATATTTAGAAGAGAGATCGGACGGTAGGAGGAGCAGTCAGTGGGGTCTTTTCCTTCCTTGGGCAATACCACTATGATGGCTCTCATCATCGTTTCCGGCAGGGAGCCCCCCTCCAGTACTGCATTGAACACCCTCGCCAGGTGTGTGGCCAAAATGGACCGGAACCTCTTGTAGAAGTATACTGAGAACCCATCTTCCCCCGGGGACGTTCCCGCCTTCATCCCGCTGATTGCATTCTCCACCTCCTCCTCTGTAACCCCGCCCTCGAGACCTTCTGCCATTTCGCCTGTCAGGGACGGGATCTGGATGGAGTCCAGGAACTCCTCAATCTGAGTGTCTTCCCCGGCATATTCTGACAAATATAGTTGTTCATAGTAACGTCGAAAAGCCGCTCCTATGTCTGGAGTGCTATGGTCCAATGAGCCCCGTTCGTTCCTGATTGCCCTCACCATTCTGCTTCTCTGGACCTCTCTGAGCTTCCAGGCCAGAATTTTATCGGCTCTGTCCCCCTTCTCGTAGTACTTTTGTTTCACTAGCTGGAGATTGCGCTCCGTTTTGTGCAACAAGAGATCTTTCAATTGAAGTTTATAATTTTCTAGGGCAGTGATCTGTTCCATAGCCAAGGGTGCCTCCGGGGGGCCTCCCGGCTGGAGCTGTGCGATCTTTCCCCTAAGGGATTTTTCTTGGGCCTCCCTCTCCCTTTTTTTCTGAGCCCCCATTCTTATGAGAACCCCGCGTAAGGTCGCCTTGAAGGCGTCCCACAACACATGCGCACCCACCTCGCCATTGTCGTTCAGCTCGAAGTATTCCGAAATGGCGTCCTGCACTTCCTGCGCCAGGACTTCGTCCTTCAGCAGGGAGTCGTTGCACTTCCATCGCCCTTTTCTGCCACCTCGCCATTCCCCTATAATGGTGGTACGGACCAGGTGATGGTCGGACCAAGGGACCGGGTCAACCTCATAGCCAGAGACGTATGGGCGCAGGGGCTCGTCTACCAGGATGTAGTCTATTCGGGAGCATGATGTGTGGATTGCAGAATAGTATGTGAAGGAGGGGTGTTCTGCCCTGGGGGTCGGAATGGTGTCCACCAGGCCCAGCTCTGAATTGACCCTTTGGAAAGAGCGGGCCATAATTTCATCTGCAGCCCTGGTGGGTTGGGATTCCAAGCGTTTCCTATCAACTTTCGGGTCCAGGACCATGTTAAAGTCCCCCCCCCACCACCATCATCCCGCGTACGAATAATTTCAATCTGTTCTTCACTCCCTCCCAAAATTGCGCCTGGCCTTCATTGGGGCTGTACACAACTGCAAGTGTTAAGGGGGAGCCCCGCAGGGAGCCCCTCGTCAACAGGTACCGACCCTCTGGGTCTTTCAGTGAGGCTTCTACTTCAAAGCCAATGTCCCTCGCTAGCACTATGGCCACCCCCCTTTTCTTGGTCTTGTGAGAGGCGCTGAGGACTTCCCCAATCCCCCCCCCCGTAGCCTCGGTTCTTTCCCCCTTGCCCAGTGCGTCTCCTGAAGGAAAAGCACATCTAATTTAGCCCTCCTGAATTCCCTACAGACCAGGGATCTTTTGGTGGGGGTGTTCAGCCCCCTCACGTTTAGGGAGCCCACGCCCAGGGTAGGCAGATCATCAGCCATTGTCTAAGATTAACCAGCTACAGGATAGCTGATTCATGGCACTTTCCTTGTCCAGCTCTTTTCGTGTTATCCTCTGATCCCCCGTTGCCCTTCCCCTCCCTCCCCCCCAGGTGGGCCTTAAACCTGTCCCCAACTGCGCCCTGGTCCCCCCTGTGAACGTAACCACATCAACAAACCCCTTAACCCCCTCCCCCCACCCCGGCGTCCAGCCAAACAGTTCTACCATTGTTGGTAACTGGCCGGACCACCAGCCTACCGCCTCCTGCTGGGTGAATGTCCAAATGAAAACCTCCTTGAGCCCCCCCTCCCCTCCCCTCCCCCCCCAATGCAACTCTCATACTTGCTGTTCCAGGAGGATCCACATAAATTCGGACCCCATGGCCCTGGAGTTCGGCTCGTCTTCGGGCCGGAACAGATGAGTCCCCGTGGTGAGATCTTTACACAGTTCCCCCGAGACTGTTGTCGCCCGCAGTGAGATGCTTCAGCTCCCTCCCTCGCCCGGGCCCGAAAGTCCCGCTCCACCCTGGCCGGGCTCCGTGTCATTCCTGTCCGTCGATGGGGACGGTGGGTTCAATTTTTTAAATTTCGGTGGCCTGTCTTCTTTCTACTCTCTCCTCGTGACCTGCGCGCGCTGGCTTCGTCCGCGGCGAACCCGGAGGGTTCCCTCCGCGGGGTCGGGTTTATTGCGTACTCCTGTATGGCTCTCCTTATATCCTCCTCTGTAATCAGGTTCACTCGTTGGCCTTCGTATTCGAACGTGAGGGAAAAGGGGTACCCCCATCTGTAGCGCACCCCCTTCGTTTTCAGCATCTGGGTCAGCGGACGACACATCCTACGTTTGGCCAGCGTGTATGATGAGAGGTCCTGGAAAATGGACACCTGTGCGTCGTTGTAGGATATCTCTCGGGACTTCCTGCCCTCCTCTAGAACCTTCGCTTTCTCAGTGTAATAGTGGAAGCGGACCAGAATTGACCGGGGGCCCTCAGCTCTTCCCCCCCGCTCTATGGATCCGATCAAACGTCGGTTCGGTCGTCATCTCATCCGAGAAGAGGAGGGTGATGATGTCCCTCACCACCCGGGTCAGGTCTCTTTCCGTCTCCCCCTCCGACTCCGGCACCCCAAAGATTCTGAGGTTGTTCCTCCGCTCCCTGTTTTCAAAGTCGTCCATTTGTCTTGCCTTCTCCTCGTCTCTCTTTTCCAGGGCCGTTAGTCTCAGGGTCGTGTCCAGCTCCTGGGTCGCTGCTGAGGACTGGTTGGACTCTAATTGTGACAGTCTATCCTCGACTTTGTCCACTCTGCGGTCCATGTTTTCCATTTTCTGGGCAATGTCTGCCCGCATGTCCCTAATCTCCTGCAGGACCGAGGCAAAGCCCTTTTCCATGGTGAGGGCGGGCAGAGGTGGGGTCTCGGATTGGGACATGCCGGTCCGTCGGTCCGGGTCGCTGTTCTCCCTTCTGGCGTCCTGATAGCGGTACTCCTGGAGGGTATGGCGCCAACTCATTCGGTCCTCCTACTTCTCCCCTCTGCTGGTGCGCCCCAAGGGGCAAGGGACAGAGCCCGGTCGGGGAGCGCGCTCTCTCTCCTTCTGGTATGGCCCTCCGTGGGGGGCCTCCCGTGGGCGGGCACACGCCCCACCAGACCTCTGGTGGGGGCCTCACACCCCCTCCCCCCCTTGTGTCCTCTGTCTTTGGTCAGCAGTTCTTAGGGTGGGGGGGGGAGCGGCTATGGATGTCCGGTAGCGGTCTGATGGAGGGCTCTCAGGCGTGATTCCTCCAGTGAGAGCCCCCAGGCGGGCACTCGCCCTGGGAAAGAACCCAGGGGCCACCACCTGGGGAAGTGATGTGCTCAAGGATACTCTCCTCCAAATGTTCTGTTTCAATTTTAGAACTGAAAACTTCTTTCCCCTGTTTTTTTTCTTTTTTTCTTTTTCTTTTGGCTCGGCGGGGGGGGGGCGGGGCCGTCTCGCCCCCCGTGCCCTCCGATGCACCCTGCTATGGGTCCTCTGGGGTCCTTGAGGGTTGCGTGGGGACTGGGGCGCGGGCCCCCCCCACCTACCTTGGCTCTGAGTTCGGGAGCGCAGGCAGGCCGCCTTTCCTTAAGCGGGTCGCGGCCCGCATATCATCCAGGTCCTCCACGGGGACTTCCCCTCCGCGCCGGTTCCTTTCTCCTGTGCTGCGGGGGTGTCGCCGGCGGGTCCTCTGCCGGGGCGCCGGCACGCTCTGTGATCGGGGTGATGAGGGGGTCGGGCGCACCAGCGAGTCCGGGGCGCCCGCGCACACCACCTCCTCCCTTGATGGTCAGGACTCTGCCTGGGGCTCTCCGGGGCTCCTCCCTTCGGGCCGCAGAGCTCGCTCTCGGGCTCCCGGAGGTCCCCAGATGCCGCTCTTTCGCCCCGGGGGGCACCCGAGGTTCACGGGCTCCGCGGACCGCAAATGTCCCGTGAGGGGGTTGCGGGGGGGGGGGCTCAGTCCCTCTGCGCAGCCCAGCTACGGCGGGAGCAGCGTATTCAGGCTGCCATTGCCTGTGCGCCCCCTGGTGGCCTCCCTTAAAGTATTTTTACTGCGTTTTTAAAGACCATGCCGCGTTTACCGCTGTGAGCGGTGCTGAAAATGGCTATGCCACTAAGTTCTTTTGTTCTGTCCTTAGGCCATTTTGTCCCTTTGCCTTCAACCAGGTCAAGACCCGGGTATTCCTTATTTGGGAATGCAGCCTCCCTCGAAAACCGCATCTTTTGCGGGCTCCTCCATGTCACTTGTGCTAGTGCTGTGAGAAACCAAACAGTGTCTCACTGACTAGTCCCTTTGGATCTGTCATCCAGGTGGCCGGGGCATGGCCATCGCCATTGCGGGAGGATCACCTGGATGGTGGGGTCCCTGGGGATTGGGGCATGCAGAGGAGAGACGCGGTATCCCTGTACCCATTGCCATGTATCCCCCCCTTTCCTACACACACACACACTCTACATGGACAAAGCGCTTCAGGGAAAGACAGACTCACACAACCAGTCCCCAACATCAGAATTGGGCACTTAACCTTAATGACTTAAACCAGAATCCTGTTACCTTGCCCCAGTGGGATAAAGGGAAGAGCATGAGAGCACCCAGAGAGCAAGACGAGAAGGGCAACCGAAGCGAGCAAGACCAGCAGAACGGAAGGGCAGGAAATCCCGGGAAGGCAACGCAAATATGGAAGCAGAGCAGGCGGGACCAAGAGGCGAACGAAAGGCTGTGGTCCTACCAGCTGCAAAGTCAAAGTTGCTACAGAATCCAAAAGGGACAACTCCCTGCTGCCACTGCAGAAGGTCATGGCGGTACATCCTTCATGTACAGCGTACGGACTTGAAAGGAGGCGAGCCACTGTGGGCCAAAAGCATTGACTGAACATAGACCTTGATAAGCTGCATCAGCCACTGCCGGTGAGTGAAAGAGGCTGGCTTGTGTTGGTGAAGAGGACTTTAACATTTGAAGTGCTCGTTAGGTTGTTGTGAAACTGCGAGCGAAAGCACATTGTAGCAAGAACGAAGAATGCAGAGAGAAGCCGCAAGAGAAAATAACTAAGAAAGGAGGCGAATAGTCAAAGTGGTCATACGAGGAGAAAGTCAAGGGTACAAACCACCTCGTACAATCGAAAATCTTTGACAAGAAGTGAAAGGAACTGCAGATACCAGAAGGCCTCGGGAGGGGAGGCCGGTATAAACCTTTGAACTGTATCCAGTATTGTGGGTTGCGCACAGAATGGCACCTGTGAGAAAGAGAAGCTTGATTGTGAAAAGTAAATGCACTTGATACAATATAACAAAGTGGCCCAGCGAGACGCGATCGCCTATCGGAAGTTTCTGTATCTAACTGGCAAGCATGTTAAAGTTAGAGCTTGAAAGATTGCAAGGAAACAAGTGTGATGCTGATGGTTGGAATACTCGCGCCCGATCGAAGGAAGCCAGAACCGTCTGTCGAGGATGGTCTGAACCCAGAGGAGGGGGACCTGAGTGAACTGGTGAAAGTGAACAGAATATTTGTTTAAAAAGACATTAAGAGTTCCTGAATGCTGTAAGCTAATGAAACTGGTAAAGTTAACTGAACTGTGATTTGAAGGCTACAGTGAACCCGACGGAGGGATGCCAAGTGAAAGCAAGGGAAGGTGAATCCCGCATTTTGATAAAGTGACTAACAGTGCGGTAAAGACGAAGGTGAACCCAACTAAGGGGTATCACGAGAAAGCTGCAGAAGAGGGGAATCCCGCATGGTGAGAGCTCGGAAAAAAAGTCTTGCGCTGCCAGGCAAAAGACATTGATTCGAGGAATCCTGCCTTTTCGGGAGAAATGGCTTCCTGATGCCTATAGACTCAAGGGATGCTCACAGTCATGCCACTGTTCCGCCTTGTTCCATGATGCAACGTGGGGTAGGGAGTGTATTAGTTCAGCAGTCCTGAACTACCGAAACCGTTTGACATTTTAGTTTGCATTACACTCTTTTGTTATATATATACCATTGTCCTGCACCATTTTGTTATATAGAGTAAGGATTTGGCAATAGTATTTTTAGTATAGGCCATTTTGTTTTGGCATGACATCACTAGGACAGCGTTTTCCTTACTTTGATGGTCGTAGCTTGCTCCCATCTTAGATTTAGGTTTAGATTAGGCGTTTTTGTTTGTTTGTTTTATTGATTTATAAAGCGCACCTCACCCTGGTTTATCTGGGCGCATTACAAGATAGCTTAAGAACATGGTGGTTACATACAGATGATAATACATGAGAGATATATACAAATAATGGAAGTAGTTAATATGAACATGACATGAGCAAGCATCACAAAAAGTGGAAGCTATAAACATACATCTGGGGAACATTTGGGATAAGAGCTTAGTAGAGCGTGAGTGGTGTTTGTTGGATTCTGGAACTCTGAGCAGTTAAGATTGTTGTTAGATTCTCACCCTTATACTGTTCAATAAACACCCTTGGATTTTACTCCTTGTGTCTGTTGTGCTTCTGATAACCATGCCTTCCTTAGAGTGCCCAGGCAGAGATGTGCAACTGTCTGGTCCCAATCCACACTACTGGTGCCAGTATGTCTGGTAGGCCTGAATAACGAACAACCATGGGCCATGATTGCACCACGCCTGGCGTGCATGCAAGGGAGCAGATCTTCCACTGGCTATCCCAGATTCTGAGCGCGAAATGAATATTGGATAAGAGAAGGGGCTCTGCATCCATTCCAGGTTGATCACCGAAAGTTCACACCGAATTACAGAAGGAATCAAGTATCCTGAACTAAAGAGCAGACTCGTGGAGCTGCCATAGACGTGCTGGAAGGTTTAGCACCCTGACCCTGCTTTTATCCTGTCGGACCCCTGCTTTTGTATCCTACCAAGAAGGCCTGCAAGGGTGCTTCGACCCTTAGGAGTAGTGGGACCAACTACTCTCTGCACCTCCCGTTTACCCTCACAAAGAGCCTCTTCGGAAGTGTTCCTGGACCATCCAGAGAACTGACCAGCTCGAACCCGGGTTATCATACAGGAGCGCCACCATCCGAAGTTGAGACTGGCAATCGGTTACTTATGGTTCTGGGCCCTTTCCCGCCAGACCTCATGGTTCTGGATCCTCTGGGCTACAATTTATGAAGAGTGCGCCACGTGCAAGCATTTGCAATCCCTGTGTTGCCTCGCTGTAGTGACTGTCGCTGCTGCAGACCCACCCCTTTATCCCCCACCTGTATCCTGAGACATGCTGCACCAAACTACCCTTCTCCCTTCTTCAAGAGCTGAGAAAAGGCAATTGTCCTGCCACAGGTGATCGTCCCATCCCACAGCCGCTGAGAGCCGGAGTAACTTAACTGTAGGGGTGAAACCTACTAGGGAGCTGGACTAGACTGGCAAAGTTTGGCCCGGACTGTGTCAAAGATCAGTGAGTACTTGCATCACTTACCGGTGGCCCCATGGCACATGCATCTGTTTTACGCACGAGAATCCCGGAAAAGTCTATCTGAAAGGTTAAACCCTACATATCCAAAACACTTTAGGGGAGGTAAGAGGATTTTTAGCTCTGTTCCTAGCACATCCTCAACAATTTAGGCGAAGCCTTCAACAAAAAACGTTAAGGGGCTTGTTGGTTCCCTTAGCGATATGTGTCCCGATGCTTAGAGCATTAGTCAACGATTCCAAATCAGATTCCAAACAAGTTTTGCAAAAATATATTTCTTTTATTAATTATTACTCAGAGCTAAAAATGTGTTCGCAATGTTAACAAATATTAAAAATGATTCAAAATCCAATTCTCTGGAGAAAGTGCAAATGCAGGTAATACGTAACCCTAAGGTTAAAGAAGTAAACCGGCAGAGTGAACACTAAACAAACGAAAAAGAGAACGATAGATTGTGTGTAAACCAGGGGTGAGCCGAAAATTAGGGTCACTCCAAAGTAGTGCAAATACCACCAAAATAGACTTGTTTCACACTACATTAATTCCAATCTCAATTCAGGCATACTCATTCTCTCATCACATTCCCAACATGTTTCTTTCTGATTGTGTGTGTATAAACAGTGTAAACAGAAATTCATCAGAGGTAGTCTACCAAAACAAACAACCTACAAAATTATTATACAGGGTACAATATTTTCTAATTTCATCCACAAGAATAATGCAAATTCAACACTTGCAGGAAAGCCAACTTTTGAGTATATTGGCTTCACGCAAACCTTGTGAGATTAAATCATCCAAATTTTACAAATCCTTTAAGTGGTCCATGATTCGTTAAAGGCCCAACAGCAAAAGGGACTCCATATTCTTAAGTAAGATGGTTCAAGAAGCAATCTGTAGATCAAACTCCTTAGGTTCACAGTTCTGGATCCTATACGTCCAAGGTCAAGCACCAGAACACGTTGGCCTGGCTAATTTTCAGACGTTCCTAACGTGTATAGAAACGCAGAACCGGTCAGCGTAGTACCTTTCTGATTTTGCACGGCCGTGTTTGTTTCGCGTTCAGTTAAGCAAGATGTTGTCCAGCATTGATCGCCCCATAGTGTTGCTTGGGGTGATATTAATCATAAGCGGAGATGCGATAATGATTCCTTGCTTCCAAATTGCTAGTTTGAAGTGAGAGGAAGTACTCTTAATGAGTCATGGCTGAGACGGGTCTACAGGAGTATAGCCAGGTTGCTCCTACGGGGTAAGTGCGCTTTATGCTTCGTTTTGACCGCAACTACCAGCCTCCATATTTCGGAGTGTCGTATGCTTCCAGTGTTCCCCGTCAGTGCTCCTGGTTCCGTTGCCTACAAGGAGTAGGGCATTATTCTTCATCGCCTCAACCACCCTTTACAGCCTCAGCTCCCTGAAGACAACCCGCTTTTCGCTTTATGCACGACCGCACGTTGTTAACTCACGGCTATACATTTGAGCATAAGGCTCCTCACTTATGGCTGGACTGCATAAGATAGGGATTGACTTCGAAGAACGGCCTAATGTGGGATGGGCTGCAGGTACAAATCAGTTTAATCAAAGCTATGGTGCTGGCTTCAAAGCTGGCAAAGACCTCAAAGTGGGGTAAGAAGGAACGGCCTTCATTGCGCCAGTGGCTGCAAAGACTTTGGGAAATTGCGGCTATGGAAAAGCTGCCGGCTCTGGATAGGGGCACAGCAACAACTTATGGTGCAGTATGGGGACCCCTAATTCAGCACCTGAGCTCTACAAAACTGAACTGCATCAAGCCAAGAGCTATGCATGCGATCTTCCAGGGAGTGACTGATGGGTCAGTATGAGTGGGGAACACTGAGCAGTGCTACAGGTAAAAAGGACTCAATCCTGGAGTTGGGTGGGGCGGAGGGGGGTGTGGGGGGGTGTAGAGGGGTTGTCTGGAGTTGATGTAAATAAATAAGACAATACAAAGTCCTGACAAAGGGAGATCTGTGGTTTATGTGAAAAGCCAGGTAAGTCCCAGTTCTATCCCAGATGTGCAGAGAGGAAAGCAACCTACACTAGGGGAAGCCAGAGAAGACCCTCTTGAAGTGATCCAGTGCCATGTTCGAGATACAGCATGCGTAGGGAGAAGGGATGCAGAACAGGATTCAAGCTCATGAAAACGAATTACAAAATGTAATTGACCAAACGTACAGAACCCTCATCGCAGATCATGGGCATACCTGGGGTATCTTTCTTGAATAAACTACCAATCCAGGATTGAGAGGAGGGAACTCACTGAGTAAAATGTTATCCGTTGCAGGCGATATGCAGAATCCATCATCCACGTACGCACTTAAACCCTGGACCAAAGAGCATGTAGGCCCAAAGGAAGAACAATTGGCCTACCTAGGAGTGGGACCCACAAGCCAGAAGTGTGAGTAATGGTGGAGAGGACCCCAAAAGGATTGTAGAACAGTACCAGGCTGGTTGTGTAGGCACGAATGACAAAGGGCGGCAGCCCACTAGCAGAAGACGGTCCCACAAAGATCATCAGTTGGAGTGACCCAGGATTGCCCAGATGAGAAGATGAGGCGGGGTAGTGGAGTCCCACCACCCTTCCAGGTGAAGAAAGCTTCCAACAGCAAAAAACGGGAAGCAGTGGGGAAAATGGTCCAGAAACGTTTGCAGCCTGATCTAGCCAACAAGGAGAACCCCTGGAGAGTATGAGGACATCCTGGAAGGACATTGGAAGGAAGGCATGGTATCGAGCAGTAGACACAGACACAATGGATGCAAGTTTCGAAAACCTGTATTTACTAATTTGATTGGGATGGTAGAATTCCTAACTGGTCCTAACTCTAAAATGGGAGTAATCTCAACAATAACAAATACGTCCAAGTCAGTCTGGTCAAAATAAAAAGGCCTATGCTAAGAAAACCTAACCTTTCCCTCCTACTCAAGATAATACATGCGTTAAGGGAATACAAAAAGGACAAATAGTGTCTCAAAAACAAATGTCAGAATGGCTTCAGTACTAACTCCCTTCCCCAGGTTCAACCCTGCGGAGTCTAGAGCCTCTCTTAATTAACAAACACTAGGTGGATGGCACAGTTCCAACAGTCTTGCACACTTTGGCTTACTGGTACAATTCAACAGTTCTTAGGCTTTCAACTTCTGGTAGTTCAATCACTTCCTTAGGCTGTCCCCGCCTTGCCATCAATACTCCGTTCATAGGCTCTCAATTTCTCACAGTTCTGCACAGGCTTCCCTCTGCCGGGCTCGAGCCAGTCTTGTTCTTCATGAGGGATTTCCTTCCCCACTTTTTTATCTAAGATATCTTTCACTGTCGAAGACTTTCAAAACTGCAAGGAATTTACATGAACCTCTGCATGACCACTTCGACCTCTCTGAATAATCCTTTAATTCACAATTTTCTCTTGTAACACCAATGCCTCTTGGTACTTGTAATTCTTATTCTCTTTCACTTGCCTTCTTGGCCTTCTCCAAAGTTATTATATTTTACTTTGGCCCTCTTGGCATTTTTCACAATTCACATATTTCATTTTCCTCTTATTCAGCTTTCTTTCTTTGATCTCGGCTTCTAATATCTTTCAAAAGTTCATAATATTTCAGAGACTTTTGAATGTGCAACTTCCTCTCGCAGGACCACTGTGCTACTTTGTATCCTTTTCTTTTAACAATTGTTCTCTTCATTCGGGTTTTATCGGCACATGCGTAACCCTCAACTTTCAAATCACTGTCACTTTCCCTTTAACATCAACCAGACTTTTGTTGCCCTCGATAACTCACCGGTTGTGTTAAATGAGTCGCTTTCCTCTTTTGCCTGCAGCTCAAGTCTGTTACCAACACCTCCTCTGCTCATCCCCAACTCGGCCGTTCACCCGGGAGGGTCGCAAGCCGTTTCCTGGCAACTTGAAGGTTTCTTTCCTCCACTGGCTTGGCTCTGCTATTCGAACACTCACGGCTTCCCATAAAGCTTGGAAATCTTGTCGGGCTTTCTGTCGAACCTCTCGACTGCTGATTAGCCCGTTGGCCTTCCAACTCCCACAGCCTGGATCGTATCAGCCACCGAGGAGCTGTTCCTTCTCATACCCAGCCTCGCTCAAAGGGAGCCAGTGCACGGCACCTTTTATTTTCACAGTGAGGGTTATTAAGTGACAGGTGTACATGATTAGAGCTATGCGCCTGCCTCTGCCTGGCCTCAGTACAGGGCCAGGGCCAATGCAAGTCAGGGGAGGTAATCATTCTGACCTAATTTCTCATCTTCCTCAGTGCAGTACGTTTGTCAAGACAAAGTGGGGGAGGAATTATGGGAGTTGTAGTTTCCCATAAAATAAACAGGGATAGGGGTTAGATGGGGTGGAGAAAAAGGGGGATACCATGTCTACCCACTGGGTTCTTCTCCCCGTATCCCAGAGAACGAACTAGCCAGGTGATCCTCCCTCGCTTGTCCACCCCCCAGGACATGGATCCAAAAGCGATGGGCTTTCCCTGGCCACCCGAGTATGGGATCCCCGGGGACTAGGTTGTGAAACACCCTCTGGTGTTTTACAACATCCAGAAGCTAGAACATTCAAACCGGAGCTCAATCCAGAAGACAGGGTCCAGCCAGTATCGCCAGATCTAGTCCTAAAAATGTAGCAGCAGCTTATTCACATGCCAATCCTCCAGCAGGTAAACCAACCTGCTGCAATCCCGAAAATTCAAACAAAAATCGAGTGTGGAACAGTGTCTGCCCAAGATATCTCATGTACACAGGTGCTGGTCTAAGCCAGTCAGTCCTCTAATTACCCAAATCAACTTTAAAATGCATAACAACATGCCTCATGGTTCCCCATCAACCAAATGCCAAGAAACAAAATGGCAGAGAGCAGGACATAAAAAATACATTGTACTCCAATGACTACCAAAAAGGTATGTTGGACTACAAATGTGGTAAATCGGCTTGCACCCTGTTGAAGCCAAAACGAATTTACAGCTACCACCAGCCAATTCTCTAAAACTGATATAGGGTGATAGGCACACAAGACAAGAATGGGGTGATTAAAAAGCACATTAGTCCTAAGCGCTACTATAAGGGGTAGCATAGGACCATATACTAAACAAGCGTTGGCAACAGTTTTGGCTTTTGTGTAGTCATTAGATAGGAATTTTCCAGGCACTGCCCTAAGGTACTACCTGGCCATAAAATGGCAATTGCTGGCAAATGGAGTACCTGGGAATTGTATGGCTCTGCATGGCAAATGCTTATAAAAGAGCCATAACTGTTGGCTTTGCCAATGCTGGTTAATAATAGGAATTCAGTTCAAGGAACAGTGCAAGAACACACATATTGCTTACAAATCAAGCGGCTGAAGGCATAGGTCATTGATAATGTTTATCACCTTAGGGTCTGGTTTCCAGCTGCAATTAAGCCATTGTCTTTGTTCAAAAGACCATATCCCCGTAAGCGCACAGAAAGTGTTCACAGAGATCTCAGGGGTTGGAGGAGGGGCAGGGTTTGGGTGTTGAGGGGGCAGATAGTAGGAGGGAATGGCCGTAGTTACTAAGATAGTGGGAGGGAATTGCCATAGTGACTAGCATGGTCATAGGTGGACAAAGATACAAACAATCACAAGCTGTGAGCCCTTGCTTGTATCCCCAACCCAAAAGAAAAACATCAATAATCTAAATACAAAGTTATACAGAACGAAAGGACAAGAACCAGAAAGTAAAGGAGGCAATGTAAATGTTTACGAATAGCAAATAGTAATAAGCTACAATCAGAGTATTATTTAAAAAAGTACAAGAGTATGCAGGAGCAACAATTGTTTTCAGTGAGTCTGGAAGAGGAATTGAAAGTTTCATAATGCTGGAACTAAAGATAATCCTTTGATCCCAGAATGCTCAACCCTTTTTTTTCTCATCCCTTTCTCCAAGGAAAATACTACAACCTAGTAAAATAGACAGGAGAGACAGTCCTGGCTACCTTACATTGGTTTGTTTGGAAAGGATACATTTCCATGCTCAGTGTGGTTGGTACAGTGTGAATCTATTTCAGTGTAGACTCAGTCTTAGTGGTGGTCAGCCGACACATGTTTCGACCTCAGGGCTCTTTATCAAGGCTGATATTAAAAGTACACATATTCAGAAATGTTTCGATATGGGTGACATTTGGTAACTACATCAAGCTAAACAGCAATCCACATGCGAACATGATGCAGGTAGAACACAGACTATTGCAAAATAAATATGAAAAACAGGGACTTATCTCAGATGAGGAATAGAACTATCTCAAGATCAGCCATGCAATCATGCCAACACTATTTCTTGCCCAAGATTCACAAGAGCTTTGAACGTGTACCGTGGGAAGACCCATAATGAGCGGCATAGGAGGACTTGCAGAACCTTTAGCACGTTATGTTAACAACGTCATACAGCCACTAGTTATCACGATACCAACATACCTGAAGGACTCCATGCACGCCCTGAAAATCCTATCAGAAATACAATGGAAACCAGGATTACTATTGGCTACACTAGATGTTAAAGCCCTATACACCTCTATAGAACACGAGCTAGCCATACAGAGCTTGGAACACCTGCTTGCAGAAAAATCAGCATCTTATGAACAAGTTGAAATGACAAGACACTCAAATTTTCACTAGCAAACAACATTTTCCTATTTAACGGCGAATACTATAGACAAACTAGAGGAATAGCAATGGGTGCTAGCTATGCACGGGAACTGGCGAATTGCTTGATGCATGCTTATGAGAGAAAACATGCCATGCCTGAACTAATCTATACCGAGCAAATTGTGGAATGGTTTCGCTATATAGAAGACATCATCCTAATATGGAAAGGCACACCGAACCAACTAGATGAGTACGTCAGATTCCTGAACAATTCCTGAACAACAACCAGTTCGGAATAGAACTAACCAGCCACATCAGGGCCACAACCATTGACTTTTCTGGATCTCACAATCACGATCAGCAACAACAAAATAATCACGAAGACATACCGCAAACCTACAGTGGTTAACTCAGTTCTATAGGCCAGCAGCTGCCACAGGAAATCTGTAATCACCAACATCCCACAAGGGGAAAACATCAGAGCCAAACGCAACTGCAACACCAATGAATCATTTGAAAAAGAATGTTCCCTATTGGACCAAAAACTTAACACCAGAGGCTATACGGCACAAAATCTCAAACTGGCCAAGGACAAGACCTTCTCTATGTCAAGAGAAACGCTTTTTACACCCAAGATCAAGTAACCTGACAAAGATGCAACCATAAGATGTGTGACACGATATAACTCAGACAGCCACAAAGTGCAGCAAATATTGAGAAAACATTGGGCACTTCTGCTGTTGGAAAAAGATGTTGAATCAAGCTTAATACCGCACCCCAACCTCTCTTTCAGTAGAGCATCTACCTTGCGCAACAATCTAAGCCCTTCCTTTATGGCACACAAAAACATAGTCGACATAGATTGGCTCAGAGCAGGAAGCCCCATAGGTTTCACTAAATGCAGATCATTCTCAATGTGCGCATATGCAAGACAAAAAAATCTAACTGCACGTTTTAAAAATTGTCAAGATTCCAAAATCATGGAACACATGAAATGAAAAACAAAATATGTTATTTATGCAATCGTATGTGTATGTGAAAAAAATCTATATCGCAGCAGCACCACCAGATAGAAGACAAAGGACAGATTTGCTTCATTGGACTGCAAACAGTAAAATGTGGACCAAGGGGTGGAAATAGAGCGCACTAGCTGCACCAAAAGAGAAGCAAGACCAATTTGCCATTTTAGATGTGTTGAAATGGTTTAAATTCGGATCATAATTTCAATGTGTTCTTGTAATGACTACACAGTATGCGCCCACCCTACCGACCCCTCATACTCTCCCCCCAACCACTTCCGACCATCACAGGATTACCATAGCCCTATCAAAATTACCTTGTCCGGAACGAAACAATAACTTGGTCACCACCGCCCATCGGATAGGAACAGACAGATAATGAGAGATAATGAACAGACTTCATTATCCAACCCCTAGACCCTGCTCATCAGGGACAACCCAGCCTGAACCACTATCCATTTCCAATTGGCAGTCATTGCGCCAAACGCACAACTTCCCCCTTGACCTCATCTCCCCCCCCCACCTTTGCCCAGCTGGGCCAACCTATCAGACAGGCTCCTCTTACCCCTCAACGAACGGGCATCAGATACAGCTTACCAGCACTCTGATAATTTGTAATGACTGAATCTCAGCTCATCACGGCACACGCCCTAATCAAAAAGCAGGCTCCCCACTAAGCTAACACTGACAAGCCCTAGTGTTTCCCTGCCACACCTGAGCAATCACGGTTTCCCTGCCACACCTGAGCAATCACGATCAGTCCCAAACTGCTCTCTGACCATATTTAATTACTGAACATCAGCTCATTACGGCACAGGCCTAATCAAAAAGCAGGCTCCCCACTAGGCTAACACTGACAAGCCTTAGTGGTTCCCTGCCGCACCTGCACAATCACGATCAGTCCCAAACTGGACCAACCGTCAGCGGTAAGGGCGCAATCACCCACCATGAGTCCAAGCCACTGCGCATGCAGCATTAATGTGGCATTCAAACATATAGCGGTCGGTATAACAAGGGCACACCGGGCCCCTTCGAGACACCTCCAAGATAGCAACCGCTCCGCCGGGACTGTAAACACAGGTAGGACTTTCAAAAATAGGCGTCCTTAAAATGCGAAACCCTGCAAACTCACTACGATTCGCAGACCCTCTCTGCCCTCGTGAGGGCATATCAGGAACCTTGAGGGATAGATGCCCGATGACGAGCGTCTCTCCCTCAACCTTCTAGCCCAGAGCCCGCACTCTCCAAAAAAAAAAAATTAAATTAAAAAAAAAAAAACTGGTTAATAGGGAGCACACTCGCACTCAAGAGTTTCTGCCTCACATGCCCGCAGCTGCGCCCGGTTTATAGTCATAATATCGAAAAAATAATGCCGAAATACAAAAATGTCAAAGAAAATGTCGACCAACAATGGTAATATACCAATGTAAAGTGTCATCAATAGTACCATTTATATAGGGGGGGGGTTTCCCCCCCAAAACCCTTCAACCGACACCCCGCAGTCAACCCCCTCTCCCCTCGTACGCAAAACATACCCATTTGTTTTTTTGTACAGGAAACACATTATGACTAACGAAAACCCCACAGAAGGAAGGGTAGAAAGAGTTAAGCAAAGAGGTGACAACCACGAGTAAAGAACCTTGCCTAGGTACAGAGGAACAGATGACGGTTGTGAAAAACCGTCATTACCTGACAGAACCAAACGTCAGAGCGGACTGCACGGAATTGAATACAGTTACTTCAGGCTAAAACAGGTAATATTAACATAACTAACATGTAACTAGATATTAAAATATCTTACTATATATAAATGTGTGAAAGGAATAATAAAACAGTTTCTTTTCTCCGTTGTTTTAGACTAAAAAATGGCAGACAAGGTGGAGTATGTAACTTCACAAAAGGGAGGAAAACAGATGGTTTTTGTTAGGCAGAAACCTGTGCAGTTCCCTCTGGGACCACTGCAAAAGATTTAAGACTACATGTGTTTGGCAGTAAACCCACTTGGTAGCAGTCTATACCACACAGATTCACTTGGTAGCTGTGGCTGAGCAGTCAGCCTTCCCTCAAGAAGAGTTAGGCAGTATACAGAGTATTCACAATAGGTCAAAAGAACATAGTAGAACAAGCAAACACTGACCAAAGCTTGGTGTAAAAGAGATATAATTATATATTTTAAACCACATTTAATAAAACACACAGGCACTAATATTAAGCAGTTCAAAAACACGGTCACTGAAAGATATACACTCCATTAAAAGAATATTAGACAAGTCTTAAGTAAAGCCCCACTTATTTTCAGACAGCGATGAGCGCTTAACGCAGATGGCACTCTAATAATTTGTTTTAAAAGGGAGAGAAAAGCAGAGTATAAATTGAAACAGATCCCAACACTTTCACCAGAACACAGCAAGAGAGGAAGGCAGAGTCAAACCGTGAAGTTAGAGTTCAGAAGGCCGGATCCACTTTAAGATGATCAGAACGAAATGTGTCCAAGGTCACACGGTTGAAAAGTGCACAAAAGTCTCGAAAAGGTCCAGAAAAAGTTGGACCAAAAGAAAGGGACCAGTTAGATGGTCAAGGCAGCCAGCCCAGTCCAGAAGGTTAAGGGATTATTATTACCTTGTAGCAAACTTTAGAAAGGGAGGTCTGGCGGACACGGTACCTTAAAGTGGTGAGAATACTCCAGCGGGGGCAGTTGTTCCTGGCAGCGGATGCAAGTCAGTGCTTCGTCCGGGGGAAGAGAGTATTTCGTCGGGGAGGAAGACAGGAGTCCGTTGCACTGCCAGGGAAGAAACCAGCCGCGGAGTTCTCAGTTAAAAGGAGAGGTACTTTAGTTTGCGGTCCAGTGGTAAGTGGCTATCCGGTTGCCTGGGTGCTTGGCACGGGCAATTCGACCACAAGACGTCCTGGGATGCGAGGAAAAGAAGGTAAACTGGTTGTGCCCACCAGTCAGGGGAAGAAGACTCTCCAGCAGGGAGATCTTCTCTGTCGTTGGGAAGTGGTGAGTCGGTTCCGCAGGGCTCCACCGGTGGTGTCGTCGTAGCAGGTCGGCTCAGCTTCTCCCTCATTGGATTCTCAGGTCCTGTGGTGACTTCTGAAGTTCCAGTCCCCAAAGCCCTGCTTTTATGCAGCACACCCCCATTCACTCAGCCTAGCTGTCAATTATACATGCTAAGTGGTGAGCCGGCCAGCTCACCACTTGGGCCAATCACACAAGAGTGCGACTTGAGTTACCAAGGTAACTCAGTCCAGGGTGCCTAAACCCCCTCCCACACTCCCTGTGGTACCCAGACAGAGCGGCACCACTTTTGGAGGCTTCTATGGAGAAGCCTGCCAAAAGTGGAACAAAGGGCTCGTCTTGGGTTGGAGTCACAGAAGAGAACACAAACGCCATTTTAGAATCGAGTCCTGGCAAAAAATACCAACCGGCGAATTAATATTAAATAAACCGGCGGTATGTTCGAGGCTATGAGAATTAAATAATTAAAGTTGGTAGCCTCGAACAATGGGAAAATCCCATAGGGATATATTCGCGGTCGAATATAAAAAGTAGTATCCATTGCCACCAGCCAAAACTCGATCAGGGGGGACGGAGACATGCCCCCTCGACTAACAGACCCCAGGGCAATCGAATTGCCCCGACCAGTACGTCCACAATATGATGGTTTGTACTGGTTTCTGTTCATAATTTGGGACTAGTAAAGCCAATGGTGACTTTACATGCCCTGGGAGACAGTAGTCAGTCCCAAGGTATGGAGTCTATGGTGGGGTGTCACTATGACACCCCTGTGTCACTGCACGGAGGGTGCGGTGTAACACATAGTAAAAACACATGAGACCCTATGGAGTAAAGGACCCCATAGCCCATAAAACACATTAACAGTCAAAGGAACACCATAGATCATGTCCAAGAGTGGGAAAAAAAGAGTCTCTCTTGGCAGGAGAAAAAAACAAACTCCAGAAATCCAGCAAAGCTGCTGGGGACTCACTAGGTTAGGAAATTCAGCCTAAACAGAGAATTCTCCCTAACAGTTTTCAATGGATATATTTACTATAAAGAAGCAGAAGAAAAAGGAACGCACTTATTGGAAGTGCGCTGAATATGGCAAAACAAAATGTAGCGCACGAGCAATAACTGAAGCTTCTAATATAAAGACAAAAAATGAGCACAACCATCTCCCGGATCAAACAAATATTATAATTAAAAAAAACACTTCACGAGCTCAAACGAAAGGCAGTGGAAAATCAAGGTGAAGCAAGTCGTTCAGTGATATCAAATGTATGTGACAAGTTACCGTTAGACATATCGGCACAAATGCCTGGTGAAAAACTAATGCAGCGTACGGTAAACAGAAAAAAAACAACAAAAAGAAAATCTGCCACCAGCACCAATGATAAATACTGATGACAATACCAGAAGTTTTTAAATTAACCACAAAAGGAGACAATTTCCACCATGCAACCATAGAAATAACCAACGAAAAAATAATAATATTTTCAACTGCTACAAACTTCCAGCAACTCAGTCAAAGTCAACAATGGCAAAGTGACGCCACATTTAAAGTGTGCCCCCAACCGTTTCAGCAATTTTTTACCGTTCATGGAACAATAAATAACAGACTTATACCGCTTGTTTATGTTTTGATGCCAAAGAAAAGCGAGGAAACGTATAAAATCGTTTTCAACAAAATTAAAGACACTGTTCCAGATTCACAACCCACAAATATAATCATGGATTACGAAATAGCACAGATTAGAGCATTTTCTACAGTATATAAAGATACAAAGGTGTTTTTTTCGTTTTACTCAAAGCATTTGGAGAAAATTACAGAAACTAGGACTAAGCACAAAATATACAGAAGACAGTACTTATTAATATAACATAAAAAAAAACTTTTCGCTTTGGCATTTGTTAGAGAGGATCAAGTTATACATCTTTACGAACATTTAATTGACAGTGAGTATTATAAAAATCATGAAGAGGAAAATTCAGACTTGTTAGATTATATCGAGAACACTTGGCTAGGACAATTAACACGTAGTGGGACAAGACGCAGGCCAAAATTTACTGTAAACTTGTGGAATTGCTACCAAGCAACGTTAGAGGGGAAACCAAGAACAAACAATGCATTGGAAGGATGGCATAGCCAAATAAATAAAAATTTCAATACAAAAAACCCAAACTTGTGGCATTTTTTAAAAGAGTTGCAAAATGAAGAAACATCAGGAATTTCGACTATCGCAAACAATTTCATTGGCAAACGCAGAAACAAAAAGAAAGAAATACAGAGACTACGAACAAAAACCTGAACAACTGGTACACGATTTTGACGAACAAAATAAAGAAAACTATCTGGATTCTGTAGCATTTAATTTAAAATGTTAAAAATACCTACGTTTTCGTAGAATCGACGATCCAATGTGGCAAAACAGAAGCGTATCCAAATACACCAAACTGGGAACTCCACAAATCCCAAAGTCCAAGAAGCAATCCGTAGGAAAATCACAAAAAAAAACAAGAAAAATCCAAATCTGCAGTTAAAACAGTTAAATCCAGCACAGATGAATAGGTGCAAATCCAAAAAAACCCGGCAAAAAAAAATCCACAATCCATCATGAAAAGTACATAGAAACAAAAAAAACGTAACCGCCAAGTAATCCGAAGGAAAAAAAGCCATTGGGTCCAAAAAAAATCCAGGAAAAAAAACAAAATCCACAAAATCCATGAACGGAGAACGGAGACCCGAACGCAACGGAAACGGTTTCGGAATGAACTTTAAAAATGGCGCCTACGCATACGTACACTCACGTAACGTACGTACAAAACAATAACAAATAACAGCAATATGTACATTTCTAATGCAATAGCGTCATCTAATGGAAAATAATTATAATGAATGTTCAACGTCAAGAAGCATACTACCTATTTATTATTTAATATTTATTAATACAGTTATAGATAAAATAAGAAGTGTTTTTAATTAAATAATTATTAAAATTTTATATAGTCCATTATATTGTAATGTTAAGTTAAACATGCTTAATAAAATATACATGAATGCTTACCTTGTACATTGTTTATACCTTGCAAGTATCATTTTTCGAATAAAAAAGTAGAAAAACATTTGATATTTTGTATTTGACATTTTTTTTCAGAATAAATATTTTCAACATTGTGACTTTCGAAAAAATTGCATTCGAAAAAATGACTGCAAACAAATTACCTTAAAACGGATGGCCCAAATAATGCAAAAGCACAGACTGCCGCACATGCGCTCGAAACTTAATTGGCCAATTATCCCAGACGAGGCAATGGCGCACGGAATTGGCACCCATCAACTGTTGGCATGAAACATCAGCCAAGGAGCTACCTATACTGCACCAGAAAGCTCAGACGTTCAAACTAAAACTCATAAGGACGTCCTCTAACGCATTTCACGGTTCACCACAAGCACTACTATCCACAAAAATCATAGGGCTACCCAGCCACGGATATGTTGATCACCACACATGTCCAAACATACCATACTACGGTAGGCACAGGGCCACTAGAACCTGCACAAACGGCATAAAGAAATACAGTCGGAATTATCCAACACAGGCTACATGCCGCCTAAGTGATGGACACCTAAGCTCACTGCTATCACTCGCACCGGGCACCACGTTGGACCACTGGGTTACCATCATACACCAATTAAGCACAGGGCTACTAAAGAATGTTAAGAGTTCAACACCACATTATGCCAAGCTGCCAAAAAGTCTAACTCAAACAATTATACTCTAAGCCACAGGCCCATCCAGGACCCAAGACTGGGATCACAAAGGACCTAATTAACCCCAAGGGGACCACAGCTGGGGCACATACCCCCGCAAACCATAAAAACGGACCTAGGTAAAACCCACCATACACCCGACTCAATAGCCTGAAAACCATAAGAGAATACAAAGCTAACCCGTCTCTGCTTCCTTCTTTCCCTTCTCCCTCTCCCCCCATTTGGAGCTGTCCTCCACTAATGTAACATTAACAAATGTATATATCATGCCCTACCAATATCATGTAACTTAAACTGCAATGCCAACTATACATGCATAAATAGTTGCACAAAATGCACAAAACTACTCACCTACTCACGCTCAGGCACACATGTCACTTACCTCACAAATATCACCCATATTGAATAATTGCTGGATATGTGTACTTTTAATATCAGCCTTGATAAAGAGCCCTGAGGTCGAAACACGTGTCGGCTGACCATCACTAAGACTATGAGTCTACACTGAAATAAATTCACACTGTACTAACCGCACTCAGCGTGGACATTTATTTTTTCCAAACAAACCAATGCAAGGTAGCCAGGACTGTCTATCCAACCTTATCAAGAGGTGTGGGTGCTTCACCTCTGCAAACCAGTGACCTCGCATATATCATTTGGACAGTACCAATAAAAGTTAGAGCTTAGCGCAGGAGTGTTCACAAACTAGGGCTCGTTTCTCTTTTCATGGTAAAATAGACATGCTGGATCTAGTCAAGTTTCTTAAAGGCGATAAGGTAAATCATCAAGGTGGCTAACAGCAATAAAGAAGAAATCGAACTTAAGGTTCCAGAAATTAGGCGAGCAGCTGAGTGCAGCATGGACTGTGGAGGAAACCGAGAGGTGACGGGCACAAGGATGGCATTTCTACTATCCTGTTTGGATAAGCCGAACACCATAATGGCCAAGCTAAAGACTAAGGGGAAGATAAAGGTTTATTATTTTCCTAAATGCATCTAGAAGAGATCAGATTTAACTAGAGCAGAAACAAGCAATTTGAAGTTAAGAGTAGACGAAGAAAAAAAAGCCAAATCGGGGCGATAGGAGGAGTTCGAGAAATGATAAAGTGCTATTTAGGGATTCGAAGTTTAACGAAGTGAAGAAACCCACAGTCATCTTTGTCTGTATGAGTGCGCCCAAAGCAGCGAGCACAAGCAAGAGAAGACACCAGAGTTGGATGCTCCTCAGCAGACCCCTCCGACCGGGCATAAAATCTGGTAGTGCTTCATGGAAGCCCTGGAACAGACAACAGCTTTGGATTTTGTGTAGGCATGGCATAGGTATTTTCCAGCACTGCTGTAATGATACTACCTGGCCATAAGAAAGCCACTGCTTGAATATGGTGCGGTTAACTAATCATATGAGAGCAGTGGCTGGTAAATGCCCATCTAAAAACCTATACACTAGCCAAAACTGATGGCTTTGTCAATGCTTGTTTTTTCAGCGGGACTTTAATGCAAGGAAAAGGTATAAATTAAGTGGCTGAAGGCACACTCAGTTAAGACGAACACATGGCATTCCTCTCAGTAATGTTTTGGACATTCCTCATCTTTTATATCTATCTCACAGCACATCTGCTCTTTGGAAACCTTTCTGTAACCAGGGGATGCAGCCTGGTTCCGCCTGATGCTTCTAGATTGACGTTGGGGTCAGTATCTATAGAGGTGTTGCACCCCGTGACCTCAGTTCCACCCTTTTTCCGTAGCACTCCAACGCTGAGGGACCGCAAAACCAAGGTGTACTTGCTGACCACCAAGAGAGGCTGGCAGGGAGGGCGATGAGGAATCAGTGGGAGGAACATCCATAAGAAGAACAAGTTACTTTCTTACCTGGTAACGTTCTTTCGATGGGATGGTCCGACGACGTATTCCATATCTATGACATGTAATCACCACAGCTGTGCTGCTTCGGAAACTTTTCCGGCGTCTGCGTCCTGCGTCGATGACGTCGATGCGCCGACGTCGAGGACCTCCTCCGACGTCCGACGTCATCCGATGTGATAAGTAGGACGCACGACGCCCGTAGCCTCAGTTGTAGTTTTTTCCCCCCAGAACGTGTGACATAAGTCAACTGCCAGTCAGGCACAAAGCCTTGCTGAACGTAAGCTGCAATCGCAAAAGAAATTCTGCAGCGGGGAAGGCAGGGCGGGAGCGATATGGAATACGTCGTCGGACCATCCCATCGAAAGAACGTTACCAGGTAAGAAAGTAACTTGTTCTTCGAGGGGATTGGGTCCTCCGACGTATTCCATATCTATGACAGACTCCCAAAGCAGTACCAAAACAAGGAGGAGGGAAAGAATTTAGAAGCAAAATTTTAGAATAGCCAATCAAATAGCCGAGCAAAGGACCGCCTTGCCAAAGGCCAGATCCTGCCCTCTGATGGAATCGAGGGAATAATGCCGTACAAATGTATGTACTGAAGCCCAGGTGGCTGCATCACAGATGTTGCGAATAGGAACACCCCTCTGCAGGGCAGTAGATGCAGCCACACCCCTGGTAGAATGGGCCCGCAAGCCAGCCGGTGGGTCCTTACCCGCCAAGCGGTAACACTCCGAGATGGCCAAAATAATCCAGCGGGACAAAGTCTGTTTCGTCACAGCTTGCCCCAAACGCTTTCCAGCGTAACCAATAAAGAGTTGATCGTCCACTCTGACCCGGGACATGCGTGAAACATAAAAGCTTAAAGCTCTCCTAGGATCAAGCCTATGGAGCCTCTCCTCTTCCTTACCAGGATGCGGAGGAGGATAGAATGCCGGAAGAACAACCTTCTGGGCTAAATGAAATTCCGTCACTACCTTCGGAAGAAAAGAAGGACGAACTCGAAGGACAACCCTGTCCTTGTGAAAAACAGTGAAGGGTGGCTTAACTGAAAGTGCCTGTAACTCACTCACTCTGCGAGCGGAAGTAACCGCAACTAAAAACACAGTTTTCAGAGTTAACAGCCTCAAAGGGCAAGAATGTAAAGGCTCAAACGGAGCACCCATAAGAAACCTAAGAACAAGGTTTAAATCCCAACCGGGCACCAGGAAAGGTGACGGAGGAAACACATTAGTGAGCCCTTTCAGAAACTGTGAAATTAAAGGGATTTTAAAGTAAGAACACTCTTCAGACGAGCGCTTAAAGATGGACAGCGCCGCCAGGTAACCTTTAATGGTACCCACTTGCAAGCCCCTGTGGGCCAGAGAAAGCAAAAAGGACAGAACCATGGGGATGTCACATGCAAAAGGATCCACATTCCGAACTCTGCACCAGTCGCAGAACTTACGCCAACGGCAACGGTACAGAGACTTCGTTGCTGGCCTACGGGCCGAAAGCAACACCTCCATCACGTCTTCAGGGAGGTCCCAATCCATATACCTCAACCTTTCAGAAGCCAAGCGTGAAGGTTGAGGGATCCGACCTCTGGATGGAGAACCTGACCCCCCTCCCGTGAGAGCAGATCGTCTCGGTAGGGAAGACGACATGGAGGGCAGATGGACAAGTCGAGAAGGTCCGGGTACCACGTCCTCCGAGCCCACGCCGGAGCAATGAGGATCATCCGGGAACCGAACTTCCGTAACCTCTGCAGCACTTGCGGGATGACGGCGTCTGGAGGAAACGCGTACAGCAGCGGGAATGACCACTCCACCACGAACGCGTCTCCCAAGGCTCCTTTCGGAGGAAATTCCCGCGAGCAAAACCTTTCGCACTTCCGGTTGACACTGGAGGCAAAGAGATCCACTTGAGGGGTCCCCCAAAGGGCGAAGATCTCCAAGAGAATCTCCTGAGCCAACTCCCACTCGTGAGAGATCGCGCTCTGCCTGCTCAGAGCGTCCGCCGTCACGTTTTTGTCTCAGGCCAGATGAACTGCCGAGATCGAAACTTCCTGCTGGATGGCCCAGAACCCGAGCTGCATCGCCTCCCTGCACAGAGGAAGTGACCCTGCCCCCCCCTTTTTGTTGAGGTAGTGCATGGCCACTGTGTTGTCCGTCAGGATCAGGACATTCTTTCCTCTCACAGTCGGCAGAAAAGCCTTCAGGGCTAGCCTGACGGCCCTCAGCTCCAACAGATTGATATGGAGTCTGGACTCCGACGGAGACCAACGACCGCTGACTGTCAGCCCGTTGGCATGAGCTCCCCATCCCGTGAGGGATGCATCCGTCACGATTGTCACCTCCGGCCAGGGAAGCCAAAATGGAGCCCCCTTCATCAAGTTGCCTTCGACGGCCCACCACAGAAGGTCCTGGGCGACCGAGGGCGGCACCTGAACCGGGTCCGACATCCTGCCGGAGGACTGCGACCATTGCGTCTTGAGTGCCCACTGCAAAGATCTCATTCGCAGGCGAGCCTCTGGCACCAGAAGAATGCAGGATGCCATGAGGCCGAGCAACCTCAAGAACTCGAACGCTGGGAGCGTCTGGGCCTGCTGAAACTTGTGCACCATCTGCTGAATGTGAAGAGCCCTCACCTGGGGAGGAAAACACTGCCCCAGGGAAGTGTCGAGCACTGCTCCGATGTACTGGAGCCTCTGTGTTGGCGTCAAATGGGACTTCTTTAAATTGAGGGAGAAGCCCAGCCTGTGAAGGGAGTGGCAGGTGACGGACAGATGATCCAGGACTTGCTCGGGAGAGCTCCCCCTGATCAACCAATCGTCCAGGTAGGGGTAGACGTGAATCCCCCCCTTGCCCGAGATGCGCTGCCACCACCACCATGAGCTTGGTGAAAACCCTCGGGGCGGAGGTCAATCCGAACGGCAGGACCCGAAACAAAGTGCGAGTCGCCAACCGCGAACCTCAGGTACTTCTTGTGCTTGGGATGGAACGGCACATGGAAGTAAGCATCCTTGAGGTCGAGTGACACCAACCAGTCCTGAAGCTGAAGGGCCTGGAGGACTTGAGAGAGAGTAACCATCTTGAACTTGTCCTTCCTGAGGAGTTTGTTCAAACCGCGCAAGTCCATGATGGGTCTCAATCCCCCGTCTTTCTTGGAAATCAAAAAATAAGGGGAATACCATCCCTTGTTCCTCTCCGCTACAGGCACCAGTTCTATAGCGCCCTTCTCCAGCAGGGCTTGAATTTCCTGCGCAAGGAGCGGATCCGGACACTTCAAAGAGAGGTTCCCCGGTGGATTGTCGCGAGGCCTGTGCCGAAAGGGAAGACAGTAGCCGTGGGTTATGATCTCCAGAACCCACACATCCGAAGTAATGGCTTGCCACTCTACAAGATGCTGCGCCAGCCTTCCCCCAACCGGCGAACCATGGGACCTGGCCTCATGACTGAGTAGGAGCGGCTGCGGCGTTACCTGAGGGCAAAGAGGCAACTGCCCGAGCGGCCCTGGCACCACGGGTACCCTGTCGTCCACCTCTGGTACCCCTGCGTTGGCCTCTTTGACTGCCAGCTCCCCTCGCTTTACTGAAGGACGAGTAATAGCGAAAGGAACCACCCCTCCACTGCTGTCCCCTAGGACGAAAAAGCGGAGGTTGGCGAACTGCAGCGCCCAACGACTTCGCTGCAGCTTTTGAGGTCTGCAACCTCTCAAGGCTCTCGTCAGCCTTGCTGCCAAAAAGGTGTTCACCGTCAAAGGGCATGTTGAGGAGCCGGGACTGCACATCAGGAGCAAACCCCGACTTCCGCAACCACGCAAACCTGCGTATCACGGTGCTCGCCGCCATGGACCTACTGACGCATTCAGCCAAGTCCAGACCCGACTGAACGGACTCACACATGGCAACCTTACCATCCTGGACCATAGCAATGAAACCATCCCGTTCATCCCCTTTCGGGAATATGTTCAGCCGCTAACGCAACACAGTTCCACAGAGTGTGCGTGAAACGTGACAAGGCACAAATGGAGTTGGCCGCCTGAAGCGCCATACCACCAGAAGAAAACACTTTCTTCGCCCAGCCATCAAAACGTTTGTCGTCCCTATCAGGAGGGACGGTATGGTACGACGCCTGCTTTGCCGGGGCCGTGGCCGCCTGCACCACCAAACTTTCCGGAGTGGGGTGCCTGGTCAAGTAGCAGGGGTCGCTACTGGCTGGACGGTATTTACACGACAAGGATCTGCCCACCGCCGGGAGACTCTCCGGAGCAGTCCAAGCCGCCGCCACCCTTCTCTGTAAAGCCATATGGAACGGCAGTACCGGGTCAGTTGGGGGACCAACATCAAGGATGTCCGTCAGATCATCCTGCACAAACTCCCCTGGGGGAGCAGACCATCCCAGATACTCAGACACCCTAGCCATAAGGCCCCCGTACGAGGAATCGGCATGGGAGCCAGGCTCAGGCCTACAAAATTCCACCTCCGGAGAGGTGTCCAGTCCACTGGCATCATGCAGCGACTGCCTCAAATCGTCAAACTGACTAAGGCCCGAGACAATTTCATCTGGCACCTGACTAGGAACCAGGCCATCAGAATCCTCATCCGCCTCTGAAATATATTCCAGGTGGCGAAAAGGCACCCGAGAGTGCTTGCTCTTAACCAGAGCCTTCCTAGGGGGTACACCCGTGACACGGGGCACCTCCGACACGAAAGGCGTCGATGGCGTCGAGCGAATCGGCGCCGACGTCGAGAAAACCGGCAACGGCGCCGAGAGGATCGGCGTCGACGTCAGATGCAGCGCCTCCAGTATCGGCGGCGTCGACACAGCCCTCTAAGCCGGAGCCCCGAGCGTGTCCCTCGACGACCTGATCGTCGACGGCGTCAACGACTTCCTCGAAGCCGGAGCCTCGAGAAAGCCTGTCGACGCCCTCGACGCCTCAGACGTCGATGTCTTCCTCGAAGACTTCACAGGAGCACACGGTCTCGAACGCGTCGAGGACCGGGACCTGGAACGGGTACGGCGAGAACGAGCCTCCTTGTCCGAACGGGACCGCTCCCGTGACTCGTGCCGACCACTCTTGCGAGCGGTGTCTCTCGACCTCTCACGGCCGACCCCACTCGGGGGCGCGGACGGCTGAGTACCCTGCGACTCAAGAATCGCCAACATTTTCTTCCCGAAGGAAGCCCATTCCTCCGGCGTCGCACGGCTGGTGGGGTAACCGACGTGCCGTGCAGAATCCTCGGAAGAGGACCTGGAAGGCGACCGGTGACGGCGCTTCCGAGAATGCCTCGAAGAGGCTGAGGAGTGGCGAGACCCGATCCTAGAAGAAGACCGACGAGACTTCCGACGATGACGTGGAGAGTCACCCCTCGAATCATCCGTCGAAAGCCCCGCCGACTTCGACTTCCGGGGCTTGGACACCCGACCTACCGACAACTTCTTCTTACGTACGCGTAAGGCTTTGGACGTGAGCGACTGGCAGTCGATACAGTCATCCGTGTCGTGGGCCTCCCCGAGGCACCAGAGGCAGGCGTCGTGCGAGTCAGTCACCGACATCTTGGACCCACACTCCCCGCACTTCTTAAAGCCCGGACGCGGGGTTGAAGACGAAGTGGAAGACATCGCCGAAGGAAATTCACAAACGAACAGGTTCGAAGAACCAGAAAGAACAGAACTCCAAAGAGTCGAGGCTTAGAACCGAGAAACACGAAGCAACACGTTTGCGGAAAAAACGGAACTGAGGCTACGGGCGTCGTGCGTCCTACTTATCACATCGGATGACGTCGGACGTCGGAGGAGGTCCTCGACGTCGGCGCATCGACGTCATCGACGCAGGACGCAGACGCCGGAAAAGTTTCCGAAGCAGCACAGCTGTGGTGATTACATGTCAGATATGGAATACGTCGGAGGACCCAATCCCCTCGAAAGAACATTACTGAGAGGCAAGTAATTTGTTCTTCTAATGGACTCCTTCTTGCCATCGATATCTCACCTTTCTAGACTCCCAAAGCAGTCATGAACAGGAGGAGGGAAGGTAGCAAGACACCACCAATACCAGAAAACCCTAAAGGACAGCCCTGCCAAAACAAGTGACACAATCAAAATAGTAATGATTTAGCAAACTTGTGTGAAAAAGCCCACATAACCGCTTGGCAAATATCCATAACAGGAACTCCATGTTGCAGAGCGGGCCTCCTTGCCAGCCAGATCATAACATTCCGAGATGCAGAGGATGATCCATCGAGACAGGGTCTGTTTAGTCACAGCCCTGCCAGCTTGGGCACCAGCGTAACCAACAAAAAGCTGGTAATCTCTTCTGGCCTCCCTTTTCCGGAAGACATAGAATTTGAAGGCTTGCACTGAATCCAGCTGATGGAAACTCTGCTGTCTTAGAAGGGTGGGGCAGAGTAAAGAAGACAGGCATATGGATCTTTTGAAAGAGATGAATGCCCCAAAAAACCTTCGAAAAAAGGGAGGGTCTGACTCTCAAAGTCGCCTTTTGCTTGGAGAAGACCAAGTAGGGAGGTTCAAATGACAGCGCCTGGAGGTCACGCACCCGCCTAGCGGAAGTGATGGTGACCAGGAAAATAACCTTAAGGGTGAGCAATCTTAACGAACAGGAGTGAAGGGGCTCAAACGGAGCATCCATTAAAATCTTTAACACTAAATGTTAATACCACGCAGGGAAAACAAACTGGCGTGGGGGAAACATATTAGAAACACCCCTCCAGAACTGAATGAACGTAGGGATCACGAAAAAAAAAAAAAGATTCTTGCTGCAGTGCCCTCTTGAAGATCGAAATGGCGGCAAGATACCATTTCACTGTACCGATCTGTAGGACCATCTGGCTCATGGACAGAAGAAGTTCCAACACTGAGGGTATGGAGCAAGTAAAATAGTCCAGATCCTAGGCGAAAAACCTACGGCTGAGAGGATTACATCCCGAACGTCCTTCGACATATCGCATTCCTTATACCTTAACCTATCAGCAGTTAGGCATGAAGGTCAGGCTGTCGAAGTTCGGGTGCAGGACCCTTCCACCTACCCCCTCAGTAGGAAAGAAGGTCCGCCTCTGCAGCAGACGCCAGGGATGGCAGACAACCGTTTCCAGCAGCTCAGAGTACCACGTTCTCCGGGTCCAGTCCGGAGCGATCAAGATCATTGTGGACCCAAAGAGGCACAGTCTCCTGAGAACTAAATGTATGACCGGGGGCAGCAGGAACACAGAGCAGATCGAAGTCCCGGAGATTTATCAGACGGGGGAACTCCCTGGAATAGAACCACCTGCACTTAATGTTCACACTGGAAGTGAAGAGGTACTCTGGAGGAGTATCCCAATTGGAGAAAATCTCCACCAGAACTTCCTGGGAGGTTGAAGACTGTCTGCTCAGTGCAAGTTCTCCTTGCCAGCAAAGTGGCCCGCAGTCAGAGACACGCTGTTCTCCTGAGCCCATAATCACAATCGCATTGCTTCCCGGCACAGAGGCAAGGCGATCAGGCCACCCAGCTTGTTGAGTTAATGCATGGTTATCAGGATACAAACCGTCTTGCCCTTTTACAGAGGGGAGGAAAGCGACCAGAGCCAGACTGATCGCTCTCAGCATCAGCAGACTGAGTGTTCCAGGCACTCTGATGGGAACCATAAGGTCTTGAAGGTGAGCGCCCCAGCCTTTCAGGCATGCGTCTGTGACTAGAGTCACCTGTGGCCAAGGTTGACAAAACAATTAATCTTTCTAGAGGCTGTCCTTCATTGATTACAATTACAGGTCTCTCAGCACTCTATCGGAGACAGTAGAAGGTTGGATGTTCGTCCGTGAAGCAGTGGCCAATGTGAGCTCAGACCCCATTGCAGTGACCTCATGCGCAGGCAGGCCTTTGGCACGACAAGGATGCAGGATGCCAAAAGATCCAGCAAGCACAGAAAAGCGGAGGCTGAAACCTTTGTATGTAGCTGCAAAACCAGAACCATCTTGTAGATGTTCACCACTCTGCACGCGGGTGAGAATCCCCTGCCCAAGCAAGTGTACAAGACTGCACTAATGTGTTAACCTTCCATTCCTTGCCAAACAGGGATATCCTGCCTCCCACAGGAGACTGGTGGAGGAGGTCTACTTCAGAAAGGCTTTGCTCCAAGGGTTGCGTAGGGCACAGTGGAGATGGAAGTGCCTCTTCTGGGTGCAACCGGCCACTACCCCTGCAAGTACGATGCTGCCTTTGCTTGCTTAGTCTCCACCTCTTTGTGCATGGCGAAGGGGCAAAAGCCCCTCCCTCTGCCTGCAAGTAACTGTTGCTGGACTGCCAGCCCCAGAGACTTAGAGGTAGCCTTAGAGGCTTGGAACTTTTGCAATGAATCATTGGCCTTGGTGCTGAATACGTTCATGTCATTGAAAGGCATATACAGAAGTTTCTCTTGGATGTCAGTAGCAAATTTAGATGTCCTCAGCCAAGAATATATGCGCAAAATCCTGCTCGTGGCCTTGGCTCTTGCGACGCAGTCTGCAATATCAAAACAAGACTGCAGTATTTGACGGGAGGCTTCATTGCCATCATTCATAAGGGCTTCAAAACCTTCCTGCATCTTCCCTTCAGGTATGTGCTCTGATGCCTCCACCATGACCGTCCACAGGCCAAAGGAAAATGTGGCCAAGGCACAGAAAGTGTTGACACACCGGAAACCAAGACTCTAAGAGCCGAAAATCGTTCTATGTCATACATCCAGTCTCTTGCTCTCCCTGTCAGGGGGCAAAGAGGTTGTTTTAAGGTTCACCCTAGCAGCCTAGACCACCAACCTTTCCGGGGAAGCATGGGCAGAAAGGAACATGAGGTCTGAGGGTGCCGGCCTGTGCTTCTTTGCCAAGTCGCGGTCCACCGCGAGAACTGGAGCCGTATTGGCCAACAGTTCTAGCAATGGCCCCTTTACTGTCTGATTGAAAGACAATAGTGTCTCCCTTTTAGGACTCTTGTCCAGGATGTCTGTCAATTTATACTGCACGTGCAGACTTGAAGGCGACGGCAGCCCTAAAATGCCAGCTATCTCGCCATCAGATGCTGGAAAGTGACCAGAGGCTTGCTTGGGGTGGCAGAAGAAAGCATGTCCACCTCTGGCGAGGTATCCAGGCCACTTGCCTCGTGCAAGTTGGCCACAAGGTCCACTAAGTTCTCTTGTTCCCCATAAAACTCCTCTGGAAAGTCCCCGACTTCCCTAAGGTGGAGGAGCTCGAGCCCAAAAGGGAATGGGTCTACTGCACCTGCACCTTCACCCTCCTCATAAATGTCCTGAAAGATGTCTGGAGATGGCATAGTGTGACCCTTAGACTTAACCTTGTCGTGACTACTTGTGAATTCTCTGCCGGCTCGTCCAAGCCCGTTGGGATCCGTTGGCTTGGCTTAAGCCACTGGGGTGGAGCCGTTGGTACTGATGCCACAGACGCTGTCATCGGGCCCAAAGCTGCGGGGGCCTTGGCTCCGATCTCAAGCATCTTCAATCTGAATGCCTCCCATTCCTCCAGAGTAGAGGACTGGGTGTTAAAAGGTATCTGCAGGGCCTCTTAAAGCAGGACGCCCTTGGAGTGGTAACTCCTCCTCGATGACGAAGATGTCATAAAGTGATGTCACCAAAAACTGCCAGGAAATCTGGACCTCTTTTGGGGTTTCTCATTCTTTTTTTCCTCAAGCAGGTACGCTTATCACCTCTCTCATTATGAAGGAAGGAAACGATGTTGCCTCACATACTCAAAGCACCTTCGGGAGCATCAATTGGCACAACGCACAATCCTGCGTGTTGTGGTCTTCACCAAGACAGCGAAGGCAAACACGGTGTGGGTTTGAAACAAACAACTGACGCACCGAGGTTTTGAAACACAGGAATTTGTCGGATTCGGCATCATGAAGAGTATGAACAATGGAAGCTAAGAATTCGAGAAAACATATGTTATTTTAGAGCGGTGATCAGCAGACTGCTTGGAAAAAAAGAAACTGAGGTCACAGTGCCTCTATATATAGTGGCACAGACGTCATGTGCAGGGTGCATAGAGGCGTTGGGCGGAGCCAATGAGGAGCCGAGCAGGGCCACCTGGCAGCAGAAATGCTTCTATATAAAAAATTGCACTGGGTGATATATATCAAAGATGAGAGGAAGGAGTCCATTCCAAATTTGCATTACACCAGTAGCGCATTCACAAATGCAATTAAACCATTAATTCTCGGCAGGCTACTTCGAAATAACACTAGAAGGCACATGTTTGATGTTACTGCTTGATGAAACTAGCTCAAAGAGATCCCAGGAGGATGGGTATGCGAAGGGTAGGAGCCGGTAATGTGTGGGAATGGCAACAGGAATTAGCAATGGCATGGCAGTCAATGCATGGATCAATAACCAAACAACACCCACAGGCTAAGAGTACCTACAAACTTGTCATCTCCCCCTATCTGGCCTCCAATGCCATAGTTTTGGCTTATAGGTGGCACTAAAGGGTTGCAGTGACAAGTGGACTTTAGTAGAAGCAGATAGTGGAAACCAGAGGGGTAAAAAGTCAAAAGCTTAGGGGCTCTAGAAAATGAGACAGCAGAACCTCCAAAAAGTAAATGCTGTCCTAACAACCTCTTAATTTATTGTCCACAACAGATGAATCTGATGGAACTGATCTTCCTTCAAAGAGGACTAAAACAAAAGGATCGAAGATGGATCAATAACCAAACAACTCCCACAAGCTGTGTGTCCCTCCTCATCTGTCATCTCCCACTAGCTGGCCTAAAATACCATATTTTTGGCTTACAGGTGGTGCTGAAGTGCCACCTCATAGCCAGAACTAAAAAGGATTGCAGCGACAGGAAGACCTCAGTAGAAGAAGACTCTGGGAACCAAATGGGTAAAAAGCAAAAAGCTTAGGGGTTTCATAAAATGAGACAGCAGAACTTCCAAAAATGAAATTGTGTCCCAACATATCTCTTGATCCATTGTCCAAAAGAGATGAATCTCATGTAACTCCTCTTCCGTCACAGAGGACCATAAGGAAAATGGTTCAAAGGTTCAGTTAGGTATGCTGTCGGTCTCTTGACAGATTTGAAAATGCTGGGTCACAGTGATCAAATTGAATGCCTACTTCGTCAGCAGGTTGCTTAATCTCATGAGATTCAGAATGTACATGCGCTTCATGATTTTGGAAAGTTCCTAATTTGGCCATTTTGTCCACAACAGAACAAAATACACATCTCCCTAAACTAGAATGTATGTCAACTACAGTAAAAGATCCACATGTAAAGGATTCTTTTCTATGTATAAACTAGGGTGAGGCAAAGGGAAAACGAACCACATTTCAGGTGATAAAGCTTTTGCATAATTTTCAGAATCCATCAGTCTGATGTGATCTCCAGACGCTGTTGAAGAAAATGCTATCCAATGAAGACAGCATTCTAGGAGACCCGCAGGAGATGTGCTGTCTGCAGCTCATCACTGATTCTTCATCCTGCCACATATATGATATGATATGGCATTTATAACACGCCTATACACAAGTGTTTCAAGGCGCAACAAGGCAACGGAGGGGGAACTGAGGGACAACAGACAACAATCCTACTAGGCCAGGTGTCATTCAGATCGCTCAAGTACATGGGAAGGGGGAAGGAGGAAAGTGCAGGGGTAACGGGGAGGGGACAGTGCGGAACATGCGATAATGGAATAAATAGACAATAAGTGAGTATGGCCAGCAGGTGGCAAGTGCAAGGATAGTGCAGACATCAGGTGACAAGTGCTGATAGTGGGACTGTAGGGAACAGAAAACGGTCCCCAGTGCGGGGGTTGCCCGGACGGCAGTGCAGGTGTGCGACTGGTGGGGTAGGGGACCTGGGCCCGAGATCAGAGGGTGACCAGGTACAAGTGCAGTTTCAGTATCAGCCAGGAAATCAGCAAGGGAGAGGAGGAGAAAAAGCAGAGGCAAAGAGAAAGGTTTTGAGGTGCTTCTGGAACCAGAGATGATTCTCCTCAAGTTTCAGGGATGCAGGGAGGCTGTTCTAGAGGGAGGCCCCAGCCGAAGAAAGATCTACCACCAACTCGTTGCTTGGAGAAGTGACTGACATTGAGGGAGTTGGAGGCGGATGAGCGAAGAGCTCGAGAAGGAAGATATTTAGGAAGAGAGTTGAAGGCATTGAGGCCCTAGGCCCCTGATGGCCGTGTGGACAATGCAGAGGGCTTTGAACTTAATCCTCGCAGCCACTGGGAGCCAATGCAGAGATTTCAGTATATTAGAGCTATAGAGATGAAGGGTTCCCGGAAACTCAAACCTGTTTGTCTAGGTTTATGAGGATAGCTAGACTAAGATATATTGCCTCTAGAATGAAAGGCTTACTTGGAACGGCAAAATAGCCAAAAACCTTCAGGTACTCCTCCTTAATATCATAATGGAAAGGACCAGAAGAATGAGGACGCCAACCAGGCCCAAAAACTGCAACTGAAAGAGTTTGTTGCAGCTTAGGGTACAAACCATAAAACATTACCTTGGATTACTCCCTGAGAAATACCCCTAGGTTGACTTTCCAAAAGCAAGTAAAATAATGTTGATGCCCATATCAAATACTGATCTGGAAGTTCTACACTACCTTGGAAAATGCAAGCCACCTCCTCTAGAAGATGTGAAGACAAGCTTTCTCACCTGAATTCACATTATCAGGAGATGAATCCCTGCTATGTCCACATTCATGTTTCACTGTTCCAGCATCCTGCCCCCCTCTACATAGGAGCTGAAGGAAACAGACTAGAACACTCAACACATTTTCTGGTTGCACTATCCCCTCCCCAATATAGATACAGTAAGAAATACTTGATTATCAGGGGTGTAAGGAAGTATGAAACAGGATACAGGATGGCTACTAAAAATATCTTTCTAAACACGGAATTAAGTGTCCCAGTCTTAATCCTCATCATATAATCCACATTTGTCTTGTGAACAATACCATTCCTGGAGCTCTTGTGAGCAGGGGGAAAATCAGGCTCACTGACCAACTCAGCTGAAGGAGGGGCAAACCCTTTCTCGATCGAGGCAGGCCTAGGATCTTATTCCATATAGACAAACAACATTTCTTGGAGTAGGCAATCCCCTTGAAAGGAAGTAGGATAAAACCTAGCTTAAACAATGTCCCATGGAACCTTTGCTATTATCTATATGGATGACACCGACACTCTGCAAGGACAGGAAATATAAGCTGTAAAGCAAGACTATGCCCTCGAAGGTTATTTCAAGAATAGAATGAATAAATGACTGATCAGTCTGTATGAGCACAAATGTCAAAATCTCTAGCCCCTGATGTCAAATGCACCTACCATAATCAGGGACAGGCATTGACCAGGCCAGCCCCTCCTCAGTAGGGTTCATGGCAATAGTGTTCTTAACGTAAAGGTTAGAGATGTGATCTCATCTGAATACAATGTGGGCTTGCCCTTGGTTATCCTATGTATTGACATAACATGGGGCGTCTCCCCTGGCCTTAGAAGTGATGACTAAAGGACTGCAAGGAATCAGCAACATTAACAACAGTCTCCCCGGAGGCATGTCCAGGAACATAGGGAAAGAGGAATTCCCCTAACTGAGGTTCTATGCAACTTGAACGTGACAGGATCAACTTAACCTTCCTTCCCTGAGCTCCTTGATCAACAAAATGTCAACAAAAGCATAACACATGGGGGCGTGGCTAACCGCCATGTGAGGAAGTCGTGCTTCTGGTGTACTCCGCCTGATGTGTCCACTATAAACTGCCCCACTAAGGCTTTAACGAAACTTTGAACTTTGCTAATCTTGGCACCGAGTCCTGACACTAACCTGATGCTCCACAACCTTTTTGCTGGACCGGAGACACCTGCTGACCCCGCAGGGCTGCCCGCCGCGTACCATCGGTGCGGGAGCAAGATGGCGGCTCGGGCGCGCTAACTTCCTCGCTTTGCCGAGGCGCTCGGACGCTGCAGCAGCCCTCGCCTGACGCCAGTTGCGGAATTCTCCAGAGCATAGCCGCATCGGTGCTGTAAAGAGGTGCGGTCCCGCCCGCCCGGGGGTTGGTGTAGAGAACCCTGGAGTCCTGTCCTCGGTGGGTCCGGGCGGACTGAGCACGCCGCCGGGTGGAAGAGGAGAGGCGGCGCTGCACCCCCAGCCTATTACGGGCGAGCCGCCTGAGCCCAGGGACTGCGCTGAGGGAGCGGCGGCCCCGCCTGCGAGCACAGAAGCAGCCTTCAAGTGAGCCCGGCACAGATCGGTGCCGGAGAGGTGAGCGGGAGGGACCCCCAAAAAAAAGAGGCCCGTGGACAGTGCTGGGATCCAGCGGCCCATAATCGTGTGCTGCCCCTCCCCCCCAGGCGCAGCGACGGACCTTCTGCACGGGCGAGCGGGCCCCCCTGCCATCCTCGCAGAACCGACAACCCCTGGGGGAAAACAGGCGCAACACACGCCGCACCTTCAACAAGCACCTGGACACCCCCACCCCCCCCGATCTCCCTCATCACCTCATCACACGGAAGAGCAGGAAGAAGCGGAAGACAGCTCATGCAAGCCGCTATATGGGAAGTGCCTGCGGAACTCAATGCAGGACACCTGAGCTTTTTCACCATGGTGTAAAGGACACAACTTACAACAAAGGCCAAAGCCATCAGCTGTTGCCTTCCCTGTGCCCCTCGTCCGAGGTCAGCAGTTGGACTCGCCTGGTAGACCTCTCTTACCGCACCGGATACCTCCAGCACAGAAAATACCCTCTTCAAGTAATTGCAGGCCCACGGCCCAGTCTGCAAGATTCTCCTATCCACCTTTGCGACACATGAGAGGATTGAAGGCATAAGCAACGTCCACCAGAAGGGACAGACTGCAGAAGACACACATAAGCTATCACAAGCTAACCTGCCTTAATACCCGACGCCTGAGTGGGCTTTGGAATGTGTGTCACCTGAGACCCTGGTGCCCCTCTGCGCGTACACAAGCTATCTGCCGGATCCCACACACCAGCCTTGCCCAGGACTACGACAGTCTATGCGCTATACTGCGCCAACTCTCTCGTTTCCCACACCTGAACCACGCTACTAGCCCCCCTGGGGAGGCGGGGAGCCCACTCCTGGTAAGATGTCTGGAAAGGGCGCACAATCTAAACAACGCCAGACCACCATTGACACCTTAATGGCCGGCGGTCCCGTGAGCCCCGAGCACCCTACTGTGGAAACCATACATCCCAGCCCAACTGTAGCAACAACCAAACCCAGCAACACCCAGATTCTTGAAGCTATTAAACTGTTCCAAGCCACAACGGAAAATAAAATAGACGCAGTTGCCACTGACCTGGGTCTGCTCCGCGAGGATGTTCGCTCATTGGCCAGCAGAGCTGAAACATTGGAAACCCAGGTCCGAGAAAATGTAGAGGCTAAAACCCAACTTCTACATGATGTAGACGAACTTCAACAAAGAGTCAAGAATCTGGAGGATCGAGCCGAGGAGGCCGAAGGGCGGGCTCGCCGAAACAACATTTGTCTCCTGGGATTACCGGAAGGTGTCGAGGGTTCAGATCCTACGAATTACTTTGAGAACTTCCTATTGCAGGAAATTGGCGCGGGAAAGCTCTCCCAAGGCTTCTCCATTGAGAGAGCCCATAGGTCCCTCGCTAAACGACCGCCACCAGGCACCCCACCCAGGCCAATGATAGCGAAGGTACTCAATTACAGGGATCGAGAGGTCATCTTGGCTTTTTCGCGATCAGGGGGTCAGATCCAAAGGGACTCCGCAAATCTACCCAGACTATGCCCTCCAGGTTCAAATGAAAAGAGCGCAATTCATATACTCAAAAGCTAGACTGAAAGCAGCGGGATTGCGTTACATGCTACTATACCCTTCAAGATTGAAAGTGATACACAATAACGAAGCCCACCTGTTCGATACACCAGCCCAGGCCCAAGACTGGATAGATGCACTGCAACTTCCAGACATTGAAGACAAAAAACGGAGGCCGCGCTAAGCCCACATCTATCAAGCTCAGAAACATCCTTCCTGCCCACAATGGCCCAACTGCAGAACAATGAAGCCTTAGTACAGCTGGATCGATCCTCCATAAGGAGACATCGAACCCAACTGTCCCTCTACCCCCTGATAGTTCCTTTTGGGTACACTTACCCGCCCGTAGGGCACCCGAAGACCAATGTGTGGTCCAACGGAGCGGAAACGGGTTTGTCATAACGGGGGAAACACTGCTGGACTTGTTCATTGTTGGGGAAGTTTACAGTTATGGGGTGGGGGGTGAGAAATGGGGTGTTGATATTAAAGTTGAGATTTTAAAACGGGAAACACCAAGACCACGGAGAAACTTTGTATACAGCGAGTCAGCAGCTGGACCTCAAATGTCACCGGGAATCGTTGCAGGACCGCCTCACGCCCATGGCTGACAAGATCAAAGTGCTGACGTGGAACGTCAGAGGCATGAATAGCTTTGTTAAACAACGCCGTATTTATGCATACCCGAGACGGTGCAGGGTTGGGGTCGCTATGCTCCAGGAGACACATCTAAACCGAAATAAAATGGAGACATTAGCTAAGACATGGCGGGGCACCCTGATTGGATCCTCTTACTCCTCATATGCCAGGGGGGTACTGATATGGATCGACCCGACCATCCCCTTCAGGCTGATAAGCACTAAAACTGACTACAAGGGCAGGATGGCGCTCATACACGGCTCCATTGAAAACAAGGAACTATGCCTAATTAGCACCTACGCACCTAACCACGACGCAACAGCCTTCTTTCATTCCCTGTACCCACGCCTCACTCCTTATAGAGACAATATCATAATTTGGGGGGGTGACCACAACTGCACCCTAGATCCCCTAAAAGACAGATCAGATAACAAGCACACCCGCCCATCCCCCCCACCAAAATACTATCTAAACTTACTCATCAACTATTGCTCCTGGACTTATGGAGAGAAATGCACCTTGGACAACGTGAATATTCCCTTTACTCTGCACCCCACTCCGTTCACACTAGGCTAGATTACATCTTCGTGAGCCAAGAGCAACAAGCAATGTTCAGTGATGCACAGTACCTGCAGAGAGTGCTGTCTGACCACTCCCCGCTGATAGTCACCTGGGAAGTATTCCCACCCAGGCCCCCGGTGCCTACCTGGAAGCTCAGGGCTGAAGCCCTGCTAGATGTGGCCTTTCGTGAACATATAAAAGACTGCACCGACGAATACTGGCAGAGGAACTTGAACAGTGTGGAACATGTGAGCACTGCCTGGGAGGCATACAAGGTGGTCATGAGAGGCGAGTTGATTGCAGCTGTAGGAGGGGCTCAAAGATCCATAGTAACCTCATTGGAAAGCTCTGAAAAGGAGCTGGGGGAACTGTAGAACAGCGCTGACTCATCCCCTGACCATCTGCGGAAAATAACCGAGCTGAAGAAGGCCTGTCTAACACACTGGGAATCCCTGGGCAAATTGAGTTACACCAAGCATATCGAGAGGACCCATGCCCTAGGCGATAAACCCGGGAAACTCTTAGCCTGGCTTTACAAGAGGGAGACACCCCGAAACCCCATTTGCCACATATTCAAACCTGATGGCACCACAGCACACACCCAAGAGGAAATTAACTCAGTCTTCTCCGAATTTTATCGCAACCTATACTCTGAGCCCTCACCCCCCACAGACACTGAAATCGAGGATGTCCTTGACGTCATCGAGCTACCCAAACTAGACACACAGTCAGTCGAAGCCCTGGATGAGCCCATCACCTCGGATGAGGTAAAAGTTGTCATTAGATCCCTACCATCTGTGAAAACCCCGGGCATGGATGGCCTCCCTGGAGAGTTTTACAAGTGATACGAGGAGACCCTGGCCCCCCTGCTGACCCAAGTGTTCAATGAGGCCTTCGAATGCGGCACTCTCCCCGAATCCATGAGTGAGGCCGTGGTCATCCCCCTGCTCAAACCCGGTAAGGATGGTGCCGACTGTGGCTCATACAGGCCTCTCTCCATGTTAAACGTGGATAGTAAAATCTTAACTGCCCTATTGGCTAACAGATTGCCTAGAGTAATTCCCCAACTAATCCATCAAGACCAAACCGGTTACGTCCCAGGGCGTTCTATCACCGAGAACCTGTGCAGGCTACCTCATGTCATTTATAGCAGAGAACTAAGACCCCAAAAATACGCCGTTGCATCATTAGATGCTACCAAAGCTTTTGATTCGGTGCGGTGGAAGTGGCTGTATGCCACCATGCTAAAAATGGGGATAGGACCAGGCTTTTTGAAATGGACCCAACTAGTCTATACTAATCCAAGCGCTAGGGTTCACACGAACAATACAAATGGCCCCTCCAAAGAGGCACCCGGCCGGGATGCCCACTATCCCCCTTGCTATATATCATCGCCAACAAACCCTTGGCTGCTTACCTCAGACAGGAGGTATAGAAATAAATGGTGTGACCCACCTCGTCTCCATGTATGCTGACGACACACTACTGTACCTACATAATCCCGAACACCTCCTGCCTTATATTCTTGAGACCCTAGACGGTTTCTACAAATGCACGGGAATCCAAATCAACAGGGACAAGTCCTGTTTCTACCCCCTCGCAGCCCTACATAGCGAAGATTACAGGTCTCTACCCCTCCTAGACCTCCAATGGCAAGCAACATCCTTCAGGTACCTGTGAATCACCATACACCGGAACCCGCACACTGAACATATCCTTAACACAGTCAGGGCCAGGGACTCCCTCGAGAAATCTATGCAATTCTGCAGCAGACTCCCGCTCTCAGTAGCCGGACGGGCAGGCCTCCTCAAGACGGTGGCTCTCCCCCGCCTCCTACACAACTTCACTAACGTCCCCTTCAACATCCCCCCTCAATCTTCAAAAACATAAATAAACTTTGCAGGAGTTTTCTCTGGCAGAGCGGCAGGCACAGAGTAGCTTTAGAAACACTCCAAAGACCCTATGAGAGAGGGGGAATGAAAGTCCCCAACTTTGAACTGTACTACCTTGCTTGACAGCTGAGGCATGTGATGCGATGGATGGCCGACGAGAGCACAGTGGACACTCGACTCCTCCAACCCGCCCTACCCCATCTCCTAATCAGAGACCTACTCTGGACTGAGGTGAGCACTCCACAAAATTGCCCATACATGGCCAAACTGGGAATCCAGCTCTGGAAACGGGCCTGCAAAATGGTCGGAACAACAGACCCATTCTCACCACCAATCCCCATAGCAGCAATTATGGCAAAACGAGCATGGGGACATCTAGAAGTGTGTGCCCAATGGGAACCCTACGGAGTAGCCACGCTGGGAGACTTGGTTCATGAACAAGGGTCCTTAAAGTTTTCCGAACTCAGTGAGGCCACAGGGCTACCCACAGGACAGTTCTTGCTCCATGGGGCAGTAATGCGAACCATGGAGAGCAGATGGCCCGAGGCTGCAAACCCCGCAACGGAACACGAGACCATAGAAACTATGCTTAACGCTGCAGCGGGAGGCCACGAAACCTCACGACTCTACGAGGCCTTGCTGCTAGGCACAACAAGAAACTAACTCAAATGTAAGGCTAAATGGGAGTGTGAACTGGGCCTCGTATTTGAAGACAAGGAATGGGAAGCGATAACCCATTATCACAAGAAAATCTCTAGGAATGCCTGCTTACAACTCATCCAATTGTACATTACCAACAGGGCCTACCTCACGCCAGAAGCCATTTCAAGATTCAAGGATGCGGGAACTCAGGTGTGCCCCAAATGCAACAAGCCCAGGGCTGGAATGACTCATATGTTCTGGGGCTGCCCAATAATACTAGGTTTCTGGACTTGAATAAAATATAGAGCTGCTGAAGCAGACGTTGAAGTAGAAGTCCATAGCCCTGCGGCTTTCATACTAGGCAACCACAGACGCAGCAGGGAAAACAAACCTCTCAATAAACTCAAAGATCTGATATATATCACTGCGAAAAGACGCATAGCCATGGGATGGAAAAGCCCGAAAAGCCCAAGCGAAGCACAATGGTGGGGAGATCTCAGAAAATGGATAACTGCTGAGACCGGAGCACGAGAAACTGCAATTCAAGAGCAAAGGCTAGACTCCAGCCAAGAACTACAACGTTGGATAGCGCCGACGGTACCGCTGCTTCACCCCAAAGCGCCAGATAGCGCCTCAGACAGAAGCAATAGCCCTGGCTCGTAAGCTGACAAGAAGATCATCGATGGTCCACCCGTGGTCTTGGCAAGGGGAGGGAGGGGAGGAGGGGTCAGACACCTGATCTATTTTTGAGAAAGTCTTATTGATCGTGATTGTGTCTTGTTATACTGTTAAAAAACCAATAAAGTTATTTAAAAAAGAAAAGCATAACTCATCAATATAACAGTGGGAGACTGAAGTGGAAGGTTCTCTAAATAAGATCCTATGCTGCAGGACGAAGTATCATGGGAATTCCTATGTATATCTACAGTAAAAGGCTTTAAAAACACTTCTTGGGGGCGTGGCAAGGCAGCGCGCCATGCGGCAGCAGCTGCTGTAAGCTCTGTATTGAGGCACTCATTGGAGCTATTTATGGCGCCCTGAAGCAATAGATTTTTACTGGAATGGAGGTCGGATGGTGCCTGGACCCTGCTGTGTTCGTCCTGGAGCCTCTTAATTAGCAGAGCGCCGGCATTTTGACTCGCTCATCTGGGCCCACGGCAGACAAAATGGCGGGCGTTGCCTCGAAGCTGTGAAGCTGGGGGACGGCCGTAGAAGACGCGAGTGGCAGGAGGAAACCTTGGGAAGGCACTGTAACGGAGTGCTCTTGAATCGGTGAGCCCAGATGCCAGGAAGGAAAGCAGCGACGTAAGAGTACCTGTCGGTGCTGCGCAGTGGGAGAGGGGTGCCGGGGGACCCCCATCTGCCATCCATGCCGGAGGAGAAGGGACGTACCGAGGAGGAGGCTGGGAAGGTGGCTGGGCAACCCCCTGCTCCTCAGGACTGCCTCTGGGCACGTGTGTCGTCTTCTAAGGCGGCGTGGCGTGAAGATATGGGCGAGCTGCTGCTGCGGCGGGCTGGCAAGGAGAGGGCTGGCTGATGTGAGGAGCCCCGGCAGGTGGTGGTGAGCCTCTGGCTGCCGGCCTGCCTGGTTGTAGTTTCAGACTCGTGGCAGAGGCGGGCGAGCGGTAAGCGGATGCCCGAGGCCCCAAGTATAACGCAGTCCGCCAGTTGTGTGTCTGCGGGAGGGGGTGGGGCGAGGCTTGAAGAGAAACTAATTGGACCTGGCTGATGAGGTGTTGCTCGGTTTCTCATGCAGCGGGGCGGTGAATCCCCCCCTACAATATAACAACCATAATGCAGCCCTGACCCTCCCCTCCCCCAACCCCCTCCTTAAAAGCGGACCCATTGAAGACGCCTACTCCTAATGGAGGAATCACTTACAGATATCGGTATATGGCACAGAGCTTGTACTGGGAATTCACAGGCCATTGCCTCACAGGGGCTTCAACGTGCTCTTAGATGAGGCTAATGTAATGGCGGAGAACACAGAAGAAGCCTAGGAGGGGCTGGCACAACCATTTCATCTGGCAATGCCCAAGTCTGCACAGAAGCACAGGGGAGGCGAAATGATAGCGTATTTGAAATCTCGAGGGAAGGTGGAGAAGAAGATGCAATCAACAAGGGCAGACGTTCATTCCCCACCGGAAGTTGAACCCTCCATGGAACCTGCACTCTCTAAACAATACTTTGAGGAAGTGATGAGGGCCCTCAAACAACATATTACGCAAGAAATGAAATCTGAAATAAAATCTTCCAAGGACTCTCTTGCGCAATCTACCGCAGAATTGGACTTTCACCTAAAAGGTCTAGAAGAAAGGGTCAATGAGCTGGAGAACGCGGCATGTGAGCAGGAGCACGACTATGAGGAACTTTCTAAAAGAACACAACATGTGGAGAACCAACTTGAAGAGTTATGGGCGAAATAAATAGATTTTGAAAATCGGTCTAGAAGAAATATTTGGTTGCGTGGAATTCCAAGGAATGTGCTAGACCATGATCTTCCGGAATATGTCAGAGCCCTCTTCAAGTCCCTTTTAGAACTGGAAGAATCAGACAATCTGATCCTCGACAGGACCCATCGAGTCTACTCTTCAATCCAACAGAGAAAAGATCTTCTGCTTGATGTTCTCACAAGAGTTAATTTTTTTCATCAAAAAGAGGAGATCATGGCGGCAGCAAGAAAGGCCGAACCGGTGAAGTTTCGGGGCTCCACGCTGACTCTTTTCCAGGATCTTTTTCCTCTTACTCTGGCAAATCGCAGACGACTTCAAAAGGTCACAGTCTGGCTCCGGGAGAAGAAGATCTGCTACCGAAGGGGGTATCCGTGCAAACTGCTTTTTGAATACCACAACAGTTCTTATGCAATTCACTCTGAGGAAGAAGCAAAGAAATTAATGCGGGGAGACGAAGGTGATGTTAGTGATGTTGGGACGAGAGCTGATGTTACAGAAGATCGGTCTCATAGCCCCACGCCGAAAGATGTAAGAAGGCAACCCAAAGGTTGGCGTGCAATGAAGGGGACTTCTGGCGCAACGAGAGGTGGTGCACCCCACATGATCTGCCGAAATAAATTAGCGCAATGAACTGCTCCTTGGGAGGGTCGGAAGAGGACGGCCTTATGTCACCCTTAATCACTAACTCTGTACAAGTGGGTGTTCGTCCCCATACTCTAACTACTGCAGAAACACATTGCTAGCCCCTGGGATGTAGACTGTACCTAGTTCGACAGCATCCTGATGCAGGCCTGCTATCGTCTCTCCTGTTTAATTGGTTGCTTCTTTTCTTGCCTTTTATCCCCCTGGTTGACTCTGGATGGCTGCTGTCTCTCTCATAAGAAGACTCACCGAAGGGTATTGCCTCTCTGCTATAGGGAGCTTCCTTGGGAGAGACTGTGATAATTACATTCCTAAGTGATGGCACTGGTCAAAATTGGCTCTTGTGAGGGGTTCCAATGAGTTATTCCCAATGGTTACCGCACAGGTGTCTCTGGGCTGCTGGCTCATAAGCAAACTCCGCTGGTTGAATCTGTGCTCTACATACCACTATTCATTTGCAGAACGCTTTTCGTTTTGCAGTTAGCAGAAGGGCAAATGCAAATTCTAATATCAATGGATGCCCAACATACGGATTACGCCCACCATAGTGGCCCTAATGTCCTTGAGTGGGCTACAATTTAAACTTTTTGAAGCCTATCAATTAATGATTTTGTTTCTTGTTCTCTCATGGGTTTTAAATTGTAAATTTTGTTTTAATGTTGGTCAGTTCTACTGGAAACGCCATTTAGCCTGCAATGTGGGCACTATGAGAGGGTTGACGCCTTAAACTGCAACATGGTTAATCTGGGGAGTGGTTTATCCTGGATGGTTCATTGAATCCGGGTACATGTCATACGGGCAATGGGGAGGGAGTTGGGGAGCTCTGTGGGAGGAATTTTATGAGGGAAATCAGTTATGTTGGATGTGCATGAGGAACAGGGGGTCACCAGAATGGTAATTCTGAATCTAAACTGTCTCACCCTGAATGTACAGGGATTAAATTCCCCACTAAAGCGGAAGGCTTTATTCCATCATCTGGCCACACTTTGCCCCAATGTATTGTTTCTCCAGGAGACTAAACTTTTACCTTCTGACGAAGTTCGACTTAATGATAAGCTCTTCTCCTTCAAATTCGGTGCCTCCTCAGGGCTAAAGAGATGCAGAATAGCAATTCTGGACCGTAAGGGGGTTCCGTTAAAGGCTCATAAGATCTTGCGAGATAGGGAAGGGAGATACATTTTAGTAGTGGCTACATTGCAAGGGAAGAGGGTGACCCTGATATCTTTATATGCACCCAATTCTCAGCAAGATTCGTCTTTCACCTCCATGTCAAAGATTATGTATGAACAAGTTGAAGGGGATCTCATTATGGGAGGGGATTTCAATGCGGTGATTAACCCATTGGAGGATAAGTCTTTGCCTCCAACTCCGGCAGATAAAAAACATTTCTTAGCTCTCACAACACTCCTCTGAGAACATTCACTTATAGAAGCTTGGCATTTCTTTCACCAGTGGGAGCGGGACTACACTTTCTTTTCTGTGGTACATAGAGGGTTCTCTAGACTGGATATGTTTTTTCTTTCAGATAACCTTATCCCGCAAACAATTGACAGAGATCCTCCCGAAGGCTTTGTCAGATCACGCCCCGGTGTTGTTAATAGCCCCCTTAGATGATCCCCCAGAGCCTGCACGTGCATGGCGGTTGAATGAACTCCTCCTTGGGGGAATCCCAATTCTGCTCCCATATTTCAGACATTATATCTCACTATTTTGCTGACAACGATGGGGAGGGGATGGACTATGCGGTAGTGTGGGATGCAGCAAAAGCAGTAATCCGGGGTCAGATTATAGCCCAAACGGTATAAAGGGGGAGGACCAGGAGACAAACCCAAGTCCAACTGGAGCTGGAACTGCAAAAGAAAAAGAAGGCACATAAAAATAGGGCTTCCCAACGAGCACTTGGGTGGCCCAGAAAGTACTCAAAGCTCATCATATGAGTCGGGCGGTTTATGGTTTGATGCGTATTAAACAACATTATTATTCAAAAGGAAACAAAGCCAACCGGTTATTAGTGGCTAAACTAAAAAAAACAAGCAAGGCATAATCATATAGAATCCCTAAGGGACACTGATGGGAAGTGAGTCTATTCAGAGTTAGAGAAACTCCAAGTAGTTGAAAAGTTCTTCAGAGAACACTCAGCTCCCCATAGCATGGACTCACAGCTAGCCCGTACATTTATACAGAGGCGCATCTCCCGCAGATTACTCTGGAGCTTCGTGAGCTTTTGGAAGAACCGATCTCGCTGGAAGAGACAGATGCAGCCATTTGATCCCTTCCCCTATTAGAGGCCCCGGGGCTGGATAGGTTTCCGAATACATTTTATAAAACTTTTAGGACTGTACTTTTCCCCCTATTTAACAAAACTGTTTAATGTTGTCTGGAAAACAGGTGTCGTGACCAAATCAATGGCCGAATCAGCCACAACGCTGCTCCCGAAGCCCGGGAAGGACCCTGCGAACTGCGCCTCTATCGGGCAATTGTTCTGTTAAATAAATACAGAGGCAAAACTCCTAGGTAAAATTATTGCGGGACGGTTAGGAAGAATTCTCCCTTCGCTTGTAGGGAATGATCAAACAGGGTTCAAACGCAACCGCTCCACATACGATAAAGTTTGTCGAGCTATAGACCCGATAGCCTTGGCCCCGAAGATCCCAGGGAGACTGTCCTTACTGTTTTTGGATGCCCATAGGCCATTTGACAGCATGTCCTGGAGATATTTAGAAGCTGTATTAGAAGGGTTTGGATTTGGCTCTGGGTTCTCGAAATTGATTCTCTCAAATTTCCAGATTCCTGGAAGCTGACCAAGAATTGGACTCCACTGATTGTTTTAGGAAAAGGCACCAGGCAGGGTTGTCCCCCATCGCCTCTGGTTTTTGCTTTAGCAATGGACCCCCTGGCCCAACACATCAGACTCCATCCTGAAATTCTTGGTTTTGAAGTAGTGGTGCAATGTCATAAGGTAGCTCTATATGTGGACGATTTGCTTTGTTTTTTAAATGACGCTCCCAGTTCAATTCCGCCTCTTATGGATCTCCTGGCTCGGTTTGCCTCGATCTCTGGCTTTAAGGTGAACCCAGCTACATCTGTAGGAATGGCCCTTACTGAAGATCCCTCCAGATTGGGTGGCATACAGGCAGCATCACAAATGCCATGGTCCTCTATTGAGATCCCCTATCTGGGAATAAAATGGACTCCGACTTATACTGGCCTCTATAAGGCGAATATCCCTGCTTTATTCAAAGAAGCCAAAGAGTGGCTTCATCGCTGGGACTCCCAAGAGATCTCGTGGCTGGGCCGGGATAGCGCGGTCAAGATGTCTCTTAACCCGAAACTTCTTTATACTTTTCATTCCCTGCCAGTGCTCATCCCCGAGAATGAACTCATAGCTATGCAAAAGGAGATTGGCCAGTTTATTTGGAAAAAGAAAAATCCAAAGGTTCCTTAGCAAGCTCCTCACAAGAGGGAACATGGTGGGGGGCTGGGCCTCCCCTCAGTTTCGCAATACTTTAGAGCAGCCCAGGTAGCGGTGATGTTATCTTGGGGGGAACTCCCCGGAACCTCCCAGATGGCAGGAGATTGAACAGGCGATGACTCAGTTCTCTCTAGCTCATTTTCCATTTCTTGCCAAGGAGGCTCGGAGGTACAAAGGAGAATTGTTACCCACTACCTTAGCCACACTTCAAAGTTGGGAGAGGGCATGTTCGCAGAGGGGTATTGTGTCAGGGTTGGGCCCGTTGTCCCCCATCACTAAGAATCCCGCATTCACCCCAGGCTTGTGCGCCAAATATTACCAAAACTGGAGCTCAGATAAACCCCTGAGGTTGAGGGATTTATATGCATCTCAGGAACCCCTGACCTTTCAAGAATGCAAGGCAAAATTCAGGGTCTCTGAGACAGAACGATTTAAGTACAAACAACTTCGGCACTGGCTGACAAATAAGGGCACCCGCCAAGCCGCTTTAAGAACCCCGTCCGGTATAGAACTTAAGATCCTAGAGGGACAACAATCTCATAAACTAGCCACATGCTACAGACTTTTAGAGAATGCTCCATTAGAGGAGAAACTCCCTTATATGCTAGCTTGGGAAAGGGAATCGGGCCTGGAAATTTCAGAAGAGTCATGGCAACGGATCTGGCACAGGGCCCCTAAGGAGTTTGAGATGCACCATAGTGAAGAAGAAAGCCATTAAGGTCTGTTTCAGGTGGTACCCAACTCCAAGCAGGCTTCACGCAATGAATCCAGAACATTCAGACACATGTTGGCATGGCTGTGGGGAACGAGGAGACCGAGCTCACATGTGGTGGCATTGTTCAGTTATCCAAACATTTTGGCTGGAGGTGAGGTCTAAAATTAAGGAGATCACAGGCTCTTTACTCCCCATGGACCCAAGAGTGTTGGTACTAGGGGATGCACCAGAGGATGGGTCTTTTCCGATTACGGGACACAGGGCTGCTTTGATTTCACAAATACTTATTGCTGCCTGAATTACAAGAGCCCGATTTTGGAAAACTGTGGAAGTTCCACACATAGCATACTGGTGGGTAAAGGTGTGGGAATTGTTGGGATTGGAGAAACTTACAGCCATACTTGAAGGGAAACTCCCAAAATGTATAAGCACCTGCAGCCTATTCTTAGACCATGTTACAGACAGAGAACATATGTATTTTCAACCTCAAATAATAAGAAACTTTATGAATCCTTGATACTTGATGCCGACTCTATGAATTGATGGCTTACTGACCTGATTTGCTTGTTTTTTTTTCTCTTCTTTCTCTCTTCTCTCTTTCCCTTGTGCTAGGTTTGCCCCTCTTTCTCCTAGTTACACTCCCCCTCCTTGACGTTTCTGCCTGTGAATTAATCTTTCCTCTGCTAATTATCGTTGAATAATGAGTTTTAGGAATATTTGATCAATTTATGAATTTGAAAAGTTATTGTGAAATAGACAGGGAATTAATTATGAAGGAGAATGAATTATGTCTTGTTATATGTTACGCATTTGTATGTTAAAAATGTTAAAAACCAATAAAGATAATTTGGACGAAAAAAAAACACTTCTTGAAACTTCCTGAAATGTCTTGAATATACAGTGTCTCTGTCCACATCATCCCAAAAAGTATAAAACACGAAATAACATGCGCCCGGCAGCAGATGAATGAGAAGAATAAAAATAATTGCCCCTCTGAAGTTTGTCGAAAAAAATACATAAGTGAATTTAAAAGTTTGTTGTACAAGGGAGTCAGGAATCCAGTAACCATGGAACTGTACCTGATGGTAACTAATTCAAAACAAAGGAATTAAATGCAAATTGATGCACAATCCTTGTGAATAACCAAAATTCTAAGGAATACAAATATTAAAGACAATTAAAGAATGTATATTTTGTAAATTTTGTAAATCTTCCTGTAATACTCCTGTAATACTCTGTCACATGCCTTGTCATGCCTTCATCTTGTTGTAACTAAGTTAAGCGCCCGGTTGCCCCTGGGCCTGGTGCGCTATAGAAATAAATAAAATACAAAATACAAATACAAATACAAAACATTGCAATGCCCTTGTAGTATAGATGCACAAAGTAAGTGTTAACTTGATAGCTGATGATGCCTGTCTAAGATGAGATCGGATGAGGAAATTGAGTTTTTGCCCCTCTTGGATGAATTTTACTGGGTCATTACTGAAACTCTACACCCGTGGAAATTCAATTTAGCTTGTTTGTTGCACTGGAGGAGCAATTACATATTGTTTCAAGTTTCACCCTGGATCTAAAACTAAGCAAAATTGACTGCACTAATGCAAAGGTACAGGTCCTGGTGTTTTTCCATGGATAACAAGAAAGCAGGAAATAAAAAGAAACAAAATCAGAATATGTGGCCTTGATGGGAGATAAAAATGTATAATTAGTACAATCAAACAGACAAGTATGCAGCTACACGAGAATGTTTTTTCCAAAATATTAAGTTACTCACCGTATTGAGTTAAACGTTAGTCAACGTACTCCTAGTCCATAGTCTCCTTTCCTCCATACCGTATGGGCGTCCAACGTAGTCCCGCCCTCCGGCACCTGGCCTCAGTCCTCTTGAACATGCCATTCGGCTATACGGCTAATCTACCCTGACCTACCTCTAACATAGGAAAAGGGGACTATGGACTACTATGTTAATCACTACGGTGAGTAACTTTCAATTACTTCTACGTCCCGTTCCCTTTCCTCCATACTGAATGGGCGATTAAGAACCGATAAAGCCTTTAAGGAGGAGTGTGAGTAACTAGTTTGCAAATAGGTTCTCGACAACAGCCTGTCCAAATTCAGCATCTGACCTGGCACCAACATTTAAGCAGTAGTGCTTGGAAAACGATGATGGGGAGACCCATGTGGCCGCCTTACTGATGACCTGCCAAGACACTTAGCTCTGGAAGGCAACCAATGCAGCCTTTGCTCTCACTTCGTATGCATGCATAATTGCCAGGTGTGACTTTTTCCGAAGTTTGTATGTCTCTGAAATGGCCTCCACCATCCACTGGGCAATGGAAGCTTTGGACGCTTGCGACCCGAGCGAAGAGCTCGCAAAATTGATTAGCAATGCATCCGATTTCCTGATTTGTTTTGTCACGTTTAGATAGAACTTGCGTGCTCTCCTGACGTCCAAGCAATGTAAGGCAAGCTACGCCTTCGAGTGAGGATGTGGGAAGGAGTTGGGAGCACAATCTCAAACTATTTTCGGTAGGATTTTTGGGTGCGTCCTCAACACCACCATATGTTTGTGGAAAATCGTGTAGGGCTCTGAAGCGACTAGCACCTGAATTTTACTAACGCACCTCGCTGATGTGAGGCCTACAAAAAGCGTTGTCTTTGGAGTTAGCCATTTGATGTCGGTAGTCGCCATGGACTCAAAGGGCCCGTGTGCCAACGCTGCCAGTACAACATTGAGATCCCACACCGGATGAGGTCTTTTGACCGGGGGGGGGGGTATAGCCTAGCTACCTCCTGCAAATGTCTCTTCACAACTGAATTGGCGGAGGAAAATGTGTGGTCCACCGTGTTTCTGTAGGCATCAATTTCTGCCAAGTAGGTGTGACACGCATCCACCTGCACACCTCTGCTTGCCAAGTGGGCCGAAAAAGAAGACCTTATTGAGCGTGCACAACTCTGGATTCACTCCCCTCTCACTTGCCTAGTGATAAAACCTGGTCCATTTGCTCTTATTTCAGAGCCGGGTGGACTCCTTCCTAACATTCTGAATAATGTACAGATTGGCCTAGAGAGATACAGTTGCTGCAGCCTTACTTGTTCAGGGACCAGGACAAGGGACTCTGGCTGGGGGTGTACTACTGCCCTCCCTGCTGCAAGAGGTGTACCGGCCCGAACGACCTTGGGAGGGAGGATTGGTCCATGACATGCCATCCTCACCAGGTCCGAGTACCAGAGCCTGGCTGGCCAGTCCGGAACCACGTGAATAATGCGACAATGGGTCGCCTCTTGAAACTTATGCAGAACCCTCTGGACCAACAGCATTGGAGAGAACGCGTATCACCACAGGTTTCTCCAGGTGCTTTTGAAGGCATCTCCTAGAGAGCACCTGTATATCCCCATCCACGATGGAAACTGCTTGCACCTTGCGTTTGTCTGTGAGGCAAATAGGTCCACCTCCGGGTGGCCCCATCCCCTGAAGATTGAGCTGAAGACCTGCAAGGCAACTTCCCACTTGTATATTGTGAATATTTTTGCAACTATTGGGATCTAACCCAGTGAATTGGACACTATCATTTAACCCATTTATTATTTTTCTTTTTTCCGGTAGTATATTGGCCAGGAAATGGAGTGCGCGCCTCACCCCTCTTTTTTTACATGTAATTTGTGGAGATCCGGACTCCAGAGACTGCAGCACCGGGGACATTTTTCCCTACAGTGTAGAATCATAGTTATGGTTTTTTCCCCCTCCCCGTGCTAAGGGTAAGATGTGTGCTCCTGTAGGGGAGTCTTTCCTTGGTCACCTGAAATTAACTAATGATTTCACTACAGCTCCCATAATTCTTAGAGACTGCATTAGAAATTTAATTGGATTCACCTGAAGTGAAAGGCAACACAGCCTCCCTGAAGAGTGTTGGGACACGAAAGCGCTAGGAGGAGGAGAACAGCAGCCCAAATGCAGCATAAGGGATCCTGCCCTGTGAATATTTGAGGGAGGAGAACAGCAGTACCAATGCAGCATAAGGGATCTAACCCAGTGAATATTTTTGCAACAATTGGGATCCAACCCAGTGAATTGGATTTAACTCATTTATTATTTTTCTTTTTTCAGGTAGTATATTGGCCAGGAATTGGAGTGTGCGTCTCACCCCTCTTTTTTACATGTAACTCCCCACTTGTAGTTGTCCTCTGGAGGCCTGCTCAACCATTCTGCTCAACCATTCTGCCTCTGTGTTGCACTCTCCTGGGAGGTGTACAGCAGTCAGGTGATGCTCTGCCCTAGGGTCCACTCCCAGATCTGAATAGTGATTCTGTACAGCACAGGAGACCTTGTCCCGCCTTGCTTGTTTAGGTAAAACATAGACATGGTATTGTCCATTTGAATACTGTCCTGCCTGAGATCATCGGGAGAAATGCCTGTAAAGCCAACTGAATAGCTTTTAGCTCCAGCACATTTATGGGCTCCTTCTGCTCCTGTGGAGACCACAGCCTGTGAATTGAGTACTTGTCCAGCCCCTTTCACCAGGTTTATCTGCTGTCTACACCACAAGAGATCCGGTCTGCCAGTATAGTTACCATGTCCATCTGAGAACCTTTTTCTAGGTCTCAGTTGTCTGCTAGGTGTAGTTGCAACCTCTGCATCTTTAGTTTTGCATAAGGCACTGCCAGAATAAAGGCTGCCATCAGCCCTAACAGATGCTGATAGCACCATGCCGATGTCTGCCTGCTCTGATGATCGCCCTGGCCATGTCTTGTGTGGGGATTTTACTGTATTCCATGACAATTTGAGGAATATCAAAGACTGTGTCTGGGTTAACTCTAACTTGGTCTGGTGTACCGAGAAGCTGGGGGTGTAGAGAAGATCCATGAGGCACTCCAACGTGTGGCTTGCTCCTTCCTGCTTGCTGCCCGTGACCAGAGAGTCATCCAAATATGGATATATGTAGTGCAGTGCCGCTATAGTTTTCATCAGCCTCGTGAACACCTGAGGAGCTGAGTTGAGGCCAAAAGGCAGCACTTGATTTTGGAATTGCCTCCCCATTACTGTTAACTGCAGAAATTGCTTGTGCGGTTGCCAAATCAGGACTTTCATATGCTTTTTTGAGGTCCAGGGAGCACATCCAATCTCCCTTGCAGAGAGCCTCCACGATCTGCGCTGGCGTGATCATCTTGCATTTTTGTAGAGGGAGGAAAGGGTTGAGGAAGGTTAGGTCGAATACCACCCTTAGGCCCGCCTGGTTCTTTTTGGAGATGGCAAAAATCCTAGAATAGTAGCCTTGAACTTTAATTTGTTTTATTGTAATGCATCAACATTGCTTTTATGGTCTGCTGACCGAATAAAGACGAAATTGAATTGAATTGAAGAATAGTAGCCAGATCCCCTCTGATGCAGAGAAACTTCCCTGTTCTGTATCAGGGAAGCCATTTCTGACAACAGAGTTGGTGAACCTATCTGTAACAGGAGGGTGTGGGTGGGGGGGGGGGTGAAAATGGGTGAGGAGAGGGGGCAGGGAGACGGAACCCCCCGGAAACTACAGAAAGTACACACTGCGTCTTGTGGAGGGACAGTCTGACCCCCACTGGAGAGGGATGGACTGGGACCCCACCCTCACTTCTTTGTTTCTAAGGCTGGGTTGGAGGAGGGGTATTAGAAGAAGCCCTTGTGTAAGGTGTGCTGCTGTTTGCACCTTTGGGGATCGGGCGACCTGTCCGGCTGCCTGGCTTGGTGGTCCTCAAACACTATGAACCCGAATTCCCTGCTCCTTTGGTCTAACCTCCCCTGTGACTGGCAGATCGGTTTCGCTGCTGCTTTGCCAAAGATTGCCAGTGACTTCACTGTTTACGAACTGCTCTTTCTTATTGAGCTCCTCATCTGTGGAGGAGTGGAAGAGCTCGGCCGATTCTTCAAGAAGCGCTGCTTAATGGAGTGGCATGCCGCACAGTCTGCCCAATGATGGTCCACACGTAAGCATTTAAGGCACTGCAAATGAGGGTCCAATGCGTGAAAGCACCCCTCGCAGGAGGAACACCTGCTAAAGCCTGAGGGGGACGACCTGCGTTGGGGCAGACGAAGCACGCAAGGCAGTTACGAATATGATGGTAAATAGCTTGGGGAAAGCCTGAAAAAATGAAAAACAGAACAGCAAACTCTAGAGAGCTTGCAGAGGAAGGTCCGATCCCGTCAGCGTGGAAAAGGGGACTGAGGCCAGGCGCCGTAGAGCAGGGCTACAATGGCGTTGGTACGCCTGTGGTCATGCCTTATACTTTGGTGGGGGAATTGCTATTTTTCAGTAGGAAAAAAGGTTCTGGTCGCGTTCCTAGGTAGGGACACTCACACAGTATGGAGGAAAGGGGACGGGACACAGGAGTAACATTATTAAATACCAAAACATTAATTGCACCAACGCAGTCTTTGGCTGATCAAAGCACTTTAGCAATCTTGAATGTTTTTGGTAAAGAGAGGGATGATGCCATGGCCCAGGTTTCCTATAATTGTGTCTGATTGTGCTTTAAGTGATGATTTTGGTTCTATACCAGACTACAAATACTGCAATTCGAATGGCGCTACATGAAGTTAAGAAAAAAAAAGGAGTGAAAATAAATTAGACAAGACAAACGCGATTGCAATACAAGACAAAAGTCTTTCATGGTTAAGCTGAATCAGAAATTGATTTTGAGTCACAGAGATTAAGTGGGCGTTTAGCTTTAATGAGCATTGCATTTAGTGCAGGTAATTTGGATTGCTTGCAGCCATTAATACAGTTTCCACTATCAAATGCTGAGCCTGCTTTTATCCTCGGTTATAATGAGGTCGGTATTAGGATGACAACATGGTTGTCCGGCAAATGTTGCCATGGTCTCCTGATAACTATGTTCTTCCCAATCAAAGGGTCTGCAATCATAAACATGCCTTTGTGAGACGTGCGAAATCTGTGTTGAAGCCACACAGGTTTGGCGGCAATACTGTTGGAATTACCACCAAACTAATTACCACCAGTTGGTCCTGCGGAGTTACCGCGTGATGAGTGGTCGTAAGGTGGTGTGCATGCCCATTGGTGTAGTGCATGGGACTCCATGGGGATATCGTCGGATTCACCATAAGCAAACATTCTGACTGCCGAAACACTATGATTTTTGGAGGTAAAGTGGAGGTTTTGCCTCCAGCTTTGGGCTGGAGGTAAATCCTCCTCTTTACCTCCAATATCCGAATTCAGTGAGGGAAAGGGGCAGTAATTCCATAACCTCAATTTCGCCATTATTTGTCGAACCACAAACTCGTAATGAGCCCCATAGTACACAAAAACAAGCATTGGCAAAACCAACAGTTATGCTTTTGTGTAGCCAAGGGGTATGCATTTTCTATGCACTGCCATTGTTTGTTTTCAACAGGAATTTAGTGCAAAGAACAGATGCAGGACATACAAAGTCCTTATAAAATCAAGTGGTTGGGGGCTTGCTTGGTTACAACATTTTGGTTTGCAGGAACAATTAAGCCATTACATTTCAGAAAAGTGCCTAGAAATAACACTGACATCCCTGTAAATGCACACAGCTAGTTCAAAGATCTTTTGGCAGTGAGGGGATGGTATTGGGTGGGAGTGGTCATAGGGACTTGGCATAGCAATGGGCAGCCAATGGGTGAGAAAAAATCGAAACTGTCCCCACAGGTTGTGGATCCCTCCACATATGTCTCTTTCCTAGCTTCATCTCAAAAGTAAATACTTTCGGCTTTTAGGGTAATGTCCAAAACCAAAACAGAACTGACAATGCACAAACCAAGAAAAAGACAGCGAGATCTAACTTTTGAGTTCAACACAAGGGTCTGTTAGTATCCCAAGCCAACAGACTGAATACAGAGTCACCCTGCCATACAGCTGTGCAACACGTACCTCAGATTTGTGAGGCTACTAAATGTTCCAAGGAAAAACCTTGAGAAGGAATGGCCCCAAATAAATATTGTACTGAGATAACTTGCATTGAAACGGCTGCATTGAGTTTCACTTGTGGTGAGATGAGTTTCATCGAGCTGTCGTAGAACCATTCCGGCTCGGGTGTTCTTAAGAATTCATTCTAGCGATTATTCCAGGGGTGCTGGGGATTTAAACACTTGCAGGGAATGTTGATGAAAGGGTACAGGTAGTTATTGTATGGGGGCTGGCAGCATATTTACAGGGTCTCTAGTTTGGAAAATCCCTTACCAAAAATGCTGTCACTTTGTGGGCAAATCCAGAGCTTCTGACTCTAATTTAGAGGTATAGATGTTCCTCCCTTTGCTAGGATGTAGGCGGGGGTGGACTGGCCTATAGGGAACTCAGGAGATTTCCCTGTAGGCTTCTGCTCCCTGGGCCTCTTTTGTGTGGTATTTTCAAATTTTCCTATAGGAAAAGGGTTTGGCTTGCTGAAAATGTGTAATATGGGGCCACTTTGAACATTATTTCCAGGGCCTCTTTTGGTTCCCAGTCCACCCCTGGATGTAGCTAAACAATATGTATGGTAACACCCTAGCTAAATTGTCAATTATCTGTACAGCTTCAAGCTAAATTATCTAAAGGCACTAAATGTCCCCAATTCAGGGACCTAGCTCATCGGTATGAGTTGTTTTGTCTTAGCTCTTAAGCAGAAATACTGCTTATTCATCCAACATTGAAAATGGCGTGAATTTGGTCTTACTGCCTATTCATTATAGCTGTGTGTTATATGAATGCATATAGGGTTAACTTACTGGCATGCTCAAAACTGCACATATAAGCGTGTATGTATGATCAAACAATCCGGTTGCTTAGCGCTTTGCTACAATAAATGGTTACATGAATGAATAAATGATTATATGTTAACACAAAAACACACTTCTCACTAGCATCTCAATAGCTCTCTTGCTATGTTGCTACACCTCAATACAATGATAATGAAGGCCTCTAGGTGCCTCTTTGAACTTTAAACTGCTTTGAGTATAATTTTGTTATTCAAAGCACTACTGCTGCTATTCTAAATATTGCAGTCTAGACTGCCCTTAAGCGTGTATTACACTGCTTGCTCAATCTTCTTATACTCAAGCATAACCCAATATATCCTTACAGGATACAATATAAGAACATCACTTGCTTATCCCCTTCAAGGCACTATATTTTGCGTGCACTTTTAAAGCTAATGTTAGTTCTGCTATTATGAAGGGATATTCTGAAATGAGACTTTCACCTGTTGTGTCTACCCCACAGGGCAGAAAGGGTTGAAATACCACAACACATCCATTAGGTGAAGTTCTAGTCTTGATGACATGGTCTCTCACTGTAAGGAGTGTGAGAAACCTGAAGGCACTCTCACAACTACCACCCAGGGATCTTCTGTTCAGGTGGCCAGGTAAGGACCATCACTTCTGAATCCTGACTCTGGGGGTGGACTAGCGACGGAGCATCACCTGAGCGGAGAGTCCTTGGGCTTGAGGAGGGTGCCAGATGGCGAGACATGGTATCCCCCCCTTTCTTGACATTTACTTACCCTACCCTCCCCCCAGCCTTTGTAGGATATTGCTGTCCATATCCTAATTTACAGTCTACCTATAGGAAACACCATCATAGTACTGGGACGAAGAAGAGAGATCCTGAAGACTACAGGGCTGCAAGTCAGGCATGTCCCAGTAATTGGCCTTATTGTAATCAGGCAAACCAGGTGAGTGAATCACACCTGAAACTCCTTGATGGGGCTCAGGTGTATAAAAGGTGGAGCACCAGAGAACTTCGAGAATGAGAGCAGTAGGAAGGCCAGCCCAACTCGCAAGAAGCCAAAGAAGAATGGAATGCTGAGACGCTAAAGGAATGCATGGTGAAGCAGAGTGGAAATGTGTGTCGAGGAAACCATGTCTCCAGGAAGCTGGTGAAGGCAGGAGAAGGGAACCATGAACGGTGTCGGTCCCTTCGCTGTGGCCAAACAGTGCTAGTTCCCCCGGATGTAAGTACCATTCCAGAGGTGCCCGAGGGGCAGGCGGTGAAACCCTGACCTCAAATACAAGACATTATCTCAACGAGGAAGCTCAAGAAAAGAGCGCCACGACCAGTGAGTTTCCTGGAATGCGAGAAACTCAGGGCACGTATGAAAGTTGCTGAGTTACATTGTATCGGAGTGGCCGCATGCGTTCGGCACATTCTCAAAAGCTTCTGATCAAAACAGAACTAAATGAAAAGAATGCAATATTATGCTAGGTTATGTTTTGTGCTTATAACGCGCCGTGGCCCGCAGGCATCAGGGCGTACATGTAACACAGGACAAGGAACTAACAACACTGACTAAACACATGTAACCAATGGGGCTAAAGAAAAGGGAGAGTTCTAGGCAGGGATAGGCATTATAAAGGAACGTGATTACCTATTTGAATAAAAGCGTCTTGACCACTTTTGGAAGATTTGAAGGCTCTTCTTTTTGCGCATCTCAACTGGGAGGTTGTTCCAAGCAAGAGTAGCTAAAACCAGAAAGGAGAGACCTCGGCCCGGCTTCTTTGAACCTTGAGCAAATCAGGTGCTAGGTGTCATTTTATCTAGTTGACCTCCCCTGCATTTGAAGGATGAGGCAGTTTTTCAGGTAAATTAGATATAAGCAGTGAACTGCGCCAATTGACAATAATACAATAATAATTGTACATTGTTGTTGCCGGAAGGCTGTAATTAATTAATGGTTATTGCAACCGCAAGTAATATTAAGTTTCCTTTGGACAAGGTTCAACGCCTTTGAAAAAGAGCTTTGCTCGAAACACGTGTCAGGCTGTGGAATGGAATTAAAAACATAATTCAATTATTATTGTATTATTGTCAATTGGCGCAGTTCACTGCTTATATCTAATTTACTTCTTATCGAGGGTCCTTGGTCCGGGTTCCCTCACACTCTCATGTTGAACGCTGCCTTTTTAAACTTCTAACTCTTGTGCAGTTGCGCTGGTCGTTCACATAGGCCTTTGGACCATCTTGTTTTACAGTTTTTCAGGTAGCTCGGGACGAGCCCATGTAGGCATTTGTGTGTCAGGGTCAGAATCTCGAAAGTAATTCTAGAGGGAACAGGAAGCCAGCCAGTGAAGTTCCCTCCTGGCCAAGGTTATGTGTTTCTTTTTGGAGACACCTTTTATAATACGGGCCGCATCATTTTGAAAGACTTGGAGCTTCTGTATACAGTTTTTACTGGCTTCTCCAAGCAGAGCATTACAGTAGTCAATATGGGGCATGACTATGGCTCTGACCTGGGTCTCATAGTTCTTACTAGTAACATATGGTTTAACCAACCTGAGAAGCGTCAGGTGATGAGATTTTTTTTTAATTACATTTGCTACATGGGAATCTGCACCCAGTGACTGATCAACTATCACTCCTAAAGTCTTGACCTGGTCTAAGGCCCTAATGGAATGACCATCAATGTTGAATTCTGGGTATCCTGGCCCCAGTTTTGCCCTTGCTTGGGAAGATCCAAAGACCAATAGCACAGTCTTTCCACTATTAAGGCAAAGCCAGTGTTAAGCGATCCAATCCTTGATGATTTGATACATATTCTGTATGCTTTCAGAGTCCTCACTTTAGTTTCCACTCAGTTCTACCAGCAACTGAGTGTCATAAGCATACTTTGTAAAATGTAACCCTTGCTTTATCCAAGATATTGAATAGAGTACATGAATAGATATTAAAGAGTGCAGGGGACAAACAGGCCCCATGCGGCACTCCACAAGTGGACAGTAATTGCTGAGGAAGCTTGGCCGGAGCATCCTGAAAGGAAAGAACTCAACCATTCTACGGCTAAAGGAGAGCAGTGACCTACTGTGGAGAATGTGGCTAAAAGTTTCTTTTGGTCCAGGAGGTCAAAAGCTGCAGATAAATCAAGAAGCATCAATAGGCCTGCCTTGCTCTTATCAATGCAGTCCATCATCTGGGTCTGAAGGTCAAGCAACGCAATTTCTGTGCAATAGTGCTCTCTAAAACCATATTGTTTGGAATAGAGGATATTAGCCTCTTCTAGATGTTTTTGCAGCTGCATGGTAGCTACTCGGTCCACGATTTTCAAGAGGAAGGGTACATTCGTAATGGGTCTGTAGTTTTTAAACTTTTTGGGATCTAGCCGGGCCTTCTTCAGCAATGGGGAAACTACAACCTTCTTGACCTCTTTAGGAATAGTGGCATAGTGGAAGGTGGCATTAGTGAAACAAGTCAAAAAGGTGAAAAGATACTGGCGTTATTTAGAAAAATGTTGACTGGCAAAGTATCACCATTACAGCAAGTGGGGTGCATCTTCTTACGGACTTACTCCATCTCCATAGTCTTCACAGTGATAGTGAGTTAAAAAGCATAGCATCCTCACTTGGGGGGACCTTGATATTAGCAGGTTTGAAAACTGAAGCCAGATCTGCCAAGATTTTTGCGTGAGCTGTGGCAATTTTGTCTGAGAAAGCTTAATGAACCTTTCACAGTCTTCCTCAGTGGGCAAAACCAGATCTGATTTAAGATGTGATATTTCCAGCATTTTCAAAATTTGAAAGAGTTTCCTCGTGCTATTGGAGGATCCCACAATTTCAGCATTATAGAGTTTTTTGGCAATAATAATAGTTTTCCCTGTACTTCTTTTCGATGTTTTTCAAATTGATTTTATTTTCGTCCACCTGGGTTTTGATCCATTTACGCTCTGCTAATCGTTTTTCCAGTTTCAGTTTAATAAGTTGAGGGGAAAACCAGCTTTGTTGGTTTTGTCTGTCTCTAACCAACTTCGTCTCAACAGGAGCTATACTATCAAGCATATATCGGTCATGGCGGGATTATATCTTACATCCAAAAAGTCAGGTGGATCAAGATCTGATGTATGTGCCATGAAACTTGATAGACACTTGTAAAGGTCACCCTGTTCGATTTTATTTACATTCCTACAGCTCACCTTTTTAAAAGCTTTCCCGGGAGAAGAACATTTTTCGCATGTATACGGTTTGGCCGTGGCACAATTGTTTGTGTCCGAATTGAAAACGGTCAATTCAGCCACGATGCCAATTTTGACGTGGCCAAAACCGCCCAAATTGAAACACCACCATAATACACTCCCCCACCAACCCCTTACTTACCTTTTTGGAATCCGCTCATCTTCTGACCCTGTGGCGTCAGATCTGTCCCTCCTACGTGGGTCAGATCCAATGCCGCAGGGTCTGCTTTTTTTTTCTTCCCGTCCCCTGCCTTCAAACCACTGGAAGCGGGCGACACCCCGCTACCCCCAAAGACCATCACTACCAAACATGAGGAGCGGAGGACACCCCTGCAACCTCGGCTCCCCATGTTTGTTAATGATTACCCAAATTGATAGTTTCCAAACAATCGAATGGTACTTGTCGAATTCAGCCAGATTTAAATTGGAAAGCATCAATTTGAGTACTAACCATTGTTCAGGAAGGGTCATTTAAAAAAACACAGTAACATTGTCAGACCAGACACAAGGCAAAGTTTGGATCAAGTCAGCCTGCATATTTCTTGTTGCAACCTTTAACATGTGTCCATTCATTATTATGGATCAAAATGTCAATGTTCTTTAAATCTAGTCCAAGGGAGATCACTTCTTTGTCAGCAGGATTTCCCTTCCACCTGTTGAGGTCTCCCATGAACAGAATAGATGTATTGGCAGTGTTAAAATTGGTTAAAATGGCCATAAGGTCCTCGTTAAAATTAGGCAACTCATTAGGGGGATGGTAGATCACAAATAAGTGAGTACAATGGAGAGAGGACGAATTAATCTTCGGTGAAGCAGTTCACAACACTAACAGGTTGTGGGTGCCTTGAAGAAGTGAATTTCCCCTCTAGCAATAAGTGCTATGCCACCTCCAGTACCTGTTTCTCTATTCTTTCTGAAAAAGGAGAAACCTTTAGGAGTGGCTGCCTCGAAGATAGGGCCACTGAAATCCTTAAGCCAGGTTTCAGTTAGGGCTAAAATGTCTATCATTATCCAAGATGAAGTTATGGATGTCAATAGCTGACTTCCCTAGTGACCTATTGTTAGGGAGAGCGACCTTAAAAACATGCACGTTGAGCAATATATGTTTTATTGGGATCCTCACGTGTTTTAGAGCATGAGTGCTATCTAATAGCATCAGGGCAGTATGGCGCTTCGGCTCACTCAAGGGTTCATAAGTGAGAGCAGAGCAAGTATCCAATTGTTTACCTACATTATTCTCAACTAACATCCCCTCGTTGTTAATTATAACTTCTTTCATCTTACTAGCGCAAATGTTTTCAATAATTAACATGGATCCCAAAGTGAAGAGGGTGCTTTATAAATTGGTGTATGGAGATATCAAGCGTCTCGCGAGCATCAGATGCCGCTATACATTTTCCTCAAATAGTATTTTCTCTAAAAGGCCGGCGCATGCAAATGGCACAGAGAAAGGAGTTTTATAGTTTCAAACCTTGCGCCTGCAAAATGCTGCAGTGGAAATTTCGTTCCAACCGGAGAGAGAGAGTTCAGCCACCAGCATGTCAGCATGGACTAGCACAGACTGGCTAGACCCTGATGCGCCAGCGCTGATGCGTATTAAGTCAAACAAATGAGCGCGCAGACTACAATTCGATTGGGGATTGTAGTTCACTGTGCGATAACTTTCCCGAGACCATGCCCACAATTAAACCAGCAGGCTGCTCTGGGGGAAATTGTTACAAAGTAAATGGTGGATTACACAGCAATATAAACAAATTGATAGTAAAAACATCTAAAATAGTTAATTCTAAAAACTTTTGAAACTAGGTGATGAAGATTTTTAAAAAGCTAAGTAAAAACTATCAACTCGACAATACAGTGCAATGAAACGCAATATGCAAATTGAGCAATACGTATGTAACTAACAACTAAGCAGCGTCTTACTGCAGACTAAGAATTGGAAGAAGTGGAGTTTGTAGAAACAATATATCAGAGTGGTCATGTCAGAAGGAAGTATACATGTCCAAAAGTATCTGATTAATCAAGGACACTAAGAAAGTAATATGAACTGTTAATGCTGTGAAAACGAGAATGACAGCTGTGAACGAGCAGCCGAGGGGAGCCAGTAAAGTGTGAGCAAAATGCTGAACAAGTGGAAGTGAAAGCTGTAAATGAAAGCTAATAATGTGGAATTTGGAAAAGAGAGCAGAGGAAGTGCCAAGAAAGAGAAATTATTAATCTGAACTTTTCAGCTTCTGAGTTGGTCGTGAATCGCCAAACCAATCAGAGTCAAGGTGGCAGAAAGCTGGCGCAACGGTAACTGGTTGCGTGACCTGTAATGGGTGGGGCGTGCAGCCTGTCAACTGCGCCTAGACCTGAAAGCCCCAACAAATCCAGGAGAATTGTGAACACAACCCTGAAACAAGATAAAGCTGAACATCGTTTTGTGAACCAGTGTTTGAAGCTTGAGGAAGGGAACCCTTAGCTCCTTTGAAACCATTTTTTGTAAAACTATACCCTGAACCTGGGGAATGGAACTTGAGGCTGCTCCAGACTTTGTGTTGAACACTAATGAGTTTGACTAACCCTACACTACATTTTTGTATTAGATGTGAGGGCAAAATTAGATTTTGGCACAGTCTTTTGATTTGGACTTACAGACTTTCCTTAGTTTCTTTGGGTTAGGAAAACCCCCAAAATAGCTATAGGACAAGTTAGACATTACACCCATCCTGATACTAAATAAAGATTCTATTGTTGAAATCACAATCTGCTGTCTGTCATTGCTGGATACCATGCCTGTCTCACAGGAGGCCACGAGGGCCATCTTGTTCGGGGTACAACGTCCTTTCATCGAGGGATGTTTTTTCGCGGGTTATTTTTACTGTGAATTTGTTAATGTTAAAGGATATTTGTACCAAACAGTATCACCACTGGAGTGGTACCCTGGCGCTCTGGCGGCTCTGAAAAAGGGAGACTGGGAGTAAGGGGGTGAGTTGGTGGGAATAAGCTGGAAAAGTGCAAGAGAGCAGTGATGTGCTGTTGGCAGCCTCAGCCGGGTGGGTCCGTTGGCTGGGCTCGGGGTGTTTTACGGTCGGTAGTCGTCGTGTGCTGTTGTGCAAGTCTATGTGTGGTTTGTTTTGTTGTTGCGGTGTAGTGAAGTTTGTGCAGATTGCTGTGTTTTAGGTTTGTAGTTGTGTTTGGTTAGAGTTTGAGAGGTGTATGCAGAGGGATGAAATTGTTAGTGGATTGATTAGTTGGTATTGCTGTCCTTGCAATTGTGTCCGAGTGTGATGCTTGCTATCATTCACTATTCCATCCAAGTGTGACGCATGCTAACATTCATAATCTTGTCTGGGAGTTACGCAAGCTAAGGTTAAGAATTCCATCTAAGTGTGGCACATGCCGACATCCACATTCCCGTCTAGATGCGACGCAAGCCAAGGTTAAGAATTCCATCTAAGTGTGGCACATGCCAACATCCACAGTCCCATATAGATGCGACGCAAGCCAAGGTTAAGAATTCCATTTAAGTGTGGCACATGCTAACATTCGTAATCCTGTCTAGATGTGACGGAAGCTAAAGTTAGGAGTTCCATCTAAGTGTGGCACATGCTAGCATTCATAATCCTGTCTAGATGTTACAGAAGCTAAAGTTAAGAGTTCCAACTAAGTGTGGTACATGCCAACATTCATACTTCTGTCTGGGTGTGACGCAAGCTAAGGTTAAGAATTCCATTTAAGTGTGGCACATGCTAACATTCATAATCCTGTCTAGATGTGACGCAAGCTAAGGTTAAGAATTCCATCTGAGTGTGGCACATGCTAACAATGTTACACCGGTCTAAAAATGACGCAGGCTAATCTTGGCCGTTCTCTATAGGTGTGGCATTAGTTAACATTGGTTAGTACGTTAGTGGAATGCAACATTTATATTTTTGCATTGAATGGATTTAGGCTGGTGATAAATCTCTCTGGGTATGCAAGATGTAATTCTATGGAAGTTTACGTTATGGGTGGTAAGGTAGAGTGGCAAGGCTTTCTGGCGTAGAGTAATTGCTCTACCCCCCACCCATGCCACACACACAGTTATGTTGGTGTCTGTTGGATGAATGAAAAAATGAAAAAAACCATCAAATGTTTTAGGGGGGGGGTTAGAAAACTATATATATGGGGTGTGGGTGTTTGGTAATAGATCAAACATTAAACAGAATGGGGGATTTGGGGAGACACCCCCTCCAAAAATAATTGGAAAAAAATTCGATGGGATTTTTCGTTAACAAATGTGCAGTAAAAAACCCTGCGAAAAAACATCCTGTGATGAAATGACATGGAACCCTTGTTCGGCTGGTACCCTGTGTAGTACCTACATGTAGGTTGAGGAAAGTGGGTATCCAGTGATAATATTGCAGGAAATGATAAAGAATGAATTTACAAAGATGAAAAAATTGCATTGTCCAATTTGACCTAAAGCCAATTTGACCTACTCCGATTTGACCACATTTTTTGGGGTAGAATTCGTTAGGTCAAATGGTATAAAATAAATGTGAGGTGGGGGTAAGGGAATAGGTTGCCCCCCGCCCCTTAGTAGGTCAATTTTTTTGTTCGGTCAAACAACCCATATCCGAAAAAATATTGCAAGAAATAATAAAGTGGGTAATAATACCTACAAGCAGAAAAAGTATCGAAATAAAGAAAATAAAATGTAATAATAGGGGTGGGTTTTAGGTGTAAAAATAAAATAAAACTGATTTCGGATAAACATTGGGATAAAGGGGAGGGAGATAAGTCGAGTTTAGGAGTGGGAGAGGTAAGGGGGGGAGTAGGTATTTTTTACAACGTGCACTGTAAAAGGGATTTCAATATATTTTCATGCATTATTTATTACACTTTGTAATTGTACGTCACTGTTTCCACAATAAAATCACAGTGAAACATGAAAGTGCACTTCTCTTCTTTTCATTTTTTTTACTCATTTATTTTCAAGATTTTCAAATAATCAAAAAATATATCACCAAAAGTTCAATAGAGTATAAAAACATAACACTCTACATTACATAGGTAAGGAAATAAAAGTAATCCGAAGCATGTATAAATACTGAAAGATCAGACATTTCAAAACCAATTACTAACCTTTTTTAAAATAAAATACCTAAACAAAGTCTTACATTTTGAAAATTCCAACACAGAACAACACAAAAGACATACAGACATCTCACAGACTCACACAAAACACTTCTCTTCTGAGCAAGATTGCTTTCGCAATATCGGTGTTACTAACACACATGGCTTTCAACAGTAGTAGGCCCAAAAATTAGGTCAGAATAAATCACACTTCAAAGACTCGTGCCATTTAAAATACAAGCTTGCCGAACCACAGTAGAAGAAACGATCCCCACAGGAAGAACAGAAGACTGCGCATGCTGCAAGTCTGAACTACAAGATACATTTATCAGGTCTACCAAGCAGATGAAGAGACTCAGCAGATGACAGCAGCAGTCGTGAGCGGAGAGCCGGACATGCAAAAGCAATGCAAATGTGTGGGGCTGGGTACTGAATTCATATCAGAGTTACATGAGAACAATGGAGGGACAAAACCTCTGCCCGACTCACATGGGCTTTTTTTTACACTTTAACAAACTTTGTACCCGCAGCGAAGGGCAACTTAAGACAGGCAAGCAGTTCAACAACTCCATGGCCCCCAAGCAACCAGAATATGTACCCAACTAATAAACACTGCAGAAATAATGGGAGGCAGGGAATGAGGCCTCTAAAGGAGAAGGGAAGCAATTAGTTGGGGCTTTGCAGGACAGAGATGAGCTGGAAAGTGGGTGAAGAGAGGGAGAGAGACCCCCTGCTGTCGGCCCCACTCCCCACAAACCCCATCCTGCTCCCCTCCCACACACAATCCAAACCTCCAAACAAACACACCTGCTATTTATGGGAATTTGCAGTGCTGTGCACAGACGTGCAAGCTTCAACTTCTTCCTACACTGCTATTTTAAAACTAAACCATTATAGAACGGTTTCCTTTTAAAATTAAAGTATAGGAAGGATGGCAGAGGGGCAAGCAGGAGCTGCTGGTGTGCTGAGGCTGTCAGTGGGCTTGGGAGCCTGCATAGCGAGCCAAGTAGGGGCATGCACCCACTTCCGAAATTACCTTGCAAGGGATGTTTGATACAGGGCTCAATTTGAGGGTACACGCAGGGGGGACGGAGTCCACCGACTTTATTCAGAGGGTGGACTAAGTCCCCCCCAGCTAAAATGAGGAACATTGAATGTCCTCTTTGAATTTATAAACCAACCTAGGGGATCAAACCACAGTCGCCAGGTTTGCAGGCCACACTAAAGGTGAAATGTCGCATTTCGGTACTGCAAGTCCCAGGGAAAACATTGGTATTGGTTCTTGGAGTTTAAAACATGCACACCTTTTAACTTTTTCAAAAGCACTTTTAGAATAAAATATCATCTCTTGGTTTTGTGTGTGTGTTGATTTTATGAAAGGCAAATGCCATTCGTCCTGCGCAATTTGGATGGCTATGTAAAACCAATTTAATTAAATGTGTTTATTTCACCTTGATATGCTCATTTCTGCCGACGTCATATCAGATTGCATTTTTTTGTGAGTCCCCCCCACTTTCATTTTTAGGACTTGACCCCTGTATGCAGTTGGTCTCCTGGAAGAACTGTACAATGCTGTAAGGGTTTATGGACCAAGTAACTATTTGATGAAAAGAGCACCATGTCCCGTAGAGGAATACTGGGTACCACATTCCTGAACAGAAAAGAAGTGTACCTTTCACTTTCGCTCATGGGGATCACAAAGAGAAGAACAAGTTACTTTCTTACATGGTAACGTTCTTTCGATGGGATGTTGCTCCGACGTACTCGACATCTATGACCGTAATCACCACAGCTGTGCTGCCTCAGAAATTTCTTCGGCGCATGTTATATCTAGGACGCACAGCGCCTGTAGCCTCAGTTGTAGTTTTTTCCCCAGAACATGTGGCACCAATCTCCTGCCAGTATGACTGCAGAAAGCCTTGCGGAAACGTAAGCTGCAATCACATAAGAAATTCTGTAGAGGGGCAGGCTGGGAGGGTGCGATGTGGAATACGTCGGAGGAACATCCCATCGAACGAACGTTACCAGGTAAGAAAGTAACTTGTTCTTCGAGGGGATTGTGTCCTCCGACCTATTCCACATCTATGAACGACTCCAAAAGCAGTACCAACATCTGGTGGTGGGAAAAAGAATTTAGAATTTTAGAATGCCCAATCAAATTGCAGAACAGAGGACCTCCTTACCAAAGGCCAAATCTTGGCCATGGATAGAGTCCAGGGAATAGTGTTTTTACAAAAGTATGGACAGAGGCCCATGTGGCTGCTTCACAAATATTACAAATGGGAACACCTCTCTGCAAAGCAGTAGAGGCAGCCACAACCCTAGTAGAATGAGCCCGTAAGCCCACTCGAGGGTCCTTACCCGCCAAACGGTAACATTCAGAGATCGTCAAAATAATCCATCTGGACAAGGTCTGCTTGGAAAAAGCTTGACCTAAACGCCTTCCAGCGTACCCTACAAAGAGCCGATTGTCCACTCTGACCCGGGACATCCGTGAAAGATAGAAGCTCAAAGCTCTCCAAGGATCCAACCTATGGAGCCTCTCCTCTTCCTTACCAGGATGCAGAGGAGGATAGAATGCCGGAGGAATTACCTTCTGGCTCAAATGAAATTCCGACACAACCTTCGGAAAAAAGGAAAGACGAACCCTAAGGACAACCCTGTCCTTATGGAACACCGTGAAAGGTGGCTTGGCGGAAAGTGCCTGCAACTCACTCACTCTGCGAGCGGAAGTAACCGCAACTAAAACACAGTCTTAAAGGTCAATAGTCTCAATGGACAAGAATGTAAGGGCTCAAACGGAGCTCCCATTAGGAACTTTAGAACTAAGTTCAAATCCCATCCCAGCACCTGGAAAGGTGACGGTGGAAGCACATTAGTTAGCCCTTTTAGAAACTGAGAAATCAAAGGAATCTTAAAATAAGAACACTCCTCAGACAAGCGCTTAAATATTGACAGCACCGCCAAGTAACCCTTAATGGTACCCACTTGCAGGCCCTTGTAGGCTAATGAAAGCAAAAAAGACAGAGCCACAGCAATTGAACATTGAAAAGGATCCACATTCTGTAGCCTGCACCAGTCGCAGAACTATCTCCAACGGCAACGGTACAGAGATTTTGTCGCAGGCCTTCTGGCCGAAAGCAACACCTCCATCACGCCATCAGGGAGGTCCCAATCCTTATACCTCAGTCTTTCAGATACCAAGCATGAAGGCTGAGACACTTGACCTCTGGATGGAGAACTCGATCCCCCTCCCGTGAGAGCAGATCGTCTCGATAGGGAAGACTGCGTGGAGGGCAGATGGACATGTCGAGAAGGTCCGGGTACCATGCTCTCCTGGCTCATGCTGGAACAATGAGGATAATTCGGGAACCGAACCTCCGTAACCTCTGCAACACTTGCGGAATGACGGGGACTGGAGGAAACGCATACAGCAGTGGGAAGGACCACTCAACTACTTACGCATCTCGTAAGGAATTGAAGGAAATTCCCGCGAGCAGATTATTTCGCACTTCCGGTTGACACTGGTGGCGAAGAGATCCACTTGTGGGGTCCCCCAAAGGGCAAAGATCTCCAAAAGAATTTGCTGAGCCAGCTCCCACTCGTGAGAGACCGTGCTCTGCCTGCTCAGAGCGTCTGCCCCCGCGTTTTCATCTCCGGCCAGATGAACTGCCGAGATTGAAATTTCCTGCTGGATGGCCCAGAATCAGAGCTGCATCGCCTCTCTGCACAGTGGGAGTGACCCCACCCCCCCCTTTTTGTTGAGGTAGTGCATGGTCACTGTATTGTCCGTCATACTCGGAACATTCTTCCCCCGCACAGACGGCAGAAAAGCCTTCAGGGCTAGCCTGACAGCCCACAGCTCTAAAAGATTGATGTGGAGTCTGGACTCCGACGGAGACCAAGGACCACTGACTGTCAACTCGTTGGCATAAGCTCCCCATCCCGTGAGAGATGCGTCCGTCACGATTGTCACCTCTGGCCAGGGTAGCCAAAATGGTGCTCCCTTAATCAGATTACCTTCGTCGGCCCACCACAGAAGATCCTGGGCAACCAAGGGCGGCACCTGAAAGGGATCCGACATCCTGCCGAAGGACTACGACCACTGCATCTTGAGAGCCCACTGCAGAGATCTCATCCGCAGCCTGGCCTCCAGCACCAATAGAATGTAGGATGCCCGCAGGCCGAGCAACCTCAAGAACTCGAACGCCGGGAGACTCTGGGCGTGTTGAAACGTGTCCACCATCTGCAGAATGTGTTGAGCCCTCACCTGGGGAGGCGAACACTGCCCCAGGGATGTTTTGAGCATTACTCCGATGTACTGGAGCCTCTGGGTAGGTGTCAATTGAGACTTCTTTAAGTTGAGGTTGAAGCCCAGCTTGTGAAGGGAGTGGCAGGCGACGGACAGATGATCCAGGATTTTCTCGGGAGAGCACGCCCTGATCAACCGTTGTCCAGGTAGGGGTAGGTGAATCCCCCCTTTCCTGAGATACGCTGCCACCACCACCATTAGCTTGGTGAAGACCCTCGGATGGAGGTCAATCCGAACGGCAGGACCCGAAACTGAAAATGCAAGTCACCAACAGGTACTCCCTGTGCTTGGGATGAATCGGCACATAAAAGTAAGCATCCCTGAGTTCGAGAGACACCAACCAGTCCTGAAATTGAAGGGCCTGGAGGACTTGAGAAAGAATAACCATCTTGAACTTGTCCTTCCTGAGGAGCTTGTTCAAACCACGCAAGTCCATGATGGGTCTCAATCCCCCGTCTGTTTTCGGGATAAGAAATATGGGGAATACCATCACTTGTTCCTTTCTGCTACAGGCACCAGTTTTATGGCGCCTTTCACCAGCAGGGATAGGATTTCCTGCGCAAGGAGCGGATCTGGACTCTTCAAAGAGAGCTTCCCCGATGGATTGTCGTGAGGCCTCTGCCGGAAAGGAAGAAAGTAGCCGTGGGCTATGATCTCCAGAACCCACACATATGAAGTAATGGCATGCCATTCTACAAGATGGCCTCATGACTGAGCAGAAGCGGCTGCGGCAGTGCCTGAAGGCAAGGAGGCAACTGCCCGAGCGGCTTTGGCACCTCAAGTACCCTGTTTTCCACCTCTGGTACTCCTACGTTGGCCCCTTTGACTGGCAGCTCCCCTCGATCTTCCAAAGGAAGAGTAGTATCGAAAGGAACTTCCCCTCCATTGCTGTCCCTAGAACGAAAAGGCGGAGGTTGGCGTACTGCCGCGCTCAACGACTTTGCTGCAGCTTTGGAGGTCTGCAACCTCTCAAGGCTCTCGTCAGCCTTGCTGCCAAAAAGATCGACACCATCAAAGGGCATGTTAAGAAGCCAGGACTGCACATCAGGTGCAAAGCCCGACTTCCGCAACCATGCAAACCTGCGCATCACGGTGCTCGCTGCCATGGACCGGCTCACACAGTCTGCCACGTCCAGACTCCACTGAACGGATTCACACATGGCATCCTTGCCATCCTGCACGCGGGCTAGGAAGCCATCCCGTTCCTCCCCTTCGGGAATATGTTCAGCAGCCACAGATACACAATTCCACAGAGTGTGAGTGAATCTTGCTAAGGCACAAACTGAGTTGGCTGCCTTTAAAGCCATGCCCCCAGATGAAAATACTTTCTTTGCCCAGCCATCAAAGCGCTTGTCGTCCGTATCAGGAGGGATGGTAGGGTACGCAGCCTGCTTGGCCGGGGCCGTAGCCGCCTGCACCACCAAACTCTCAGGAGTGGGGTGCGTAGACAAGTAACAGGGGTCACCACTTACTGGACGGTATTTTTTCGGAAGGGACTTACCCACTGCCGGTAGACTCTCTGGAGCAGTCCAAGCCGCGGCCACACTTCTTTGTAAGGCCATATGAAATGGCAGCACCGGGTCAGTGGCGGACCTTGGTCCAATATATCCGTCAGGTCATCCTGCATAAAATCCACAGGTGGAGCAGACCACCCAAAGTACTCTGTTACCCTAGACATGAGATGCCTGTACGAGGACTTGGCATGTGTGCCAGGCTCAGGCCTGCCAAACCCAACCTCCGGAGAGGTGTCCAGACCACTGGCCTCATGTAAAGACTGACATAGGTCTTCCATTTGGCTGTGACCAGACAACAGGTCATTGGGAACCTCAGAAGGCACAACCCCCTCCTCATCCGACCCTTCTTCCACCTCTGAAATGTAGTCCAAAGGCTGAATAAATCAAGCCTGGGGGATGACCAGAGAAGGGTTCAAAGACAGGCTGTTATGCTTGAACTAAAATGGCGCTGGCGCATTCTGGGAGCGCTCAGAGCCATGATGGATATTTACTTTATGCCACAGTGAAAAGATGGACACATTTTGCTGAGTGTTAGATTCACGGTGCTGAGAAAGACATGCTTTCCAAACCTGGTATGCGGTCAAGGACATTTCTGCTGGGAAAGCTAACTTTGTCATGGTTTGTTACTGTTCTCTGCAGAGCGTGTTTTTAGAGAAGGGAGGCACTCTGCTCCTTGGGGGTAGAGCTCTCGATTGACCCAGCTGGCCACCGACGGCTGCTCATCAACTGCGCAAGTGCAATTTCCAGAAGGTTCAAGAACTGCCACCCCTTTGTGGAGTATGTATATATGCGGAAACCCGGAGGTGGTCAGGTGAGACTTCAGCCGGAGAAGGACGCTTACGTCCGGCCCTCCTGTGAGCTGTGGTGCTCTCGGCCTGGCTGTTCCCGGGGTCTTCCAGCCGCTTATGGACGAGATGAGGAATCCAATTACGCTCACGGTGATGTATTTCCTTTTGAATTCTTTACTTCTTATGTGATTTATGTCTATGCTACTTCTGTGAGATATTTCTATGTTATTACTGGTTGCCTCTAAACTTTGAATAAATAGCCGTAAAGTGCTGATTATCTTCTAAGAGTGTGTGGTTGTGAGTTATTGAGTCTTTCTGCGTTCAAAGTATTTGCTCTATAATTGCATTGGTGATTTATGTCTGTTCCGTGCACTCTGGGGAGAGCAATACACAGGCCTCACTGACTTGCAGAGGGCCTTCCTCTGAGTTTCCACAGCCCTCTGGGGCACCTCTGGTAATTCCGACTCAAAGGGCGTTGAGTGCGCCAATGGAATTGGCGTCGACGTCGACCGAGGCGCTGACTGCCTCGACAATGGCTTCAAGGCCGGAGCCTCGAGCGTGTCCATGGATGGCCTCGGCGCTGATGGCGTCGACAACTTCCTCGGAGCCGGAGCCTTGAGAGAGTCCCTCGACAGACAGGGCGCTGATGGCATCGATGCCTTCTTTGAAGGCCTCACAGGCTCCGACGGTCTCAACGATGTCGAGGACCGGGACCTGGACCTGGCACGGCTATGGCCATCAACCTTGTCAAATCGGGACCTCGACGGCTCCAGATGAACAAGCCGACCACCCGAGCCCGAAGTTGTGCGAGCGGTGGCTCTAGCTCGTTCCTTGCCAGCTTCTCTCGAAGACGCAGATGGAACGGTGCCCTGCAATTCAAAAACCACCATCATCTCCTTGCGGAATGTGTCCCATTCCGCCGGTGATGAATGCTTGTTGGGACAAGCCACCCGCCGTCTGTCGGAGTCCTCTGACGAGGACGTGGAAGGCGACCGGTGACGGCACTTCCTAGAGTACCTAGAAGAGGCAGAGGAATGGCGGGACCTACTCCGCGACCGAGACCCCCTGGACTTACGCCGACGCGGAGAGTCGCCCCTCGAACCGTCGGTCTGAAAGCCCAGCGGATTTCAATTTACGGGGCTTAGAAACCCTACCTACCGACAATTTCTTCTTCCGCTCCCGCAAGGCCTTCGAAGTCAGAGACTGGCAGTCATCACAGTCGTCGGTGGCGTGGCTCTCGCCCAGGCACCAGAGGCAGAAGTCGTGTGGGTCCATAATGGACATTTTATCACCGGAGTCTGTAGTAAAGAAGGTTCCGCACTCAGGTAAGTACTTTATGTGTCTTTATGGTCTCCAAGCAGAAGCTAGTACATAGGAGAATAGACACCGGCTTCCCCACCCTGCAGTCATTCACCAACTGACACACTCCGAACACACGCATGTCACTGCATACACACAAATACATTCCAACCCAAACACAGTGACGTGCGTTCTCTTCCATTCGTCACCACAGAATACAACACTTGTCCCTCCTCAGATTAATCAAAGATCCAAAGAGGACAACCCCAACCAACCCAAGAACACACAACGTGTGGCCACCACGCTGAGCACTCCATATGAATTCACCGAAGATTCCTAACTCCCACAAGCCGAATGCTGCAAAGAAACTACACGGATATGAGGGGAAGCCATATACTAAACCATCAACCACCCATATCAGATAGTACACTTCCAGCTACCACCATAGCAACACCTGCCTAAAGCAAACAACCCGAAAATCATAAACCACCCGTAAATTACACATTCACCATACCAGTACCCTCCAAAACACTAACACAAACCTTGTCCCTACTGCCCAAACCCAAGGACCAAACCCACGAGAACACTAACTCTAAACAAACTCCACCCCGAGCTGCCTCTCGGAGAACAGGCCTACCACACCTGACACCCAAAACCAAACTAACTCTCGCATCCAACAGAGCACTATCCACCTTCCGCCCCAGGCTGCCACCCCAGAGCCTCCAGCCTCTCACACCGGAGCACCATCCTCAGGAAATGGACCCTCCCGGCCATCCAAAACCCAACAACAAGCACTACACACGGGTCCCGACAACCACTAGAAAAGGAGGTAAGCTAACCACCTGCATAGCACACTACCACCAGCATCGCACATTACCCTCAAACAGGTGTAACCCACTTAGTGCACCCAGAACTAAGCAAACTCTGGCCCTTAACTGGCCAGACCATATAACCTTACAACCCAACCCTACTGCAAAACCCAACTCCACCTGTATAGCATCCGGGGCCCGACCGGCACCCCACACGCCATGGAGAAACACACCATCACCACTAACACCCACATAGACCCACCCAGCCATCTATTGGGTAAAACAACATTAAGTGAAATCGCTCGTCCAACAGCAGAAATCACTAAACACCAAAGATCAACTTATCTCCCGTACCCAAAAGATCCACCCGGACATCCACGGGGTAAAATGTAAGGTAAAACACATACCACTGCCAACACATGGGACACACTATCTACAGTGGGCATATAACCTCACTACAACCTGCATTCACGCAAACTGCGGTAGCATGAACCCACCCCGCATTCATGACGAAAAATTACTTTGTTCAGAAGCACTCAAAAAAATAAAAAGGAATATTCAGCCTAAAGGCACTCAACAACTGCATATGTCCCCACCTTGGACACGCTGGCAGCAAACCTCATTCTACAACCACAGTAAATTAAAACCAGTGTAACCTAAATCATGCCCGGGTGCCATGAGCCCGCGCTGCGCTCATGACTACCCATAACAATACGGCTGCTCAAAAACCAATGGTCAACCGTGGCACATGTCTTTAGCATGTACATCCCAGCAGGCATACGTCTTTCAGCACGTTACCACAATGCGAGCAACATAGAGCATACTCACTGACACAAAACATTCGTGCACCCAAGTAATTACAAGGAAGATAATGCACAAATAACTATCCCCAACTTTCCATGTCCACACAGTTGCCATAAAAGTCCAGGCCCAAAGTTCACAGGCTTCACACTCCCGTTACGCGATCGAACATGGTAAAACATTTCGATACAGCAGAAAATGAACCCTCCCTATGTCACCACCCTCGAGTCCGACCATTGCCAAAACAAACTTAATAAAATGCTTCCCTTTTTTTTGCGCACCTGTAATAAATAAAAGGCACATGTAAACTTCAACATTAATTGCATAACGGGAATCCCAGCCGCTTTAGGGAAGAGTATCGCCACCCCCCCCCTGCAAAGGAAAAGCAAATCAATAATTTTTACACTTACATTTACTTCTAAATCAACTTCACTAGTGACGGGGCCACAAACACAAACTCGCTCATGCATACAGGCTCGAACAAAACAAGAACACTCTAGGCCACAAACCCCATCCACGCACTCACACCGGCATCACACAACGAAATAGCAGAAAATGCAATTACTCATCAACTACAGTGAGATCTTTCATTCTCATGTAAAAACCATACAAATCTCGATCAAGTTCTTCAAGGATGGACAGGAAGGAAAGACATTTGTCACAAAAGGGCCCCTCGTGACAACCTTCCTTCCCACATACAGTGCAAGCATGATCACATTGTCTCTTTGCACAAGAACAGTACTTGCCACTGCAGCCTTGTCGGAAGGCCCTCTTCCTAGCAACAGGAACGGCTTGAATTACTTCATCCGAAGTCCCTTCTCCATTACGCAACATCGCCATGCTGCAGACAGCAGTTTGTGTTACCGCCCCGACATTGCTGTTCACACGTAGAGGTCCCTTAGACTCGCCGTTGACGCCGGCACACGCTGCGGGCCCACTAACCCTGCGTTCCAGCAATGGGCGTGCTTTGCACTCCAAACTGACGCATGCGCGCAGGTGAATATCATCTCCGCTCTTCTCCCGAAATTTGTGGATTGGGCTCCTTTGGCACAGCAGCCATTCCACCACACCGAGGATCGGCAGGAAATCCAATCACAAACCACTGGCCACTTCAAAAGGACTCCTCTGCCATACCTTAGCTCAGACGCCATCGGGGAGCTTGGACTCCAACTACCGGACCCTGGGGCGTAAGTGCTGGCGGGCCCCCGCTACGGTTGGAAACACCTGACAGCCAGACTGAAATCAGTCCATCCATGCGATAGCCAGGACCGAACCCTGGAACCTCGGGGGCTCCCACTGCAGGCACAGGACTGGACCCAGGGACAACAAAACCAGGCGGCCCCTGCTGCAGCCTAGAACACTCTACGGCCCAAATCAGTCCATCTGCGGCGGTCAGTCAGCACAGGACCCAGGGGCTCCGTACCCACGGCAGCCCCCGCTGCAGGCTCATCTCTCTGCAACGCCTCACAAACAACGGACAGGGCCCTGTGCCCTGCCGGGTGGGATTTCCAACTGGAGGGCGGTGTCTACAGCTCTGCTGCCCCCTCCGCAGCAGCCTCGAACCTCATCGCCAGTGTAGTAAGGAAGGTACAGCACTCAGGTAAGTACTTTACGTGTCTTTATTGTCTCCAAGCAGAAGCTAGTACAAAGGAGAATAGACACCGGCTTCCTCACCCGGCAGGCATTCACCAACTGACACACTCCGAACACACGCACGTCACTGCATACACACGAATACATTCCAACCTAAACACAGTGATGTGTGTTCCCTTCCATTCGTCACCACAGAATACAACGAAGCCTGACTTCGGGGTAGAAGAAGACAAAGACATATTCTCAAACTTTCACAAACTAAGTAGAAGAATCGAGCGCGCCGAGATTCCGAGGCGAACACGTTCGCGGAAAAAACAGAACTGAGGCTACGGGCGCCATGCCTCCTAGATTTAACACCCGGTGATGTCAACCCTCGACAGAGGCCCTCGAGGACAGCGTATCGACGTAATTGACGCAGGACGCCTACGCAGAAAAACTTTGAGGCAGCACAGCTGTGGTGATTACTGTCATAGATGTGGAATACGTCAGACGACACAATCCCCTCGAAATTAGGGTGCTGTAGCACTGAAGAAGACCCATGGCGAAGAGGCTGGTCCCCTATATGCTTGAGACTGTGTTAAACTTAAGAGACTCTGGGCCAGACTAGTATACCAGCGATAGGAATAAAACCAACACTTTATTCATGGACACAAAAAAGCAAATGTGATGTATGACGTGTCAAGAAAAAGTGTTATGTTATCGAGAAAGAGCAAGTGTGTTTGCAAATGGATGAGGTAGGAAGTGATGCTGAAATTGCACCATTCATAGTGCTTGCATGAGGTGCAATAGCGGAGGTATACGGTGCTCTATCTCTATCTCAACAGCGATTAGGGATAACCAAACCAATCGTGATGGGGTTAGAATGAGAAAAACAATCTGCCTGATCTACCCAGCTCCTTGTGGAACAGGGTCTTTAGTCCTTGCCCCACACTCCCTTAGTTCCACGCTTCCTCCCAGGCAGTTCAAACAGTCAGACGCAGTGTATGGGTTTTCATAGCAACATAAGCATTTCTTTCTTGACTCTGGTCATTCGTGGCTGGTGCAGGGGTCATCAGGCTTACATGTTGGTCCTCCCAGACTCAGCTATCAAGCACCCCTCCCACGGCACCCTTACGTTGCTTGACAAGGGTCAGGCATCTAACACAATATACACTGTTGGACACAAGGGTACTTTAACTTTCCCCTCCTGGATTGCTTTCAAAACCAGCTTCTCAAGTTTTCGGCCTCACTCACACATTCATTCCATTCCCTTTTTCCTTTGATGTTCCTTCTTCACCCTCTCAACCCGTACTAGTCCTCCACGTTTCTTCTTTCTCCCTTTTCCCCACACACCACTCGCAAGTTCTTCTTCTCCTGCACTGTCCCACTTATGTTTTACCCCCCTTTCTTTGCTCCAACCCCTCTCACTCACTCTCTCCCTTTCTCACCTCTGCTCTGCCTTGTCTCCTTTACTCCACTGCGACCTCCCACTACTCTATATTCTGCCTCTTACTCCGAGCACCTTCCAAATGACTGCTTAAAACTGCAAGTCTCTTCTGGTTGATTCCCTTTTTGTAGCCTACCGGGGTCCAAAATGGAGTAGTATTTAAATGTGCTGCCACCAGCTACAGGGCTCAGGAAAAAGGATAGAGTAGATCCATTAAGCCTTTGTTAGTTAATTAGGGGGAAGGCCAATGCATCATGTACTACCCCATCAGATCCCAACTAAATATGAAAGATGATGATATGATATATGGTATATTTTATTTATATTGGGCTCATACACAAGTGTTTCAGAGCGTGACCAAGCAAAGGGAGGGGAGGAAGGGAGAAAACAAAAACAACGATCTTGCTAGGCCCAGTGACATTAGGAATGTGCAAGTGCATGGAAAAGTGAAAATGGTTAAAGTGGGAGACCACCAGGCGCGGACGGCAATGGCTGCCTAACGCACAACTCCGAGCCCCATGGGACTATAAGAGATGATTTAGAGCATTAACTGAGCTAAAAACGAATAATTAACACCATCTGGTGTGTCGGAAGCAGTGGGGAATGAGCAGCCATGGAGTCAGGAGGTGAAAACTTATTATACTAAAAATTAGAGATGGGCCCATCCCACGGCCGTGATACGAGAAACGTGAACCCCTGTTGTGCCCCGCTGGGAAGTAACAGGGGCTGATGAAGAGGGAGGAGACCCTGAGCGGCCCATCAGAACTCGGAAACAAGCCGCCAAAGCCTCCTATTGGTGAGCGAAAGGAGCCGGCCGCTTGGCCAGAGAAAGCAGTGTCTCCGGCAGGGGGAACAAGCAAAGTGGAGTCAACGTGCATGCCGTGAGATGGGCGCAGAAGGAGTTGGCCGCCCTGGGCAAGCACCGCAGGGGATAGAGTAATCCCGACACTGCGGTGAGGAGCCCATTCAAGGACGCAAGGACTGGTGAAGCCCGGCGCCCAAAGAGAGACAGCGGGGGGGGAGGGGGGGAATAGACACCCGGACCACACTCGGCAGAGCCAGCAGGGGGCATAGGCCATCGAAGAACCCGGAAGCCCACGACGGTGAAGCGCAACCAGGTGCGGTAAGGAGTGGTGCCGCAGGGACTGCAAAACCAAGGGAGAGCCTGCGAATAGAGCGCACAGTCGAGCTGGTGCTGTGCATTGGATTCGTTGGCCAGCCTGAAGGTCCCCAACGGCGCAGCACCCCCGGGCACCTCTAGAGAGGTACCAGGTAAGCTGTAGAGCAAGGGACAGTGCTGAGGGATCGCAAGTCGCGGGGCCCAACCACTAGTATGGGCTACACGTAAGGAGGCCCGGACACTACACCGAGAGGGATCCCCGGGGACAAAGACACAGAGCACTCATCTCCACCCCACCAGCAAGTCTCCTCCCGCACGGAGAGAGGAACACGGAAGTGAAAGTCTCGAACCCCCAGGGGGAGCTAGAGAGAACAAGGGCACAAGAAGATGAGAAAAAGAGTGCCGGGCTGTCGGTCCAGGCACGTCTGAAGTTAACGAGGATTCAGGCGGCAAGCTGTGAGCGCGCTACGTGAGTAAAGGAGGGCTCAGCCCACAGGGCAAGGGGGAAAGACTGAGGAACAGGACAGAGCAAACCAGAGAGTGTCACATACAGTGAATGGAGGTCCCGGGTAAGAGAGGAGTGGGGCAGCGAATATGAAGGCTCCACAAGACAAGTTCAGGTGACAGAGTAAAGTGAGCTACCCAACACTCTGCAGGCTTGCCACCTAACATCCAGCCAGGACACAGCCCCCTCAAAGCGCACACGAACAGTGAGGCTGAAAACAGAGGCATCCAGAAAGGAGGACGGCCCTGTTCTATAAACAGAGGTCGCCTGTCACCGTTTCTGCAGCCCCGAAGCACTTGGTGCAGCGTTGTGAAAGTAACTGCCCTTGAGGAGGGGAAATACAAAAGGGGCGCCCAGATAGAGGGGGCCCATCAACATACTTCAGCAGTACAGAAGAGCAGACCAAGGGGAACGGGAGTCAGCAAAGTGTGGCAGGTCGACGAAGGCTGCAGCAGCCACGAAGGATGACATTGCGGGGATCATGGCTGAAATTAAGGCACTCCGATCAGACATCCAGACCTCAATCGCCGAAATAAGAGGGAAAGTGGACCAAATAGAAGGAAAAGTGGAGAACCTTGAGAATAACCAGCTCAATGTTGATCTCCTGGAGATGAAGTTGGGTGCCAGAATGACTGACATTGAATTAAGAGAGGAGGAAATGGGCCGCAAGATGGATGATATGGAAAACAGGGAAAGGAGGTCTAATCTGCGTATCCTGGGATTCGCAGAAAAGGACGGCGAGACCCCGCAGCAGGTGAAAAGGAAAGTACAGGAAATAGTAGACCTCCTGTTCGATGACGAGGGAAGACAAATGGTGACAATTGAAAGAGTCCACCGGGGGCAGAGCTTTTGGAGGAGGCCCCCGCTAGATTGTTGTCAAATTCCTGATTACAAAGAGAAGTCGGAAATCCTCATCAGGGCTAAGCAGAAAAAGCTCATTAAATTCCAAGGATCGAAAATCAAAATATTTCAAGACCTCTCAAGTTTCACTCTGGGGAGAAGGACTTGCAGGCCCCTCACGATGTGGCTCACGAAACAGGCAATTCGCTACAGATGGGGCTATTCCTTCGACCTAACATTTGAACATAAAGGGGAAGACTACAGGGTCACCACGCCAGAAGAAGCCAAACAAGTCTAATGGGTCAGGTGGGTGCCAGATTTAACTCTGGTGGCCCTCGATCGTACCAGGGCGTCTCACGCCAGAGGATTGAGCCCACTCTTGGGGCTGTGGTTCTACTTATAGGGTTAGTTATTGTTAAAGTTACAGGAGGGGGCAGAGGGGAACCAAACGGGACAGCGATTCTAAGGGTGAGACGGGGAGAACAGGAAGGCGCCATTATCGGCAGGACAGTTGCATGCTCTATCTAGTAGTATGGGACCCAGCGTAGAGGGAACAGGACTCATCAGTGCTCAGTGTAGGAGGTCTGGGTCAAGGGTCGGAACACTAAACGTGAAGGGGCTCAACTCACCCAACAAGAGATCCCTTCTGGTAAGGGAATTTGAAAGGGTGGAGTTAGATATCCTATTTATACAGGAGACCAGGCTTAAAGTGGGAGAAGAAAGACCGTTGAGGGGGAGAACGGTGGGACAGACATTCTGGGCCTCAGGGGAAAGAAAGAAGGGAAAAGTGCGGCCGTACGGAAACAAAGTAACGCAAGATGGCGGACAACAAAGGGATCGAAGCGGCGGCTGCCGGAGCAACGGAATAGATCCGAGCGGCTGAGAGTAAAGAGGAGGACCGGCACTTGGCGGTCGTGCGGAGCTCTGTCTTTTGTATACTTTGCTCCTGGCGTTGTGGGCAACAGTCGCTCACAGGAAACAACGCTCCACGATATTGAGGCAACTTTGTTGGGACTTGAAGCGGCGGAACAATCTACACGGCGGATACAGTAGCCGCGTGTATCAACCTTTGGAGACCGGCCTGTGGAGTTTGCGCGGCGCTCTGTCTTCTGCGTGTGTTTGCTCCTAACGCTGTGAGCAGTGTTCGCTCACGGAATACAGCGTGCTGGCAAATTACGGGACTTGAAGCGGCAGAGCGATCTGCACGGCGGACATAGTGGCCGCGGGTGATGAACCCCGGAGACAACAGCGGCAGAGCTCCAGATGCGGAGGGAACATCCCGAGCGGCCGCACATGTAACCATATGTGGAGAGCCGGCGAGAAAGAGATATTGTTATCTCGAAAGGACAACGGTGAAAGAGCCGCGCTGTGCAAGTGGAGTCAGCGCGACTTGGATGATACATTTTCTACTTACGGCTGTGCGCAGAAGTCAAAGTAAGATACCAAACATAACGCAGCCTTGCCATTACATTAATAGGGACAAGTACCCCACACAGACAAAGAGCCATACTGGTGGCCAAAGGTCACGGAGGTTGGACGCCGGTCACATGTCACAGTGGGGGAGGGAGCGCTTTCCTGCTTTGCTGGAAGACATGTGCCCGGGGAATTAATCCGATATTGCCACTCCTAAAAGAAAAATGGGACCCAGGCAATAAAGGCGGACCCACGCTAGCAAGCTGCTGCGCAAAATATAAGCACTGAGGAACACTGGCATGACAGTAATTGGACTGAACAATAATCCAGCTTATCCTGCACAGGTGCTGGATGATGGCACAAACAGAATAAAGGCGGCAGGCAAGCTGAATGCTGACATTGCAGAAAGGCTCTCATCGAGGTGAACACATAATATCAAGCACCACATGGGCCCGAAGCGCAGTGGTTGGGATGAAGGAGTTGTATCTAATGGTCCTAGGGAACAAACGCGTGGGCCATTGATTACCACGGCTGGGGAAACATTGCATGCAAGGTCGAGTCAGATCATTGATGGTACCTGCAGACCTTGTATGAACACCGACACTGGCACACAGAGTATAAAAGGTACAGGCGACGGATGGCCCTACCAAGAGCTAGAGAAGGTCCATAGGAAGAAGTAACAATGGTTGAGGACGTGGGAGGACACAACCCACTCGAAACCCAATGCAGCGCATAAGAACATGGACCGCAGTCCTCTGAGGACGATGCTTCCAGGTCCCAACTGACCCTGTGGAGTCACAAGAGAACGAAAAATAGCACCTGCACGTTTACGAAAGGTCTGGACCAGGATATACATGCAGGATCGCAAGATGTCAGTGAGAGGAGCTAAGGCCAAGAGCAAGCAACCCACAATGGACGTCTTTGCCAAGATGCAACAGACTCCTACCGCTTCGGCACAAAACGCAGCAGCGGCACCCGGGGAAGGTACCCCGGCAAAAGAAAACCACCAGATCCTAGCAGCTATAACTGAGCTGAGAAACTCATGGGGGACCGCAATGGCGGACCTACAAACTGCCTTGGAGACCAAAATAGATGCAGTAGGAATAGAAGTCAACCTGCTGCGACAAGAGGTCAGAGCGCTGGCAGAAAGAACAAGTGGTCTAGAGAGTGTAGTGAAAACTAATACAGATACCAGCTCAAGCAACGCAAAGGAGGTCCATATACTAAAGCAGCAGGTGGCTAACCTCGAGAACCTAGCAGAAGAAGCAGAGGGAAGGGCAAGACGAAACAACATCCGTGTGGTCAGCCTGCCAGAGGGAGAGGAGGGCCAGGACCCCACGGACTATGTGGAGAATATGATCCTTCAAGAGATAGGGGCCGACAAACTCTCACAAGGATTTACTGTTGAACGAGCGCATAGTGCCTTGAAGAGGAAACCACGCCCGGGGCTCCCCCTCGAGCAATAATTGCAAAGATCCTGAACTATGAAGATAGAGAGAAGATCTTGGAGTATTTTCGAAAGGGTGGAACGATAGAAAGGGCATCTACTAATATCACGGCGTATCCTGATTACACCATGCTGGTGCAGAGACAGCGTTACAGCTATGTGGCGATCAAGAAGACTGCGCGCAGCTGGGATCAAGTACATGCTTTTGTATCCTGCGAAGCTCAAGGTCCTGCATAAATGTAGAGCGTTTTTCTTTGACACCCCAGAATAAGCGATGGCATGGCTGGACTTGCAAGGCTGCCCGGAGCGAGAGGAGGAGCAAGACCACGAGGCGCATGATAAGTGATGGTGCTGTAACATGCACAATGAGGGGACATACGGGGTGGGGGGGCCCAGGAAAAGATTGTGGCACACATAACAGAAGAAGGGCATAGATAGATAACGTTGGGATTGTATTATGATACTTTTGGACTCGCTGAACCTGTTGGACTGGAATATAGAGTATAAAATGCACAAGTAAGCTGGGTAGCATTAAGCATGGTGAACTTGAAGTAAACAGGAGCAGCAGAATGTAGGCATCCTACCCCCGGGAATTAGTAGTAACACAGCCACTAGGGCTACTTTACCCTGCTGAGCTGCGAATATAGGCTATTGCCAGAAAGGGCTAGATGCGGGGGTGCCTGAGATCCAGGGATGGAGCTGGGCAACAGTTGGGGAGGGCGTTTTTGGGGCAGGGAAGGGAGAGGGGCGGGGGGAGGTAGGGGATTTTGTTGTGTTTCTAGTTGAGGGAAGTTCAAGTTGGGAAACAAGCCTATATAGGAGGGAAATACATTTGGATCTGAACTGCACAGGTGAGGGGAGGGATGGGACGCTAACAAACCATGGTGGATCTTAAAATAATTACTTGGAATGTCAGGGGGCTCAACAGCTATCTACAATGAGGGGATTAGTGGAAAATAGGGAGATAAGCATTATAAATACGCATGCCCCGAACCAAAACACGGCGGCATATTTTAGAACCCTGTGTAGCAATCTCAGCATGTGTGCGGGGAACACAGTGATTTGGGGAGGAGACTTTAATTGCGTACTAAACCCTAAGGTAGACAGATCAGATGGGAAAAATGATAGGCCTGCCCCAGTTGCTAAAGCGTTACAGACACTACTGGAAGATTTTGGGTTTGGGGATGTATGGAGGTTACAACACCCCTGTGAGAGACAATAGTCACATTATTCCGCCCCGCAGCAACTACATAAAAGGTTGGACTATATTTTTGTCACACAAGAGATAATGACGGAGATTACGCAGGCAGAATATAAAGCAAGAGTCCTCTCAGACCACTCGCCATTAATCCTGGGATGGCAATATCGACCCCCGAGAGCGAGGATTCTGACATGGAACCTCAGAGGCGCTGAAAGACCCCTTTTTTTTTTAGAGAGGATATGAGGGAGGAGATTGTCAACTATTTTGAGATAAATACTGGCAGTGTGGGCTCGGCGGGTACGCTGTGGGAGGCCTTTAAAGTTGTGATGAGAGGGGCAGCCATAGCAAAGTCCAAGGGACTGCAAGGAGGGATCCTGGCTGACCTACAGGAAACGGAGAAGGAATTGGAAAGGGAATTGAGGGGAGAAGATAATACCAAGGAAGACATTGAACTAATACTCAGACTGCAACAGAAATGTGCTGGGCATTGGTAATGACTGTGTAACCTAAACTATAAAAAATACATAGAGAGACAGCATGCAGAAGGGGATAAACCAGGAAGGATCTTGGCATGGCTATATAAGAGTGAAACCCCCAGGCCCAGGATTAGAACAATAACAAGGGAAGATGGGAATATAGTTGATACCCAACAGGGAGTTAACCAGGAGTTTCCAGATTAGTTCAGGCTACTAGATGGAGATGATGAGGAGAGTAATTACACAAAGATAGTAGAAACACTGGAGGATATAGGACTGCCGCAGATCAGTGCCGAGGAAAAAGAGGAGCCTTACGCACCGATTACCTTGGAAGAGTTAGAAGAGGTGGTGAGGCAGTTGCCCACCAGTAAAACTCCAGCGGCTGATGGACTCCCAAGCTAATTTTATAAGACATTTAAAGAAGAGGTGCTCCCCCCGGTCTTAGAGATGTTGAATGGGGCATATGAAATGGGTAGACTGCCAGAGTCACTCAGAGAAGTGATTATAATACCCCTACCTAAACCTAATAAGCCTGGACATAGCTGTGGTTCATATATACCCCTATCAATGTTAAATCAAGATAGTAAAATACTGACGGCCGTTTTGGCAAACAGACTGAGAAGGGTTATTGGTAAATTGATACATCCTGACCAGACGGGCTATGTCCCGAATAGGAACATATACAATAATCTCAGACGACTCCATCGAGTTATTGAGTATGGGAATGAGAACGAAGGCGAATTGGCAATTGTGTCACTGGACGCAATAAAGGCCTTTGACTCGGTCAAATGGCCATGGCTGGTGGCGGCCTTGGCTGGCTGTGGAATGGGGCCTGGATATCTACAGTGGGCAAAAATGTTATACAGCGAACCGTTGGCTAGAGTAAAAACGGGGACAGTGATTTCAGAAAGATGGCAACTCAGTAGAGGTACCAGACAGGGATGTCCATGGTCCCCTATGCTTTATATATTGGCTCTGGAACCCCTAGCGATATACTTGAAGCAACAGTATGATACGATAGGCATTACCGTGGGGGGGGTGGGGGGGTGGCATTTAATCTCCCTGTATGCGGATGACATGTTGTACTTGCGACACCCGGAGGAAACCCTCCAATACATTCTGGAAGTGATGGGAAAATATGCAGGGCTGTCTGGTATAGCGGTGAACCCTCAGAAATGTAGTATGTTCCCATTGGGCGGATATAAAGGGATCCCATTGAAACAGCTATCAGTGTTACAGATACCATGGGAGGTCAGCACATTTCGACATCTGGGGATAGATATATACCATACAGTGGAAAAGGAGCATAAATATAATAGAGGTAGCGATCAGAAAAATTGAAAATTGTATGATATTCTGGGTGAAGCTGCCCTTAGCAATGAAGGGAAGTGGGGCAATGTTGAAGATGGTGGTCCTACCCAGGCTCCTGCACTACTTTGGGAATATACCGCACTTGATACCAAAGAAGTTCTTCATTGGATTGGACAGTATGTGCAGAGATTTCCTTTGGCATGGTACACGAAATAAAGTGGCCCTCTGGAAGCTACAGAATTTCCATGAGAGAGGGGGTATAAAACTGCCTAACTATGAAGTTTATTATATAGCAAGCCAGCTGCAATATGTGGCTAAATGGCTCTCAGAGGAGGCAACCTCAGAGTCCAGGCTGTTTCGACAGGATTGTGCCCCATTTTACTTAAAGGAGATTATGTGGCTGATCAAGGCAGAAATGACAGGGCGTCCAAAGATGTTGATACTTGGATGGAAGATGTGGCGCAGAGCGTGCCAGATGATGGAGAACCCATCCACGTGTTCCCCACAAGTACCACTAGTGGCGCTGGCTGGCGGAGAAAAGCAACTGAGGATGATGATCAGAAACCACTGGGAACCGGTGGGGATAGCAACAATGGGCGATATATGGCGAGGGGGGATCATAATAGATTTCGAAGTGTTGGGGGAGGAAGCTGGGTTACACACAGGCCAGTATATCACGTACCATAGAGTCGTGCAGAGTATTAGGAAGACATGGTACGAAGCAGTATTGGGGGAGGAACCAGACACTACCATAGATACAATCTATGACATATCGGAAGGGGGACACGAGATATCCAGAATATATGAGATGATGATGTCCAAAGTGGGAAAGGAAGTAGTACAACTGAGACAAGATTGGGAGGCGGAAGTGGGAGCACCGATGGATGATGAGACGTGGGAACGAGCCCAAGGGTGTCACAAAAAGGTATCGAGGGATGTAAGACTAAAGCAGATGCAACTTTACATTACGCATAGGGCGTATATGACAACCCAGAGGATAGCTAGATTCAGGAATGCGGGACGACAAGCATGCCCCAAATGTGATGAGGAGAATGCTGGAATGGTGCATATGTTTTGGTCATGCCCAGTCGTCGGGTTTTTTTGGAGTGAAGTGGCACACAGATTAGAAGAAAGGGGTATTAAGATTGTGGTGGATATAGTGTGGGCCTGCTTGTTAGGGGGTTTCATAGACCACGGAAACTTAAGCATGTGAGCAAACTTAAAGACCTGGCGTATGTACTCGCAAAGAGAAGAATTGCTATGGGGTGGAAGACACGCCATAGACCACGACTGGAGCTATGGTGGAAAGATTTACAAAAATGGGCTGAGGCAGAAACCATGGTGTGGCAGGAATCGAGTAGTGCTGGGGGGAGGAGGAAACGGAGACCCTGATGGCCTGGAAATTATTAATAGCAGTGCGAGACCCAATGGAACCCACGGAAGAAGAAACCCTATCACAAGATGCAGAAACAGAACATGAGAGGAAGTAGGCTCGAAAGGGGGGGGGTGGTATAGGGGATGCGGTGAACACAATTAAGCGATGTATAATTGAAATGTTATTATATGCACTGCAAGTTTGGTTTGTATTGTTTGTTTGAATAAACCAATACAAATATATATTTTTTTTTTTTAAAAAGAAAGAAGGGAAGAGTGGGAATCCTTTTAAGCAAGCGGCTTAGGCTTGAGAACCTGGCAATCGAGCCATCATTTGAGCTGTAGCTAGGGCTAGTGCACCTGGATCTATGAACATTTCGGTCAAATGCTCCACCCCCCGGCCTCAGGGACTAAGTTACAGAGGGAGCCATTATCGTCCGATTCTAGCTGGCCAACTATTGACCAGAAGTTCCTAGTGGTATTTTCTCTCAGGTGTTCTAACATGTATTCCCCATCTCTTTGCATCCTGGAGACTATGGTTTCACGACCATGAGAGGTAGTTGATTTTAGTCATTTTAACTTCCGCTGTGTACTCTGCTATACCCAATCCGGCTGATTTTAACTTACGTAGTGCACTTCTCAGCTTCTTTTCCTTTTCTGGGTCTCCTCATCAAAACAATGCAAATGCTTTTGCATATGTCTTCCCCTAGGAATATTGGGGGCTGAGGTGGCCCAGATAAAGTGTATGAAATTGGCCGGATGGCACTGCATCGCCCAAATGAATCTAGGAACCTTTTTTAGCTGGGCATTCAATTTTGAACCTACTCCTTGATATTTCATCAGTCTTATTTTACCTTTCAATCCCACTAAAGCTTATCGATCTAAACCAGATTACGAGGTAGCAAGATTGGAGCATGATAACTCCAATCTGCAATGATCACTACCACCTCCATGTTTTATCACCAGGGAAGAAGGAAAGGAGGGATTTGGACAGAAAGATATAATCCAAGGCCGATGATGAGTTCCCTCTATGCCAAGTAGTAGGGGGACCCCCTTGCCCTGTGCACTCCAGATAACCATACTCAAATCCCAGGATTTCAAAAAACTCAACCAGATTTTCCCGTTCTTTGAGATTTTACGAATAGCCGGATTCTCTGAACCTCTCTCTATATATACACACTCAGTATTTAAGTCCCCAGCTAAGACAATGTGAGACCCACCAGGTTCCATTTTATTTTTTTCCAATAAGGAAGCTAAAGTCGCCAGGAATGGGAGAAGTTCAGAGCATGTGGGGTTCTGGTATATGTTGACAAGTGTCCACGACGAGCCCGTAGGCTCACTCTTTAGGAATATTCTACAGGCTTGAATTCCAATAGGGTTCTTGAAGATTTGAATGGCTTCTCTTATTGTTTGATTTTTGAACGCCATCATAAAGACCTCCCGAGGGTCTCCCTTTTGCTGTGCTGGTAGACAAAACATTGAGAAATCTATGCTGATGGGATTTACTAACCATGTTTCTTGCAGTAGCACAATGCCACTAAAGTCAAACAGATAATCTCTCATCCCCCTGGCCCTAAAAGTACTGGAACCCCTCATGTTCCAACTTACTAAGTTTATTTTCTCTTGTCTAAAGCTGCTGAGTTCCCATACCCTGCTTCACAAGAACCTTGGAAAGAATGTCTGGCAGTAGAGTTAAAGCATTCTCCCGAAGTTTAGAGCCCGATGGATCCATCACAACCCCAGTTTGCTCCCTACCTTGCTGTTCCCCCACCATTTGAGGAACAATTTTTGTCACTCCCTTGTCCAGGGCAGAAGCTTTACCACTGCTCCCAGGCTCATTGATGGAAACCTGCAGAACATGTGCTTCCAACTCCCTTGAAGCACTCAAAATGGCTGCTTTTGCTCTTAGTGAGGGGAGTGCAATTTCTACAAAGCGTGGATCTTGTGTTATAGGAAAAGATACATTCTCAATATCGTTTGAAAAAAGGAGGTACCGATCATTCACTTTTTTACAAATCCCCAAAATCACTGTTCTGTTCAGGGATTTATGTAGTCTGGTATTTGTTAAGAAACTTAACTAGACCCTTGGGACAGCAAAGTCCTTAATGTGTTCAGAGACGGGAGTAAGAGCTGGCCTCTCACTTGCATGCGAGATTTCCACTGAATCCACTTGAACAGTTTGTGCTGATATTGTGGATGATTTTCCCCTTCCGATTCTGGGTACCAGGTATTTTGAGTAAAGTGTCCTGGACTGAAATTATATTTGGGAGAGGACCTCGACTTTCTGGTTCCACCAAACTTCTTCTTTCAGGTTTCCCACCTGCTGCTAGGAAGATAGGAGCTAGCTTTAACACAGCTTCCGATTTTGGGTACCAGGTATTTTGAGTAAAGTGTCCTGGACTGAAATTATATTTGGGAGAGGACCTCGACTTTCTGGTTCCACCGAACCTCTTCTTTCAGGTTTCCCACCTGCTGCTAGGAAGATAGGAGCTAGCTTTAACACAGCTCCCGTTTGTGGTACCCCAGTCTTACATGCCTCATGGGTCTCCTTAGATGAAGATTTCTTCGGCAAGAAGATGGGGGCCCATTTTACATTCTCTGGGATATTTCCCCCCCTTTGGTTAGGAATGGCCAGCCCAGCACTCAGTCTCGCATTATTAAAGTCTGGAATCTGGAGTCTGCCTCACACTGACTCCTTTGAGACTCTGCCATTTCCCTGAGCGTCTCTCAATTCTGTTTGCAGGCCTACACTCACTCTTATTACTTCGATGTTATCTGTTGAATTACACCCAGTAAAGCTCAGTTTTTGCTTTGAACATTTCCCCACTTTTCCCAGCCCATTTATCTTCAATGGCGATGGCGGGGCCTTTGGTGAACTACTTGAAATTGCCCCAGGTCTTCCCTCGAATCCTTTGTTGCTTAGATCCTCTGATGGTAAGGTCTCCTTTACTTGCGGACCAGTGCTAACAGCAATTGTCCTGACTCCTGTATTTTTCTGTCTTTTGCGGTTTCTCTTCGATCTTGGCTGAGACGTTCTGGATTTAGTTTTCCTTCCTGCTTTCTTAGCTTCCTGCAACCTCTATAGCTCTGGGAAAGAGCCGGTTTCCAGGGGGAATCAGTGACCGACTGTTTCACTGAACACTGAATGGAATTACTGCCTGGGCTTCCAACCCTTCATCCCCTATTTTAGCCAGCCTTCGGAACTCCTCCAATGTAGATTCCGAAAGGGGATTATCATCGAAGCATTGACTCAGAGCCGTTACACCCTCTTCCCTTTCTCTGTGCGGCTGTTGCCCAGCTTTCAGAAGTTGAATTATTTCCTCCAAGAGACCTTTCTTCTCTGCTTCTGCCTCTGTCGAGGCAACTGCCCTCTGCTGTAATGAGGAGATATCTAGGCCTTGGCTTGACCAATTCAAGGTTAATTTCTCTAAGGGAGGAGGTTACATTACCATTAATAGCCGAACCCAACCCCACTAGAGTAGACTCGCATTTGGCTCTCATATTTGTAAGCTCAAGCATTAGGCCTGCTTGCGCCTGCACTTCCGACTTTAGCAATTCAAACACTGACAAGAGAGTTTAATACAAAATGCAAACCCTTTTGAGTGCCCCCATTTAGAGCTTCTTTGTCTCCTGGCGACCCTTCGCCAGCAATATCTTCCTTTGCCAAGAATTATTCGGGTACAGCATCCACAGACGGAGCTTCCAGTTCAGAAAAAGAGAGATTTCTAGCACCGATATACAACGGGGTTTGGACCTTCTCCAATGACGAGGGTAATAAATGGTCCTCTGTACTGTTGGAGTACACTCCACTGTCCACAGAATTTCTGTTTCAATCTCCACGTCATTTAAACTTTTATTCCAAAATATTCTTTAATTTTATTTTGTATCTTTGTGGTGGTAACAGTGTATTCTAGCCCCCGTTGCCATTGCTGGACAAGATCAGAATTGACATTCTGCCCTAGTACTCCTTCTGGACAGTCGCTTTGTGCTGAAGCGTGGACTTGGGTCTGTGTTGATGGACAGTTTTTGGTCAACAAGGCTGCATCCAATGGGGGTGAGGAGGAAGTTCCCATTAATGGATCAACCAAATAAGATCCATCTCTTTCCATCCCTTTTGCTTTTTCCAACATCAGTGTGCTACGCAGTTTCATAATCACAACTGAGTTTGAGTGCCTTTATTATGTTTTCCTTTTGATGTCAATGTGAACACTATTCAGTCCCTTATCCTATGAGTTATTACAACTGTGGTGCGACTTTTTAATACACACAGAGTCTGAAATAGCTCAAAGAATTGCACCAGCATTACCCCTCGCGCCACATGAACTTGGATCTTTTGAAAAAAAGCGACCTCAAAGCAAGGCGACAAAGCAGCTGAGGCAAATGGAATTGTGGCTTTTATTCTCTTACAGAGAGCCGCCTCAGTCCGTTCAATTCAGGAAAATTTCAAGGCCATAATCTGCGCTGCGGCCAAACACTCTGCACTTAACGTAGGGGACTAGGGTCTGCCACACCCCGCTTTTTGACCGCTAATCAGCAGAGGAAATCAGTGGGAGTCAGCAGGGGGTTGAACCCACATCACCCTCGCACAAAAAAAAAAAAAAAAAAATACAATCTCCACAGCTGGTTTACTCCCAGGAAATATATCTTCTCTAGCTTTCCCCACTTTCCCAATGATCTCGTGGCACTACCACCGGAGAACACATCAAAAAGGCAACAAGAAACAGAGGTTTGTTAAAGGTTGTTAAAACTTCAAAAAATAAAATAAAAACGGAATGTTTTAAGGGCACTTGTGTGTGCTTGCGTGAACCGTCCCCCAACCCAGGAAGGAATCCTTTGAAGCTCGGGAAACACAGGGGACTCATCGGGGGGGAAGCTGCTCACTCGCTCACTGGCGCCACCACCTCTGCTCACTGCCACTCACTACCACACGCCGCCTGTGCCACCTATGCTGCGGCCAAGAACCCAGCATGACTCGAGGTAAGATGCAGGAAAGGTACGGACGCGAGACAGACCCGGCAAACACAACACAGCTTCTCTCTCCTTCAATACAGTTAGAGGAAAGGACCTCCCAACCACATGCGGAACAGAGTCAAACCGCACTGTGTATTACATATGTACTCTCTCAGTACGATCTCAGTATACTCTCACAGGCGCTTCCGACTCCGCAGCTTCTCTCTTTCACAGTGGTTAATAGATCAATATGAAATGGTTCCCATCATGGTCCCTGGTTCTCACTTCACGGAAATAAAGGAAATAAAAGGAAATGATCCTCAAGTTCCTGTGGCAAGGCAAAAAACAGAGAATATCGTACTCCACGCGGACTCAATCAAAAGTAGAGGGTGGCACGGGGCACCCGCACATGTATGCTTATTACAGAGTAGCTCAGCTCAGGGCCACAGTCCCACGCTTTCGAGGGGACAAAAGAAAACACTGGGTGGCCATCAAAAATTACAGAATGAGACCGGTCTCTCTAGGAGAATGGCTATGGGCACCAAGCAAATTCTTCCCGAATAAGCAGTTTGCCATGGGCTCTCTGTTGCGGCTGTGGTGGAACAGAGGCGAAATGAGGGGTCTCACAACCTGGCTGTCCCCCATGGGCTGCATCTGGGGCCCCGCCCATCCGAAATGACATCATAGACCCACAAAGGTTCCAGGGATGGTATGAAGCAGGTCTCGAAAGAGTGGGCCAGTTAATAAAGCCCCAGGGATGCATGGATATCCATGATCTGGAGACAGGACTCTGAGTAGGGCCCTTATAGGTGCTTACATTTCTTCAGCTAAAGGGATTCCCAACAATGGCAAAATGGAAGGAGAAACTTCTGCGGGAGCTCACTCCCTTTGAAAATGTCTTATCGGCCCCAACGAAAGGACTCCTCTCAAGTCTATATACTGCGCTCCTCAACACGAGAGGGCCCAAAACAGAAGGGCTGCGTAAAAGATGGGGAAAAGACATGGGCCCAATGTTGACCGATGCCCTCTGGGCCAGGACGTGCAGGTCGGCACACAAAACGTCAATCTTGGCACAGTACAAACTCCACAGACTAAAATTACTACATAGGTGGCAGTTCGGCCCCCTGAGACTTTCAAAGAGGTTTGCCCAGTCAAGTCCCATGTGCTGGAGAGGCTGTGGAAATCAGGCCGACTATTGGCATATGTGGTGGGCCTGTCCCAAGTCGCAAGCATACTGGAATGAGGTCCTGGCATGGACCAGGAAGATAGAGGGATTCCCCCGGGACTTGGATCCGAGGCTGGTCCTCTTTGGCCTGGAGCAACAGGGCGATCGCTTGAAGAGAGATTCCCACATGGCTCACTTCCTGTTGCTCGCGGCGAGGACCTGCATCACTATAGGCTGGAAATTACCGGCCCTCCCAACAGAAGACGCCTGGGCAAGAAAAGCCATGGACCTGTATGACATGGAAAACATCACTGGCTGCCTCCTTGACATTTCACCTGGGAGAGAAATGGAGTGGGCGCCGTTCCTAGAAGCCTACAGATAACTGGTTCCCAGCCACCCGGTCGCTGATGCTGAACGTTCTTGCCGGGTTTACATGGAGGAAGAGCAAAAGCATCCTGTTTGAACACTAGAGGGAAGTGTGGGGGGAGTTGTTCCTGGTTTTTTGATTTTCGTTCATCATTATTGACCATATGTTTGAATTGTACTGATGTTTGATTGAGAAATGCTCAATAAAACCACATTTTCTTTTTAAAAAAAAAAAGGGGTAAAGTGCGTGGAAGGGGGAGAAGTGGAAAGTGCGGAACAGAGGAAAGAACAGAATAAATAAAAACTGCAATAAATAAATAAAGGCGGTGAAAAGAGGTAGTGCAGCCAGCAAGTGGCAAGTGAGTGATTAGTCAGAGAGTAAATCTGATAAGTGCAGAAGAAAAAATGGGGGACTGTATGGGTACAGATAAGGATCCCAGTCGAAGGGGTGGCCCGGAAGGCAGTGCAGGAATGAGGCAGGCAGGGTGAGCAGGTACCTGGGCCCGAAGGACAGAGGGTGGCCTGGTGCACGGTGCTGAGATAGAAAAGCAGATCAGCAGGGGAGTAGAGGGGCAAAGGCAGAAGTGAAGAGGAAGGTCTTGAGGTCCTTCCGGATCTGGAGATGGTTCTCCTCAAGTTTCAGGGTGGCCAGGAGGCTGTTCCAAAGGGAGGCCCCAGCTGAAGACAGATCTTCACAAAGCTTGTTTCTTTGAAAAATGACTGACCCTGAAGGAGTTAGAAGTAGAGAAACAAAGGGCTTAAGAGGGGAAGTATTTACAGAGGGATAGTTGAAGGTATTTTGGACCCAGGCCCCAGAAAGCCTTGTGGACAATGCAAAGGGTTTTAAATGTAAGCCTTGCATCTACTGGGAGCCAATGAAGGGATTTCAGAGCTGGAGAGATATGATCCCAGGGCTTAAGGCCAAGGACAAGTCTCGCAGTCCTGTTCTGGATTAGTTGTAAAGGGCGGAGGGTGGAGGCAGGTAAATTTAGAAAGAGGCTGTTATAGTAGTCCAACGTAGAGAGAACCAGAGCTTGGGAGACAGTGAGCTTCTGAGGGAAGGAGAGGAAAGGCAAAGTACCCCTAAGGCGTTGCAGTAAGAAGTTTGACTTTTTAGAGACATCAGAGATGTGTGCGGAGAAGGAAAGTGTGGAATCAAAGATGACCCCGAGATTTTTAGCCTCGCAAGTAGGGGTAGGAGGAGGGCCAAGGGAGGCCAGCCAGAGAGTGACGGGAACGGATGGTGAAGGTATACCAATGAGGAGGATCTTAGTTTTGTTGGCATTTAGACAAAGATCATTGGCGGCACACCAATTTTGAATGCTGATTAGGTAATCAGAGATGAGGGAAAGAGAGGAGGTGTCTGAGGGAAGCCTGAAAATGAGTTGGGTGTCATCAGCATAGCACTGGAAGTTTGAGCAGAAAATGGAGATGCAGTAGGCGAGAGTTGCCAGGTATTGGTTGAAAAGCCAGGGCCAGAGGTTAGACCCCTGAGGAACACCACAGGTAGAGAGAGGGAGATCGAGGATAGGAAAGACACAAGTTGTACCTGGGAGGGTCAATCAAAGGAAAGAGGTCAGGCAGGCCAGAGCCTGATCCGTGATACCCAGGTTGTCACAGACACTATTGAACAGGATGGAATGGTTGACCGTGTCAAAAGCAGAGGAGAGATCCAGTAGGATGAGGACAGAGGTGGAGACTGCGCCTGTAGGCTGATTCCACCCAGAATACAAAGGTCTATGCGTAGGCGTGCAGTGGACATTGGAAAATGTGTGTGGATTAGCCCAGCACATTTTCCTGAGATTTATTATTCCATTTAAAAGTTCCGAAAAGCCCAGGCGAGCACACCCACTGTGAATAACTCACATGCCCCCCAGACTCAACATGTAAATCAGCACCCTTACTGAAGGTTTGGTTCGTCATCAAGTCGAAAGTACCGGCTGATGCCATCTGTATTTCCATGCTGGGAGCCTGGATTGTGCTGGATGTCCATATCTAGTCCCTGTAGGGATATGGCCCAATACAAAAGCTTAGGGTTCTACCCTTGCATGGCCATTAACCACCAAAGAGGCTGGTGCTCAGTCTGGATCGTAAAATGCAACCCAAAGATGAAGGGTTTCAGCTTCTTTACAGACCACACAACTGTGTAAGCCTCTTTTTCAATGACAGCATAGTTTATTTTGCTTTTTGTCAATTGCCTGCTTATGTAGGCGACAGGTTGCTCTACCCCTTGAGAGTTCACCTGCGCAAACAACACTCCAATACCAAAATCACAGGTGTCTGTCTGGATGATGAACTCCTGGCCATAGTCTGGCACTTTCAGAACTGGGGCCCTGCACAATCCATCCTTCAAACCCTGAAAGGAGGTTTAACAGGCGGGGCTCCAAGTTACCTTCTTCAGCATTTCTTGGAAGCTACATCATTCAGGGCAGGGCAATGGTGCCATATCCCTTGATGAATGACCGGTAGTACTCCGTGAGATCTAGAAAGGCTCTCACCTGTGTCTGTGTGGTGGGGATGCCCCAATCCGCCAGAGCCTGTACCTTCGATTTGAGAGGTTGTTTCTTACCTCCACCCACCAGGTGGGTTAGGTAAGTCATGTTGCACTGCGCTATCTGGCACTTCGTGGCCTTGATTGTCAGATCTGTGTTCTGCAGCGCCTGAAGTACTTGTTTCAGTTGGGATAAGTGATCCTCCCAGGTGTGGCTGAACACAGCAATGTTGTTTATTGTTGGCGACACTGAAGTTTTCCAGACCAGACAAAACCTTGTTAACCATCTTCTGAAAAGTGGCAGGGGCATCACAGCGAAGTGATAATGTCCTTCTGGGGTTGAGAATGCGGACTTCGCTCTTGCTCCTTCTGTCAAGCCGCCTGCCAATATCCTGCAGTGAGCTCAAAGGTACTCATTCACTTGGCAGCGCCAAGCTCGTCAATGAGCTCATCTAACTGAGGAATGGGGTGAGCATCTGTCTTCGTGACAGAATTGAGCCCCTTGTAGTCCACACAAAAGCATACTTCAGTCTTCCAACCACTAGTCTTTTTAGGGACCAGTACTGCTGGGCAGGCCCAGGGGCTGTGGGATGGCTATCACTCCTAGGGAAAGCACCTTGGAAATGTCCTCCTTGATGGTGTCCCTGTCCTTATCGGACAGTCAGTGAATCCTACTCTACACTGGCTAACTGTTTCCAGTGTTCACATCATGGTTGCAGCAATCTGCACGACCTGGAGTCAGTGAAAACAGACCAGAAAACTGTCCCAATAAACAGCAACAGTGTCAGTTGCTGTTCTGACAGGTCCGTTGCAAGGTTGACACCTTCAACTGACCCATTGGAAGCTTCAGTGTGCATGAGGTCTGGGAGCGGATTTGACCCCTCGTCAGTCTTTCCACCAGTCAATAATGCCCTGTGCAATTTACCTCACTGACTTTTTCCAGCACACAGTAAGGCCCAGTCCACTCGTCCTGAAGGGCACTGGGTTTGACAGGCCCCATAACCCACACATACTGGCCTGGAGAATAAAGTTAACATATAAGAAAATATGTTCCCGTATGGCTTAAGTTATAGAGTGATTTAGAAAGCTATCAGTGTATATTCAACTGATAGCTGAAACAGAACAAATCATTCAGTTTAACATATGTACTTATATCACCAGTCATAATAAACCTCAGTTGTGCCGATTGTTGGTAGCACATATCATAAAAAACTCAAAACATATATAGAGAAAAATATATATATATATTTATTTATAGGAATGAACATGAATATAGCCACTTGTTGGCTTCATAAATGAGGCATATTTACACAATTGGGTATACATATATTAGCAAATCTTCAAATATATACAAAATACATGCAGTATTTTGACCCCACTACCAGTCTTTTGGTTACGCATGACATCATAGCGCTCTATACAAATATTCCTCATGATGAGGCCATGGGATCTATACGTGCAAATCTTATGCTCTCTTCATTGTGCAATAAAGCTCTGGTTGAATTCATCATGGAACTGGTCTCTTTGGCACTTACCAAGAAATACTTCAAATACCAGGACCAGTTCTATGAACAAACCCAAGGAACGGCTATGGGGGCAGCATTTGCCCCCAGCCTGGCCATTATTATTATATCCCTTTCGCCAGCACAATGAGAACTGGAGGTGATATATAGATATTATTTTCATCTGGCACGGCACCACTGACAACCTTAATGCCTTCTTATTCTGGTTGAACCAATGTCACCATACCATCAAATTCACACTCGCCATACCCAAATTCCTTTTCTTGATCTCCTAATCCAGCACCACACTAACGAACTGGTATGTTCATTATTCACTAAACCTACAGATCGCAACACATTATTGCACTTTGACAGCTACCATCCACGTACACAAAAAGAAAATCTGCCGTATTCCCAATTTATGAGATTAAGGAGAAACTGCACATCCATTTTGGACTATGATCACCATGCACGGATCCTTACCACTAAATTCCAGCAGCGTGTCTATCCTAAAAAACGGGTTACAAATTCATACAAACGGGCAAGATTTACCCCCGTGACATCCTGCTACAACCCAAGGTTGTGGCGCCACACGATAAACTAGTGTGCGCCCTCACCTATAGCCCACACACTTTTCTAATAAAAAAATCCATCAAAAAATATTGGTCTGCGGCACAACATTCTTTAATTCTTTACCAGAAGAACCCCTGCCGATATTTGCAATGAAAAGACAGAAGAACTTAAAGGACCAATTGGTCCACGCTTCTACCCAAAGCAAATCCTCAAGATCTACCACATCAAGCTGGAATCTACGTCCTCTGACGGGGCATTTTCCCTGTGGTACCGGTTCAATCTGTAAACTTGCTGTCAAAATAAAAGCGTTCCCCCTACATGGCAAAACTTGGGAAATACGCCATCACTCAAGCTGCAAGACACCATGGGCGATTTACTGCATTGAGTGCCCTTGTGGGCTTAAGTACATAGGCAAAACCACACGGCCGGTCCATACACGTATCACTGAGCATCGCTCCCAGATCTGCTGTAAAGCCATCAACTCACCCCCAGTGAGCCATTTTATGGAATATGGCCACACAACTGAAGACCTACGTTGGTGGGTGATCAATGTGGTCAAGAATGCTTCTAACCCGCTTCAAACACTGGCTAATAAAGAGGCACGCTCGATTTTTTGAATTAGACACGATTGAACACGGTCTCAACGAAGCATCTCCAGCTTGATGTTAACTATTGGTTAGAATGTCATCCTTTTCTAACCTATTTCCCTTAATAATTATTATGCCCCATACACTTCAATTTGTATTTGCTCTGGGGCTGTTCTCAATGCATTACAGCATAAGGAGAAATGTTTTCATGCTAAATGCGATTTCTTTTGGATGCTCCATGCAGGCTTGCTCGTTTTCTCTTCCTTTTTGCATTGTTTCACTTTTTATTGATTATACAAAAAAGATATATATATTTTAGTGATTGGTTTGAGCTTTTTTTCCCCGACTTTATTCAGGACATTTTAGTATGACGCAATTTGCGATGTCCCGTTGCATTTTGGAGTCTGTGTGTGCATTGAGCCACCCGGGAGAGCAATAACTCCAGTCCTCTCTCTATGCACCTTAAATGTAGCAATAAGCCACACCCCCGGAAGTCCAAACGTTTCACTTGGTTCTGAGGCTCCAGCTAGGACGCGCACTCAGATCAGTATGGACTTCCCCCTCGAGGCGAACTGAAGGGAAGCACTGCTGCTTCCTTACAACTCACTGTGCTCTGCAGCCTTCGATTTTATTATTTTACTTGTTTTTCTAGCAATTGCGAATAGCGTGCATGCAGATGGCCTCATTGGTCTCAGAGACACTTTGTCCTCTGCTTAATTAGTGCCGCACTTCTACGGCGCCTCCTCGTACATAACGTTACTGCCGGCAACAGGTCCATTTACTTCAGTGAACAAAGATCTTTTGACACTCGTAACTGATTAAGAGTACATGTTTGCAACTCCCTCATGACATCCATTTCGTTATAGATGTGTCTGCATACCTCAGAGGCGGTCCCACAAACTTGAGTGAACCGTTCGTGGTGTCCTATTTTATGACTTCGGAATGCCTGTCTAGGAGGCATCTATAGTATTATCTTAGGTATGGACTCAGTATACCTTTAAGTGGTGATGGGGGTTATTCTCCTTAATCACTAAATATGGGTGTTCTCAATTATACTCACATTTATTTTTATACCTATTTTCATTTTTATTCATTTTTCTATTTTCTATTTTCTAATTTATCTTTTCCCTTTGGTATACTTTAGCACTTTTGCATGGTGTCTATGGGCTTTGCATAATTAGGTGGCTTTACTTCCACCTCCCTTTTGGCTATGGGAAATAGGAGCGAGTTCTCTGGGGCCCGCCTGCCAACCTAAAGGGTTGTTTGCCTGGTGTTTACCATTTGGTGGTACTCCCAAATCACCTTTCATGTTAATACCTCACACTGAATCTTAAAATGTCTTTGAGATAACACAACATGATGGGATGTCATTTGATTGTTTTTGTAGGGGCTGAATTTAAGATCTAATTTCCTGAAGAAGGTGGTCTTTATTGCGCAACCTTTTATTTCTATTAAAAGCAATTGTGTACATCATCTTCAGTCTGTTGTACAACTCTATAGTTCTTTGTTTCTTTGCCTGAGTCAGGATAAGTGCACAGTATTTTTGTCTGTTGCATAACTTTTCATTTAGCTTTTCTGTGTTTTGCATGAAAAAGGCTACTATTGATTTGTTACCCTTGTTATAACCAAATCTACAAATTATATCCCTGATTCAGTAAGGGCCAGTTAGTTATAGTCTGCTTTTTGCCCAACTCAGTTCAAATAACTGTATGGATAGATAAAGACTTCTATCAGAACAAGTGTTTTCTGTTAAACGTATTGCTTCTGTTTTTTTCTTCTCTACTCACCCCTCTCCCCTTTGTCCTTTTTTCCTTTTCCCAATCAAACTGCATGTATTTTGTATATATTTGAAGATTGCATATATATGTTAACCTACTTGTGTAAATATTCCTCATTTATGAAGCCAACAAGTGGCTATATTCATGTTCATTCCTATAAATAAATATATATATTTTTCTCTATATATTTTTTGAGTTTTTTATGATATGTGCTACAAACAATTGGCACAACTGAGGTTTATTATGACTGGTGATATAAGTACATATGTTAAACTGAATGATTTGCTCTGTTTCAGCTATCAGTTGAATATACACTGATAGCTTTTTAAATCACTCTAACTTAAGCCATACGGGAACATCTTTTGTTATATGTTAGCTTTTCGCTGCATTGTGTTCCCTAGGCATTTGGAGATCCTCTCTGTTTATACTGGAGAATAAAGTGTCACTGTGGCCTTCTGGTCATGGCAGTGCTTTATCAGGTCCTGACTGGCCTTTAAGGTTTTTCGTCGACTGTTCCATGTACTTTAACATTTTAGACCAAAGGTCAAGTATATGGTCCACCACATCTTGCGTTGGGGATACGCTGTTGGACTCACATCGCTCTTTCACTGGTCTGAGGGGACCTTGTACAGGGTGTCCAAACAGAAGCTCCAAGGGACTAAATCCTACTCCGTTCTGTGGCACCTCCAGGTAAGCGAACAGAAGGCATGGCAGGAGAATATTGCATTTTCTCCTCAGGTGCTCTTCCAAGCCACGTATGCCTTTCAGGGTCTTGAACTGATCAACAAGCCTGTTTATTTGTGGATGGAAGGATGTAGAGAACCAGTAGGTGACTCCACACTCTTCCCACATAGCCTTCGTATATGCTGATATGAAGTTTGATCCCGTCAGATACTACTTCCTTGGGGAATCGAACACAGGAGAATATCCCAAATCAGAGCCTTTGCAAAGACGGGAGCTTTGATGCTTCCTCAGAGGGACAGCCTCAGGGTAATTTGTGGAGTGGTCTACCACCAGCAAGATGTACCTGTTCCCTGAGCTGGTTTGGGGATCCAACAGATTCACAATATCCATGCTTATTCTCTCAAAAGGACGCCCACCAAGGGTAGTGGAATTAAGGGGGCCTTTGTGGCATCACCTGACTTGCCAGAAGATTGACAGGTCAGGCAGGACCCGACAAATTCTTTAACTTTTATGCCGAACTGTGGCCAGTAAAAGTAACCGGTCCAATGTCTTGGTCAATCCCAAGTGACCTGCTAAAGGAATTTGGTGAGCCAAATCCAAAAGGAACTTTCTGGTGCTCTGTCAGGAAACCGCTCATGGCAACACCCAGTCCACGCCACACTCGTGTTTCCAGGTCATCATCCCTATCCGCATCCAAGTCTTCCCATGGCCGACACAGACGCCACGATAGCAAACATCCAAAGCCCTGTGATCCACGGTCCCGCACCCAGAGAAAGCCTCTGCCCTACGGACACAGTACACCGTTCCGGACGTGTTGGTGGGTGCCATGGAAACAATGGTATTCTCTGCACGCACTACGTCACGCGTTCCGACCAAAGAGCCACAGCTCGCTCAGTATGACAAGTTAGACTTAAGCTCCACCTTTGCGTTTCCCCGGTGCTTCTGATTCTCTCAGCAGCTCGCCCAGAGGACTACTGCTCCTGTGTTTTCGACTGTCTCGTTTCTTGACCAAGTGCCTGTTTTCTGGACCTTGCCCTGCCTACACCACTGTCTTGCCTTGATTGCACAGTTATGACTCGGTTTTGCCTCCTGGACTTCTTGCCTCATGTTTTGCACCCGCCGGCTTTGTAAAGCCAGACCGGAAGTGTACGCAAGTGTCTCTACTGTTCGGCTGTGGACTATCTTGCTGCTGTGCTTTCGCTGACGCCTTCGGCAAGTGGAAGCAAAGGTTGCAACGAACCACGTACATATACCCTGTTACTTGGGTTGGACTACCATAAGTAAATATTGTCTTTGCTCTACAGCCGCTTAACATGGGTTGCCATATTAAGCTATATTCCTGTGTCTGTGCTAGAGTTACGTTTCGTAACGTGCAAAGCTTTACCTGTTGGATATACTGAAGTGCTGCTTATCTTCTTTCAGCCACAACTCTCTCGTGACTGGATTGCGCCGCCTTGCACCGGCTGTGATTGGACACCAGACACCATATCCAACCCGGGCACACGCACGGGAAGTGTCCGCAAGTGTCTCTACTGTTGGGCTGTTCGGCGGGTGCAAGGGGGCTTGTGATCTTAGACCTCCCAAGAATTAACATATTAACACTTATGTATATATCAATGTGGGGTCAATGATAGACATGTTTTGGAGCTTATTTTGTAATCTGGTCCTAGTGGCTCAAGGTAGCTTGTGGTAGGTTTTTGATTTGTTTTCTTTCCTACCTTCTTGAGTGACTAACGTTGTTATTATTCTCGCTCGTCCCAAAATGGTTAATGGGTTACGTAGTGGGAGGAAACTTATTGATCCACAACTTCCAATGCACCCTAATTCTGATAACGAGGATTTGCTGCCACCTACTGAGGTCTTACCTGTGTTACCAGTTGCTGTGTTAACTAGTGTGGGAGGGGTCTTGGGTAGCAGCGAAACAAACCCACAGTTCGATCTGAAACCAAAGATTTAAGAACAAATGGGTATAACCTTTAAATTTCATGTGACTGCCATGATACATCATCCTAAGAGTGATATTGACCCTATCCTACCAATTGCTAAATTCAAGCTGAAAGCCATAAATAACAGTAATCAAATAGATATTCCTCAGGAAGGTACATTGCTTTCTAAATCAAATGGTATGTATAGTATTAATAACTTGTCACACAATGAAGATGCTATTGACTGCTCAATGATGGGCCCCACAATTGAAGCCGAATTTGCAAGCGTGTTCGATTATCTCTCGGCCCCTCTATGCCAGCTAATCAGAGAATTGTCGGGAGAGAAGATGTATTCATGATGAGTAATTGTCATGATGCCTTCCCCCAGGCGTCTGGACCAAGCCCATCAGCCTCGGGAGCAGGCATCAAGTCATTTATTAAAACCTCAGCAGCCCCGGCTAGGGGCTATCTGGGTTCAGTCCTGGCGCCTAAGGCGCCAGGCTCATAGTCATTACTTACCTCAGGCAGACCATGCTGCGAATGACTCCAATCCAACGTGAAGCCTGGAAGGGACTATTTTATTACAGGGACTATTTTTTACTTGGGTGTGGTTCTATGGAATTCTTACCTGGGACTACTTTTGAAGTGATTTAAACCACGTCCCACCAGCAACACACGCTTCGAGTTATTCTGCATCCAGCAGCGTAACGCTCACCGTGCCTGCAAGTCAGCATCCAGACCTCTGCCACGCCCGTCCTGAATCCGGAGCTCCTAGAGAAGAAGGAAAGCAGAAGGCAAGGTTAGAAAACAAACTTTTTTCCAGTTTCTCACCTGATTCCGGAACCATCACGTCTCAGCACCTGGAAAGGACATTCTTTCTACATGCGTCGCATCGCCAGCTGCATCGCCAGCTGCAGCGCCGCGCCATACTCACCAGTCCTCACAGGACCTTACGATCCGGCGCTGCCTCCATTTCTTCGCCGGGCTCTGGCATCTGGGGACAAAAGAAATAACCAGGTGAGCCGAGAGAGCCAACAAATATAATCTCTCTTACCACCACAGACTTACCCGATTTACCACCGGAGGCATTATTCTTTAACTCTCCACTTCTTCATTGGCCGCATCTGAAAACGGAGAGAAAACAACACGTTAAATACATGCATTATTTACCGGACAGCATTGGGTAATACAGACTCTTACCTGAATGCCATCTACCGCCACAAGGCCATCTTTTCTCGAACTCCACTGCAAGATAAGAAAGGAATGGGACAAGAGTGAATATCAGACATATTGAACTCTATACTTACTGGTCTTCGCCAAGAACCTCAGAGTCAACTCTTGTCCGGTACTCCCCCAACGCCTTCTAACCAGTGAAGCAACTGGTATCTACACGCCCCTGTAATCCATGCAGGATGGAGAGCTCATCTTTCAAGAATATAAGGTGAGAGTACTGGAAGGGGATTTCGGAGATGATTAGTGGGGAGGGCAGGGAGGTACCATCACTAGAATCCACGGGTGGCTAAATTCCTCTCTCCAGTTGCAGGAGAATCCTTTTACGGGTCAAGCAGACAAGATTACGAGGGCCAGTCCAGTCTGTCATCTCTGCACTACGCATCACGTTGGTGGAGACCGCAGCAGTCCGGGTCCGACCGACGCCCCTGTGGGAGCCAGGTGAGCGTAACAGTAATCCTGTTCTAAAAAAGCTAAATACTACATCCAAATCTAATCCTGGAGTCACAGGTGGTGAAAAGATAAAATTAGTATGGGAAACTGACCTTGATATTAATGATTCGCACAGTAAACCTATGGTGAGCTCTCCTAATGTTAAGAGTGCTCAAACTGCATTAAATGACAGAATGATCATGGACATCCAAGAGTTCCAGTCTAGCTTGAATGAAAGACTTAAGGACGTTTCCATCAACAAAGCGTGCTCTGAGATCATCACTCTTGATGTTCCATCATTAGGTCCCGATTTCCCCGTACTGGCAAGGTTATTGGACCTATTAGACAAAGGCCATGAGCGTTCACACTCCAAGATTGGAATTATGAAGGCAGCAATAGGGGAACTTACTAATAAAACCAATCGTATTGAAGGCCTTCTGTTTGCATGTGATGATGTAGCTGCCCTCTCAGAAAGGCAAACCAAAAGGAAGGTCCTGGCCGATAGTGCTACCCAATTTGATGGTATATATGGTGTGCCTATGTTGAAAAAACGATCATTTGCGAGTGTAATGGCCCCCATTGCTCTTAAAATGGTCCATACACAGACTGATGAGCAAATAGGCAAAGATGAGGAAATACTGAAAGCTCTAATTTCTGTACAAAAAAATTGAACATTATATGGAAGGACTGAAGGTGGGCACTTGCTCCTTGAAATCGACGGGATTGGTTCCTATATCTTTGGGGGAGTCTAATAACATGCATGTGGGTCCCGACAGTCCCTCACCCTTGACCGACCTGATCGATCTCTCTGAGGAATGTATGGTTGTGGGGCGTCATCAACTACCGGATCAAATGAATGATGAGGTGGCGTCACAACCCACAGTAGTCTTAACTCGTAAAGAAAAAAGGCTCGCTGGGAGGGCACAGAAAAGGAGGGCCAAAGCAAACGCCTTAGCAAAGAAGCAGGCTAAGGCTGTGTTAATCGTCCAATCAAAAGAAATGACTGCCATCTTTGAGAATGAGGTGGTTATTGACCTATCCCAGCTTGATGATGAATCTAGGGTGTTATTGGACCATAATTCATCTGATAAAAGCAAGATCAAAAGATACTAAAAGAAAGTGAGTGTGGATGATATTGTAAAAAGAAACAGGACAAAGAATGAAAGCAAAACTGTAACATCAACTAGCTAACCCTGATATTCCAGGCCCTGTGATGGGGGAGCTGCAATTGTCGCTTTCCCAGTTCTATCCTATGGTTCACAAGAGAACCTCATTTATTAAAGAAAAAATAAAAGAGAAAGGATTGATGGATAATAAGGAGTCGTCGATAGGAAGGGGGAAGCTGGTAATGTGGCCGCTGGTGAGCCATGGATGATGGGGATCTTGGGCAAGGATGTTCAAGGATCTAAAGATGCTGTGCTTGTTAGTCCAAAGAGCTGTAAGAAAAAAGTGTTGATGAATGATCAGCCACAAAATAATGGTGTACATACAGGACCAATGAAGGTGGAAATACCTATAGTAAAGGCTATTGAGCTCCCCACTGGAATGGTTGCCCTAGCAGCAGTTGAATCGACTGGTGGTATGAGTATCATACAAAAAGAGGAAATGCATGATTTTGATTTAAATCAAGATCAGCCTTATATACTGGGATGGGAGAGTGACCCTAAGGTTAATGTTAAACTTAACTTAAATCGCTCTTCCTTGCTAAAAGCTTTTCACACGATTCCTTGTTTAAGAAATCTATGCTCAGAAGATATTGATTGGGTGAGATTAGCTACTACTCGAAACAACAGGATGATATGTGGATTTTACTCCAGGCTAATTATGAGATTAGTCTGGGAGCAGAGAGAGACTTGAGTATGTTGGTTTGACTCCATTCATTATACATTCTGAATTAGAGGCTACAAACTTCTTGGACAAACCAATTGCTCCTGTCACAACTGAAAATCGGAATACGGAGCGGAATCAGTTGCCACACATCAATGAAGATTTTGTAAGGCAAATACTAGCCATGGCTGCTGCTTTTTCTGGATCTAATAAACTATCCACAGTGGTGCTGGGGATGACTTCATTAGCACCACCCTAGCACGGTGCAGTATGAGATCCCGTTTGAATGCCTGTCGTTGAATAGCTGTGGGTTGGCGAATTTCAATCGATGGTGGGGCACTGTTGATGGAAATAGCTATCCAGCTGTTGTCATATTACAGGAAACAATGCATGTAGTCCATTTTAATGTGGAAGAGTTTGAATATCACTCTTATCCTGCCTCGAGAGGCAGGCCTTCGGGGAGGGTTAGCCATTCTTGTTAATAATACTTGTAAACTAACTTCAAAACCTATTTACAAGGATTCAACTGTATTAGCTGTTGAACTAACCCCCAGTCTTTCATGTGAAAACCCTTTATTAATTAGGTGCATTTACTGGAATAAGGTCACAACCCCATTTAATGAGATAGTTGACACTCTTGATACAATCCTGGAAGGTGCTTTTACACGTCATGCTCAGGTGGGGGTTGTGGTGGGGGGTGATTTCAATTCTACCTGCTTGTTTCATGAATTGTGTTCTGGGCGTCAATTATTGACCTCATCTCCTACTGTTAAGAACGGGAAAAAATAGGTGGACTTTTTCCTCAATTGGGATATTCAAGTAGTACCAACTAGAGAGAAGGAATCTGCACACACATGGTCACAAGGAAGATTGACCTCTCACATTGATCACTTTTTTCTATCTTCTGTACTTTACGATTCATCTGATTCTATTGACATAAAGAATTTGGGTTTTGGTGACCATCAGGCAATTTCCTTACAATTGAAGTTAGATAGCTGGGGTTATACACCCACCCTGGTCCTGAAATTGGTAGAAAATGGCAGGGCTGGTTTATCGGTCAGATGGAACCCTTCAACATGTCATCAGTTGACTTGTCGGATTAAAGCCGACCCATTAATGGACAGAATCATGTCATTGTTACATCCTAATCCGGTATGATTAGATTTAATCATATCAAAGAGGAATGATACTCACTTATTGGAGATGGTAAAGCAGAGGAAGCCTGTCCATGATAAACAGCACGTACACATCTTCAATATTGAGATTTTTAGATTAAAGAAACTTAAAAACTTCAAGGTTAGACAACTTATATATATAATGTTGAGGAATGCTTGGCGAAAGAAATTATCTTCCCAATTAAAATTGGCCGGTTTAAATTGAATTATATTGGTTTTGCTGACGACCTCCTAATTTTTTATAAGACCCCCATCTGGGCTTCAGAATAAGATCAACGCATTTATGTCCTATGCTGTAGCCCATAATTTAAGCGTTAATCAATCCAAATCCCATATTTTGGTCGTAACAGATGGGGAAAAAAAGAGGGTGTCCCTATAAGTTGACTATGGATGGTGTTAGAATTGAAATAGTACAAGAAATCAAATACTTGGGTTATCCTTTACTAACTCCTGGTGGAAGGAAAGAATCCAAGAAAAAATGAGACCCCTAGTTTCCCAAATGAGATTAATTATGGGAAAATACTGTGGTTATTCGCTTCTACCTGTCCTCCAGTTTTATCTTCTAAAAGTTGAACCATGTATTCTCTACATCTTGAACATGTGTCTTTACGAGATGGATGATATTCTAGATACCCTACAAGGGGGTGTTTGGAAAAGAGTACTCGGTTTAGCTTCCTCCATTCCTAATGATACTGTCCGCCACGAATTAGGTCTTTTACCACTTTCTGCTAAACGGAATTGGTGGTTATTAAATAACTATGCAAAAATTCTAGACCCCACCCTGAAATTCACTTTATGAAGATCTAAATGAACAGCTGATTCTTGGATGCTTGAATTCATTATCAGTTTATGCGGAAAAAATGATGATCTAATGGACATGATGGGGATCTCAAAGGAGGATCTTATACTAGGTTTACTAACCTGTAAATTGAAAATGCGCCTGTATTATTGGAGTTGTCAGGCAGATCGAATTGGCTCATATAGATCTTATTATGAGTTCGGCCTGTCTAGAAGGAAGTGGGGGGACAGACCCAGATACATCTTGCAATTCCCCTCTGCTTCAGGTCGTTCCCTGTAAATACGATATAAATTGAATCAATATCAGACTAATGAAAGGCTGCTCCAATGGGGTAAATGTGACAACCAAATTACAATGGGTTCATGCCGTTTTTGTAAAAAAGTTACAGTAATGGAGACTCTTAAAAACCTGGTTATCTATTGTGAACATTTTGAGGACTTGCGACTTTCTATGTTTGGGAATTTTATGTACTCATGCTCCACTTTGTCTCAAGAGGCTTTATGGGAAAGATGTATGAGGGGAGACAGCATTAAGGTTATTATCAGATTCACATTGATATTGGCTAAAATCGATTTCAAGTTGAAGGAATTGAATTCTGAAGAGTCAGATTCGTTAAGCCTTTTTGAAATTGTTATATATGTCTACTCATATTTTTTATCATGTGTATTGTTGTATGTATGTTAAACAATTTTTAATTTTGTAATTTTATATTTCTGTATGTTATATGTTAGGAACTTTAATATGAAATATGTTGATGTATAAAGTTTGAATAAGAAATTGTAAAGGTTTTTAATCAAATACAATAAAAAAAAGTTTTTTCCAAAAAAGCCGACAAGGATTTGTCTTATGTACTGCTCTTGATCTCCTTCGTCCCTGGTTTTGCTCGCTCATTGCCAACCCTGCTTACTTTTGTGCTCTTCTGTCGCATCGCGGCCAACATCTCCAGATTTTGTCTCACTTTCCCATCGATAGTGCACAGACTAGAGAATTCCCGTTAGTGCACTTAACAGAACTCATAGGTGTCCTCGGGGTAGGTGGACCTGTTTGGAACTAGAGACTTCTTCAGAGATCCTCTTCTACATCTAGGCGTCCTCGTGCCGCTAGGACAGCCTTCTGTCCTGGATTGTTGAACCCTCGCAGAGGAACACCTGATTTTCCCTTCTTTGTGCTTTCCATGGACACCGCATTCTAGTAAGAGCCTCTTGAATTCCTGTTACCTCACAATATAAACCCTTGCTCTTTAGGTCTTCTCCCTAACCCTGGGTGCATCTGTTACAGGTGATCCCGTCTTAAGGCTGACCCAAGGGAAGCTCTGGCCCTAGTCATTTCACTACATTAACCACTACTGGGAATACTTCACACAAAGGTTAGCCTCTATCGTCTCTTCCCTTTGCCCTGTACTGTTATAGCCATCCTTGACTGGTTATTTACCTGTATCTTTGTCTTGCAACCGGTGGTGCCCTGTGGTGTGTCCCTCTCGTCTTCCGATTAATCGATCCGTCTGTTTGTTCTTTCTAACGCATCAGAGGGGTACATTGTTAGGAAGAACTTGTCTACTACACTACAATTTCAACTGCCTACCAGCAACCCTGAGACCCTGGTAACCACTTGGAGAGTGGGGGCGACCCCTGACATGCCCTCGCCCTCTGAGTATTCGGTCCACTGTACAGGTGTCCATCCTCCCAATACACTTTGAACAGGCCAAGGGGCTCACCCTTACCCGGCTCCTAAGCCCGCTTCCGCAGGTCCGCCAGAGTGGGACACTTTTTCTGGGCTTTAAATGATCAGAGAGGCACAGCTCCACCGAACTGATGAGGCCCAACACGGCTGAAACACATGTCTGGGGTTGCTGTTGGTACTCTTGTTCAGAAGAGAATTGCCATAACATTTCCATGCTGGACTGCCCATGTGGGTGAGACAAATACCGATATGCAAATGGGAATTTCCCTTCTGTGAAAGGTATAGTGAGCTAAAGTGTGGCCGCTGACTCTCGAGTAGTTACCTTCCCAAAGAACAGGACATTTAGCCATGTTGGTTCTCACAGAGGGGCGCCCATTACTATTTATTTATCTGGGCCCCCAGATGATTTATCATCCAGCATGGCAGGCCCTTCAGATCTGAGCTCAATCTGGTCCTCCACCTCAGGTTCCTGCGCTGTGCCAGGCAACTCTGAACTCACGGAGTTCCCTGCTACTAAAGTAGGGTCCCTCAGTGGCTACAGGCCCCTCTCCCGCAGGAGTAGGCGACTCAACATGCCAGTCCCCCCATCAAGCCCTCTGGAAGCACTCCAGGCCCTAAGGCTCTGATAGTCTTGAATCTGGCAGCCTCATGGGCCCTCAATCTCATAGCCGCCATGACTATTGTCGGGATCAGGAAGATCATTACCCAAAAGACATGGTACAGGGATAGAGTCTTTCACCGCTACACAGCGCTGGATAATTTCACCTCGCCAGCTGCATTCTATTATTGCCAAATGGCCGCTTACTCTTTCTGGTAAACCCACTGATGCTACAATCAGGCCCATCTATATACTGGCCTGGCTGTACCAACTGTGGGATGACAGCACTGAGGCTAGCCGTGGTGTTTCAGACCGCATGAGTTCTCCGTCCATTGATATACACATGTACTAGATAGAGTTGAGTATTATTGGGAACTGGGATCTCTTCTGGAGACCCGGTACCGTTCCCACTCAGGGTAACCAATCCACATGCGGCCACTGCATGGCCTAGTGGGAAGCCCTCCTCTACGAGGCCCATATTAATGATGGCCTCCTCTATGAGTCCAACAGCTCCCTACACATGAAACAACCTTAGGGTGGTGAGTAAGAAGCTGTCCCGGTTTAAGGGGTGCCGGCACTTTTCTTTTCGGTGTGTACGTCTGAACTAAAGTGTTGGGATTCCCCTTCATTCTTCTGAGGACCTGACTTCGACAAGGAGTGGGTTGGACCTTTGTCCTTCCCATCCATGTAAATTGTTTGTCTGATTATTTCTCTTCTGGTTTAGGTGTGCTTGCCCGAGCCTTTTTCTGGACTCAAGTACTTATAAACTTGTGGGCAGCCTTTGCAAGTTCCCTAGGGCCTGTAAGTCCTGTCCACAAGATGCTGCTGTAGGTCAACCTCAATTATTCAATACATGCTCACAAGCAGTCAAATTGTACATTACTTTAAATGTGTCAACTTTGTACAAGACACCCACCCGCTCAGATATTTCAACAAGTGTGTGAACGCTTCAAATGTCTGCCCACTTCTGAAGCTCTTGAGATACTGTTCTTGGGTTTTACAGAACTTCCTGAGGGCCACTTTCATGCTCTCATAAACAGGCCTTTCCTAATGAGCTAACTGAAGAATTGAATCAGTCCCTGTTGTTGGTCAGCGACTCATCAGGGCTGCACCCCACAGTATCTCGTTCACCTCCTGCAGCTGAAAAGCAGGCTTGAGCACTTCAAACCAGTCAGAAATATCCTTCCCAACTTTGTAAGCCACTTATTCTTTAAGGATGTGCCGCCAGAGCTTATCCGGGGCACCCTGGTTTCAGCCACTACCGTTGCTTTTGTAGAGGTGGATCTGTTGACGACCTTCTCTTCGAGAGCCAGCATGCACAGCTCTATGGTGACCTTGTCCCGCTGTTTCTGTTCCACAAGCGCTAGTCTCCTCTAACAGGAGTTTTCTAGCCGCTTCCTTGGGATCAGCCAGAACAATTACAGGGCAACTTAGAGACCTTGCTGAGGCCTGGAACCTGCGGTTTCTGCACTACCCCCTGACCTGACTGACAACTCTAGAGTATTGAGAAACCACGCTTGCACCCCCGGCCAGATTGTTGGCAAGCAACACTGCTCATGCAGTCTTCCCCGTCATATTCCACTACCCCTTCCAGAAGGTCTTCATTCAGGTACACAGGGTCTAACCCGTCCCCTGGGGTCTTCTCCCCAACCGCCCTCGCTTCTACCCAAGCTTGGAGGCTGGTTAGCAACAGGATTATTAACCTAAGTGCTGTGGCAAAGTTCCCTTCCTTGACATAGGATGCGCAGGACATCATTGCTCATGCCTTTCACAGTCTCTATGTCAAGAGCGATGATTATTACAAATAGTTAGCAGTGTATAAGCATTGCATGCAACAGTACTTTTATCATTGGGTGACTAACCTGTGCTCAAGGCTCCAGCTTGATCCGACTGTCGGCCACCAATGTAACAAATCAACTTCCGGGGCACCAGTGGTTCAGGGTTGAATATCGGTTTATAAACCATCAATCAGACCCACACCTCTAGTACACCAGAAGGCATCCAAACAGATTAGGAACACAAGCAAATGATAAACCTCATTGTTCAATTTTGGTAACGTGATGGAACAGCAAGCTTATCTCTGAAAGGTCATGTATTGTTGGTTAGTTGCAATACAATGAAAATACAAATGATTACCAAATGATTAAAGGGGCTATCCAGTCAAAGTTCTATAAAAAATATCTACTTTATTATTAACACAACAGACGGTTCTCGCACACTACGAAATACAACCCACATTGAATGCAGAGGACAGACAGTTTCAAGAAGGAAAAGGGATGCACTCTGGATACTGACAGGAGGGTAGTGGGTATAGTAAATTATTGCAACAATTCAAGGATATTTGGTTTCAGCATAAAGGGAGCAATGGGTCGTAAAATGTCTCTGGGGGCTTTTGTAGAAGGGCCAGGGGGGCAGAACCACAATGTACCTTGTGCTGTAGCTGTTCTTGATGCTTGACAGGGTCGAGTCGGTTTCAAGGCGCTTTGCAGCTTCTGCAACAGAGTTTAAGACGGGTGACGGCTTCTGGTATCAGGCAGTAGGCAGTTCAGTGAGCGAGGCTGGACGGATGGCTGCAGGCTGGCCACACATCGGCTCTGGGTCAGGAACCGTTGTCTCAGTGCATGTCAGCATTTCTAAAGCTGAGGAGTGTGTTGCAGGCAGCTGCCTTGTCCTTGGTCTAGGGTTCAGAGACTCTCTGGCAGTTCCCACCTAGGAAGCTTGCTGCAGAGTCTAGCAGGGGATGCTGTGTGCTGGCTAGGTACCAGTTCTGGAGCTGCTAGAGGGTCCTCTGGATTCAGTATCTCTCTCTGTTCCCTTGGAGATGTCTAGGGGATGGATCTCGTTTCCCTCTTGGAGGTTCTGGCCTTCCTTCACTGGCGGAAGATGTAAGGCTGAATGTACCTTCAGCCAGGGTCCAAAGATTAGTTCTTCCTTCTGCTTCTATTACGCTCATCCGGCTCCCACAGGGGCGTCAGCCGGACAGCTGCGGTCTCCACCCACGTGATGCATAGTGCAGCGATGACTGACTGGATCTGCCCTCCTAATCTTGTCTGCTTAACCCGTAGAAATATTCTCCTGCAAGTGGAGAGATGGATTTAGCCACTTGTGGATTCAAGTGATGGCACCCCCACAGTCCTCCCCAACTAATCACCTCCGAAATGCCGTCACAGCAATCTCACCTTATATTCTCGAAAGATGAGCTCTCCATCCTGCGTGGATTTGAAGGGGCGCGTCGATTCCAGTTACTTCACTGGTTTGAAGGCTCGGGAGAGTTCTGGAGAGTATTGACTCAGAGATTCCTGGTGAGTACCAGTAAGTATTAAGTTCATAGACTTCAATATGTCCGATGTTCACTCTTGTTTCCCCCCCCCCCTTCCTTTCTTGTCTTGCAGCGGCTCGTGAAAAGATGCTCTTGTGGCAGCTGGTGGCGCTCAGGTAAGAGTCTGTGTCACCCGGCTCTGTCCGGTAAATGTTGCACGAGGAAAACGTGTTGTTTTGTCTCTCTTTACAGATGCGGCACGTGAAAATATGGAGAGTCACAAAAGGATGGCTCCGGTGGTAAATCAGGTAAGTCTATGGTGGTAAGAATTATATTTGTTGGTTCCCTCGGCTCACCTTGTGGTTTTCTTTTGTCTCCTAGGTGCCGAAGTTCGGCGAAGAAATGATGGAGGCAGCGCCGACCCGAAGGATGCTGTGAAGACTGGTGAGTATGGCGCGGCGCTGCAGCTGGAGGTGCGGCGCATACAGAAATTATGTTCTTTACAGGTCCGGAGACAAGATGGATCCAGAATCAGGTGTGGAATAGACATAAGTTTGTTTTCTAACCTTGTCCCTTTCTTTCCTCTTTGTTTTAGGAGCTCCGGATTCGAGGCGGGCGTGGCAGAAGACTGGATGCAGGCTGCAGGCACGGTGAGTGTTGCGCTGCTGGATGCAGAATAACGCGAAGCGTGTGTTGCTGATCGGGTGTGGTTTAAATAGCCTCAAAAGTAGTCCCAGGTAAGAAGTCCCTAGAACCACACCCGAGTAAAAAAAAGCCCCTGTAGAAAAATAGACCCTTTCAGGCTTCATGTTGGATTGGAGTCATTTGCAGCATGGTCTGCCTGAGGTAAGCAATGACTATGAGCCTGGCGCCTTAGGCACCAGGACTGATTCCTACTATGAGCCTGGCGCCCAAGGCGCCAGGACTGAACCCAGATAGCCCCTAGCCGGGGCTGCTGAGGTTTTACTAAATGTCTAGATGCCTGCTCCCGGGGCTGATGGGCTTGGTTTGGATGCCTGGGGGTAGACATCATGACAGCTTCTGATGAAGCCTTCAGATCCGCCAAAAGAGGGGCTCAGCCCTCTTTTAAAGCCAAATGGGCCACAGAGATTGGTGTAGCTAAGCCTACCTTAATTAACCCATCCTGGATCCCCACCAACAATCTCCTGTGTGCGTGAGGTCATAACCAGAGTCCTTCCCAACAGAAAAGGTAAAGGGGTGAAAACATGTAATACTAAGTCCCACCCATATTCCTGTCTGTTGTGGATCAAAGGGTCTCTCTGGTTAATGGAGCTCTCTGTGGTTCCTGATTAAAGAGGCAGGTCTCCCTTGAAGGTGCAGCGAGACCAGACTTTCTGGCTCTGTCAAACCACATACTCGTACCTTCTGAATGGGGTCCCCTGCGGGGATGACTACTGTAGACACACAGTCCCAGACATGACATTTCACTGTCAATCGATACTGAGGGCGGGAGCTGGCATTAGGTTGACAGTGCAGATGAAAGGTCACTGGGGTTTCCTGTTTTTGTTAGCCTCTGCATTCAGGCCCCATGTGGGCCTGTTTGAAGTACACTCTAGTAGTATTTTAATTTGCTGCCACCAGCTACAAGGCTCAACTCTTCTTGCTTGGCAGGTCACATGTCTTGGGCACTGTGAAATCGTCTCCATCTCCATGTAATTCGTGTATTTGATTTTAGCTTACTGTCCACCAAATGCCTTCTGCTGCTTATCTCGACTCCTTTGAACAGGATACTCCGCGCTTGGCGTCATAAATTGTATTAGCCTGTGTCAGCTGAGATGACCTTGGTTTCTTTGCACGGGTCTCATGCATCTGAGTTTCGTTTCTGTCTTTGGCTTTCGATTCCCATGTTTGAGTGCCTTCGCTCCTGGGGTCTCTAGTAACTTGCGCTCCAGGGGTCTCTAGTAACTTGCGGTTGGTTCTACTCTTTTGCAAAGTGGGCATGTATGTCATATAAAGTGCTCCTTTTGAGGTAGATATGTGTATGTGGTGCTTGCCGCAATATAAGTTTCTAGTAAGCATAGCAAGCTGCACAATTTCCTTAGCTTTCTTGCGTTTCCAAGCATATGTACACGTGTAAACTGATTGCATATCTTCATCGCTCTTATGGCATAAGCTTCTTATACTTGACATTGTCCTTTTACTTCAACTCAGGATGTCGCTTATCCATGGTGTTTCTTGTCTTTTTGTCAGTCACAGGTTGTCATTTTCTTTATCTGAGAGTCAGTCTGAGTTCTTGTGACGTCACCATTCATCTTCTTTTAGGACTTTCTTGGCCTCTTCAGGGACTGTAATCAGACGATCTTCATTCCGTTTTATTTGTTGATATGGTTTCCTCAACGGGCACTTTACTGTCCATGTTTTCTTTGGAGTTGGTACTTCAATAGGTGTTGTCGATCTGATCGGTACCGGGCAGAGCCCCGCTGCTGCTCTCTGTTTGTTTATTTGCTCATCGTACGTCACGTATCTCGGCGTGAATGTTCCTGGCACTTCAAAATGGGTGCTTTGAGTGCGGGTCGTGCTGGGGACCTCCTCTACAACACCACAGATCGTAGCATCAGGAAACAATGTTTTTTTTTTCTTTCAAAAAAACACGTGGCCAGAAGACAGAAAACAGTCACCAAGAACCATCACCAAGTAATTGCTTGAAATAGAAGATGAGCACCAACCACAGACTTTGAGCGGGAATGGTTGGGAGGGGAGATGAGGAATCTCTGGGAGAAGAATCCATAGAAAGGACATTATGGTAAGTAATTTCTCCTTCAATGGATCGCTTTTCTCCTGAAGATTCATCATTTGACAGACTCCCACTGCAGTAGATGAAGGAGGCAGGCAGAAAGTTAGACCAGAAGGTTTTGCAACACTGCACTGCCAAAATGCGCAATGGCCATGCGAGCAACATCCAAACTGTAGTGCTTAGTGAAAGTATGGAGGGATGACCATCTTGCTGTGCTTACCTTGTCCTTGGTGAAGTTAACCAAAGGATGGGTCAAACGGACCAGGTATTCTTTGTGAACTTGTGCACAGAGGAAGCACGTCAACTGTTCAGTATAAATCTTGGGGAAGGGAACCCTGAGTACCAAAAAACTGGAGTGTGTTTATCATGGGGAAGGGAGTACCACGATCACAGTGTTGTATAAACTTGATTACATTTGAACTTGAGGAAGGGAAGCCCAAGATCTACTTTTGATGCGAACTGTGAGGCAAGTGAACCTACATACGGTAACTTCAGAACGTGATCAAACCTCCTTGAAAAACTTTGGAACTGTATTGAACTTGAGCACTTACATTTGGTTGAGAACATTTCCCCACTAGATGTTGTAGTTGTTTGGACAAGCATAGGTTTTGACACAGACAGACATTTAGTTTGGACTTGTGGACACAGACTTTCTTAGGATTTCTTTAGGCAGGGGAAATCCCACCATAGCATAGGGTTTGGTAGGCGTTACACCATCCTGATCATTAATAAAGCTGTGTTTAGAAATATTTATGTATGTATTTCTATAGCACCTAAAGCCCGCATGCATCGGGCACTGTAACAAAAACACAAAAGACATTCCAAATAAGATGGTACAGGGAAGGAGGGTTATCTAAATGGATAGATTTTCAATGCTTTCTGAAAGACTTTCAGATTACTCTCTTCGGTCAGAGTAGTGGGCATAAGGTTCCATAATTTGGCTGCCTTAACCGTGAAAGATTTCCCTAGTCCTTTTTCTCGCTTGAATCTATGACATTTGATTAGTTTTTTCCCTGCTAAACGCAGTGTTCTTGTCGGAAGGTACCGGGGAGTGGGAAATCCAGTTTTTTTTTCAGGTACAATGGGGCGGTGCCATATATATATCTGTTGTCTGTGTCATCTCTCTTGATACCTTCCTTGTCTCAAAGCATGTGGAAAAAAGGGACGGATGTAGGGTGGCGTAGTGCATGCTGTGTGTATGGGTACCAATGTCATGTCCGGAGTTGAGGAACACGAAAGCCGTAGAAGGTGTAACCGAGCTGCACTACTCCCCCTGTCAAGATTGTCTGAGATAAGCTGCACTGGAAGAATATCTTCCCACATGATGAATCAGTCAGAGGATGCAACCCATTGAATGAAGATACTTTAGACTTAGTTTGAGTAAAATGATGCACTAAGAATGCAATGGGAGACTCAACAATTCTAATCACCTATTACGAAGTGACCCAGATAACATCAAGGAGGAGGATATCCATGGACGGAAATAGGCTACCTGGGGTGGCAAGACCTCTTCCCTGTCCAGGAGCAGCGCTGTGCTGTAGACATGAGAGCAAGCCTACTTGAGTCGCAGGCAGAAGATGATCCAAAAGTGAATGGGGTGTACCTGGCCCACAAGCCTCTAAACATCTCTTCATGGATAACATGTGCAGCGACTGGGAAGAGCAAACGGGACAGTAGAGCTGAAAGCGCGGATAGTGAGACGAGGCAAGATAACTGCCGGTCCATGTTAGAAATCCAGTCATTGTCCCAGTAGAAGGGGGACAAGACCTACTTTGGGGTCATCAAAGTGAGTTTGCCAGACAACTTGAAAACTCTGGGAATGAAGAGGTAGAGAGGTGGTGGATCCAGACTCCTGAATCCACCAATCCAGTCTCTGAGAAGTAAACCACCCAAGAAAGAAACAACCAGATGATCCACATGAGGGGATGTCGGGAGTGACAAAGACAGCTTGCAAACTCAAGCTTAAAAGACTGTTGGAAAGACATGAAAAGATGTTGCATGTAATGGAAGTGCTAAACTGAGCTCACAAACACCCAAAACTGAGTGGGGATAACGGAAGCAGAGAGCGAGTCTCTGACCGCAAAGATTTGGAGTGCGAGACCATGTTCCTGGAAAGGGCATACACTTTGCATGATGATTCTAGAGAGAAAGATAAACAGAAAGAAGTAACGGAGTGGTAGAGGTGCTGCATGTAGGGAAAAGGTCCAACTCCACCTAGACCCTGAAAAGAGTGAACATTAAACCACTAGCCTAGTCAGGGTCATGCCTGTGGGAGAGATAACAGGACAGAGATTCTGCATTCTGGGATGCAGCTGCTAATCCTTAAGTGTCAGCTAACAGAAAAGAAAATATTTTGATACATCATACTCGGGTGGCGAGCCAGAGTCTACTGTGAAAAGCATGAGAAGAGCAGGATGTTGCACTCTGGCATAGAGATGCAAATCCTTATGTGTCAGTCAAGCAAGAAGATGATATGTGACTCCTCACAGAGAGTCATGGGAAATTACAAAGAGTTATGGGAAATTACAAAATTAAGCCACACTGTTCTGGAACAGAGATTCCCAAGCACTGGGAGAACAATTATAAATGATATGTCAGTGGAGGGAAAGAGCTCAGAGATTATGGGAGGGAAATGTTGCTTTCTGGGATCTGCATAGAGGCAAAAGCTTGAAGCGGCAGATTAACAAGAAAGACTGGTAACACACTGTACTCTTGTGAAGCAAGAGTCCAGTGGGAAAGAGGGAGATCACCAGGCTACATCCTGGGAGACGAACAATCCTTCACATCAAGAAACTGAAACAAAGACTGCCAAAGCATTATACTCTGGCAAAGTCGGAGACCAGAAATAATGCAGACAAGTAGAGACAAGGAAAGTCACAAAGTGGTAATAAAAGCCAAAAACACTAGCCCCATTCTGACAACCATAGGTTACTTTAATAAATCTTTTGAACTCGACTTTTTGTTTTTGAGCATTCCTTGGGACACCCAGTGACACCCCCAGAGAAAATAACATCTAAGAGATTTAAATGTGGCCACCACTGAGAAAACATCTCTCTGGCAGGGGGAGTGGGCCTTGAGAAATGTTGCAGTGCTGGTGGTGGTGAAAGTGGAACTCTTACTCCTCCCAAGGTTGAATACCCCATGAAGAAAAAACAATGGGCCTCATTACAAGTTTGCCAGTCCGGGAAGTACGGTACAGGTAAGCTTGCCGGTACCGTAGATCCCGGACCGGCAAACTACAAGTCTTGCTTGTGGGTGGCATAACGGCCACCAGGTCTGACCTGGCACCCGCGAGGAGAGCATGTCGGAAGCATGTCCAATCCACCGGCACCATCTGGTGCATTCGTCCTCCCCATTCCCATTGAGCCCTATGGGCCTCAAGTGGGAATGGAGAGCATTCCATTCCGGCGCTCGCGAATGGGCAATTACCGGGTCTGGCAGGCCATAATGACCCAGTAATTGCCCATTCGCGGGTGCCGGAAAAACTGCAAGTTTGGCGGCAGCCTGCCAGTTTTTACCGGCAAGGCCACCGCCAAACTTGTAATGAGACCCAATATCTATAGCGAGACATAGAGAAGGCCTTTAAGTTGATTTTTGTTTTGAAGAAAGGTAGCATGTATGACTTATAATCATTTGAAAACAGACTTGTCAGCAAAGACCTGGGGGAAAGCAGGAAATACATCAGTGATCACTGAGACCCAAACATTATAGTACAGAGAAACAATCTGGATACGACACACTGTCCTCACTGAGGCAACATGGACTCGGACTGAGATGGGCCAGGGAGAAACAAAAACTACACATATAAACATGAATGAGGCAGAACCACTGTGGAGAGAGGACCTTTCAAGCATGTGTGAGGACACACACACATTAAGCGGCAAAGTAGCACTGAATCCGCAGAACTTTAAGAGACGAAACTATACACAACAAGTGTATTACTTGGTACCTGCTCACCATCATACCTAAAGCCACAGACTGGTTATCCCATAATTATTAAGCCAACCACTCTACCACTATGTCCCATTACACCCTATGTCCCAGTTCACCCTACACCTTGTATGATCTAGGAAAAGAGGTTGCATTCACACCACCCTTAACGGTAGAGAATTAAGCCGCACAATTAACTTGGATTGAAGACTCATTAGGCAGAACATTATTAAACTATTACAAGTTTCATTGTGCTCACGCTCAACTTCTACAAAACGTATACATATGTGCCCCATAAAAACAAAATGAACACCATATTTTTTATATTTACGTTAAAGTAGACTCTTACAATCCACACACACAAAATGTATTGTTTGTGTACTGTCTGGGGACAAGTGTATAGAGCAGACACCAATACATCCACTTAACACTGCAATTTGTATGAAAGTCCCAATGAAGTAAATGTTAATTAAATGAGTAGGCCCTCACTCAATAAGACTGTATTCCAGAAGTTCCTAGATAGGCATCCATACTGGGTCATCTAGTGTGCCATTATTTTTCAATTAGTAATGCCAGTGCTTCAGCTAACATTTATAGAGATTGCATAATGAAGATCCAGGGATTACAATTAATTGCATTTTTTGGAAGCCAAAATTCTTCCATCCTTCAAATAGAGATTTAAAGAGGAGAGAGTTGAAAAGGAAAATAAAGATACCATCTAAGAACAGATTACCCAAAGTGTGTCCTTGTGCAGAAAAATGAAGCAAATTAATTTAGCACCAATGTTGCTACATGCATAATAGGGAATGGAGCAAAAACGGTTTGACCAAATCAGTATAAAAATGTTTTCCTCAGAATGAAAAATGAAGTAGGCTTTTCTTTTTTTTACTATGTTTGGTACATAACTTAAAAAATATAAACATTTTACTTTTTATGTTACAGAGCCAACATGTTTAGAAAATATAGCTTGGGGCAGAAACTGTTTTCTCTATTCTTTATTTACAATTGCAGCAAAACTAATTGCATTTGCTCAATTTTTGACAAGTGCAAATGTTCGATAATATGGCCGCAGGAAGTTTCAAAATACTGTATGAACATAAGTTGCATTAAAGAGGTTGAAAGATCCCCCAAAACTCTCAATATTTGGGATATTAGTTACCCTGTTACCAGCCAAAAGGCATTTTGTTCTTCAATTAAATCCTTTCATGAAGGTCGATATTTTTACATCTGAAATATAGAACACCATTTTCTGCCTACATAAAGCACTCAAGGGTTAACTCATCAGCAAAACCGGACCCTACACTACCTTAGAACAATCAATACAGATGAAAAAAATAATGGAAAAGCAGGGGTGAATTTATCTGAGCGCAGTGCACCTGAAACCAGTTTGACAGCCCCAGGAAGTTTGCTGCCCAGAATTTCCTAATGAAGAGAAGATAAATATGAGTATTACGTTTTTTAGAGTATCAAAGGGTCCCTTAAATCCTCTAAAACAAAGGGTTAGAGTTGAGTTTAAACAGGTCCTGCCCAGACGCAACCTACAACATTCTCATTGGGACTCCTCCCCCCACCCTTCCTTCCTACTCACTGGCTACCCTCCGTGGGCCCCTTCTCCTTACCCTCATGTGAGGCAAAAAAACCTAGGTGTCATCTTTAACTCCTCCATCTCCTTTTCTCCTCACATCGCTGACCTTGCCAAAAAGGCCCACTTTCAGCTTCACCAGCTCAGAGGCATTCTCCCTTTCCTCACCTTCCCCCAGAAACTCAATGTCTCCAGATCACTGTTTCTTTCTAGTGTGGATTACTGTAACAGCCTCTTCCTTAATCTACCTCTTTCCTCCATCCGCCTTCTTCAACTAATCCAGAACCGGACTGCAAGACTTATCCTTGACCTCAAGCCCAGGGACCGAATCTCTCCAGCCTTAAAAAATCTCCACTGGCTCCCACTGGTTTGCAAGACCCTCTGCATTATCCACAAGGTTTTCTGGGGTCCAGGACCACCTTACATCCAACTTCCTCTCCATAAATACCTCCCAGCTCAAACTCTCTGCAGATCATACGTTTCTCTAAGCAGAGAGTGGGAGGTAGATCTCTCTCCTCGGCAGAAGCCTCCCTCTGAAACACCCTCCTTGCCCCTCTACGACTTTAGCCGAATAACCTTAAGTTTTGCAAGCTTCTCAAGATCTTCCTTTGCTGCTCCTCCTTCCCTCTCCCCTCCCCTTTGCTGATCTCCACCTGCCATTGCGACTGGTTGCCTGTGTGCCCTATGAGTCTTACTGCAGCCAGACCCTCCATTAACCAGTTCTCCCCTTCATCCTTTACCAGCACTTGACCCCAGGCACCCTTCCCTAACCAACTTCTGGTCTACACTCACCCTTGCACTTAGTTTACCCCTGGTTTCCCTGGCACTTGCCGTCCTGGGCTCCCCCTAGCGCTTGGTCAGCCCATGGAACCCCCCCTATTCAGTCACTTTCTCCTCTCCCTATCCTACCCTTGTCCGTATACTCCCTTCCGCCAGCACTTCTTGTTACTGCACATGCACAATCTGAATGTCGCAAGGCCTAGTTATTGTTTTTTTCTTCCCTGCTGCCCCTACCCCCTCTTTTGTCTTGTGGCACCTGGAAACACTATGCTGTAAGGGCGCCATACAAATATTCAAAAAATAAACAAATGGATAAATGCCATCTTGCATTCCAGCATTCCCTGTATGCTTGAAATACATTTTACAAGCAAAACCTGGCTGCAACCAATGGCCAGGAATTGGTAAAATGATACTTAATCTTTGGCCCTTTGAGATAAATAAGAGTCTTTGGAATATCTATAGAAATGTCCTCTGTGATAATTGTGTTTTCACGGTCAGATGTACCTATGCATAATTTGTTGATTGTATATCAAAGGAAAAAATCCTTATAAAAAGTTAATAGCCTTTTCTGGGCCATTTTACAATTTTTGCACTAATGAAACAGTTTGATGAGAATTATTTAAAAGTCTGTTTATTATGTTAATAACAGATGTCTAAGGTATAAATTATAATGTACACTGATTCATCATTTAATGTGCACTGTATTTTGAGGTTTCACTGTGGGATGTGGTAAACTAAAAGAAATAATTGGGCTTGTCCTTCCTGATGGAAAGATTTTCTCAAAATAGGATTTACAATGGATTTGTACGATGTCTATGTTGGATGTGACATTCATGTTTAATAATTTCAAATACTCTTATAGTTCGGAAAGAACTTTAAACGTCTCTTATAATGATGATGATGCATTATTTGATATATCATCATTGGCCTATGCATTTAAATTGTACCAGACATGCTTTTTTGAAATTTGTGACATGCAAATCAAACAAAAAAAGGAATTAACTGTGTGACCAAAAAATGTTTGAGGCCTAAAATAGCATGTATGCAAATACAGACACAATGAGTAACTTTTTACAATGTGCAGCATATGTATGTGTTCTTAATTCGTGGAACACCCTTCAAAGTAACAATAGTTCATGTGAAGTACTAGTCTTCCAGGTACATCAGAATTTGTTTAACCTGTGAAAAGCATATTTTTATATTCCGACATTGTTCAATTTTCCTTAATGTCTGATCTTCTTTCTTCACCCCTGACGCTGAACAGTTGGGTACTTGAACAGCTGTGACTTCTTAAAATCTTTATTTATGGCTGCAAGAAACCACCATCAACCCCACACTACAATTCAGAAAAAACTTGAACGCTCATCATCACCAACAGATGCATTAAACATTGACCCATAACATTTCAATAACTGGGACTTTTTCCAAAAATTAAACTTGCCAAAAACCTCAGTCTTCCAACCCCGCCTAGGTTCTTCTTGCCCTGGACATTCCGCACTTGTTTTTTCCTACACTTGGGTTTCCTCACTTTCATTCAGTAGACGCCCTTCAATCAAACTTTCTTTACTGCATACACTTGATCAAAATAATCTTTACCTTAATCCTAGATAACTCACTTTGCCTGCCACCTCATCATAATTTGCATGTACAAGCTTTGCTAGGCCTAATCATTCAGGGATCACACTGAATCTCGGTTTCTTGTTTAGCAAACTAGTCAGTAGACTGACAGGATATACCACTTGTGAGTACCTCCTGGCATTTAACCGCTCTTAAAATGGGGCTGTGAAAGTTAGGGAACTGATGGTCCATAGGGTCTTGAGAAGTTGGCACACCTACTTTGTCAAAAATAGTATGTGAGAAGGGACACTGTGGCAAAGAAATTGTATGGCGGGCATTGATCGAGGAGAGAATTGTCCTATGGACTTCCTCAGATTGACTACCAGTCTAATGTATTCAGGTTGTGAATAATTGGAGAGAAACTAATTGGGCTAACACTGATATTTAAAAAAAAATAAGAACACAGACAAAAAGAAGTATACAGGGCATAAACGGTTTGCCACCAATACTTTGACCACAACTGAACATTAAAGTGTTAAATTTGGCCGTGGCATGTTTAAGTATCGATCCTTTAAACAGAGTCACATTTCTGAGTATTAATATGGCATTAAGTTGCCCACTAAATAGAAATGTGTGGAGAAACTGCCAAACTAGTGCACACTAATCTGCCTGATCTTTCTTATGATTAATAAAGCATTTCCTAATTATCAGTATAACATGATGCTTTTATAAAACCTACAAACTGAGAAAATAGCATAAAATAGCATGTTAATCTTCACCAAGGACTTTCTCATTTTTGTGACACGCATGATGTTATGAAAGCATTTGTGTATTTACTTGGGGAATGACACATACAGGCCACAACAATCACAACTTGTTATCATATTGCAAACATATGGAACAAGAAAAAAGGTACAAATTTGAATATCTGACTTTTTACAGGGATTATTGTTTAGCAGATCCGTCAAAACTAAAATAAGACCCCACCTGGCCTGTTGCTACATAGTCCTTCACAGGGTGAATGGCAAGGCTGAGGATGTCGTCATCATGTCCAAGATAGAGTCTTTGGGAGTGTTGCTGCCTGTTGTACACCACGGCGACTGCTGCAATGTGGTAAACTACCTCACCAGTTTGTGTATAGAACAAATTATTCCGGCAGTCATAACCTCTGTAACTGGAAAAACAAAATATGAAGGAACATACATTAGATATTCCTATCACAGCACGTCCCAAAATGCGCATTATATTTCACTATGCATAATACATACATAGGGCAAGTTATGTTTGCTAGCTATTTGCTCCATTAACTGGGACAGAGCGAACATACAATTAAAGGAATGCCCAGTAAGAAATACTTCACATTTCCTTGACAAAACAAGTATGGTGGATTTGAGCGTGTAAAATTCAACTGCAAACATCCGTTTATGCACAAGGGATGTGCAAGATTTTACTGTAAACAAAGAACAGAAACCAAAATGATCGTCCATATAAGCCATAGGCCAGAAATATGCATTTATACATATTATTTTATTGTCACTCAGAGATAAGACCACAAAAGAGACAAGACACTATAAGGCGCTGATGGCGTCAACACCTTCCTCGAAGGCTTCAAAGGTCCGACGGTCTTGATGGCGTCGAGGACCAGGACCTGGATCTGGCACGGCTTCGGCGATCTTCCTTAAATGATCGGGACCTCGATGGCTCCCGATGATCGCGCCGACCGCCCAAGCCCAAAGGCGTGCGAGTGGTGGACCAAGCCCGTTCCCTGCCGGCTTCTTTCGAAGGCGCGGCCGGAACTGTGCCTTGTGATTCGAAAATCGCCATCATCTGCTGGCAGAATGCATCCCATTCTGCCCGTGACGAAGACTTGGTGGGACAAGTCATCCGCCGTCTGGCAGAGTCCTCAGACGAGGACGGGGAAGGCGACCGGTGACGGCGCTGCCTAGAATGCCTCGAAGAGGCAGAGGAATGGCGGGAACCACACAGAGACCCCCCCTGGATTTTCGCCCCTCGAGTCGTTGGTCGAAAGCCCAGCAGATTTCGACTTATGGGGCTTGGACTCCCTACCTACCGTTAATTTCTTCTTCCGTTCCCACAAGGCCTTCGATGTCAGGGACTGGCAGTCATCGCAGTTGTCGGTGGCGTGGCACCAGAGGGAGATGTCGTGCAGGTCCGTGATGGACATTCTCGAACCGCAGTCCCGACATTTTTTAAAGCCCAACTTCGGGGTAGAAGACGAAGACATCGCTTTCGAAGTAGAAGAATCGAGCGCGCCGCGATTCCGAAGCAAACACGTTTGCGGAAAAAACAGAACTGAGGCTACGGGCACCGTGCCTCCTATATATAACATCCAGTGATGTCGACCCTCGACGGAGGCCTTCGAGGGACAGCGCATCGACGTGATCGGCGCAGGACGCCTACGCCCAAACATTTTCCGAAGCAGCAAAGCTGGGGTCATTACTTGTCATACATGTGGAATACGTCGGAGGACACAATCCCCTCGAAATTGTAAACTAGACAAGGCAAGCGTTAGAACTGATGTTCTAGTTCCCACAGCAAACTCTGTTCCTGTATCACACGAAACACCCAATAGAACAATCATAGAAAGGCAAGAAGAGGAAACAGTTGTTAATAATGCTCCCTCTGAGCAGTCTGCTGCAGAAGTATTTTTAGTTCCGGATACACAATTGGTGAATCTACAGAGACCTGTCTCCCCATTTAGTCACCTTGACCTATCTCAATCACCTATACTGTGTAGGAACTCTCTAGACTCCTCGATATGTTCGGCAGCCTCCTATGTAAATCCTACTCCTCGGAGCCCAGGGGAACTATAAGAAGGAGCCAGTTGCCTTGGTAGAAGTTATGCTGACAACCATGAACACCGCTTTAATGTCAATAGCTAAATTATATGAGATGCTGGATAACAAATTAACTGTTCAAAAAGAATAAATAAATAAACTCTATGAGCACCTGCTAGATAAAGGTTTCCTCAAGACTATAGTCAGGCAACCAATTGGAAATTAATTGCATAATGGAACCCGAATAATCTTATGTTCACCTTCTCCATACTCAGCAAGTCACCTTCCTGAAGGGTAAATATCCTACATACTAATTGATGTCGAGAAACGAAGTTCAGGAAATAGAACTGGAATCTCCTGAACCGATCTCCCATCAAGCTAAACCTACCTTCAAAATTATTGAAGCACAAAAACAAAAGAAGAACGTAAACCCTATGCAGGGGACGAAAAAAGTATATGAATCAAAGAGCTTTATCTAAGGGGACTCAACTTGGCTCATGAAAATGTATACGAATTTTAACAACTCCGGATAAATAGAGATTTCAATCTAATGTAAGAACGGTGAAAAAGGGAATAGTTTCTTACCTGTAACTCCATTTCTCCAGCATTGGTATCTTTCATGGATTCACATGCTTTGAATATTCCCCGTCGTCAGGCTGGGAATCCCCGGTACATTATATAGACCCTTTCCCGTAGGAAAACTTTTTCGACGCTTATGCGTCCTATCCACCTCGTTTTGTATCATGCGTGCCCGTACCGTCAGGACGTCATGATATAAATACAGGCCCCGCCCCCGCGCTCCCTCAGATTTCGGCCCCCAAAGTAGTGGGGGAACCGGTTTGCATGTTCAGGGGAGGCAGGTGGGCGCATGTGAATCCATGAAAGATACCAATGCTGGAGAAATGGAGTTACAGGTAAGAAACTATTCCCTTCTCCAGCATTGGATCTTTCATGGATTCACATGCTTTGAATAGATTACATAGCAGTACCACCCCCAAGAGGAGGCGTGCATGCAAACCCATATACTTTCTTCGCAAAGGCCGTTCCCTATGATCATGTATACATCAGTAATCGTTAACATAGGAAAACGAACCACATACAGTCCTAAATTCCACAGGATGCAACCCCTCAGCCGGGGCTTACCTTATTGGAATAGGTGTCGAAGCACCGCCTGTCCCATCCGGGTGTCTTCGGCATGTTGCTGCGACAGGCAGTAATGGCGGGTAAAGGTGTGTGTAGCCGCCCAGGTAGCCGCCATGCAGATGTCCCCTAGAGGGACTCCGGCCCACAGTGCCGTCGACGATGCCGCTGCTCTAGTTGAATGAGCTCTTGGCCGTCGTAGAAGAGGCTTCCCTGCCCTGGAATGGCAGTACGAAATGGTAGATGACACCCATCTTGATAGTCCTTGCTTTGAAATGGCTTTTCCTCTAGCACCCAAACCATAGGCCACGAACAGCTGTCTCGTTTCTCTGAACGGTTGCGTACGATGAAGATAAAACTTGAGAGCCCTTTTTACATCCAATGTGTGTAGCATGCGCTCCGCTCCCGAGCATGGCTCCGGAAAAAACGTAGGCAACACAATAGAGGAGTGTTTATGGAACACCGAAGGAGCTTTTGGTATGAACTGTGGGTTAGTGGCTAGGACTACCTTGGTCTTGAAAAACCGTAAGTATGGTGGGTCTACCATTAGAGCCTGAACTTCTGAAATACGTCGGGCTGAAGTGATGGCCACCAGGAAGGCCAATTTCCACGACAGAAACTTTAGAGACGATGATGACATTGGCTCAAAAGGAGGCTTCATAAGAGACGTTAAGACCAGATTGAGGCTCCACTCCGGCGGAAATTTCTTCTCTGGAGGGAAACTCCGAAAAAGGCCTTTAAGGAAGTGCTTAATCAGGCGGTCACTGAACAATGGTGCCGAGTGCCGTCGACGAGTAAACCTGGAAATGGCTGCTAGGTGTACTTTTATTGACGACACCGACAGGCCCTTTTGAGCTAAGAACAGCAAGTATGGAAGGAGCTGTTCCGGCTTAATCGATTGCGGGGCCAAACCTGGTTGATCCTCACACCATTGACAGAAACTTTTCCATTTGTACGCATATGAGGCGTTTGTGGAAGGTGCTCTTGCCGCTTGCAGGATACGCCGACAGTCCTCCGGAATCGTTAGCCGACCAAATTCGGCGAAGTCAGGAGCCAGGCCGTCAACTTGAGGCTGTCCGGGTCGTGATGCCAAACGACACCCTCCTGTCGAGACAGAAGGTCGGGGGTCTTCTGGAATCTCATCGGTTCCGCCGCCGCTAAGTGTAGTAGGTCTGAAAACCACACCTGTCTGGCCCAGTATGGGGCCACTAGAATTACCCGACATGGGTACCTGAGGATCCATTGCAACGTCCTCCGGACAAGGGGAAATGGAGGGAATGCGTACAGGAATTTGTTCGTCCATGGGAATGAGAACGCATCCCCCAGTGAGCCCTGCTGAGGCCATCTGCTTGCGTACTGATGGCATTTTTTGTTGTTCTTCGTTGCAAACAGGTCTATGGAAGGGTGTCCCCATTTCTTGAATACTTGTTGTAGTTGTTGGTCGTTCAGCACCCATTCGTGAACTTCGTTCATTTCTCTGCTGAGGGCATCGGCTTCCACGTTTCTCACGCCTGGTAGGTGGAACGCTAAGATTTGCATGTTGTGTTGCAGGGCCCAATGCCAGATTTTCTGTGCCTCCGTTGATAGGGACCTGGAACATGTCCCTCCTTGTTTCCTCAAGTAGAACATCGTAGTGGTGTTGTCCGTCATGACACGCACCACCGAGTCCCTCAGTTGAGGAAGAAAAGATTTCAGAGCCCATCGCACTGCTCTCAGTTCTATCAGGTTGATATGCAGGGAGGACTCCTGCAAAGACCACTGGCCTTGTACCTGTAACGTATCCAGATGAGCTCCCCATCCGCTCAGCGATGCATCCGTCACACCGTCTTTTGGAACTCTGGTTCCAGTAGAGGCATCCCTTTCGTTAGATGAGTAGACACTCTCCACCAGCCGAGTGCTTGAACTAGGTCTCATAAACAGACGGCAGTTTATCAACGGAATGCAGGACGACATGGTCCCTAGCAGGGACATGTACTTGCGCACTGAGACCTTGGTACCGCCTCTCCATTCCGACGCCTTGTTTTGAAGTTTCTGAATTCTTTCGCTGGATGGTTTCACCAGGCTTGTGTGTGTATGAAACTCCGCTCCTAGAAAGACCAAGGTCCTCGAAGGCTCTACGGAGGACTTGTTGAAGTTTATTGCGAAGCCCAGTTCCTGTAAGATGGACATTGTGGCTCGTAGACTGTCTCGTGTTTGTTCCTTGGATGAACCACTGACCAGCCAGTCGTCTAGATATGGATAGACATGATGACCATCCTTCCTTAAATGGGCCGCTATAGGGGCCAAGCACTTGGTGAACGTCCTGGGGGAGGACTTGAGCCCGAACGGGAGGACCTTGAACTGAAAATGCTTTCTCCCGACGACGAATCTTAAATATCTTCTGTGTCGTGGCCGTATTGGGATGTGAAAATAAGCATCTTGAAGGTCTAGTGATGATAGATAATCCATGGGTTGCACCGACCTGATAACCTCTTGGAGCTTTAGCATTTTGAATTTTAGGCTCTTTAGCCACTTGTTGAGTACCCTCAGGTCGAGAATGGGCCTCCATTTGCCGTTTGGCTTTTTGACAACAAAGAACCTGGAATAAACTCCTTGTCCTTCCTGTGCCACAGGAACTCTCTCTAGCGCCCCTTTTCGCAACATAAGCGCCGCCTCTTGTCGTAGGATTCGGAGGTGGGGCTGTGTCGAGAATAAAGGAGGAAGACGCGGAGGCTTGTCTTTGAATTGCAGCGCATGACCCATGCGAATCGTGTCTAGGACCCATCGATCTGTGCTGATGCATTTCCATCGGTCGAAGTGATGAGAGACTCGACCCCCCAGGACCGTCCGAAGGCCGTCATTGGTTGCTGGTTTACTTGTTCTTCGTTGACGACGGACCTGAGCCTCGCCGCCTGGAGGCTTGATAGTCCCTGCTTCTACGTGCCGACTGGGACGCTCGTCTGAACCCTTGTGAAGAGTACGAGGGCCTGTTAAATCCACGGTCCCTCGAGGCTCCAAAGCGGGAGTTTCCAGAAGCACCCCTGAAGGGGCGAAAAGAGCGAAAATTTCTACCCGTTTGAAGGGCGCCGAGGGACCTAGCAGTATCCGTGTCTTCTTTCATCCCTTTCAGCGCTTCATCAACCTTTTCGCCAAACAGGTGTTCCCCTTCGCATGGCATGTCCAGGACTTTGTACTGTACTTCAGGACGGAAAGTAGTACATTTGAGCCACGCTTGTCGACGAAGCACTACTCCATGGTTGATTTGTTTGAAACCAGACTCTGCTAGGTGAACTGCGATATTAATAGCGTGGTTCGAGGCCTCTTCGCCATCCCGCACCAGTAACATAGCTGCTTTCCGGTGTTCGTCTGGCAGGTGTTCTAGGATAGGGGCTAGTTTGTGCCACATTTCCCTATCATATCGTGACACGATCGCTAAGGAATTGGCTGCTCTTACTGTCGTCGCTCCGACCGAGAGCACCTTCTTTCCAAAGGCGTCCTGCCTCCTAGCCTCGCTTTCCGGTGGCGTTGAACATTTTTGCTGGACCCTGGCCTTCCTAGCCGCTGCCGCCGACACCACCGAGTCAGACAGAGGTTGTGATGTTAGACATTTTGGAGTGGACTCCGGAGCTTTAAACTTTTTCTCGATCCGTCCCTTTATGGCTGGCTCCGAGAACGGATGGTGCATCGTCTTGAGACCTTCTTGCCACACGTGATCAAGGATTGGGATGGCAAATACCGATTTTCTCCTTTGACCCATATGGTCAAAAAGGAAACAGTCTTTCTTCTGCTCCTCAGGAATCAAGCCGAATTCGGAACAAGCTTTCCCCATCATTGCATGGAAGGCTCCCACATCATCAGGGGGAGATGGCTGTGTCTGGCTCCTCGTAGACTCCAACTCTACATCCGAATTCCATGTTGGGTCCCTCGACGGTGACAGGGAGATGTCTGACCCCGAGTCATCCAGTATAGAGTCGGACTCCGACAACTCACCCTCCTCCTGAGCTCGAGGACGATCTTTCACCGCCTGGGGAGCCGATGGGTGTTTCGTCGTCGAGCGAGCCGTACAAGTTTGCTCGTCGACGGAAGGTACAGACAAAAGTGACGATGACGTCCCAGGTTGAGGGAACTGCGTATCCAGCCGCTGCAGGAGCTTCTGAAGAGTATTAAGCACATCCAGAGACAAAACCGTCTGGGGGGTCAGTAACGTGGATGATATAGGTACCATACCCCCGCTCGCACTCGTCGCCGTCGACGTGGAAGGCCGTAAGCCTAAATCCGATGGCTGCAGAACCATGTCACCTTCTCCTTTTGCCGAGCAGGCCGTGTCTGGCTGCAGTAAGACCTCAGGGGGGATCGGGTCATAGACCTCAGGCAGCCAAGCCATAGACTGAGTCTCCGTCGACGAAGGAATCCCAACCGCTGCTGCTTGAACGGTAATAGGCATCGTCAATGACACCGAGGTCGACGAGCAAGTCGTCGTCGTCGAGCCCTTAGACTTCGTCGTCGATTTCGATGCCGACTTCCCGGCTGAAGCTTCTCGACTCATGGAAGACCTGGGACGGTCCCCTGAGGAGGATTTTGACAGCTCTAGCCTCTCTGTCTTAGATGATGAGGAGGGCTTTTTATGTGATGAGGAAGATCCAGCATGTTTCCCCTTATGCTTGTCCTCAGCGCGAATTTCTGCTGGCCGTACCTTCTTCGATGGAGGCTCCGACTTGCTCCTGGAGGCCGTGGAGCCAACTTCCGAAGCCGGGTAGGCACCCGCTCCGTCATTAAGCCAGTCGACCAGCCTTCTTTTACGGTCCTTAAGGGTTTTTTGGGAGAAACCCTGGCATATCTCACATGTATCCGCCGTGTGGTGCGGGTGGAGACAGTAGATACAGTCCATGTGGCCGTCTCCTTCATAAACCTTTTTGAGGCCACAGGTTGCACACGGGCGAAATAACGCCTTTCCAGACATAATTCACCAGAATTTGAACTTCGCCGAAGCGAAACAGAAAAAACAACCTAGTTTTCACTAGTAGTAAACACGAGGATCCCACTACTTTGAAAGACGGTTGAAATCTGAGGGAGCGCGGGGGCGCGGCCTGTATTTATATCATGACGTCCTGACGGTACAGGCACGCATGATACAAAACGAGGTGGATAGGACGCATAAGCGTAGAAAATGTTTTCCTACGGGAAAGGGTCTATATAATGTACCGGGGATTCCCAGCCTGACGACGGGGAATATTCAAAGCATGTGAATCCATGAAAGATCCAATGCTGGAGAAAGTTAAGAAAACAGTAAGATTGAAAAGAGGCGTTTAACGATCTACACCTGCTTTAGAGCAATTGCTGCCGGAAACTAAACCTGAGATTACTGAACCTATGGACGATCTGATTGAGGCAGCTGAATTAATGGAGCAGTTGAGTGCTGCAAACACGGAACATCTGCAGACTCAAACCCTTGATACCATTCAACCCAAGATCCAATATCGATTTCATAATGAAGATATTGAGATGAACACTTTTAAATTGTGGCAAAACAAAGCACATTTTCTAACAATTGAACGGAGAAGGAAAGATATAGAGGAAATTTGTATGGCACCAATTCTGCTACAGAACCCACAGATAAAACATTTAAATTCCTGTCCAGCTAACAATATCCAAACTAATGCACCTAGACTAAACATTGGCAATAGTAAAAAAGCAGCTATATTCAGCAAGTGAACAGAAAGTAACTGCACATTTAATTGAAAGATCAACTCTGACAATAACTTAAAAAATTACCACACTTTAATTTTACAATGCAGACCTACTCCATGCCTGCAATATGTGCTAAACAGATCAAGAATTCTCAATGTGTTTAGCGATGTGCATATTTTGTAAGATATACAATCAGGTGACAATATATATCACAGGTTGAGTTTGTAGAAGACAATAACCCTGGATTAGTGAGATTATGTATCCAAACTGGTGTAATCCGTAATGGTATACAGTCTTTATAAGGAAAAATAAAATAACAAATGGAATATATAATGAAAAATAAATAATGAAAAAAATAACAAATATATGTGGGGGTGGGATAAAGGGTTAAATCTTGTGGGGAAGCGGTTAGGGTGGGTTTTTAGTCAAGAGAATCACAGGATTGGGGGGTCACATTTTTTTTAATGTTTTGTCATTTTTCATTCGTTATAATTTCATTCATTTTTAGTTGATTTGTTCAAAAAAACAGTAAACATCTATAATATGCTCCGGCAAGCTAGAACAGTTATATCATTTAGGTTTTATCCTAATTCAAGACTACACTCAGAACCAGATAAGCGCGAGAGGAGAAATTGACCCAAATCAGAAGCACGAAGATGTACAAAATGAAAATCACTCTGTTGCAAATGAAAGCAATCATAATCCACTGTTAAGAGTTACTTGTATGCAAGGGGTGTTTGAAGAAGCCGGCAGGTGAAATTAATGACTATACACCCATGGACGAACACAAATCTTAAAAAGAATTTTGTTACCCAAAGATAACAATCCAATGGAAAAAGGCCTGGGGTCTATAGTCTAGCTTGATTGAACACAAAAGGATTTAAACACCTCTTATTTAATAAATGTGATGCTTATAAGGCTTTTCATATTATCATTCTTCAAGAAACTTAGCTCTTGGAACCCCCTCTGTGGGAAGGCCATGTTTTAACCTTACTGCCTGCCACTAGAGGGACCACAGGCCGCCCTGCAGCCGGCCTTCCTGGTAGTGGTGAAATCTAGGTTGCGCTTTATATCAGAGTAATGGGCATCTCCCAATGCATTTACTCAACTTGTTAAGTTTAAAACTCCTTATGGAGACATGCCTCTGCTTAATCTTTATTGGAACCACACAGGCATAGCAGACCATTTATTTTTATTAGGAGTGACACAAATGTTGGATTTCATTAGCGGTGAACCATCTATTATGCATGTAATAATTGCAGGTGATCTGAAAATTATATGCCGTCTAATAAAGCAAATCTAACCGACGCTGGCAAGAAGTGGCTGCAATTAATGCAAGAGAGGCAATTCCTCATGATGAATAAGACACTAAAAGGGGATATACCACCGAAAACCTGTGATAGAGATAATTCATCAACCACCATAGATTATATTTTTGCTCAAAGAAATATTAATAACATAATTGAAAATGTCGAGGTTTTAAATCAGTCTAAAAGCGATCATAACTTGCTGTTACTCACTTGGAAATGGCAAACCTTGACGACGAAACAGAATTCTATCCAGCTAGAATGACCCTTTCGGGAGGGAGGAATAGATGTAGGTGGACAGACACCTCCCTAGCACATTTTAATAAATATATAGTGAATCAGTATCAAAAGCTCAATCCTGAACTAGTTGATTTGGAAGGTTGATATGTTGCTATCATGAGCCTATTTAAATTCCAACCATCGTCTAAACTAAAGCCATGCTTTAAGCATAAACATGTCTTCGACCTTGAAACAAGCAATAAAAAAAAAAAACAATTGCGGAAAGAAATGAGCGCAGTTGCTCATTATGAATTGGCTGCAAAATTGTCTTTAATGTGTAAAACTTAAGACGAGATATAGTAATTGGTGTAAATCCCATCAGACTCTTAGGTTGCAAAAAGATGCTGAGCATATGCTTAATGTTTTTGCACCTAAGAACAGCAGTCAAAACGTGGGCAACAATAAACAATGAGAGAAAAAAAAAAAATAGTCCGTAGGCGCCCCTCTGCGACAACGAACACAGCTAAATGACCTGTTCTTTGGGAAGGTACCCATTCGAGAGTCCGCTGCACTCACTGTACCTTTCACAGAAGGGAAATATCCATTTGCATATCAGTCTTTGTCCCGCCCAAATGGCAGTCCAGCTCTGAAATGCTATGGCAATTCTCTTCTGAACAAGAGTACCAACAGCAACCCCATACACGTGTTTCAGCCTTGTTGGGCCTCATCAGTGAGGTGGAGCTCTTCCTCTCTGAGCACAGGGAGCAAGAGGTCCAAGTCTGAATGACCCTAGGAAACTTAGGGTGACTAAACCTAAGTCCCTTAAACAATCAAAAAAATAGTCCATAGGCTGCAAACTCTAGAGTGGGTACCATCCCATAGAACAGGCCATTTTTGCCTTGTTCGTTCTCATAGAGGGGCGCCCAGGACTAATTTTTGAACAATAAACAGTGATCTACATGAAAATCAACTGCCATTCCAAATCGATGCTGCCCAGGAAACAAGCTGGATTTAATATTTTGAGTAGCTCTATGGCACCAGTACTAAATGTTGAGATACAGTTTCTAGGATGTCGAACACAGAAGACACTTATCTTTGATAGAGAAGATATTCCAAACTGAGTGGTTCCAGAGCCCCTGGCCCAGTTGGCCATACAAACTTAATACAGATCTCTTATTAAGTCTTTTTACCAATATATTACAAAATAGGCAAATTGTACCTAATCTGGAAAACATCTATAATTCTGATTTTCAAGAAAAGTGACCGCCAACTTCCCCAGAATTACCGGCCTTTTTTTTAACATTTTTTTTTTAATGGTTTTAGCTGAAACAAGTCAACTTTACAAATTTTTTTTATACAATGGTTACAAGATAAAAAGTAAAATTACATACGCTGAAGAAAAAAAATCAAATTAAAATGAACCAAGTTAATTACATCAGAATAAAAACAATGCAAATTGATAGATCTAATCACTGTATACAATTGAAGAAAGTAAAGCAACAGAAAGAACTTTTCATTTTCATTCTTCCATATGTCTCTTTAGCTCTGGGATACTTCTCAAAAGTCGGATAGTACCAATTCTCAGAGATACAGAAAGACCTGAGATAATCATAAGCCACAAGGTATCCTTGTTTACATCGCTATGTTCCTTTAGTGGAGGTTTTAAGTAAAGTAATCTTCTGTTGCATACAGCGTTGCATTCTATCAATATATGTTTTAAGGTTTCAACTGGTCTATCACTTTTGCATAGTCGGCAGAATTTTTCTTGTGACAGAATGATTTTACGCTTTACTCGTACCTCTTGGGTTGGCCAAAGATGTAATCTTGTTCTCAAAAAGTCAGATCTATGTTGTATTGACGGTGATCTCATCATATAGGATTCTGCAAAACTGTATTTTTTATGTATGAAAACATTACCATCACAATCTTTATATTTAAGACAGGTAGATGTAACGCTCACCTGATTCTCGCAGAGGCGCCGGTCTTGACTGGGCGACTACCGTATCTTCAAAGGTGATGTGTAGCACCCGGTTGGCTCTTTGGGCTGGACCTCTGTGCACTGTATGCCTGACGTGTAGAGTAAGATGTCTGCAGATAGAAAATATGGGGTTAATGAACTGGGGTTATTGGGGTGTCCCTATCTCTTTCCTCTTCTCCTCTCCTGTAGACCCCCAAAGGTTAACGCTCTCACCTTAGGTAAGTGAATGCCGAGCTCTCCATCTGCCTCGGGGCAGGGTGCTGTAACCAGTTTCTTCACTGGATAGGTAGCGCAGGCCTCTTGACTTCAGAGGACTGCTGTCCGTCGTTTACTGCACGAACGGTAAGTTTCGAGTCATTCAAATGTCTTTAAAGTCTTTAGTAATGATGTCTCTTGTTTTGCAGGGTTCCGGCGATGGCGGATGACGGGCTGAAGTGAGTTGAAGATGGAGCCCGTGTGATGAATAGAAGCGCCTGGAAGCACGTAAGTAAGCGCTTGTTGCCTGCTTCACTATGCGCTCTAACTGTCTTTTTATTTTGCAGGTACGAGTTCGGAGCGGCTGCAGGGTGCCGGAATACCCACTGGATTAGATGTGGAAAGGAGTAATGGCACGTGAGTATTAAAGTTCCCCAATGTCTTTAAACGCACCTTGTTTTGTCTTTCAGATGCGAGATGCGGGATGCAGCGCCGAAGGCCTCCGGAGCGTACGAAGAGTAGGTAAGCCTTTGCCTTTCAGATGCCGGAATGCTAACCTGTTCTTTCTTGTCTTTATAGGTGTTGCTGAAGACTGGATTCAGGATGGTAAGCCTTTGCCTTTCAGATGCCGGAATGCTAACCTGTTCTTTCTTGTCTTTATAGGTGTTGCTGAAGACTGGATTCAGGATGGTAAGCCTTTTTCCTTAGGCCCAGGACCGGATGCAGAAGACACGATGAGCGTTCTGCTGCAGAGGTTGCAGAATAACGCAAAGCAAGATTCATCCACCGGGTGTGGTTTAAATAGCCTCCTGTAGTGCTTAGGTGTCTCCTTCCACAGCCACGCCTAAGTAAGAAAAGAGTTCCTGGTAAGAAAAGAGTTCCTGCCTTCCAGAAGAGTTCCAGTGTTCTGAATCTAGGGAGTGGCTCCAGCCCCACCCAACAGGAAAAGTAGTTCCAAACAGCAGAGGATCAGAGGCTCAACTGGCAGGCAAGTAAGCAGCATGGTCTGCTGAAGGTAAGTCCACCCAAGCATTATGAGCCCGGCGCTTCCAGCGCTGGGACTGGGCATATTTATGAGCCTGGTGCCACTGGCGCAAGGACTGGGTCCAAAAGGTCCCAATTGGGACTGGTTGGCACTCGGAACCTGGGTTATGGATCTGCTTCCAAGGGAGTTGGGAAAACCCTGACCTTTTGGAAGCAGAGATCATGACAGTAGATCTGTTCCTTGCCCAATCCCATTGAAACAAAGTAGTCTTTACTCAAGTAGGATTTTGTAGTAGCAATTCGATTGAGGCATCAGCGTAAGAAATAGCATTAATAACCTCCTGGCGCCAGTTTTCTACAAAGGTGTCCTTAGATTGCAGAAGGTAACAGGCCAGGGTCCCTAATAACATGTTTGAGTCATACGCTAGGATACACTTACGAAACGTATTATTTGCCATAAATAGCGGCTGTACAATGATGTTAATCCTAGTTCATTGCGAATGAGGGCAATTGGTGTACAAAAGGTTGATTGTTAGTAGGTTTTTATCAACATACGCAGACAAGGCATTGAGAAGTTTTTGTAGCCCAAATGGAGTTTTTGAGATCATTACCGAATCATTACAGAATTATCGGCCTATAGCCTTGCTTGATGTCCCAAGAAAACATTTGCCCGGTAGTTGCTGAGAGACTTTACGAGCTGGGTGACTAAGAACAGACTTATGGATAATTTTCAGCCAGGCTTTGTTCCTGGTTTAGGGACATCTGTAAACCTACTGGCACTGTTAATCAAATATAGAGGGCAGTATACAGGGCAAACAACATACATGGCATTTATTGATTATAAAACCGATTTAAATTCTATTTCAAGAGAATGACTTTTCGACAAATTGGAAAAAGCAAAATGTTCTATTTATATCTGGGCCCTCATCTCACAATTCTATTTGAATACCTCGATACACGTTTGTTTGCCCAAGAAGACCAGCTCTGCTGACCAATTATGACATCCAAAGGTTTGAAGCAGGGATGCATACTTGCTGCAACTTTATTTAATTTCTTTATGGCTGATATTGAAAAATTCTTTAAAGCTATACTTTCGGATTCCCCTAAACTAGGTTCATGTGCATTATCATTTATTTATTTTTATTTATTTAGCATTTCTAACTTCTATACACCTATTGCCTGGCCCTGTTGTCTAAAACACTGAAAGGGCTACCAAATCTCTCTTTGCCCTGCAAAACTACACTCTCAAGAATCATATTTCATACATTTGGAAAAAACTGAAAATGTTATTTGTGGAGGCAAAACATACAAAAAAGGGATAGCTTTAAGTGGATGCTTTACCAGACTATGGTTGAGGTAGTCAATGAGTATCGCTATCTTGTGTTAAACACAAACACTAACTTAGCAGATCTTTCGTACCAACTAGAATTAAGGAGAAAAATACAAAACAGCAGTATCACAAGCAAGATTGATACACAAGGAATATGGGAAATTTTCCTAAAAGCATCGACTAATATATTACAAGCAAAAAGTGGTTCTGATTGTAACATATGGTGCTGAATCCAGGACCTATAAGGGAATGAAATATTGGACCAAGCTTAAAGGCTTATTTTGAAAAGAATGTCTAGTGCTGCCACCTAGCCAAGCAATGGTGATCATAAGGCAGCATGAGATGGGCCTGTTGTCACTTATGATCATTGGAATTTGGAAAATCCTAACATTATATAGGAAATGTGTTGGCTCCCCTTTCTGAGACACTCTTATCCAGTATACACTTACTGACTACTTCTACTACCGACAACTCACTGTTGCCTTGGACATGCTTGGCAAAAGAACATGGAAGCCAAAGATATAACGGCAGAGTTATTGAGGAATAACCCAACAAAGTAAAAACCAAGTTGTGGTGTTATGATTGGCAGATAACATGGCAAGTCTGCCAAAAATACCAGAGTTTTAAAAATGTAAACTTCAACTTGAAATCCTTGAATAACCCTACTGGTAAAATATCTGGCTCCTAAATATAGATCTATGTTTCTTCGATTAAGGTTAAATTTATGGCCCACCAGGCACCATCTAGGAGTCAGAATAAATGCGACTGCAGCCGATAGAGCCTGTCGACACTGTACAAACAGCCTTGAACGTCAAACGCTAAAGCACATCTTAATCTACTGCCCAGCCCTTTTTGAATTGAGAAAATTGCACTTCCAACATCCGTTCAAAGAGTTTAAAATTTTAACTCCTGAGAAATTGTGGGTTTTAATTTTTAGCGGTCGCTTCATTACAGTTACCCTGGCAGTGATGACATTTTCTAGAATGACCAATTTTAGGCTTAGTATGACTGATTATGATAGATCAATTAATATGGGTGATATAACATTAGGTTCTTTTTTTTACTCTCTTTTCTCCTCCTCTTTTATTAATGATTTTAATGACTTTCTAATGTATTCAATGTACTACGCAAGATGAAAGGTTGTCCTTTAAATATGTACATTTTGAAAAATGTTGTATTGAAAGCTTGAACTTTCTTTTTTAACCAAATCAATAAAAAAAGAATATATATATATATATATATATATATATATATATATATATATATATATATATACATATATATACACACACACACATATATATATGTATATTTTTTTACATTTGGTTTAGCTGATTAAATCAACTTTACAAATACAAATAAAAGCTTAATTACATATTCAACAACAATTAAAACAATTATCTTTACATAATTTGAGGTCTATAAAAATGATTGGTTCACTTAAAATTCAAGTGCTATTTACGTTGACATTCATTGTGCCAGCTTTTAAGTTCATTTCTGCATTACTATTCACTAATTTCATCTTCAATAGCGATTTCTAGAAATTGCACTATTGCTTTAATTACTGTGAACTTCGTACTTGTAAATAACCATTGCCATATTTCTTTATCCTCTACAGATTATTTAAGAATAACAGGTTTTTAAAGTGCTTAGTGCGGAGTGCGTTCAGTTGTTGACAAGACACAACATGTTGTAATGTTTCCTTTTCGTTAACAATTTTATAATGCCGACAGAAGTTCAAGTCAGGAGTTATGATTTTCCTCCTTGCCAGAACATCCTTTGTGAGCCACAAATTCAATCTAAAACCTAAGTATTTACCTCTTATGATTGGAGAAGGGCATAGGTGTGCAGTTAGGAAGATGTAAAACTTTCTTCGAGAAACAAGCATCAATAATATTCCACATTTTGTCTGTGTTATATAACAGTTTCTATTTCATAGATCAAAGTCGGAATAACTTTTTGTTCATAAGAGAGCAGCACATGTTTATATGTGTATTTGCCATATTTCTAGACCAGGATCTTTGCTTGAGAAATCAAGTTTGACAGTTTGGACTGTATGGTGGCGAGAAGCATTGTGTTTCCAACAGTGTCCTGAAATGGTATACTTAAGTATTTGTACTCTGTTACTATCTTCATGCGCTCAGTTTGTAGGGTCCATGAACAATTATTGATTCGTGATTGTGTTCAAATATATATGTTGCATAAGAAGTCTAATTTGTTGGCGCTATTTGGGATGGAATCTTCTATATTGCATGCCATGCCTTGGATGAGAGGATTCAGGCAGAGGTTGATAATCAGATTGTCCAAACCATGGAATCCTTTGGCTCCTGGCTGGACAAGTCCCGTTAGTCCCTCTGTCTGTCTGTTCACCGGCCCAGCCAAACGCTCCCAGTTGTGCTGCTATGGTTGACTGGAGAGGGGGTTTGAAGCCTGTAACAACTTTGAGGGCTTTAATACTGGGGGAAAGAAAGGTCTCCTGCAAGCAGAGACAGATACTGAGTAACCCACATCCGGAGAGCACACTGGTTGCCCATATACTCCAGAATCCTTTTCAAAATGCTATGTGTCACCCATAATTGTGTCACTAAAGTAGCCCCACCCTACCTCAACAACGCTCTCTCTCAGAAAAGCTCCACCAGAACCCTGAGATTTGATGCCAATACCCAACCTACTGTTCCAAGGTTTAAAACTACTAGGGCAGGTGGAAACATCTTCCCAGTAGCAGCACCCAAAATCTGGAACGCTCTCACCCCCATATCGGGAATAAGCTCTCATAACAGTGCTTTAAGAGTCTCATTAAAACCTGGCTCTTTAACAAATACTAACCCGGCTACCTGCTCCTCATGCTGTCTCAACTCTGTTTACCTTGTAACTCTATCATGATGTTAGCAATGTACTATATAAACTGTCTGTGACCCCTTGTAACTAGGCTCAGTGCACTTCCACTGTTTACTCTGATCCAATTGTAAATGCTTATTTTGTATTTCTCCTTGTTTTGTAACCAGACAAGCCAAACTCTGCTGTAAACTATGCCGGGATACCTCTGGGGTTGAGCGTATAACAAATGCTATAAATAAAACAAAATAAATAAACCCAAAAGAGGTACCAGCCTGCACTCCTTACCCCCTGGTTTCTGTCCTCACGTTTGACTTGTGATCCAAAGAAGGGGCATTTGCACAAACAGGCTCTATGGAGCAGGAGGGTGCAGTTGCTACCCCACTCTCCCTTAAGATGCCCAGAGGGCAATTTATTTGTCCTTAAGGGGTGGCCTAAGCGGATGTCCCATTTAACTTATTTGGACCCAGGCGTGAAAGACCCTTTTCTCCATTTGGCCTGTCTTCAAGCTCCAACGTCCTGTAAAAGAGCCAGATGGCTGAACATTGTTAAGATTCTCTTGGCGACTCGACTCATTTGTGAGCAAGAGTTTTGCCAGGTAGTATTTATAAGAAGTATACAGATTTAAGGACAAATTCAACATAATTCTAAAGCAGGGTGATTGGAACATTTTCACCTACCAGTCTTCTTGTCCCAGTTCCAAGTCCAGGCTGTACACTGATTGGCTGAAACCCAGCATATAAGGATATATGCATTGCATTCACAAGCCTGTTAAAACTGCAGTGGCCAGAGTCATTGGTTGTCATTAAAAGAACGTTCCTGCAGCCCCTTAGGCCAACAGCCACAAGCATGGGCTGGAATTAAAGATGAATTCCATCTAATGCCAACCATAATTTATTTGTGAAAATGATCTGTCTCCAGTAGGAAGAATATACACTGCATCAGGAGTCCAGAGGCAGGAAGCCAGTGATGTTGTGGAGTTTAAGGCAAATGTCTTACAAGAAAAAGAATGCGCTGACTTCTCCATAAAAGATTTTTAACCATTAGAAGCAGAAATTGATTTATTCTTGACACTGTTCATAAGTCCAAAGGAGATATTGTGAATTACGCCAAGGACAATGCACCTTCATTGGACATCAGCACCACCTCCTGATCAAAGATACTACTATGTTCCCAAAATAAAATAGCATGAGCATTCTCTAAACCTCCCTGAGATTGTTGCTTTTGTCCAGCCGTTAAGCACAATGCCCGCTAGCAAACATCAAAGAGCTCAACCATCACAACTCAAAGTACTTTGATGAATACACTGATGTCATCACTCCCTCTCTGGGGAAACTCTCTTCCCATATTTAAGTGCTTTGAAACACATTGTGTATAGGCGCTATATAAATAAACTATCATATCATATCATATGGCCATGGAAGGGCAGCCGCTAACTAATCCCAACCCTGGGGGGTGGCTGCCCGAGGGAGGATCATATAGGGTGGGGTGTGGGGGTCAAAGAAGGCCCTTGTGGGCGGGAAGGAGACTCGTTGGTAGGATCGTGGTATCCCCCTTTCCACTCAGGACATAACATCTCCCTAAGTGCACAAACTGTTACGGTTTACTGCAATACTGAACAAGTCCAACCACCTTATACAGACAGCAGACTGGTGCCAAAATACTGAGAGGAGGAAGAGCCCGGGAGTAATGCAAAGCGCTAATGTACAGGAACTAGAGGCACACTCTAGTGGTTGGAGGTATCCAATTGGTGCAGGGACATTTACAATTCTGACACAGCAAGGAATATGGCGCTCCACTATCCTCCGACACAAGTCGGGAAGCAGCTGCAGCGGGAAGGAGAAATGCTGCTACCGGCATGGTCCTGAGAAGTCCAGAGGGAGAGAGCAGACCGGCAGCGAGAGGCGCTAGCGAGTGGCAGTCCATGCATGGCAAAGACCAGAGGATAGAAGGGATGCCCCGAGAAGGAAAAGTTGCCTCGCTGGAGAGGAGTATCGCAGAGAAGCCTGAAGCAGCCAAGCAACACCAGTGAGCCCAGGGAAGGGAAGTGGGACACAGGGGAGATTCGTGGCATATACCGAATGCCAAGAGAAGGCAGAGAGAGAGTGGTGTAAGGAACTCATGGTGGCAACAACAAAGACAGACACAAGTGTGTTTATTGAAAAATAAGGCAGTCCAAGTGGTGTCGTGTAAAAATAATATGGCCTATACTAATTAAACCAATAGCTAAGCCTTGCAACTTATACAAAAAGGTGTGGGATGGTTTTCAAGAAAAGTGTTCACAAATAAATATGTCAGGATACGGTGGCTTGGGTCTCCCTTCCCCACGCTTTGAGCACAGGGTAAGGTGGGATCTTGGAGCACAGTAATTATTTAATTATTTGCATTTTTAAAGCGCTCACACAGCCTGGGAGCATCGAGGCGCTGTTACAGATTTTTTTGTTGTTGTTGTCTTAGTTGCATATTTATAATGCGCTGGAATACCCAGAGGTTTCTAAGTGCGGACCCGGGGATCGAACTTGTGTTGCTTCATGTCGTCTTGTTTACAAGGTGAGCATGTTGCCACTGAGCTATCCTCCCGGGACACACTCGAGCTTTCCCAGAACGAGTCGACAGTTCCACCTGCAGCTATCGGGACCGTCGATAGCCAAGTTTCGTTTCTCTTAAAAGTTTCTTACTCTCGAGAGCCTGACGTACAAAACAAAAGTTCCTTCAACTCAATGAACGTTCATCTTCTGGTTTTACTTAGGGTGAGAATTTTCCATCCCTGGGTCCCCCTCTTCTGGGGACTGACCCTTGTTACTTGGTGTCTTGGGTGATCGGTTTTCACCCCTCGGATCTCCCTCTTCTGGGTTTAGATACTATAACAGTTCTTATCAATATCAAGGCCTTTGGGGTTGTAGTTTGCTGGTCCTGCGGGCCTAATAGGTTGCTCAAGAAAAACAACAAAGTTCTGTTCTACATATTTCTTGGGTGATAGCTTCACCCCTGGATCTCCCTCGTTCTGGTTTGGACTCCTCCCGACTGCTAGCCTCCCTCCACCGGGTTCACTAGGGCTCTTCCAGCATTCGCTAATCGTAATGTCTTTTTAAACAGTTCACTTTTGTCAACATACTGTTTCTTGGGACTTTAGACTTTACCCCCTTCTCGTTAGCATCCCTCTTCCGGGTTCACATTCACTTTCAATGTGTTCGGAATTCACTTTCCTTGCTTTCTCATGTAGCAGGGTTCACTTCCCTTGCTTTCTTTATAGTTCGTAGATCAAAGGCTTTCGACTGTACAGGGATTTTGCATTACCTCCTGTATGACCACTTTGACCTATCTTGGCGGCTCTCCAACGGCCTTCTGGTTTCTGTAGTTTTACTCAGACAGGGATTGACCATAGTCTCTTGAGTAAGCACCCACGTGGTGCTGGTTCCCTCTACAACTGGTCTCCCCTCAACACTTACAGTTCTTTGAACTTGGTTCAACTTGCCACTTAGCATCTTTCATTCACCACAGCCCGGTTCTTATCGGCTCTTCCCTCGACTCACTGGCTGTGATGAACCACTTGGCATCCCTCATTACTAGAATCAAGGCCGGGTCCACGGAAGCAGGACCCTCCCTCGTTAGGGCTTATCGGCGTTGATACGCTCTGTGTACCATTGTCATCTTTTGCATCAAACTTGGGCTTTTGTCCTCAGTCTTACGTTACTCCCAGCGGAGGGTTTGAAGGGTTTTGTCGAAAAGGGCAAGGTCGTGTCTCTCCTCGTCACCCTCTCGATATTTGCCACCTTTCTCCTCCTCTTGAACTGCCGGGTCTGGATAGTTGTCTCGTTGTGAGGTTGGGCTTGCTCGTACTGTGCTGTCTTGCTCCACCTTTTATCCCTGTGGGGGAAGAAAAGGGCCGTCAAGTGTGTAAGATTCAGGTTAATTGCCTGGCTTTGTCTGACGCCGGGGTTGGGACATGTAAGGTAAACGGCTTTGGTGTTAGTCTGTTGTCTTTCATAATGCATGAAAGTGCTCATGTCGGCAGGGGGGGAAAGATTGTCAGATTCTTCTTTCGAAAAGGACGGGAAAACGGTGCTATATGGGATTACAACCCTCGTACAACCCTTGCATTAGAAGGGTTTTTAGTGATTTTGGAAGGGTGGGTTTTGAAATGAGTAGAAGGGTTTGTTCGGCACACGGGAATGACCGGAATTATTATTATGAAATTAACAGGGGCAATTGTGGGATTGGTAGTGTTTTGTTTGAGCAGAAGGGAGTGCAGGGAATAGTAACTGCAGGGGCGTGAAAATGAATGCCCCTGAGTATGTGGGTAAGGCACGGGAACACAGAGGTTAGGGGAGAGATGGTTTCTGAATGTCATAGGGTTTGAGATCCTAGGGAACTGATTATATACAGAGGGGTCGGTGGATTTGGGTAAGAGATTCAATGGGAGGAAGGGGGGCAGATGTGGCGCAGCCCACAAAGGTCTCTGGGATCTCACCCTCCTCGTCTTCTTCGGTAACATACTGCGTCTCCATTTTCGCCTTTTCCTGAGCACAACTCTTTGCTCCCTTTCCCAGGTGATCGTTCCTTGCTCGTCTGCCTTCAGGGTTGGGATAAGAGAGGGTCAGTCTTTCTTGGCCACCTGAATAAGGGATTCTTGTGGTTTGCTGGGGAGAATACCCTCAGGTTTTCCACAGTGGCCATGCAAATCCAGGCAGGAAAATTGGGATTCCCATGACCTTTGAGAAGGAGGCAAAGTAAAGAGGTTCAAGGATTCAATACCTAGCAAAACTAAATTGTTATATGCAGAATAAGTCCTGGCAGGAGAGTAGATCAGGCAAATGTGATTGCGAGTCTGGAGACCTGTACCGAAAAGGAAAAGTGAATGATGTGAAGTCCTGATAGGAGAGTATACCAGGCAAGATGGTTGCAAGTCGAGAACCCAAAACCAGTCATAAATGAAGACATTAACGTTGTGAAGCCCTGGCAGGAGAGTATACCAGGCAAGATGGTTGCAAGTCAAGGATCCACAACCAGGTATAAATAAAGACAATCAAAACAGCTAGATGAAAGTGTGCGAAACCCAGGGGAAGGGAAACCTATCCCTTGGGGTAAGAAAATGACTGAATTGTTAAACAAGTGGTGAGGAAGAGCCCTTGGATGTGTGAGTTTTAGGGAAGGAGGCAAAACTCCCTGGATTTAATAGGTGCCTTTTTAACAAGAAAGAGAACTGTGTTGTGAAAGTGGAACACGTCAAGGGGTGAGGAAGAACCGTTGAGTGACTGAATCTAGGGGAAGGGAGCCATACCCCCTGGATTGGGAAATTACTTTTTCAACAAGGAAAAATAACTGCTTGAAAGTTCAGAAGAAGCTGAGAGACTCGGGCGGGTGGGGGGGTTGACCCTCACATTTTTGAGAATCGCAAAGCCTTTTTGGAACTTTGGTTATTTGTGCACCGTTTTGGAATTTTATGTTTGAACATTGAAGAATGTTACAGATGGCCAGATGAAAGACTTTATCCCTTTCCACATTTTCTTAGGCTTAGCTTTTACGGGTCAGGATAGGATTTTGGACACAGGACGGAGAACTCTATTTTTGGACATTTTGACACAGACATCTTTTAGTTTCGTTGAGGCAGGAAACCCCCTCATTGTGTTAGGGCGAGATAGGTCTTTCTCCAGACCTTCTTTTACTTTAATAAAAGTCTATAGCAATCATCACAATGCCTCTGTGTCCGAGTTTTACTCCTGATTCATTACAGTACCCATCAAGCTCATGAGAGGATATGTCATATGTAGACAATCTTAGTTACCAGCCTCAATTCATAAGAGCATGTTATCATATACTTAAATAAGTGGAAAGTAATTTCCCCCACAGGCCCAACGTTTTCCATAAACGAGCTCACTACAGTCCAACCTACACTGTATCCCACAGCATAGGCTGGAAAAGCTTTGCATAGACATTTATTTATGCTGGTATTTTTTCACTGCCCATTGACTTTAGTGGGTGCCTAGGATGTGGTTTTACTCTAAAGCTAGAAGCCTAAATTGACCTTTTCCAGTTGGTAATATAATGTCCAGTTTGAGATATTTTGTTTTAAGGATGATCTAGAATGTGGTATTAAATACTCCGTACACGTGTATTATCATTTCACTGAACATCAAGGTGTTTCAAATTGTGTTATGCTATGATTCGAATTCCACCAAATATCTGCATGGTTTAATCCTTAAGCCTGGCCTATTGGTATGCTTAGCAGAGGTGCAGTGGAAGGTCGTCCATTATATTGATGTCTCCACTTCACTCAGCTTTGACCACATTGCGTTGAATGCTAGTCCCAGCTACTTACTTTCCTGCTACACTGATGTTGCAGACAAGTTCAATAAAATGCAAGTAGAAACCTACTGGGAAGACGATTGCCCCAGAGGCCTGATAATTATGTGTTGACCTATGTATCCTCTCACAGAAAAAGAAAATAAAGATTTAAGATGGTATATCCAAAAGAGGCTTCAGAATGGCTTTAATCATCATTCCAGGTTACCTGGCACATCACCCATGTTATTCATGCCAAAGATAAGAAGAGCTGAGAACTTGCATAAACTATTGGACGATAAATATAATGATAAAAAAACGGGTATCCTCAACCCTTGCTTTCCATACTCCTAGTTCAGGTGTGCCAATAACAAATGTACATAACATGTTACCTGTGGGATTCGCATAACCTATCCTGTACAGGGGGGGCTGGGGATGAGTGAAATACATTGGTTTGTAGCCTTTGTAGTTTGTACATATACTAGGTGATGCCATTCAGCTCATGCAATGCGCCTGCAACATTTCAGCATTTTGTCAATGCAATTTCCCCAAATGTCTTAGATAGGTTTGTTGTCACTACCTGAACATTATCCTCATTTACGCCCCTTTTTAGCTTCACACATCCAACACGAGAGGACTTGCAAAAACATAGGACGCATCAACTCTACGTCAAGATGGGAAGGTGCATTGTGCATGTCTGGACCATGGAATTCCTTGTATACATGATCAACCATGAGGAAAAACAAATGGATCCTTAGAAACTATGTGGTACAATGAACTGGTCTGTTCCACCATCTCCGAAGTCATTGAATGGTTGTCTAGGCTTTGCCAATGTTTCACAGATGCTTCATGCATAGTTTCCCAGTCGTAGCAGCTCCACTCACACTGCTGACGAAAGCCAATGTTTCCTACATCTGGTCCACTTACATGTAATGCGCATCGATATATTAGATGCCGATCCCACAAAGTCTTTTTCTTGTCGATGCTGATGTTTGTTACGGCCTTCTGTGTTATACTTTAAAAGAGTTGCAGGGCCACCAATGACTACACCCAATGCCTTTCTAGTCAAATAAGCTTGTATAAGCAGACACCCACTAAGTGCAATTATATAATTACATAATTGCAGACCAGGCATTATTGCCAATTAAAGGTGCATTTTCAGAAGGTCAGTGTCATCTGCAGGGGGACTGGCACCAAGCAATGATGTATTCGGATCACAAAAACATGCTTGCTCTTGGCTCTCTGCACAGTTCCTTTGCTCGCCAAGCCTGTTGGCACCTTTTCTTTGAATTGGTCACCTGATAGGTACAATAGATCACACAACACAGGAATATTTAAAAACCTTTATTCTTTATCTGCATGGAGTGGTTTTGGCAATACCTATTGAGTGGGGACAAACCACACAAAGAGAGATTCTTAGGAACAGTGTTAGGATTGAGGGATAGGTCAAGGTAAAAGGGGTATATGCTAAAAGGACCAAATGTCCAATCCCTAATTCTGAGGCTTCCACAGCCAGGAACACATCCTGCAATGCACTCACAATTTCATGATGGCTTTAGGTGCCCCAGCACACTTCTATTCTTGGATTTAGCAGATGATCCCAACAGTATGTAGTCCCACAGGATTCTTGTCGCCTTGGTATGCACTTCTACTGCGTCAAGACCTGACAGCACGCCCACCCCCTTTTGGCCTATGGGTCTCTTGAAGCTCTTAACAGGGCAAGACCTTGTAGTATTGTGGCACACCCGTATTGTCCACGGAGTCTGTTAGCAGGAGTGTTTCACCACCCTACCTGCTCCTTTTTCAGGCTGCAGTAATTATAAAACCCTAGCCCGTGGGCGTACCCTGGGCTCTTCACAACTTCTCATGGTTGAAAATGTCCTTTCAACTAAGGTTGCTTGACCAATTCCACCAAGTTCTTCACTAGAAACTCCAGTGGGCTATTTTCATCGAACATCTCTTAATTTTCTTCATCTCTTGCCAGATTTTGGGACAGGTCTTGTTCGGTATTGCCTATTAGAGTTAGCCTCCTATTGTTCAGAATTGTGCAAATAATGAGCTTTGGAATTGGTGAGTCCATTTCTTCATCAACGCAGCGCTGCATGATTGTTGTGGCCTAATTGGTCCCACCTCCTCCCCATTTATATATGTGTATGTGGTTTACCCATTTATGGTTTTATTTGTGGTGCCTCTGCAAATGAAGATCCACTGCCTAAGGTCTCAAATAAGGTGTCCTCTATCTTGGAGCCTGATCATGGCAGCTAGTTTACCTGGCATTTCAGCTTTGGATGCCTTACCTAAGCCAGTGCTAGAGCCACGTTTGCGCTGCGTGCGGTTACAAAATCGAACAGGATCAATACCAAACAAAAACGGGAAAAGATTAAAGGGTTATTAGGGATAATTATAGTGTTGGACAGAACGATTAAACACACAGCAAACACTTCCCAGTCCCTGGGCCCTTTCCTTAAGTCACTAGTACTAATTTAACAGGATGGCCATTATTGGGCTTAAGCAACATATTACTAGAAAGAGAAAAACCTCTCTGGGTTTTTGTCAGCCTAATTCCAATTCAAAAGGAGGTGTCTTTTCCTTTAGGGTTCCAGTCATGGGGTTTAACAAAAGTCTCTGGGTTTCACAATCCTAAGTCTGGAGATCCATTCCCAGGATATATCCATTTCTCTGTCACTCAGCCTTGGGGGGTTTAAGAGTCCTCACATTTCTTTCTTGACTCCTGGTTCTGCTGATTTGGTGTTCTGCTTTCCATCCTGGTCTCCAGGGAGACCTCTATGTCCCAGTTCCAGGACTCTGGTTCGCCTACACATCATGCCTGGGCAGCAGCAGGAGGTTAGGGCAGGTAATGCCAGGCTTCTCCCTTAAGATTCCACCAGGAGCCTGACTACCTGTGATCGGAATCCTGGCCCTATAGGCCAAAACCAATTTCATGTCTACCTCATTGAGGATTTTGGACAATTTTGTACCTAAAATTACCTGTCTTTCTCTTCCTCTCCACCTCTGTCCCTCAACTTCAGCAGACCTCCTAAACATTCGAGCACATGCTTGTAGCCCCAATGCTCCTGAACTCTTCCATCAGGCCTCTAGTATGTCTACTGCTTCACTGTTCCTTTTGGACTGTTTCCACGTATCCCTATCAACTATTGTTTGCTTGGTTATATTGTCAGTGCACTGTGGGCCCTTTACTTCTGTGTCCAGACAAATTTTGCCTCCTGATTCTTTCTTTGCCTTGTTGTCCTCTACCTTGCTCTTCCCACATTGTCGTGTATAACTATAACCAGTTGACTCTTTACTTATCCCCTCCTCAGTGACTTTGGTCTTTTCTATATTGGACTAAAGTGTACCCTCTATGGATCCCAGAAATCCCCCCCACCAAAGACTCAGTACTACCAGCTCTGTGTGGCAGGCTTTGTCGGGCTTTGTGTAATGCCTATGATACTTGAACTGTTGTGCATCTGTGTGCCACTGGGTGATTTTCCCTTATGCTGTTCACATAGTCTAGGTGCTGCATACTTCCCTGTTCACCCCTATGAGGCCTTGAGTGCTCTGGAAAGCCTGACAGGTACTCGTGCTTACATTCTATCAAAACAGAAATGTGTTTTTTGGTCGGTTTTGTCTTAGGACTCACATTGCTATTTATTCTCTTGCAGCATGTTTTGGAATCCGCCTTGGTTATCCTCCCCAACTTTGCTGCCTTTCTTAAGGGGCATCTGGAGTTCTTTTTAACCACTGGGGAATATAGAACGGTGTGTGGGGCTATCCATGCATACCAATTCAGCTGTGGGCTGTGTCCACTCTCCTCCAACTCCTTAGCATACTGCCAATTACTGTGGTGGAAGACGCCCCTCCCTCCATTTATCTCCCTACTGCAACTTTGGTGGAAGGTCTGCAACCAGATTCAGAGCCGGAAGGCAGGAAATGTAAGAAACTACAATGCAATGTTAACCTCCACCATCTGAAGGCTAGTCATAACCCATTAAAATTACACCTGACACTCTCTCGGTAACAACTCTCTAACCTTCCAAAGAGGCCCTATGACAGGTAAACATCCTACATTATAAGCAGGGTTTGTACAATACGGCTGCACAGTTATTCAGGCTCCACCTCTTGTGCTGTCATTGGCATCCAAAGAAGGACATCTGGTGGTGTTGTGGCTCTCTCTGGTGGTACCTATGCTTCAAATTAGTTCCACTCATACTATCCACCTCAGGTTACTGGCACCCAAAACATGATATCAATACGTCTATGGTTCTGGCAGCTGGAAATGAGCCAGGCAGCAAGCGGCATCATCATTCTACAGAGTACAGGCTGTCAGCCAATTAGATGATTCTTCAACCCTAATATGTGCACACGTCACCTGAGCCAAGTTAACGGTTGATGGCCGGCAGGTTTTGAATTAGTCATTACTGCTGGAATGCTCTTTTAACTGTCCAAACAATCATTTTTCAGCCTACCATACCATCACAGAAGGAGAAAGACCATATGCATATCAGGTTTGTCCCACCCGAAAAGAGCAGACTTGCCCAAACTGCTAGGTACGCATCCCTTCTGCACAAGATCACAGGCTACCCCAGGCGTATTTCAGCCTCAGGGGCATCACCAGTGAGTTGTAGCTTGATTTCAAAGCAAAGCAGGCTTGGGATAACCTCTGGGACTATCCATATGCTCAGAAGGTGTACATTAGCAAGACTAGAAAATTGATGGCTGGAATGTTTTCAATTTATCTGAACTGCTGGTATTGCTCCACGGAGCACCTCCAGACCATCGTTTTTTCGGTGTTGCGGGAAGATTGCCAAGAGCATTGCCAGTTAGGATGAATTCCTAACCTTCAACCCATCACACGTTTTGGTTCCACAAGTCACCTAAGGCAGCTGACAGGCAGGGATCTGCCTCATAGCCAAGCACCTGCACGACTATTGCTAGCACCAGCAGCCATCCATGCAGGAATTTCAATATCAGAGCAGGAAGTACCAGTCAATTAAGGCTTTTGCACACTACCCAATTATATTGCCTAACTCTCACATTGCATTCAACCGACAGAGGAGGAATTGCATGCCTGCCTGCCTCCGGTGACTCCCAGCAGTTCGATTTCAGGCCATTGCATGAGGTGTCAGTGACTAATGCCTCATTTGAAGCCGGCCTCGTTGCCCCACCGCCCAGCTCCCAATCTGCCAGTACTGGTGCTGCTAGGCAGTGAGAAGGAATGTCAGTTATGCTTTTGGTGATAATAGGTTACTGCTTTCTGCACCCACTGGAAAAGGAACCCTATATAATATGACAAGAGAAAAATAATTGAATGAGCAGTTTTTTTTCACTTAAACCAACAACTTTCACTGTGACAAAACACAAGAAAATCAGGTATGGGAAAAATAGTGGTCATTTTACTAAAGATATTTTTTCACAGTTGCAAATTGAGAAATTCCTACAAAATGCTTAAAAGCTGGTTTTCCTTTCAACAGCATATCGTGTCTCAGGAGCCCCTCATACATGGTCCTATTTCACATAAGTAATTCCTCTTTCAAAGCAAAAACAGTCCTATACAGAAATCGCTTGGAGACCGGAGTAGGCTAAAGAAACAAAACCATTGATCGGTTTGGCTGTTGACCCCCAGACTTCAACTACACGATTTCATTTTTATGCATTGGCATCTTTGTTGAGTCCTGACCACATATAACTGTTGTAACAATGTAACAAATCCAGAAATTGATTAATCCATCATGCTATGTGTTTTTCATACAGAATACCGGGAAGTGTCATGGGTTTAAATGTTACTTGCAGATATCAAAAGGCATGTTTTCACATATGTGAATGGCTGAAATGTATCAAAACTATGATTGACATAAATACACATAATGTGAGCTATGAAATGATCACCGTTTACAGATATTAGGGAGGACGGTTAGCTCATAGGCCACACACTCGCCTTGGGTACAGGGCAATGTAGTGGACCATGGGTTAAATCCCTGGCCCGGCGCTTAGACAGCATAATGCGCAATATAAATGACCAATAAATGATTAAAAAAATATTCCACTTGGAAATATTGGGTAGAGAGAGGCTTGCAGCTGCTATGTCGTGGTCAAGAAGCAGTCCCACTGAGTTAACATTGGCACAGTCAATACATTCTGTTGCAATGAAACGCAATCTCAACAGCAGCACAGCCACTGAGATGCCAATTCTCCAAGTTCAGTGATCGTTCTGAACCTTTAACCATTTCTAGCACTATTCGTGCCACGCCGATTGCATAATAAGAATGGGCACAGAAGTAAATTCCATCTCGAATCAACATCTTCATTGAGATGTGCCTAGGGAAATGAGATTATAAATTAACCTTAGTATTGCATAGCAAATACATTAAGGATGAATTAATCTAATTTTGATTTGTAAGTAAGCATGCACAGTGGAGGAGTCCAAAGCTCAAACAAATCAGACTTCCAAATCCGCATCGGTGCCCAAGGGGTTTGTGATTATCTGCAAAAGGCAGCTGAACTCCACTTTTTAATTTTATGTCCTCCCCCACTCATTTACCGATTTCGGTTTCTTGGCTCAGCTTCTGGGCTTGTGTAAATTCAACCATTTCTTTCCACTGTTACCCAATTGCACGTTTCTGCACCCAAAGTGAACGAAGAAAATAGGATTTTCACAGACAAAACAGGCTGTTTGAACTTGGTTTGTAAACTGGGTTCCTGTTGCACAACATTCACGCTGCAAAAGAATACTATGGTAGCAACAGGGGCCACCTTAAGCAATGCCAAAGTTTTGACTTTTGTGTAGGCATGGGATCCGATAGGCCTTTTCCAGGCATTGGCATAATGGTACTAAATGCCCTTAAATGCTAGCAACTGCAAAATGGTGCAAGTTCCTGTGCATATAATAGCAGTGCCTGGCGTGCCTAGCTAATACCTATACACAAGTCCAAACGGTTGGCTTTGTCAAGGCTTGTTTTTAACAGGACTTCAGTGCAAGTGCACACTACTGATTCTAAATCAAGTGGATGTAGGTATATTTAGTTACGTTTGTTTTTATCACACCAGTAGAGCATTTAAAGCTTCAGATAAGCCAATAACGCTCAGAAGACTTCTATGAAAGAACACTGTCAATCACTTATAGCAAAACGTTTGATGTTACTGCTTCATAATGCTAGCTCAACCAGATTTCAGGAGGATATGTTTTAGACAGGAAGTGGGTGAAGATAGCCATATGTCATGCACAGTAAATGGATGTGTAAAAAAACCAAAAGACCCACAAGCTATGCCCCCCTTCTCATATCCTACTTCCCTCCAGCTGTACAACAATACAATGGTTTTGGATTATAGGTGGTGCTTCATCGCTCCCTAATAGCCGAAACCAAAAAGGACGACAGGATGGTAGTGTTTCATATCATATTATTAGGATTTACATCGCACACCGCTGACATTCTTATGGTCTCAGGATGCTCTGCTAGATCTGAAGTACCCTGAGCTTTGCATGAAGGTGAGTTGATAAGGTTAAACACGCCAGTTGTAGAGGTTTAGTGAACTTCTGTTTGCTGTCTCGTGGGAGTGTTAATTACAAAGCCATAGTGATTGGCTTGGCTGGCTTGTGTGTAGTGCACTTGAGCACTTAACTTGAGTAGTTAGTGGGTAGGGTTTGAAATCACCTGGATGCAACAATCAATATAATTGTAGATACACCAATGACTCTAGCACAATAAATTAATATATAAGAAAATTCATTAATCTATCTAATGAAATTGATAGAGCTATTCAACTTCAAATAAATGAATAACTGCAACAATCAGTGGAGATGTGCTTACAAATTATTAGAACACCCTTGTGTTTCCATGGATCTGATTGGTCAATCTGTGGGCTATACAAACTGGTATAGCCCGCAGATTGAATATAGCCCGGAAATGTATACCTTACCCGCTTACCTTTGCCGTCACCAACTCCCCCGTGCCCATTATAGCCTGGAAAATGTACTTGCCGCCTGCAAGTTAATTGCAGCTTTTTCCAGGGCCGCTCGCGTCCCCGTTCCATTCCGGAACTAAAATAGTTAATGTTCCGCGGTGACGTGGAAGCATGCCTGATGTAGCCCTGCCCCCTCCAGGAAGACAAACACATTTTACTTTTGTTTCGTGTTTACATAAAACATTGCGCTTTGCGTTCCGGCACAACTTAATTCCCCATCTATATGCAGAAATCATAAAAAGTGACCATGGCCCTTCACACCTCTTATCTTGCGCCCGCAACGCACGCCGGCAACTTTTTCATCTGCCTACTGTACAACCCTGTATAACGTGGCCCCTGCTCCCTCACTAACTAAATAAACGTTTTCTGTTGGGCAACAATGCTGAAAATAATAACACACACCCAAAAGTAAGTGTAACACATTTTTAAATAATACCAATACCCATATGCTAAATGTTGTAAATAACGTGTATTTATTATACCTTTGTAACTAATTGGTCCATACTTTAACGCTAAGTTTGCATGCCTGAAAAAAAGCCTTTAAAAACAACCTGCATTTCATCCAATTAAAAACTCCACCCACTGCTAAATAATTCCCACAATCTTATCAAAAAAGCCACAACCATGAAAACAACGGCAGGGAAGCACCTTGTAATTTCTACTCCAACCTCTAACCTTTTCCCCAATAAATACTAAATTTCTGCAGCATTTAAGTGTCATTTGTCCTTTTTTCTAATTTAATTAAATACAAAGGGTGTTCTAATAGCTTTATAGACCTGCAGCTCACAGATGTCATGGATGGTAACCTCCTTAGTTTTCCAATCAGAGCATTCTACAGAGAGGACCGAGACCTTAGAGCAAGTACCCAAAATCTGGAATGAGGCCTATCATCGTTGTCTTCTTGAGGAGAAATAATCCAAGCCTCACGTTGCTGTCAACGTCCTTGATTTAAGTGTGCCATCTCGGAATGGATTACCAACAGTTTCACTTTCATCTGTCACTGAATGTCTCTCAGCTGTCTCATACTGAACTCTTCAAAAACGCAAGTGAACTTTCTCCTGGCTTCCAGCGCCACCCCTACACTTCCCTCTCCAAACTCCTTCCCGCCTAACCTTCTTGCTCCCTCCCTGCTTGCATCCGGTTCTCTGTGATTTCACCGCCTGATTTTACATCGTGGGACTTTTCATCGCCACCCTTTCATCGCCAAAATAATTTACAAAAAATTTTTTTTAGGGGGGGGCTGCGCTCCTCCAAACCCCCCCTTACTTAAATAAACATACCCCAACCTGCACAAACACCCCCCCTAAAAAAAATTGAAAAAAAAAAAATGCGCTGATGAAAGGGTCGGCGATGAAAAGTCCCACGATGTAAACACAGGCGACGAAATGCATGTATACCCTTGCATCCTTGCGGTCCTCTTTTATGGATACCACCAACTGCAACAATTCATCACTACCACTGCTGCTGCCCGAATTAACCTTCCCAACATTTGGAAAATTGTCAATTTCTCAATCACCACTCTACGAAAACTCTAATCTTCATCCTCATCAAACTAGACTATTGCTCATACCTACTGTTTGGCCTTCATCTCTGCACATCCCTCCCTCTAGATAAAATCCTCAACTTCGCTACCCAAATTCTGGAAAATTTACTCTTATCCTCCCATACATTCTGGTTTGCTCTCTGTGAGCAACCACTACCTTTTTAAGTTACTTCTCATAGTCTACAAAGCTATCAATGTCTTGCTCCTTAGTACATGTCTGACTGTATTTTGATCACTCATCTCGTTTCATTCTCCTCCTCCAACTTCGCTGTCCCATGCCACACTGTGCCTCTTCTTGATTTTGCTGTTTCTCCCTACTCACCCCATGCAATTGGAACCAATTGCTCATCCCAATAAAAGTCGGCATGACTGCATATCTTCAAAGCTCAGTTTAAACTTCCCTTACTTTCTAAAGAGGGAGATCCCCCGGTCCTCTTCCCATCCTCTCTACCTAACCCCACCACTCCCCCCACTGCCTTGTAGTAATACAATCGTGCAATTTTGAATATTTGTTCAATAATCTTCTTTACCTTGAAGCACTTGCACACCCAGGAAAAATGTCATCTTTGTAGGTCACTGGTTTCTTAATTGCTTACTCTGTTTATTCTGTCCCTGGTCCATGTCCTACTTTGTTCGCACCCTCACAAAATGGCTCACCACTTGTTCTCATCTTTGTGCTCTTGTAAAGGCACCCTTTTTGGGAATGCCTCCGCCGTCTGTAAAAGTGTTATTTTTTATTTATTTTTCTTAATGTAATACAATCAATAAAAAAGATTTTATGCATAACCATATAGATCACATCATCAACACATGATACTTCATCGTGCAGTAAGAAACTCATGAAATATCATCAAGTACCGTTAAGAACAGTCCCCCATGTGATGGGAAGATTGCTCTCTGGCAACGCGCAGGTCTTGGAAGCAAGAACACTGGTTCCAATCCCAGATCCGTGCTTGAAAAAAAATGAGCATGTTACAAATAACCTGCACTTCCACAATTCAATGAAAACTAGCGCCTAGATATGTACAGGTTATGTGTGCTGCAAAGACAAAATATTTTTCTTTTCAAAATCCTCACATCCCAAACTTTTACCATAAAATACCATAGATTTGTTCTGCAAGTTAATCAAACGTTCACATCCCATAAGTAGGTGCCTCGTAGTCTCAGTGGTATGTTTTCCGCACAGACTACATAGCCTTCCAGAACAAGGAATCGCCAATCTCGCCCCTATAATCTCTAAAGAGGGTGCGATATTACATTTTATGTTTAGATACGATCGAATAGTATAGTTTGTTGGAGTAATATATCAGGTAACAGTACAAATAGTTCCTACTGTTTACTTTCATGGCTACCTTGACCAATACATTTTCAAGATCGCTTTCACCCACAATTCTTTGGCCTGCCTGCTTATAGATCATTATAGACATAGCACTGGATGTTCACCCAGTTATATAGCCCATTGTTCATAATTCAGAAATATCTATTTCGTGACAAATACCTGTGAAAATGTTGACATGTTCAAGTAAGCCTGAACAAGCCGGTGTATAAAAGTGCCTACCTCAGGCACAAAGAAGCTTCCTATGAAAATTTTTTTTTCCGAAATACAACTGAGGAGATAGCGTACAGATCAAACTCCAATCTACGGAATTGCAAAGGGAGGAATTTAGGCAATCGTAACAAGGATGTTAAGACCTTCCCCTGCAGTTTCTCCAACTTATCCCCATAAGTCCACCCCCCCAACTCAGCTCCATAGGTCATATGGGCAAGCAATTTGGCTCTATATATTGTCAAAACAGAAACACCTGTGTTCTTTAAGTCTCTTTGAGAGATCCAGGCAAATCAAAATACTTAATTGGGTCTATTGGAGCCATGAAAGATTGTAGAAAAGAGGCATGTGTGATTTGAATGAATGTTGGGGTTGTTCAGGAGAGATCGGAACTCTGGAGCACATGCTTTGGAATTGTGCACATGTGTGTGATTTCTGGTCTGAAGTATGTGGCGTTTGTTTGATAGTTCTTGAGGAGCATATTGATCTAGATTTCAAGACAATGATACTTGGATGTGATGAAATGTTAGATAGTTTGACAATGTCTCAAAAGAAATGGCTCCTCAGATGAGCATTGATTTGTAAAACATTATTTTACGTGGTTGGAAGTCACGTGTGGCACCACAATTGAATGACTGGTTTGATGAAAAGTACATACTCGCAGATATGGAAAATGCTACATGAAGACAGAAGAAAGTGAAGATTTTAAAAAAAATGTGGGGAAATTCTTAGATAAATACTAGTTCCACAGATTATTATTATTTTTTTTTTTGGGGGGTTGAACTAATGTATATATGTTTAGTTGTGTTAGATATATCTTACTTTTTTTGTAATTCCATGGTTCGTTTGTGTATGTAGGTTTTGTTACTGTATGCTTGATATGTATTTGCTGTTTTAAAATTATAAATCAAGTTTGAAAAAAAAGAAAAAGAAGTTCTAAATACTTATAATGCAAGCACCTGTTTTAACAGAGACAGATTGATCTTCCAGGTATAGTTCTTAACTTTAACATGTGACGGCCAAAAGACCGTGATCATACATTTCTCAATATTGATCTGGAGCCCACTGCATCTGGCATACTGGCCCAAAGCTTCCAGATGTATCTGAAGCCCCAGTGGAGTGCAATCGAGGATAAGCAAATCGTCAGCATATCCCAGCCAAGAGACTGAGGTACTCCCATATTTTACAGGATGGATGTTTGGTAAATGCAAGACAGCATCCAAGTCAGCTAAAAACAGATTGCATAGAGTGGGGGTCCGAATGCATCCCTGCCTCACCCCCTACATGTAAGGATATACTCAGACACCCTACCCACTCCATCCAATCTGAAACTGACAATTGCGTCAGTGTGTAACAGTTATGTTCAACAGACCTGGTGGTTTATTTCAAGCCTTTAGCTTTTGTCATAAGCGTTCTCCAATTATGGTGTCAAAAGCTGCTTTAAAATCTATATAGGCAGCGTAAATTGTCTGGTTACGACAAGTCAAAGCATGTTGGACAATGGTAACAAGGTTGCACAAGTTATCTAATGTGCTACACATCGGGTGAAAACCAGTTTGATTAAATGGGAGGACATTTACTGAAGTCATCCAAATTCTCGAATCTTGTAATAAGGTCTTCGCAAGGATTTTGGAAGGAATATCAATCTTTGCCAGCAGGCGACAGTTCCTAGGATCTTTCTTGCACCCCTTAAAAATAGGGACAATGCCACAGTCCCTCCATGACAATGGAATAATACCACTGGAGCCGATAGCCTGATCTAAACAAAGCAATGACCGTCCGTCGGGCCTACACTTCAGCCCCGCAGACAACTTCCAGCAAGGACCACTTCTATTCCAGGTATCGAAGCCCACACAGGCGAAACGTGTGGGGGCAAAGGCTGCAGTGTTGTGTGCCACGGTGCGCAAGACTCTGCTCGACCGTCTTAGTTAGCTAAGAGACTGATGCATTTGTAATGGGCAATATATGAATGGACTGACGCCTATCTCCTCACCACTCTCTCCTCTCCCTCCATTCCGTCTTATGCTCTAATCGCACGCACTCTTCCCTCTCCTTTCTCCACCAACGAGCTGGTCTCTCCCCCCTCTTTACACTCCCTCTCCTGGTCATATTGCTTGCTCTCTCCTCTTGTGACTTGACCCTCCAACTGATATTTCCCATCTCCTTACACGCCATCCCTTGGTCTTCTCTGTTTCCCTTTAATTATCACTTCTTCAAACACTACCCCCATCGATACTCTCCTCTACTCTCTTACACCACACTTCCCCCCTCTCTCTCACACATGCACCAACACATACTCCCAAGCCTCTCCCCCGCTCTCCCCCCCAAAACGACCTTCAATCACTCTTTCACTCTCATACAAATTGCCAAATTGGCACCACTCCCTCAGTCCCAACATCTTACCTCCTCTCACTGGAAACCCTCCAAAGTCTCCTCCATGTCCTCCTCTCACTATTAACTGACACTGCCGGCTTTTTATAGCACTCCCCTTCCTGCCTGAAGATCCCCTTTGCTCCCATTTCTTACCTGAATCAGCTGCTCTCCTGGGTCAATCTCTTTCTGAGCTACCACCTTGATAGCCTGGATTTCCCTGGAAGTCTTCAAAAGGGCCTCTAGCTCAGCTACCTTTACAGCCTCCATATTTACCATGTTGTCCATGGTGTCGCCATTTGTTTGTTCTGTGTGGTCTCCCCTTCACTTTCTAAGGACGTGATCCAACAGAGTTTAGGCAGTGTTACTAGGGCTTGTCTATTCTTGCAGTGTCCTGCTAGTCACTTCTCTGTCAGGCCCCATTATTCTCCTGTAGCCAGGTTGTGGTTTGTGGGATATTTGTTGGGGGTCTAACATTCGGCTCTGAAATTGGGAATCCTATTATATTCACCTTTGGGCAACCAGTCACTTCCCACTGTTCCAGGCTGGGTCTTTTAGGCCCAAGTACACAGTACTTGTACTTTTTCTCTGAATGGTGCTGTTTCCCAGGAACTATTTTCCATCATGGGAGTCTTGTGCATTCTTGTCACTGTAGCCTCCCGACAACCACCTGGAAGAGTAGAAAAAGAAATCTGGCCAGAACAGAGGCTGATCGGCATCAGTTCAGAGAAAGAGGCACCAATGTATAGATATCTCCACACATCAATTGGAGATGGGAATAAAAAAAAACTCAAAACCCACTCATCACCGCTGCCCCAGCTCTCATAGGGTCCCATCCATGAGCCTGTCACAATGCTCAATATTATTTACGTATGAAGCAACTCTATAGTCTAGTAGGCCTCTAGTAAATGAGTAGGGTTTTATTTTAATAGTAAAAGATGCAAACTGGGAGGCCACCAGAGGGCGCATGACAGGCAGCAGCTAGCCGCGTCAGCTCCCGAGCACGGGACCACGAAGGGGGATTGAGCCCCCCCATTGGGCTGCGGCGAGACCCCCACCCGAAAGAAGAGTGACTTTGGGCATCCCCGGACTGAACCGGGAGAAGAACCGACACAGGACGTCTGAGATAACTGTGCAAGGACAGACAGCAGGCAGACACCACAAAGCACGGCAAGGCAGGCCTGTGTGAGCAGGCCACGCAAGCATTGCCGTGTGGGGGTATTGTGGAAGGCCCGGCGAAAAGGCGCAACACCGGAGCACGGCCCCCCCCTGTGCCCCACACAGGTCGAGTGCAGGGAGTGTGCCCTGTCCTCTCCATCATCCCCCTTGGAGGACGGAATGTGGCGTACCCTGGAGGTGCCCGGTGCCCAGCGTACTGAGTGTGTGGCAAGGTGGGGGCGACCTTCGAACGGGTTGAGCCTGCACAGCCCATTCCTTGTGAGGCCCCCCATGGAGCGTGAAAGAGCTCCTGCAGCGAAGCAGTGGGAGGCTCTGCACGGGAGGAGAAGCAGTATAAAACCCCTTCTGGTTCGAACAATAACTGCAGCCTATGCTGCAAACTTTCAACAGGAGATTGACACAGGCAGAGGTGGCCACCTATGTGGGCAGAGGGGAGGCGAAGGCCATACAGGAGGGAGAGCCCGGCGTAGGAGCAGGTCTGTAGGTGCAAGAAGTGAGGTGTGGGCCCTTGGGACAGCACAGGGGTGTGTGCATGCCCCCCCCCCCCAACCCAAGCTAAGACAGACATTTTCAGGGACCTGGGAGAGGTGGCAAAAGGGGCACAGCCAGGAGAAGGTGCCGCACCCGAGGTTATCGCAGTCAGGGGCCCACAACAGAAGGGTAATCTGCCCAGACAGAAGAAGCGGGGTTTGGGGCCCCTGGGCTCAGTACAGGGGCATGTGCACGCCCCACCTCAACAGATGCGACCTCGGCATGAGAAGGCCCAAAGGAGATTAAGAGGAAGGTAGAAGATACCTCCGGGCCTGGGGTGGTGGCCCTGTGGGACTTACAGTGGAGTGCCACAACCAAGCTTGAAGGACTCACCAGCACACCATATGGGCTCGCCCCTCAAAAACACACAAGGCAGTAAAGTAGGAGCTGGAGCCATGCATCGGGCCCCGGACCTGGGAGCTCTCGCTCTCCCCCCAGATGGGCCCCTCTGCTCTTGGGGGTGCAGTAACACCTAACAGCAGAAGGATTACTCCATGTACCAGACGGTACGGGAGAGGAGAGAGGCTGGGGTATATGGAAGCACGGGCAAAACTGGCCACCTTCGAATACGCCCCACAGGTTTCTGAGGGAGGAACGCTCAGTCGAGGTAACAGTTCCATAATGGGAGCGGAAGCCGGTGCCACCAAAAAGGATGTAGCAACCCCCTCTTGGAGGAGATTAGAAGCATGAGGGCGGACATTGGAGGAAGAGTAGATAAAATCACTCACAGAATCGACAAGATGGAGGAAACACTGGAGAAGGTGGTACACAACCAGTCCTCCCTGGACACGATGGAGACCCAAATCGATGTGCGCCTGACAGAGGTGGAAAGGAGGGAAGAGAAAATCCTCATGAAGATGGAGGATCTCGAGAATCGAGGCGAGGCGGAACAACCTCAGGATATGTGGGGTCCCTGATAAAGAGGAGACAGAGAAAGACCTACGAAGTGCCTTATACACTATCACCAAACTCATCTTCGACAATGATTCCAAAGCCAAAGCCAAGATTGAGAGGATTCACAGGGCCAATGGAGCAGCGGGAGGCCGCAGATCTGTTCTTGATCGCTTTAACAACCATGGCGATAGACTGAACATTATGGAAAAAGCATGGAAAAAGGGCCCAGTGAAGTACGGGTCGGCAAGTGTAATGATCTTCTAGGACTTGTCCTCCCTCGCCCTATCTAAAAGAAGGCTCTGCTCACCCCTCACCAAGTGGCTAAATGAAAAAGGAATAAGATACAGGTGGAGATTCCCGTTCTCCATCTCGTTCGAAGTGGATGGACACAAATACAGACTCGCCATGGAACAGGACATTCTGACGGTCACTAGGGAACTAACGGGAGATGCTGAGACCACGCACACTTCAAGAGATTGGAATCCTGACGGAGGACAGTGGCAGATGAAGGGGTCAAGGATAAAACATATCCTGTGCTCGCGGAAGTTCAGAAAACAACACCCTCCAGCTGATGAGACTTGAGGTGGTAACTGAGCACGTCAACATATGGTGGTGGAGGAATAATTGAATAAATTACCCAGATCTTGGAGCCTGGGCTGTTTTTTGCTCTACATTGGGAGGGAAGGGGGGAATTGGTCCCACTCAACAGCTTTGTTGTGGGGACATTTTGGTTTGGGGGTGGGGTGGCAAAGCTGTGGAACTGTATAAGTGGTTACAGGTGAAAGGTGGTGGGGGAGGGGGGCTCTCCCAGCAGTTGATCTTTCTTTGGGCAGGGTTCACGTTGATATGCTGAGTTCCCACAGGTGGAACAAACTGAACTGAACCCCGGATAGGGATAACATGATGACACCAGTGGAAAATAAGCCCTGGGAGGGAAACCTACGAGTAGGCACCCTGAATGTGAAAGGTCTGAACTCACCCACCAAACGATCCATGGTGGCAAGGTAATTTCAGAGGGTGGGATTAGATGTCACCTTCCCCCAGGAAACCAGGTACTCCAAGGGGGACGAGAAGGGGGTCCCATGTGTTCTGGGGCTCCGGACTCCTGAGAAAGGCAGGTGTGGGTATCCACGTAAAGAAGGGACTTAGAATGGAGCTCACCAAGGTTTGGTCCGATGTGGAGGGGAGGGCTCTGTTGGTCTCGGGAGATATCAGAAATGTTGGGTTCATGTTTGCCAAGGTTTACGCCCCTAATCAGGGACAGTTAAGCTTCCCGAAAGCAACAATGGCGAAAAATACTGGTGGAAAGCTCGGGGCATCACCGGAGGTGACTAACATGTCGGCGGACCCAGACTTGGACAGGCAAAGGTTTGGGGACAGGGAACAGGGACTCCCGGGTACCGTGAGTTTCAGGACTCACTAGAAAACTGTGAGTTAAGGGACATATGGCACCACTTCCACCCATGAACACGGGGGTACATGTTCTACTCCCCACCCCATGGGACCTACACAAGGATAGGTTACTTCTATATTTCTAGAGACCTTTGGAAAGAGGCACAGGACTCGGAGATTGGTCCGATTTCTTGGTCTGATCAGGACATGGTGATGGTGGATATACAATGGTTAGGTCTCGCCCCCAAAGGGTCTAAATGAAGGTGTAATGAATCCCTCTGGAAGGACTCTGTGTTTCACTCAGAGATGAGTAAGGAAATTGTGGAATATTTTAAAACGAACGACACAGGGATGTAGATAAGAGAACCGCCTGGGAGGCAGGGAAGGCAACCTGGTGAGGGATTCTAATTCGGGAAGGGATAAGAAAGAAGAGGGAAAGGGCACTGTTGGAGAGGAGGTTGAGGGAAGAGATAAGACAACTGGACTTGAAAGCACAAAACCCCTCAGGGGCTCGGGAGGCATGCATACTGGAGGCAAGGGGAAAGAGGGAGGAACTGCGGCTCTTGGAGGAGGGGAAATTTAGCCATAGTCTGCAATTTTTTAAACAAAGGTTCTACGAGAAAGGGGATAAAGCATTTTTCTTAATGGCGGCGAGGTTGTGGGGCCAGCGCACAGAGAGGTGGGTTGCAGAAATTGAAGGAGCCGACAGTGCAATGGAACCCATGGGGAAGGGATTGCAGAGGCCTTTGCAGCCTTTTATGAGAAGTTGTACGACTCGGAAGCGAACCCCAAAGCGCACAACATAGACACCTATCTGGAGACCATTAATCTCCCCAAACTCTCAGAGGAAGAAACAACCCTACTGGTAGCCCCTATAATGGAAGAGGAAATCATAAAGGTCATGGCAGGGTTGCCCTGGGGAGAGGCTCCGGGAGAAGACAATTTCTCTGCAGGATTCTATAACACATTACTTAATACAGGCAGGGCCCCGGAACCCTTTTCCAAGGTGCTTATTACAGTGATACCCAAGGTGGGTAGGGATCCTCAGGGGTGTGCGTGGCCTATCGACCGATCTCCCTCCTTAATATGGATGCCAACTCTATACCAGGGTGATAGCCACGAGACTGGAAGGGTACATGTCCAGACTGATCCACTCAGATCAAGTGGGGTTCATTAAGGGGTGACAGGTAGCGGACACAATGAGGAAAACATTACACCTGATGTACGCATCCCAAGAGAAGGGGGGGACCCGTCCATTCTCTCCGTTGACACCGAGAAGGCATTTGACCGGGTGGAGTGGGTTTTCTCAGGGCAGTGCTGGTGAAATTTAAGATGGGGAAAGGCTTATCCGAGGGATATCGGCAATGTACATGTCTCCAATGGCCTCTGTAATGGTAAACGGGGGGGTACTAATGGTGGTTCGCACTTGGCAGGGGAACTAGACAGGGGTGTCCTCTCTGCCCGACACTGTATGCCCTGTCAATAGAACCCCTCGCCCAGAGGATGAGAGATGACCCGAGGGTGGTGGGAAGTTCCTCGGGGGCAGGTGGGTGGGCTAAAAGGTCACCTTATACACAGACTTCATACTGCTACATATAAGGGATCCCCTGGTGTCCATACCAGCAGCACTTCAATTGATCGAGCACTGTGGAACTGTGGCAGAGATAAAAATAAACAGATCCAAATCGGTTCTTTTTCGACTGGACAGGAGGAGGGATGGGGATATTGGGAGGTTTACACCACTCAGGCTGGAGGTCAATTTAAACACACTAAAATACTCAGGCATTCATCTCATGAGGGACCCCGGGACACTGTTTGAAGCCAATTACCACCCATTGCTGACTAACAAAGACGGACCTGGCAAATGGCAAAAGCTAACGATTTCACAGGTCATCTCAATGCTATGAAAATGGTTGTCCTTCCAAAGGTTCAGTACCTATTTCAAATACTCCCCATTAGGATTCAGGATGCATTTTTTTTGGGATATAAAGGGAGCCCTTCAAAGGTTCCTCTGGCAGGGGAAAAAGTCAAGAATTCCCAGGGCGACCCTGATTTTACCCAGGGAGAAGGGGTGTGGGGGGCTCCCTGATGTGAGGCTTTACTATAAGGTGGCCCAACTCAGAATCCTAATTCCCCACTTCAGGTCCCAATCAGACCAACAATGGCTGGCCCTGGACAACCTCTGCCTGCACCATGCTGCGGTTGGGGAATGGTTGTGTGTGCCCAGGCACAAACTGCCACATAGAATTCGGGAGCACCCTATCCTAGGGATCATATAGGACGTCTGGAGACAAGGGGCAGATATGAAGGGGATTACCACATGGCCTTTGCACCTGGGTCACCTCTGGGTACCGGAAGTAAGAGATGCAATACCAAATCCCAGACAATTTCAGAAATGGCTTGAGGCTGGACTTGAGAGGGTAGGGCAGCTCTTCAGGGAGGACACTTTCAAAAGACAATAAGAGATCTCACTCCCTTTGAAACACTGCTGGACAGGGGTAATGAAATGAGAGGGTTGATATCTGCAATGTTTGGGGCCTTGGTCGGGCGGGAGATGGGTCCACGGAGAACCTGAAAGGTCGGTGGGCAAGAGACTTCAGGGTGGAGATAGACGAAGCCCTCTGGAGCAGATCAGATTGTGCAGGGGAGTGTCCAAGAAATCACTATCCTGTAAGTACAGACAGCACTCCATTAAGCTCCTCCACAGGTGGCAGTTTGATCCGGCCAGACTGCCAAAAATGTTCCCAACTGCAAGTCCCTTATGCTGGAGGGGCTGTGAAGAGAGCCGATTACTGCCACATGTGGTGAGGCTGCCCTAGGGTACAGTTTTTCTGGGTTGAGGTCCTCGGTTGGATTAAGGACCTAGACGGTATAGCTAGAATTTAATCCCCCCTGTTGGTCTTGTTTGGGTTAGAGGAGGACGAGGGAGAGTATTTTGGTCTCGCTAAAATGGAAGCGGCCTTACTGTTGGCCGCTAGGGCCTGCATTGCCACAGAAAAGGAAAAATAAACACCCATCAGCAGGAGGGAATTGATCAATGTTGCCAAAAATATTTAAACCATGGAAAAAAATAACAGCAGGGCTTCACGGGCGGGCCGGACCAATGGAAATTGATTGGCAGCCCTTTCTTGCACGTTATATGAAGCCGGACCCGCAGGCAGGGGGGCTCAATGTAGATCCCCCCAGGAACGAGGTCCTGTCGCTCTCTGGCTGGCCTTTCTTGCTCCTCTTCCTGCTAACACCTGTGAAGCTAAAAACGTTGGGGTCATCTTTGACTCCACACTTTCCTTTTCTCCTCACATTTCTGACATCTCTTAGAAGTCACACTACCAGCTTCACATCCTCAGAGGCATTCTTCCTTTCCTCTCCTTCCCCCAGAAGCTCACTGTCTCCCAAGCTCTAGTTCTCTCTAGGCTGGACTTCTGCAACAGCCTCTTTCTAAATCTTCCTGCCTCCGCCCTCTGCCACTCATCCAAGATAGAACTGCAAGACTTGTCCTTGGCCTCAAGCCCAGGGATCGTATCTTTCCAGGGCTGACATTTCTTCACTGGCTCCCAGTGGCGGTGAGGATTAAGTTCAAAACCCACTGTATTGTCCACAAGGTCTTCTGGGGCCTGGGACCCCAATAACGTCAACTCTCTCTTCCTAAATATCTTCCCCCTCGAGCTCTTCGTTCATCTGCCTCAACTCCCTTAGGGTCAGACGCTTCTCCAAGAAGCAAGTTGGTGGTAGATCTCTCTTCTTCTGGGGCCTCCCTCTGGAACAGCCTCTCTGCCTCTCTCAAACTTAAGGAGAACCATCTATGGTTCCGGAAGCACCTCAAGACCTTCCTCTTTGCTTCTGCTTTTGCTCCTCCTCTCCCCTGCTGATCTCCTGGCTGAATCTGAAACTGCACTGGTTACCAGGCTACCCTCTGATCTCGGGTCCACGTTCCCTCCCCGCCAGTTGCACCTCTGCACTGCCCCCTGGCAACCCTTGCACTTGGGGGCTGTTTCTGTATCGCTACAGCCCCTACTAGCACTTGACCCCTGATGTCTGTTCTTACCCTTGCACTTGTCACCAGCTGGCCGCACTTTTATTCATTGTTTTATTTATTTACTGTTATCCTATGTACTGCACTGCCCCTGCCCCTTTCCCCCTGCACTTTTTCCCCTTCCCTTCCCCCCTGCACTTGCGCGATCTCAATATCACCTAGACCAGTAGGATCGCGGTCGGTCTTCCCTCTTTTTCCCCTCCCTTGCCTTGTTGCGCCTTGAAACACTTGTGTACAGGAGCGTTATAAATTCCATACAATATCATATCAAGAAAGAGGGGGTGGGCTATGTCGCTCTGAGGGTGCATTTACGGTAGGGAGGAGCGGGGACCAAGGGGCCTAAATGCAGATGTGTTCACCTGACAGGGGTTCCAGAACTCGTTTAAAGAGGGCGTAAGCAGTACCAGGGGCAAGGGTGGGGGGAGTTAAGAGGGGTAGAATACCGGGGATACCGGGGAGTTGTTTGTGGTTGTTTAATGGGCTGGGGGCATGGCACGTCAACCAGTCCACAGTTGAATTTGTAATGTTGTATTCTACAAAATAAAATAAAAAATGCAAACTGTTTGAATCTCATGTACTCAGATGACACAGAGATTTAAGGTTTTCCCCAGAAACGCACACTTTAAGTGTTAAGGCCCCGGTTTGGGCTCAGTGTGAGGTGTAAGCACTTGACCACACATCTTTCCAGTGTAAGTTCATATAAATATTTGGTTTTGTTAGGGAGAATTCTCTCTTTAGGCTGAATTTCCTAACCTAGTGAGTCCCCCAGCAGCTTTGCTGGATTTCTGGAGTTTGTTTTTTTCTCCTGCCAAGAGTGAGAGTCTTTTTCTCCCACTCTTGGACATGATTATGGTGTTCCTTTGACTGTTAATATGTTTTATGGTCCATGGGGTCCTTTACTCCGTAGGGTCTCATGTGTTTTTACTATGTATGTTACACAGCACCCTCTGTGCAGTAACACAGGGGTGCCATAGTGACACCCCACCATAGACCCCCATACCCTGGGACTGACTACTGTCTCCCAGGGCATGTAAAGTCACCATTGGCTTTACTAGACCCAAATTATTAACAGAAACCAGTACAAACCATCATATTGTGGACCTACTGGTCGGGGCAATTCGATTGCCCCGGGGTCTGTTAGTCGAGGGGGCACGTCTCCGTCCCCCCTGATCGAGTTTTGGCTGGTGGCAGTGGATGCTACTTTTTATATTCGACCGCGAATATATCCCTATGGGATTTTCCCATTATTCGAGGCTACCAACTTTAATTATTTAATTCTCATAGCCTCAAACATACCGCCGGTTTATTTATTTAATATTAATTTGCCGGTTGGTATTTTTTGCCAGGACTCGATTCTAAAATGGCATTTGTGTTCTCTTCTGTGACTCCAACCCAAGTCGAGCCCTTTGTTCCACTTTTTGGCGGGCTTCTCCACAGAAGCCTCCAAAAGTGGTGCCACTCTGTCTGGGTACCACAGGGGGTGTGGGAGGGGGTTTAGGCACCCTGGACTGAGTTACCTTGGTAACTCAAGTCGCACTCTTGTGTGACTGGCCCAAGTGGTGAGCCGGCCGGCTCACCACTTAGCATGTTTGATTGACAGCTAGGCTGAGTGAATGGGGGTGTGCCGATGAGGGAGAAGCTGAGCCGACCTACCACGACGGCACCACCGGTGGAGCCCTGCGGAATCGACTCACCACTTCCTGACAACAGAGAAGATCTCTCGGCTGGAGAGGCTTCTTCCCCTGACTGGTGGGCACAACCAGTTTACCTTCTCCTCTTCGCATCCCAGGACGTCTTGTGGTCGAATTGCCCGTGCCAAGCACCCCGCAACCGGATAGCCACTTACCACTGGACTGCGAATAAAAGGACCGCGCCTTTTACCTGAGAACTCTGCGGCAGGTTTCTTCCCTGGCAGTGCAACGGACTCATGTCTTCCTCCCCGACGAGATCCTCTCTTCCCCCGGACGAAGCACCGACTTGCATCCGCTGCCAGGAACAACTGCCCCCGCTGGAGTATTCTCACCACTTTAAGGTACCGTGTCCGCCAGGCCTCCCTTTCTAAAGATTGTTACAAGGTAATAATAACCCCTTAACCTTCTGGACTGGGCTGGCCACCTTGACCCTCTAACTGGTCCCTTTCTTTTGGTCCAACTCTTTTTGAACCTTTGCAAGACTCTTGTGCACTTCAACCGTGTGACCTTGGACACATTTCGTTCTGATCCTCTTAAAGTGGATCCGGCCTGCTGAACTCTAACTTCACGGTTTTACTTGCCTTCCTCTCTTGTTTTGTTCTTATGAAAGTGTTGGGATCTGTTTCATATTATACTCTGCTTTTCTCTCCCTTTTTAAACGAATTATTAGAGTGCCATCTGCGTTAAGCGCTCACCACTGTCTGAAAATAAGTTTGGCTTTATTTAAGACTTGTCTAATATTCTTCTAAGGGAGTGTATATCTTTTAGTGACCGTGTTTTTGAATTGCTTACTATTAGTGCCTGTGTGTTTTTCTAGATGTGGTTTTAAATAATTTTATCTCTTTTACACCAAGCTCTGATCAGTGTTTACTTGTTCTACTATGTTCTTTTGACCTATTGTGAATACTCTGTATACTGCCTAACTCTTCTTGAGGGAAGTCTGACTGCTCAGCCACAGCTACCAAGTGAATCTGTGTGGTACAGACTGCTACCAAGTGGGTTTACTGCCAAACGCCTGTAGTCTCAAATCTTTTTCAGTGGTCGCAGAGGGAACTGCACAGGTTTCTGCCTATCAGGGTTCCATGAGCTTTATTAATATTTTGTTTTATAGGATGCCTTGAAAGTAGACAAATTGCATAAACTAACCTAAGAATATGTTTATTGTTATAGAAACATGGAGATCAAAAGTGTATGTTTCAAGTTTATGTTTATTTTGGAATACAATCCTCTATAAAAACAAAACATCAATGTACAATTCAAACAAGAAAAACATTTCCAAAAAATACAATTATCAGATCAATAATGACAGTTAAAAGGAGATAAAACTATTCCTTATTTTTGCAACTTGTCTGAGATACGTTAATAAGGTCCAATTAATTAGAGGGGAGTCGCCCTTTAATAAATAGCATAATGCCGGGCAACATTGGGAAAATTCTGCTTCTCTTAAAATTAGCTTCAGGTTTTTTGATCTGATATTCGAGTAGGCAGGACAGGAGGACAGGAGAACATGAAACCTATTAAGTCCTCAAAGGCAGTGTTGCACAACAAACAGTTTTTCTCTGCCGCACATCGTGATCAGACAGCAGTAACAGATCTTAGGGGCAAAAGGTTCAATTTTGCTTTAGATAGTATGCATCTCACATACTGATAATTAGTCCAAGATAAGTAATTGTTCATGTCATTTGTTGTTAGTACTGTGCATCTGCAGTTAAAAGACGTCATCAATTAATTAGACTCCTGCAGATCCTAGAGACATGACAATAGTCACCTTTTTAAGTGTCTTAGTAAAGACAAATCCGAGCTGCTTAGGGAAGTAAAGTGACTAAGTGTATTTATTGTACCAAAAGGCTGATTTACATGGTGGATCATTTGTGTAGAGAATGTTCCCACTCACTGAAAAATACTCTTTATATTGGTTAGTTCAGTCTTTACTTTATTCAAAATTCGTAGCCAATGAAAAGCTGGTTGAAGAAAAAGATCAGCCTCCAAGAATCACAGTTCCTGCTCTTAATGTGTTTGAAAATTGGAAGCAGATTGTGGAAGACCTACCAGTCTCTTTATAAAATCCTTCTCTACAGTTAAACTCCATATTTAGCTACCGCTACAGTTTTCATCTTATATACTTCCAAAATCGTGCTTGTGGCCTTACACATCTTCTTAAAATAGAACACTCCACCCAAAGCCTATTTCATCTCACTAACTTGGCTTGAAATATGGCAACCTAATGTTAAACCCGTTGAAAAACAAAAGTCAAGATAATCTAATTCAGCCACATGCGGTATGATATTATCACTGTGCATTACTGGAACCTTAATGCGTCTGTTACCCAGATGTCAGACCAGGACAGCAGACTTAACCACATTACCCTCCAGGTCTAGTTTATACATTAACCGAGTATATTCGGCAATTAACAGCTGTAAAGCTGAGGGGTACAGGCGATTAATACTGTATTGTTGGCATATGCCAATACGGGTACAGGTACAATCCGTAATTTCTGGACGTCTGCAACAATTTTCTCAAGAAGATGATATAGACCTTTGATGTCTATAGAAAACAGTAATGGTGCAAGGAAAGAGTATGACTTGAGCTTTATTTTCTCCATTTTGAATAAACGATTGCCATATGACCATGCAAAATATTTTGAGCCTAAACAAATCATTTCGGTTTTAAAAGTGTAGGCATTATTTCACACAGCATGCCATATTATGCACTCCTCCCATTTCAGATCCTCAACCCACCATTCACATCTCTTAAGGGACAACAGACCCTTTCTCAATGGCCCGCAACCTTTAAATGGCTCCCTTTGTAATGCTCTGCTTTTGCAGAGCAAGATGTTAAGAAGCTGTTTCGCAGACCACAGGGCGCAGTATCCAACATTACGTTTTAGGTCTGAGCACCGATTATATCCTGCAAGCAGAAAAAGTGCGTATTGCGGGCAGGGAGTGTGCGGGATGCTTATGAAAATCAGGACAGCCTCGCAAAATGCATGTACATCTCGGACACTTCAATGCCCTCCACACCCCTAGTGCACACACTATACATACCCACACTTCAGACTATTCAACCCCTTACACCCCCACCCCCCTCCTCCCTCAATGCACACTAGGTACAAACACACACACATTCGGCCAAAAGTAAAACTGATCTCTCATCTACTTGGCATGGGTAGAACAGAACACAGGGAGAGAAGTTGTTTGACACTTCCCTCGCTGAGTCCTGCCTCCAGCAAGGCATTGGAATCCTCCTGCCCGTAGGATTCAACATTTGGTCGGATTTTACCACTGATGCCCATTGTTAAGGTTTTCCATATGCACCAGAGGCAAAGAGTGCAGATAAAAACATTTAGAAACAAACATGTGTGACTAAAGAAACTCATTATGCATTTCTTATTAAAAAATGATATGTCCTCTGCTCAGACTTTAGATTTCAAGCAATTTAGTAGTATCTGTATCCAGACTACTTGCAGATATGTAAATGCCTCATGGGCAATTAAAAAGTTTGTGCCCGTTATTTCAAATGCAGACCTAGGCGTAAGAGTGATCAATGGCCCATGAAAGGGGGCGGAGAAACATGCAGAGTAATATTTCATGTAAACGATAAAACAATGAAAGCTTAAGAAATAAAAACGTTACAGAAGGTTGAGCGCCACTTTACGATCAGCAATATAGTAAACAATGGGCATGCTGAGGCCAAAAAGAAGGCAGCATGTATGCACAACCAGCACATTAATTGGAAAGTTGAGAGCAAGATGGCCAATGTGGACTATTACTCCTAGTACTGGGCCTCATGTGAAGCTCCTGAACAGCAGATTGCTCACTTGGGGATTAGGATGTAAAGAAGGGAGGGATTGGGTGACTGTGCTTACACATTCCTGTTCTAATCACATTACGAACCTTGATGTTAGTCAATAATACTGTTGTACCTTACCATCCATCTGCTCTGTCTGAAGCTTTGATCCATTAGTCAGGGGAGGGCCACAACCTAGCATTATTGCCTGGGTCTTTGTTGAAGAGTAATGTATTTAACATTTTGTGACATTCAGGAAGCTCCACTTTCAACAGGCATCAATTATAAGATTATTTTAAAGATTTCGAGGGGGCCCAGAAAAGGACTATGCTTACCAGAACCTCTTTTCAAATGTAAGAATTTGGAATCTCCTGGTTAAGTACATTTCTGTAACCACCACATATCAGCAATTTCTCATCATGTCAATCGACGAAGTGCCATGTGCGAGCCTGGTTGGACAGACTCTTTGGGCCAGCAGAAGTGGCAGGCTCAGCGATGCACCCACTGTATCCCAGTATGCAGCCCCCAAATTAAGGCAGTGTAAGGATGTTGAGAGATCATGACGGTAGGTTGCTTATCATAAAGGCAAGGAAACAATGAGCAGAGAACACAGGAAAAAAAGGGAGCATCCTGCAAACCCATTCGCAGATGAGTAGAAACGCTCACATCATAATGGGCAGGCACACATGAGAGCGAGGAGCTTCCAAACAAGCCACATGCACAGAGTAAGGAGATAATAGGTAACCACACGCACAAGGAGCTGGGTCATGGAACCGGGGGAGCAGCATGGTAGGTCTGCCTTGCTCCAAGATGGCAAAGGGAGGACTTAAGCCCTCACTCTCAGGCCCAATTAAATAATTATGGAAAACTACCCTAGAGGGGAAACCACAATACATGAGTAAAAGGCGTAACAGAAAGACTAACCAATGTCTTCAAACAAAGTGAATGAGTAAACTGCTTGGTCAATCTGGGCATTATTAAAAGGTTTAGATAAGGGTAAGCAGTATAAAAGTAGTCAGAAGGGAACACAGGCTGAGTGAGTTGGGACTGTGGTCAAGATAGGTAGTGCAGGAGTGGAAGGAGCGATGGAAAAATCGTAGGGCCATTGCTTACTGGAATCCATACCTCAGTCACTGTCACTACACAGGCTACAGACAGCCTGCTCAGCTCTACATCCTAGGGTCTGGCCAAGGCCAGATATCAATGACTAGAGAAGCTTGCTTACTAGTCTGATGGAGGTTATAGCCCAGAGCCTGGCAGGAGCCAGGGAGTACCGGAAGAAGTGTTGTAGTTAGCTGGGAGCTATAATACTGACCCTGGAAAGAGCCATCCCTCTGTCAGGGCCTCTAAAAGGACCAGTACCCCCAAAGCTGAAGATAGGATAATATACAATGGACAGGAATGACAAGCGTCATGAAACACTCGCATACATGTACATACCCGGGACAATAACAATGAACAAAAAAGGACAGAGAGTCTAACAAACATGTTTGGTTCCCACTTAGGGTGTACCCAGTAGAGTCACTATGTCCGGGGAAATACTAGCCTTCTGGGCAGGATGCTATTACAGTGCCTCACTCTGAATGCTCAAATAAAGGAACAGAAAGTGTTGGCTTCTGTGCCTGGACCCCAGGGCACCAACTAGGAAAATAATAAGAATGAAGACTCTACCGGTCCAGCGGGAATGGAACACTGACTACCCCCAGAAACAGGAGCAAATATGGCATAATGAACAATACTGAAATGCTATTAAGGAAAGAAACAGATTGCCTACCGGAAAACCCAGCAGGCAAACTTTGCACAAAGGATTTACAGAAGCACAAGTGGGGGCAAGAACAATAACACAGAGCTTCACAGAAATATTCAGGGAAAGAAGAGGAAATCAAAGAAAACAAGGTTGAAGGCGGAACAAGAAGAAAACGCTTAAGCAACATAACTGTAAACACAATGGTACTATGGACTGGAAAAGCAGACTTAAAACTTTGGACTGAAATCAAGGAACAGCGAACTACAGACAAAGCACCAAACTGGAATACCAAGTACAGAACTACAGACTGCAACAAGCAAACTCAGAACTGAAACTTTTGACTGGAATAATAAGGAAACTATGGGCAGTGATAAAGGACTATGGCACATAACAAGGGAACTGCTAGCAGGGGGCAAGGGAACTGCTTGGCAGAAAGGGGATAGGGAGTTTTGGCCGAAGAAGATTTTGTCGAAGAATCCATCAATGTTTTTACAGATTTTGTCCCAAATATATGTGGGGGTGGATTTAGGCGAATAATGTAGGGTTTAGGGGGGGGGGTGCGTGGGGTCTCCCCCGGATATATTTGTGGCACAATCGACCACAAGAATGCAAATAAACATTAGATGAAAACTTCTTCGATGAAAACTTTTCGATCTGATCACATAGAACCGCAGAAAGCACTGGGGTGCAGGGCAGAGAGTGCAGGAGTTTAGAGCTTCGACCGGTGAGTTCTGGAGCAGCAGCAACAGGATCCAGAAGGAAACCATGGTTCACAGCAAGGGGGGCTGGATACAAAATCAAAGCAAGAATGCAAGAAGTGGTCCTGCAGGCAGCTGCTTTTGTATTGGCACACCCAGGGCTGAAGCAGGATTTCACCATAACCGAATGCAATCTGCCTCCCCCCCTCCCTGGACCTGGGAAAGTGAAAGTAAAGCAGGCCTGTAGGTCTGTGGGGATTTTAGTTCTCAGACCTTTACACAAGAATTGCTGTTTTGCCCCTTAGATCCACTGGCTACTACCCTAAAGTGTGGCAAATGATACTTAATCATTTAAACATACAACAACCATGCAGCTCAAATGCTCCGATATGGGTATTTTGCATATTTTTGGCCATGCTAGACATATATATATATATATAAAGAAAGTAGCCAATATAGTGCACTGCCTAACTCGTAGCTGGTGCTAGGGAAGGGAAATTTGGCTAAGCTCCTAAATGTATAAAAAAAACACATGTAAATGATGGGTTGTATCACTACAAAAAAACCCCCACAAAACATGCCACGGGATTTCCCAGCACTCAAGACCAAAAACAACTTCTTACAAAAAATACTTCGTTTTTATTCATTATAAAAACAAACAGCCAACTATGCAAATATGCAATAAAGGGCAGGTATAAATCAAAAACCTCCCCATGGCATACAGGTTAAGCAACACTCACCCCCCAGGGTGGAAAATCGCCACACGTTCCGCCTGGATATACCAAGCTTCCTCAGGCTGATCAAACTCCACATTCGTGAAAACACAACACATTTAAAACATAAGGAAAGCAACTCGAGCAAGCAGCTCCTCCCCCTACTCATCATCTCTGATCACGTGATCGCGTAATACCGCATGGGTAGTCACAAAGTGGGCCGCCATGGTGGAATGACTATGTTGTCATTGTGTTCACTGTGAACACAAAACGCTGGCCATAAATTAAATGCCAGCAAAATGTGTGAGTATTGGTGAAAAGAGCTATTCGCTCCACATTGCATTTCCTTAATTAAAATTCTAAATTTCTTTACACATTTCCTTGTGTCTAATTGCGCCAGTGCGCTTATTCATACCATGGGTAGACCTCATCAACCTTGACGAAAGTCTCCCCATTACGACCCTGGGTTTGTAGTGATGCAAGCTAAAACACGGAACGGCAACAAGCTTCAGTGCCCTCTGCGGGCTTGATAGTTATGGATCTGTCTGTTTCCAGACTTCTCATAGCGATCCTTTCTTCTCTATCGAGATTGTCCTGGTAGAAGTTTTCTTTTTTGAAGCCAGCCATTACTGTCTTGATGACAATCTTTTCAAAAGTGATAATCTCACCTGGGGTAGAGCCCGGTGGGGGGTAGAACTTGGACTGTTCTTTCAGCCTGGTCGTGTTCTCTGTGATGTTGCGTGGATGTGGTGCAGACTCTCTGAGAGAGGGTAAATGGATTTCAAAAAAATGTTTCAAACGAATGGGTCTCAAGTACAATTTATCCTATGGACAGTTTTTGCGTATTCGTAGAAATTGTTCCGACCTGGAAAAGTTCCATCTTCAAGCAGAAGGACTGACCCAACGACTCGCTGAAAGAGGCTACCCAAAGAAAGCCGTTAACCAAGCTAAGAAAAGAGCGAGATACACCCCGAGAGAGATCTGTTTGGGAAATAAACCAAAGAAAGATTTGGGAAGACTGGTATGTGTTACCACTTTTGGGCCCCTGAGTCTTCCGATCCAAAAAACTATTAAGAAGAATTGGCATCTGGTAACCCACCCCGGTACTCTGCAAAATGTGCCTTGTTTCGCCTTTAAGAAAAACAGGAATCTAAGAGATGCTCTTGTTCACACCTTCATAGAGCCACCCCCGCAACCACAGCATACACTCTGGGATCTAACCCCAATTTCTGGACACCATAAATGCAGCCACTGTGTGGCCTGCCCACTGACCCTGCAAAAGAAATCCTTCGAACACAACAAGGTGCAATGGACAATGAATGATTTTACCAACTGTAACACCAAGGGTGTTACATATATAATACAATGCCCATGCAAGCTCCTGTATGTAGGCAAGACCATACGTGCAATCAAAATGCATATCTCGGAACACCGTTCCTGTATCAGAAATAGGGTAGCAGACAAGCCCTTAGTAGAACATTTTACTAGCAAGAACCACAGGGACACTGATCTAAGGTGGTTTGTCCTCCAAAAAGTAAAACCAGCTAGACGGGGAGGGGATTTGAACAAAATACTCACCCAGTTAGAACAACGGTGGTTCCATAGACTGAACACCGTACATGCCGGTCTAAATGTTGCAGTAGAATGGAAGTTCTTTCTGTAATGTCTGGTTCATGTTTTGATGTTCAATTGTAATGTTGTTTCAAAATGTTTTTTGAGCATTAACTCACCCTGCTCCATAAATGTGACTTACATTTTCAGTTGGAACAATGTATGTGCTCTTCCTATAGGATATATGTACTCCATCAGCCATTATATCCTTTTTGAGGACCATGTAACTATGTATGCATTCATCGTTCCATGCATTTGTATGCATTTCTTATTTTTGCCCAATGCATTTAGTGTACTATGTGTTCAAGGTATGCACCACTGTCACAATGCGTTAATTTTGCTGCTTCATGGTTTGCCCACGGTTTGTCGACGTTACTCCCTCGACACTTGACCCCCTTTGGGAATTGCACGTTGCCCATGGTTGCCATGGCAACCATTAGGTTAATAAAAGCCCCTAAATTGCTTTTTCAGTAATACTTGAACATCTGGCGCATTTCTAATTGTTTTAGCGCCACCATACCCCATCGGATCAAGCGTAAGACACTAATCTTCTTGTACGCTCGATCCCAGCCTGATTCTAAGATGGCTGCCATATAAAACACCCACGCAGCCCTGGCAACAACGTTACCAACGCTTTGCTGCCGGCTCTCCCCAGTGACTCAGCAACTCGAGGAGACACTGTTTGCTGTTTTTCCTGCAGATCAACAGTCCTGCTTGATACACGATCCAAGGTAACTCTGCCGTCACTGTCTCCAGTCTTGACTGACATGAGGATCCGCTATACCTGGACGCTCACTGTGACTTTCTATTTACTTTATAGCCGTGCACCCAATGGTTGATCGTTTTTGAGATACCACATTTGACCTCCTTACCTAGATATCTCCGGTGAGAGGTAAGACACTTCACTTTTGTACATTTAAAATATTATGTACATTTAAAACTATTAAGTACATAATAGTGGAAGGTTTTTTTAACTCCCCTCTCCCCCCTCCTACTTTTCTGTTTTGCATAACAGGATCACCCAGAGACCAGCCAATGCGGCAAGCGGATCTCTTATACAGTGCCTGTGAAATTATCCCATAGGTAAGCTGTGTGTGTTCAATCCCACGGATTACACAACCCTCTGATTCATTCATTCTAAATCATTATTTTGCTCATACATTCGTCTGATTGTGGTCTCCCTCCCCTGCAGCACAGACGTCACTTTTCACAGAACCCGTCCTGATGAATGCCATATGAATGATGAGGCTCATCTAGCCCAACTCCAAACGGCCGAAACACCTGGTGTAGACGCATTACTTCCCTGAAACTACAGCACATTCATTGCTGTCCACACATGCAAATTTCTTTTTTGTGTCCTTGCAATTGTTTTATGTTGTTTTAAGAATCCTGTTCTGTAACTACACACCATTGAATTGTGTATTTTTGACAAACCCTCACAGAGGTTGGGTTTGTTACATACACACTGTCCTTGAATTTGTCCAAAAAACGCTTTGGTACAATGTGTTGAAAACATATCGTTGTTTGTTCTGTTGTGGTCCAACAAACCATTTATTGATGTCTGATTTCTCCTGGAATTGTGCTTTTATGTTCATGACTTACACAGTTCCAACATAAAAAAGTTTGTTCGAGAGATATTTTTCTCTTTGATACAACTTTCATGAGCATTTTCTTCTTCTTTAAGGATTTCGTGTGTATGAGCAAAGCGTATATGAGGTCAGACTTCAGCCGGGCATTAGAGACCTACTATCAACGTCTCCTCCATGTACATTCCTTTTCCTGTGTTTCCTATACCCAATCACATGGGATATATATATTTTTTTACAAGCAAAATCCATTGTTAAAATGTGCATATGGACATTTAACAACATATGTCATCTGTAAAAATGTTACACTGAATTGCCAATAGAACTATTTGTTGGTTCATTACAATGGTTACCTCGCACTGTTATGTATGTATCAAAACTTACAATATTTTGCAAAAAAAGAAAAAGCATCAGCTAAAACTAATTAATGCTGACATTTTCTTTCTAATTCGAGATATGTGTTTTTCAGTAGCAAACGTGTTTTCTTCAAATCATGGTTGCCCCAATCACATGGGCACCCATAAGGGTTTAAAAACCAGTGTGCACTTGATGTATTGTGCACACCCTTTTCTGACTCAGAGGGTAGGACAAACCCCCTTGTTATAGTATTTCCAGCCATCCAGTCCTCCCACGTCTTTTTGGGCAGCCTCTTTTTGTGTTACATAATCTTAACAATACCAATCTCAATTTGGAATTAACATGTATACACAGCAAAAAGGAACTGGTTTTTCTGGATCTGTTATTCAATGTAGAAAATAATAGTTTAACATCCAGGTTATTCAGGAAAGAAACAAGTTCGAATTCCACTCTGCATGCTAAAAGCTACCACCCTATTCCATTAAAAAATTCAATCCCCTATGGAGAGTTCCTTAGAGCCAAAAGAGCCTGTAGTATAGAACTAGATTATCAGGCAGAAGCCAAGCAGATTGGTAGAAGATTTGTCAAACGTGGCTACAACAAAAATGTAGTCACAGACTGCTTTAACAAAGCAGAAGTCAAAAAAAGATCAGAATTGTTTGGGGCACAAGTCTATAAGAAAAAGGAAACGAAAAGATTCATAACAGGGTACAATCATCAAGCCAATAATGTTAAACTTATTATGAAAGAACATTGGAATGTGCTCCTGACAGATCCTGATCTTAAAAAGGTGCTAGATGAAGTCCCTAATGTGACATACCGTAAAACGCCTACTCTTAAGAATATACTATCACCGAGTATGGTAGTCACAGAAGCCACCAAGTCAGGTCAGTTTATGACACAGGGTCTGGGAAGTTTCCGTAAATGTGCAAATTGCGAAATGTGCAGTTTTGTATCCAAAACTCCATTTGTGAGTTCTAATGGTTTGCTATGGAGATACAAACACAAAATACTTGCTTGACGAAATTTGCAGTATATGCCATTACTTGTACCTGTGGTCTTCATTACATCGGATCGACCATAGGAATGCTCAAGCTCAGGATCCTCGAACACTATAGAGCCATTAAGAATGGAGATGTAACCAACCCTTTGACAGGACACTTTATAGAGAAACATGGTGGCAATGTGATGGAAATGTCATTTGTTGGTCTTGCCCATGTTCCCAAACATAAGAGATTGGGAAACCGAGAACTGAAACTCATGCAATTAGAGGCATCTCTAATTTGTAAATGTGACACCTTAAGACCTAATGGACTCAATATTGATCCAGAGATGTTTGTATTTCTCCAATAGATTTGATCTATGTCTATGAGTATGTAATAATGGGAACCCAGGTGATATTTTTGTAAAATCTTTTTGATGCTGTCTCTTCAACATGAAGGAATGGTTTAGTTCAATGGGCTAGACTAACTACAGCTGTATAGCACTTAATTACAACTCAGGGTTGATTGCACTTGCACTTTATCTAACATCATGTTGATATGCAAAAATCTTTAGTATTTGCATTTTGCAAAGTTTCTGCGGTGGTCTGGCCGCCAAGTACATGAGATCATTAATCATGTTTTATATGAATATGCACGAGTCACGTTTTGAAATCATGTCTGTTGTGGTGAATATGTGAATTATACAATAGGATTGACCATCGAAACAGAAATGCACTGTATAGGTAAAATGCTACTATAGTGGAAATTATTCCTAGCATGGCCTAGCACTATGCGAAAATCTGGATTGAAACAACTATTGTTTTTCTCCACCAGAGGGCACTGTGTCCTGTATATGCAAAGGAGAGCTCTGGTTCTTAATGAAGCTTGTTGCCGTGCCGCGTTTTAGCTTGCATCACTACAAACCCAGGGTCATAATGGGGAGACTTTCGTCAAGGTTGATGAGGTCTACCCATGGTATGAATAAGCGCACTGGCGCAATTAGACACAAGGAAATGTGTAAAGAAATTTAGGATTTTAATTAAGGCAATGCAGTGTGGAGCGAATAGCTCTTTTCCCCCAATACTCACACATTTTGCTGGCATTTAATTTATGGCCAGTGTTTTGTGTTCACAGAGAACATAATGACAACATAGTCATTCCACCATGGCGGCCCGCTTTATGTGACTACCCATGCAGTATTACGCGATCACATGATCAGAGATGAGTGGGTGAGGAGCTGCTCGCTCGAGTTGCTTTCCTTATGTTTTAAATGTGTTGTGTTTTCACGAATGTGGAGTTTCATCAACCTGAGGAAGCTTGATATATCCAGGCGGAACACGTGGCGATTTTCCACCCTGGGGGGGTGAGTGTTGCTTAACCTGTATACCATGGGGAGGTTTTTGATTTATACCTGCCCTTTATTGCATATTTGCACAGTTGGTTGTTTGTTTTTATAATTAATAAAAACAAAGTATTTTTTTAAGAAGGTGTTTTTGGTCTTTAATGCTGGGAAACCCCATGGCATGTTTTGTGAGGGTTTTTTGTAGTGCTACAACCCACCATGAACATGTGTTTTATATAAAAAAGGGGAAAAAAAAAGAGTCCTTCTTTTCCCCAAGAGGGATGGCACTCCGAACAGTGAATTACTCGACAGGGTAAAGCTTCGTCCTTGATTTAAAAGACAATGAGTTTTTCTTTTGGAACTCCAGTTTTATTGCGGCATCAGCCAAAATAGAAAAAAAGACACGGTACAACGCGTTTCACAGCCTGATTGCTGCTTGTTCACGTACAAGTGAGTGCTCAAAGACATTGTGTATATATTCCCACTGATTCCCAACTCTATGGTTCAACAAACTGTGGTGGTCCCTTTTCAGTTTTTATTACTGCCCGTACTTAGTACCTTGCGGTTAGTAAACATGATTGCCATTTGGTAACGGCTATTGCCAATACTTTTTTATGTACTAAACTGCTAATATACCATAGCCAGGACAGAAAAAACATGATGTGACTCCTAAATGCCTCTGCTGAATTAGCAGTAGTTTTATTGCAATCAAGTGGCATATTGTCCTTAGTGGACAAGACAATTATCTAAACTATTTGCAATAAAGTGCATAGTGCTGATAGATTGTAAATGGGTCACAAAAGTGCATAAGGTTTATAGCAAGTCAATCAGTGCATAGTACTTTGTTACGCATGGCCATTTTCAAGAGCAGTTTTTTATATATATGAAAAAAGAGAAGAAATCTAGCTCAGAATAGATTCGTAAAGTGCTTAGTGCAAATGTAATCTCACTGATAATAGATCAATAAAGTGCATAGTGCAGGTATTATCTATAATCAAAAATAACATTTGTATAAACATAATCAGAGCTAAACTTTAAATGTCAGAATAAAGGTAGTAAAATTAGCGCCTGCTTAAAACCATTCTTGTAAACTTTATACTGGGACCACCACAGAACCAAATTTTTGGAATAAATAAAACCACATATGTGTAAAAACACCATTAATGGAACATTCAATATAACCACAGACAAGCACTATTCAAAAAATGTTAAAAAAAAATCTATCATAAAAGATGAAGTAAAATAAAACCCTCATACAAGCAAACTTGATTCTCAGCTGTGCTTATAGATACACAGAATATCAGATAAAATGTTGCTGAAGTCCATACATATTACCGGCCCAGATTATTTACACAGGACAATGGGTATGATGTAAGTTATAGTAATTCTAAATAGGCCAGGTTCTCAGGTTCCTAAGTATGTATACAATTCTTCGTCAAGATTATGACCTTTAGGTTTTTTGGATTCAATATCTAAGATGAATCTAGTCTCCATTTGCCGTAGTGCTACTTCTCTGTTTCCCCCACAGGGATTTGCTCAGACATGGTGCAAGCCAAAAAATCTTAAGCTGTCCAATTTACTTTCGTGTGTATCTTTAATAAAGTGGACTGCCATAGGATAGGAGGGGTCACAGTTTTTTATTGCTCTCATATGTTGCAAGATTCAAAGTTTTAATTTACCGATGGTACTGCCAATATACCAGCGGTTGCACGAGCACAGGAGAGCATAGACCACAAATTCAGTGTTGCATGTAATATGGCTGCCCAATTCCACAAGTTGTTTAGTAATAGGATGTATATAGTTTGTTTTATTTTGGGCAAATTTACATGCCTTGCATTTCAAGCATTTAAAAAAAACATTGATGTTTTTATGCAGCCACATGGGGGTATTTTGACTTTCATTAGCAGGCCACAGAAAACTGCTCACCAGTGAGTCTTTGATGGATGTAGATTTTCTAAAGGTTATATTGACTTTTTCTTTCAGGATTGGTGCTAGGGCTTCATCAGATTGTAAAACATGCCAATGTCGATGTAATATTTTTCTTATAACATCGGCATGTGTCCCAAATGTCAAAATAAGTCTTATTGCATCATCTTGTTCTTCATCTGGTGTTGATTTATTTGTTAAAAGTAAAGTTTTACGATTTAGGTTGCAGACTTTGATATAGGTTCTCTCTAGGACTGCTTTGGGATATCTTTGTCTTAGGAAATTCGCTGCTGTTTTTTTACATTCTATATCAAAGCTTTCAACAGTGCTGCAATTTCGTCTTATTCTCACAAATTCACCATATGGAATACTCCACTTCAGAGATGTAGGATGGTTACTTGTGGCAAATAATGGCATATTCGAACTCGTGGGCTTACGATATAGTTCGGTTATAATTTCTTGTTGATTGGTCTTGACTAAGACATCCAAGAAAATTATTTCTTGCCGACTGTGGGTTTCAGTGAATTGTAAGTTTAAATTATTGACATTAAGTATGCTTACAAATTCAAGCCAGTCCTTTTCTTCACCTTGCCAAAGGATAAAAAGATCATCAATAAACCTGAGCCATAAAATCACTTTATCGGTAAAATGGTGGTTGCATTCTGTCCAAACATAAAACTTCTCCCACCATCCCATTGTCAGGTTGGCGTAAGATGGAGCGAAACATGTGCCCATAGCTGTCCCTCCCAGCTGGTTGTAGTATTTGTTGTCAAAAAGGAACACATTATTGGTAAGGCACATTCCAATCATTTCTATTATCATTTCTCCATGGGCACAGTAATTTAGAGACCTACTATCAAGAAAATACTTACACGCTTTCATGCCATCCTCGTGTCGGATGGACGTGTACAACGATACAACGTCCAATGTGGCAAACATATATTCCTCTTCGCACACTATACCTTCAATTTTACTGAGGAAATCTTTGGTATCCCGAAGGTATGACGGTAGCGTGAGTACAAGCGGTAGTAGAGTCTGGTCCACATATTTGGAGATATTCTCGAGGGAGGCTTCATTGAGAGTGACAATGGGTCGACCTGGGGGACGAGTTGGATGTTTATGGACTTTTGGAAGAAAGTATATCGTAGGTATGTTAGGGAACTTGTTATAAAGGAACTTGCAGTCATCTTCGTCAGGTATATCCACATCGGACCATTTCTTAAGAAGAACATCAGGGGGGCGCTGTTGCGCACGACGAAAATGGCTGCTTAAACCAGGGGCTCCCGCGCTGCCTCTACATCCTGAGCTTACAAATCCGTATTCTGGCTGACTGAGTTGCTGCAATTTGGTTGATCTGTTGCGACCGGGGTCCTGCACGGTCGGTGGAAGTTTGAGCCCGGAATAGTACTGCATCTCCGAGATTTGTCCCCACGAAGATCCTCCGACACGAGCGGCGCTCCCTGGCCGGCTCCCGGCTCCGGAGGAATCTACCCGAGTGCCGTGGCTGCTGTTCGTTGGAGGCCTGTGCTGGGCGGAGATTCCCCTCCTTGGCGCCAGATCCTGACATAAGACGGAGAGGACTTGAAGGCCCGGTGCCACGCCGGATGGTCGGACTGTGCCCCGGCCCATTACTAACCCGTCGCTGCTGTTTGGATCTCCTCCCCTCACCCTGATTCTTGCGGCTGCTGCCGGTTCACGATAGCCGCTCCCTCCTGAGACCTGGTCCCGCTGGCGGACGTGTGGCCCCCTGCTTTTTCCGCCTGCCCCCCTCCGGGCCCCCCCGGCTGGGTTGACCGCTGGGCCCGCAATCCTGCTTCTGAAGGCGGCGTGACTCGGGTACGTCCGTGCTGTTGATTGCTTGGTGGAATATTCCGCTCGCTAGGTGAGGGAGCGTCCGATGCAGGGGGAGTCGGGGTTTATCTCCAGAACTCCTGATTCAGAGCTGCGGGCCTCCCGCTCTTTACCTGCCTCTCTAGACCCACAGTTTATTTGTTGATTGGGCTGCAATCCACCCTTCGTTTTGTTGTGACTGATCCCTGTTACTACTACTGGTACTTCGCTGCATCGGATGCGTGGCCGTTCTGCTGCCTGCTGGTGTGTACCTCTGGGGGCCGTTATACTGGGTATCCCGCAGGTGTGCTTGACATTATTGACACGGGAGGATACAATCCATCCTTATTTCGCATTTAGTTAAGATCCCCTCGTTTCCGCTGCCTGTGGTAGTGGCCTCGACCCTGCGGAGAACCAGTTTCGGATCCAATATACGAATAGAGCTGCTACGATCATGGGGGAGCCCGGAAGATCCAACAGAGCCCCTAAGACCCCTGGTGGCAGGAAGAAGGGCCCTATGGACACATTTACCAATGCGGTCAGTCACTCTGAGCCAATTGACACCCAGCAGAATGAGGGTGAGCGTGAGGTGTTGGACAGAGAGGATAAATTGGCCATGCTAGTTCAAAACGGATTTCTGGCTGTAAATACCAAACTGGATGATATAGTTGCTACCATAGGTTCTCTGAAGGCCAGAATCGATAAGGAGAGTGCGCGTGTCACTGATGCAGAAGGCAGGATAAGTGCTACCGAGGATACTGTTGATCAACACAGTCGTGATATAGCTCATATTAAAGACACTATGAACAAGCTGCAGAGTAAGTGCGAAGATCTTGAATCTAGGACCAGAAGGAACAATGTCCGAGTGGTAGGTTTGGCCGAATCCTTCGGCAAGGGCCAAATGGAGAAACATATGGAGGAACTTTTTAGGTCCTTATTTGGGCCCGATACGCTGTCCGAACACTTCCTTGTCGAGAGAGCACACCGCACCCTAGCACCGGCTCCCAAACCAGGGGCACCACCCCGAACCATAATTGCTTGTCTGCTAAATTACAGAGACAGAGATACAATCCTTCGTTTGGCCAGAGAGACGGGCACGCTGCACTATGAGGGCAATCGTATACATATCTACCCTGATTTCTCCGTCTCTGTTCAGGCTAGCAGACGCTCGTATGAACCCGTCAAGAAGCTCCTCAGAGAACGACAGATCACATATGCCTTAATGTTTCCGGCCAAAATGAGAATTCAACACGCTGGTAGGTCGCACTTCTTTGAGAACTCATCCGAAGCCCTTTCATATATTGAATCCTCTATACCCCTCCCTCCAAGAGGGGTACGACCAGCCCCGAACAATGGACCTCGACCAGCAGACTAGGAGGTGCATACTTTCATATTTGACATTGAGCGATTGTTGGCCCCATGGCATGGGCCCTTTTGTTCTGAAATTACAGTCAGCCATCTTCTGTGAGTGGTGGCGTTGGATGCCTGGGATGGCGGCCATGTGAGGCAACATGGCTACCCCGGGAGTATTCCATAAGTTTGGGGTCTCACACAGTCGAGTTGGGGGAGACAGTGAGGGTGGCGGGTGGGCTGGGGGGGGAAAGGTTGGGACTGTTTGCTTCGAACCCCATGTTGCAAAGTGAGTATGCTCCCCCTCTACATGGGTCTTTGCTCTGAGAAGGTTTTTTTGGGAAGTTCTTGTTGGTTACTGTTGATACTAGTGGTCTGGAGCTCACTGACACGGTCTGAGATGCATGATGCTATATCTGGGAGTCGTCCGTTACTACCCACACAATCCTTTTGTAAAGCCCTCCTCACACTCTGGTTATTACCCGTATATTACATTTCCTGTAAAGCTCTGTTCATGCTCTGAGGGTTAAACTTGTCTCATGGAATGTGAGGGGATTGAACAATCGTTCGAAAGCCAAAAAGGTGGGAAATTACATTGTCAGACATGGTGCCCAAATCATTATGCTACAGGAAACCCATACTATGGGAAATGATAATGAGGACATCATGTCCGGCTGGGGCAAGTCCAGGTTCTATACGAACTATTCCTCCCAGTCCAGGGGGGTTGCCATTCTTATACACCCGAATCTTATGTTCCGGCTCGATGGCCATAAACTGGACCCTCTGGGTAGATACGCTCTTGTCTGGGGCTCGATACTGGGCCAGCGGATATTGTTGGTCAACACATATGGGCCTAATATTGATGATCCCACCTTTTATGCTGATGTATACCAACTGATCGCTGCTGTCAATATCCCTACCATTATTTGGGGAGGAGACTTCAATATTACTATAGACCCGGTGCTTGATAGATCCAGCACAATTGTAAGAGCACCTAGCAGGGCTTCTCTCACTATACAAAATGTTCTGTCTCAGCTTCTTCTTGAGGATGTCTGGCGGGTTCTCCACCCGACTACGAGGAGTTACACGTACTACTCATCGGTACATGATTCTGAATCCAGAATCGATTATTGGTTTGTCTCCCCCTCTCTAATTGCTGGTACAAAGGCATGTGAAATACTAGCCCGCACACTATCTGACCATGCCCCCATAACACTTGAGGTCACTTTTCACAATTGCCCTAGACCCCCTAGGAAATGGAGGATGCCTGAGGGTTTGCTGCGGGACCCCGGGACGGTGGAGGGGCTTCACACTGAAATCGCTGAATTCCTTGAAATCAACATGGACTCAGTCGATAAATACTCCACGGTGTGGGAATCCTTTAAGGTCTGGGTCAGGGGTGCGCTACTGTCTAAATCTGTTGGTCTTCTTAAGGGAGTCAGGGCTGAACTGACCCTGACTGAAGGCAGGCTGAAATTACTGGAAGACACTTATTCTCGCACCCACGACAAGAACATATTGGCGGACATACAGACACAACTTCAGGAATTCAGTAAACTGGCCTCTAGAGAAGTGCAGTACATGGCATCCCCGATCCGAGCCCGCAGATATGGCGAAGGCAATAAAGCGGGCAGGTCACTTTCCAACTTACTCAAACAAGACAGGCACCCAAATCGTATTACCAGCTTACAGACGCCTGGGGGTACAGTTGTAGTGAATGAAGACGAAATAAATGCCGAGTTTGCGGGGTTCTATGAACGATTATATAGTAATAGAGATACTAAATCGGCCACCGAGATAGGGACATACCTTGCGGCACTGACAATGCCAAAACTCCATGAGGAGAGCCGCCTTGCACTGGACCAGCCTCTTACCACAGATGAGATTGCTGAGGCGATTAAAGATTTATCGTCCAATAAAGCTCCAGGATTGGACGGCGTTGGGGCTGAATTCTACAAAGAATTTAGTGCAGAGCTTGCTCCAGTGTTGTTGCGGGTCTGGGAAGAATCCCTTCAATGTAACATACTACCTCCATCCATGAGAGAGGCGTTAATAACTGTTCTCCCTAAACCGCGCCGCCCTCCCCAGGATATGTCGTCCTACAGGCCACTGTCTCTCATTAATACAGACGCCAAAATATTCGCCAAAGTACTGGCCAACAGGCTTTTACCGGTGGTCCCCACATTGGTCCACCCTGACCAGAATGGGTTTATCCCTGCTAGATCTACGGCACTTAACTTACGTAGGCTCTTTGGAATACTGGCCCAAATTGACCCAGGCAGGAACGCTGTGGCCGTATCATTAGACGCTGAGAAGGCCTTTGACTCCGTTTCCTGGGCCTACTTGCTGGCAGTATTGGAGGCATTTGGGATGGGCCCGAACTTTATTAAGTACGTGCAATTGCTTTACACGAAACCCGGTGCCCGGGTGCTAACAAACCAAACAATTTCGGATATGTTTCTGTTGGGACGAGGAACTAGGCAGGGCTGCCCATTTTCGCCTATACTATTTGCCCTGACAATAGAACCAATGGCAATCGCGATAAGGCTTTGACACTCCAATAAGGGCATTAACCTGAAGGGAGCCACACAGCTAATATCTCTATACGCTGATGATACACTCTTATATATTCGTGAACCGGAAAATAACCTACCTCCCATAATGGCAGAGATTCAAGAATTCACTACATACTCTGGCTACACCATAAACAAGGATAAGTCAGAGGTTTTTCCTCTTACACCGGCAACAGACTGCCCTGTCTCTCTGGGCGGGCTGAGATGGTCCAGCGAGTCCATCAGATATTTGGGTATACTTGTCTCACATGGGAAAAATAGATTATACACTGACAATCACGATGCCACGTTACAGGCCTTGAAAACTAAACTGTTATTGTGGGACCGCCTTCCGTTATCACTGCATGGCAGGGTAGCAGTCCTTAAAATGGTAATCCTCCCTAAATTACTGTACCTGTTTGTGAACATACCGATTTGGCCGGGAAGACTCTTTTTTACTAAACTTAGGTCTATGGCCACGACCTTCCTTTGGCATGGACAGACTCCAAGAATAGGGTGGGAAAGGATAACTAAACCATACTCTGCGGGTGGGCTGGCAGCCCCTGACTTTGAGCTTTATTATCATGTGTCCCAGGCCCAGTTCTCTAAATATTGGTATTCCAGGGATGGGGGCCCCCCGCACGTAGATGTAGAAGAACTCACCACGGTACCCACGAACATACAGTCTGTCATTTTTGATGATCGTTACAGGGATACATGTGACTTTAACCCTGTCAGTAGCACGGTCGCTGCCTGGCGGGCAATATTCAAGAAGCTGGGACTGTCGTGCTTATATAATCCGGAGGTCTCCCTCTGGAGATACCCTGGTATCCCCCCAACATATGATGCCTCCCTGCGGTCGGCCTGGGATCCTGATGACGAGATGTGCCTGGGTGACATGTATATCGATGCAAGGTTTGTGACCCTTCAGCAGATAACTGGGGCTTTGGGGAGGGCCCGCTTAGGGTTCTGCAATACTATCGTATGAGATCGGCCTTCCAGAAATACTGGGCGTCCTTCCCCGATGAACCCCCTACACACCCGTGCGTTCAGATGATCACTTCCGGAGGCCGCTTGAGTGTGTCCAGCCTATATGCCATGGTACAAGCACACTCGCCCACGCCCGGTCTCAGCAGAGATAAATGGGAAAAAGATCTCCAGATCCCTATTGATGACAAGACTTGGGATAGGTATTGTTCACTTACCAAAAAGGTTTCCCTGAATGCTGGGCTACGAGTAATCCAATTTAAAATTCTCAATAGATTGCACTACACCCCAGCCAAGATAGCCAAGTTTGTCTCAAACGCTCCGAGTCAATGCCCAAAGTGCAAAGCAGACTATGCTGGCTCGTTCCACATGTACTGGAGCTGCCCGGTGGTGGCTGGGTTCTGGAGGGAGGTGGACATCGGAAAATGCTCCGAAAAAACCAGAAGACTGTTTAATGTCACATGTGCAGTGGCCAAAAAATGTATTCTGCTACATTGGAAAAATCCGTCGCCACCCACTGTACAGCAGTTCCTCCGAGAGCTGGTCTATGTGAATGAGGCTGAGGAGCAGTTTGTTCTCACACGCTCTTCGGCCTGCAGACCTAAGGATATTTGGGGACCCCTTAGAATGTTTCTTTGTGATATGATTTCTGATGGTGACAGCGATACTTAGACTTGCCACTTTGGGAAAATATATACTATATGTACTGTGTTCCTCTGCATTACTGTACCATGATGATTGCGATCTGTATGATGAAGCTCGAACTGTGTTTTGTGTTTTTCTCGACCACTAATAAAAAGAGTTTTAAAAAAAAAAAAAAGAACATCAACTTTTACGTTTATTTCTTCTGTAGGGTTAATTTCCAATTGCTCATAGCAATAAACATCTTGCAGTTGTCTGTATGCTTCTTTTAGATACTCTGTCCAATTTTGTATAACCACATTTGTGCCTTTGTCTGAGGCTTTAATGACAATGCTTTTTTCATTTTGTAGATCTTTAAGAATGTCTTTCTTTTAGTGAAAAATTAGATTTGATTTTAATTTTGTGATCTTGCTTTCTGTGGATCATGGATCACTAAATCTTGAAAGGCTTCAATTTTCCCCCCAGGTTGGAATTGGGGATTGAACCTTGATTTGGCTTTGAGTTTACTGTTTATTGGCCAATCGGTGCTTATATTGAGCATTTCCAAAGAGATCTCAGATGACACTTGCTCCACATTTGCTAAGGATTCCAATTCTGCCAAGTTAAGTAAGGTATCTAAATCTTCAATCGCAACGGATGTTTTACCTTGTGGAGTTGTTTTAATTTTTTCTTTAGGCGGATTCAAAAGAAAGAATTTTTTTAATCTAATTTTGCGTATGAACTTAAAGAAGTCAATCCTTGTTCCGCATAGTCATAAGAAAAAGTTGGGCAGAAATTGAATCCATACTGTAGGACTTTAATTTGGTCCTGGCTGAGTACATAATCGGACAAATTGATAATGCTGTTGTCCATACTGGTGGTGTTTATTTCGTTTGCTTGTTGCCAGAGCGTGTTCTCGAGCTGCCCTCGGACTCTGAGCTGCTTATTCCTTTGTCCCCTCCTGGTTTTCTTTTTCCTCCACGTCCTGATGATTTTCCTCGTCCTTTGCCTGTGTATTTCTTTGGGTCGTTTCTGCCGTCTAAACCCAGCATCTTCATTTCGTCTAAAAAATTAATTTTCTTAGAGACGTTTTCGGTTTCGCTGGTCGATGCCTCGGATTCTGATGTAGTAGCTATCTCACTGGATATGGGGGTTGTTATAGGTTCGTTGCGCTCAGCATTTTTGTTGGACAGATTTTTTCTCAAATGGTCGAGTCGACGAGCGAAAGTGTATACTCTTCCTTTTTCATAGTCTTCCTTATCGCGAAGGAATTTCCTTCGTTTCCGTTGTTTGATGTCTTCTTCATAAAGTCTAAGGCCTTGTTCGATATTGGATTTCAGTTTGGTGCCCTCTTCGCTTGGAGGAATTAAGGAGAGTTGCTCATTGATTTCTTCCATTTTTTCCAATGTTTTTCTCTGTCTTTTTTAGCGTATATATGAAACAAAGTTGTGTTTGTTTGTGGGTTTGTCTGTGGCTTTGATCTTGGGGATTAACTCCTCATGAACTGTGAGGTCTGGCGTCATGAATTTTGCATGGATTCTTCGTTATTTCATGGCCAAATTAATGCAACTATTTCTATCTGGATAGGTCATCCTGTTCACAAGATAATTAACTTTTTTTTGTTTTTTTGGCATTACGTTTTGTGGTGTTCCACGCACCATCTATAGGTCATTTGTAGAAAGTGCTCATGCTGCCTGTGCTGAACTAGTGTTTTTTTTTGTTTTCTCATTTTTTTATTTTATTTTCTTAGAAGATATAATCAGAGTAAGCATACAAATATGATATTCATGTGAGAATTTAAATCAGAGATAAATGAAAATTTGGCGTTCAATTAATTAGTGAAATTAACATGTATTGCGTTTTACCTTTGTGGCAAACAACAAGATGTGTTCATCTTTTTTGGTGGAATATGAAAACAAATCTGAGAATGGACATCCCGGGTGAAGCCGGGTACTTAGGCTAGTAATTAATAAAGACTAACCTGGTGCCTGTTTTATAATTGTGGCGGATCTCTTTCCATCCTTCCTGGTGGTTACCAAATCCCTAACTGCTCTGCCACATATGTATGTTATGCCTGCTTTCCATTCCAAACAGACAGATTTCCAAATGGCACTGACAACACATTGCGACAAACATTTAATTATCAACCCATTATGTGATGAATTCAATGGAGTCATCACTTTCCCCGGCGGTGACCTTCTCCGATGTGGCCAGGGCACGACAGACACTTCCTGACCGTGATCCTGGGGGTGGTAATATGAGGGAGGATCACATGGCAGGCTGCAACTACCGGTGAGATATGGTGACTTATTTGGAGAAGATGCAGTGTTCCCCCCCCTTTCCCATGAGGAAGAAGCCCTGATACCCGAATTCGTAATGGTGTATTGCTATTCTATCAGGCCCTCATGTGTGACCCATACTTCCACAACACACACAGAACACCTTTTTCTGATGGGCCTTTTTGTGAAACCTCTGACAGAAACCAAATGAGAGTAACAAGTGCAAAAACATTGATGACTCCAACTCCCATTATCCTTAAGGTACTGAGACAAGGAGGTGGACAAGGGAGTTTATGCAAACTGACAAGAGCTCAAAGAACAATACGCAGGCTAGTTCTCCTAAACTTAAAGTGCGTGGAACCTTTACAACTGAAAGCCTCAATTCGAGAGAAGAGAGTGCAGGAGAGAACGTCAGGTCCCAGCTGGAGGCTCACAGACGCAGAGCACACAGGAACTGAGAAGGCTGCCGGAACCGAGAGGAACAACACAGGGGAGAAAGGAAGGCCAACTAGATATTGGGAGCCATGCAGAAGCTCCTGGGTGTCAGCCGCTCGAGGAAGCAGCATTCTCCTAACCGGACGGGAGAGGCAAGCCATCCAGTTACTGCAGAGCCGTGCAGATCGTTGGAAAGACGGTCACACATTCGAAGCTGGAGAAAGGGTGAAGGAGCCACCTCACAAAACACGAACCGCATCCAAGATGCAGAGAAGAACCAGTGAGTCAGCGCAAAGCAGTTGGGGACCCGGGGCAATCCGAAAACCGCATCAGCAGGGAATTGAATTGTGCAAAGTTGCTGATGCAGAAAAGACATACAATTGGTTTGAATGATGACAGGCAAAATACAAAGGCAAAGTTTGTATGAATGCGGTCAAGGACCAATTCAACACCCATTAAGAAGAATATTTGAACGCAGACAAGGCAAAGTGCAAAGGCAAACTCCAATCCAATATACGTGCATAAGATGCCATTGTGGGGAAGAAGTGTGAATAAATATTTTTCATTCAGAGAACTGTGAAAAACCGAGGTAGCCCTGACAGGAGAGTACACCAGGCTACTGAAACGGACTAAAGATTCCTGGCAGGGTTGTATACCTGCGAATCTACAAAGATACAAAAACATTCTACAGAAAAACTGTTGCAGACCTTGTTTATTTAACCAAGAACCCCGAGTCCAGTGAATACGCAAAAGAGCTATAAATTAAAGAGACAATTTCACCATCCTATTTTGCTTATCGCGGGGAAGAGAATCATACTCTGGACTCAAGGGTCTTTTCCTTGAAGAACATTTTTTTGTTGGAGTCATTTTGAGTTTGAACACTTTTTACCGACTTCAAATCGAAGACATTTTCTTGCACCATTTTGTTTCTTTTAAAGTGTGAGGGTCAGGATAGGGAGTTTTGGACACAAGAACGGCTTTCTGTAACTGACATCCTGACACAGACAGATCCTTAAGTTTTAGTTACTAGGTAGGCAAAACTCCTTTTTAGATATAGGGTCAGAGATGCTTTTTCCCCAACCCCTTTTCATTTAATAAAGTGTCGTTGTTTGAAAGTATAACAACCTTGTTTGTGTCGGCTTTCATTTCTGACCCTGCCGTCGTTTTATATCAACATTGCATCATTTGGTCCAAATAAATGGCAAGAACACTGCTTGATGACCATACATGGTGTAAAATATATATGCTTACGAAGTGTCACTTAATTCAAAATTTAGACCGATTCAGTTTAAGGTTTTGGATATGCTACATTAGAAGCAAGCAACAATGCACACATATAAAGCCAATGTTGTCCGAGATGTAACCCTGTGCGAGTTATTACTTGCATATGATTTCAATGTGCCCGACTCTTTCCAGATTTTGGTCTGTTATTTGTGAAGAACTGTTAAAGATAGAAAATTATGTTCCAGTTGATTCCCTTTGGTACTTATTAGGATGTTAAGGTACTGGAATTATATCAGGATTCCAACATATTCGTTTCTTTCTTGCTAAAAGAGACATTTTATAGTTTTTATATTATTGTATCATTGTTGGTGATCTTTATTATGCAAGTGCTTAAAGTAAAAGAAACAAATTCCATTTTTGCAAACTACCGAAAGGTGCATTGTGGGATATGCAGTTTGTGCAATGTAATAGGGATCTTTCAGTGCCTTCCAAAAGGAATTCAAAGCCAGAAATATTAATGGATATAGTTCAGCATGAATTGTGACAATGACGTGCGAGCCCCAGCTAGAGCACGATGGGAGGCTGTTGCTAACTTCAGTCTGTCACACACTCGGGGGCAGATGGGGAGACATTCTTGCTTGTAATAGTGTAAATTATCCTCTAAGGCAAGGGTGAATAATACATCCTTGCCGGTAGGCATATATATTGTAGTGATCTTCAAGTGCCTGAGTAGACAACTCACAAGCTGAAGTTTCCTAAGGTTGGACCAAGGAGCCATCCATAACGTGCAAACCAAGGAAGACCTTACACTCTTTTTTAAGAACTGGTTGAGAGTAGGAACTTTGGGACCTGGGACACTTGGTCCTAATCAAGACTATGGAACTTTTTTAAAATTGGGTCATACGAGCTGTATTGAACAAGTCTTTCAACATTGATTTTCTGTCCTGGCACTAACTACCTAGCTGTCCCTACTTTGTTACACTGACCCTGTATGACCTTTAAGCAACCCCTCCTGGTGACACAAAGGTGTTGAAACTATATTTGAGTCAAGTATTCACCATCAAAGAAGATAGTTTTACAAAATATCAAAATGCATATGTGCTTCCAATAGAAGACAATGCAGGGATCTATAACACATACTACTAAAGAGTGACGAACAGATCACAGGGGTGCCAAGGTGCATTTTGGATGCATGCCGACTGGTGCTTACCTAAATCAAGTTGTTTCCAAACCCTGTATTGGGCCACTGTGCCAAGATCTGAAGGTGGAATTTATCTTAATAATTAAAAATATGTTACACTTGGCAAGTTTCCTTACAACCTTGATTAAATACTTTCAAGATTATTTAACATTATTTGCTGTTATCAAGACTTGACACATGCATTTTAATTTTCAGCCTGAAGGGAACCATAGGAGCATGCACTTCCCAATGCTTTCAATTAGAATGCAAGGAATAGTTTTTGGGAAGTACTTAGTTTCTTCTGGTACCCTAGAAGAGCCTGGCTACTGATTATGTAGTGTTCATTTCTAAACTCAAATGTTACATTTGTTTAGTTCTGACCATCAGTTTATGGTGTCAATATTTATAAAATGGTCTTTCTGCCCTGCCACCATTGTAGACCTGTTAAAGTTAACCTTCAATTCAATGGTGTAACAATTAAGCAGGCCAATCATTCTGATTATCTTGGCTTAAGGATAATAACAAATGGTCAGTGGAAACAACAATAAGATTGAAGCCAAACCTTACTTAAACAATGTTCTAGGCCAAGACTGGCATTTTCCCAGAGGTTTGAGGGCAAGGTAGCAGGTCTATAAGGCACAAGCCTGTTCAGGATTCCGAAGTTGCTTTTGGTAGCTGTAGGTTTACAGCTACCAAAAGCAACTTCGGAATCCCAAGGCCAGGTTATACCATACAAACATATCTATGAGACATCAACTCTCTGTGTTTCAGAATGTGTACACAGGGACATTGGTACTCAACCAGAAGACTGTTAAAGAATAAGGGCTCATACATTAATAAAGTTACTCACTGTACTGACTACCTTACTCCTAGTCCATAGTCCCCTTTCCTCCATACTTATGGGACATTCCTCCGTCCTGTGGGACGGGACCGGAGCACTTTATAAAAAGCATCGCATTTTTCAAAAATGTGTCCTTCCTCTTTTTACGCGGGGTAGCGCACACAGCCGTAACCCCGCCCTCCTTAGCTGCGCACAGCGCATCAGCCATCAGTCCTTTCCTATCGCCAGGTCTATGACCTTTAAGCAATAACAGAGGAAACTTTTTAGAGGGGACGGCGGGTGAGCATATGGAGGAATGGGGACTATGGACTAGGAGTAAGGTAGTCACTACTGTGAGTAACTTGATTATACTCCTACGTCCCGTCCCCTTTCCTCCATACTTATGGGAGATTCCCTAAGCACTCCTCACATGAATTACGGCTGGATGGAAACATCTTACTGAAACTGGTTCCTAAGCACAGCTTGACCGAACTGAGCATCAGCTCTGGAGCCCAGGTCCCGATAGTAATGCTTACAAAAAGCTGATGTGGAGGCCCACGTAGCCGCTTTCGTGATGGTCTCCCAGGGAACATATTTTTGGATGGCAACGGCAGCCGCCTTGCCCCGCACAAGATGAGCATGAATTCCCTTTGGGGCCCGAAGACCCTGAATGGTATAAGCCTCAGAAATATAGGCCGCGATACACCGCGAGATGGTCGCTTTCGAGGCCGGCTTTCCTTGCGTATATCCAAAGGTCACAAAAAGTTGCGAAGAGCTCCTAAGCTCAGATGTTCTGTCGAGATAGAACTTAAGGGTTCTTCTAACGTCCAGGCAGTGCAGGACCCTTTCGGCCTCTGAGGCCGGGTCTAGGAAGAATACACTTTGACTAATGACTGATTCAAATGAAAATCAGAGACCACCTTCGGAAGAAAGGTGGGATTCGTTCGCAGGACAACCTTATCCTTATGAAAAGTAAGGAATGGATGCTCCACCGACAAGGCCTGAAGCTCACTTACACGCCTTGCCGAAGTCACAGCAATCAAAAAGGACACTTTCCACGAAAGGTACTTAAAATCGACAGTAGCCATGGGCTCAAGAGGCTTATGACACAAGGCCGTAAGGACCACATTCAAATCCCACCTTGGATACAGGTTGCGAACAGAAGGATAAAGATGCATCAGGCCCGCAAAGTTTCTTTTAATGACAGGATTAGACAGTGAAAAAGAGCACTGGTCAGTGGACAAATAACCCACAACAACCGATAAATATGTCCTGCAGGACAAGACATGGATGCCAGACTCTGCCAGAGGTGAAACAAAAGACAGGACCATGTCGATAGTAGCCTCCCTGGGACCCAGCTGCCTAGCCAAACACCAGCGACAAAACCGTAGCCATTTACTTCTATACTGAGATCTTGTTGAGGGCTTCCTGGCCGCTGGAATAATGTGCATGCTATCCGCAGACAAATTGAAAGGCTCTAAAGATCTGAACTCAGACAGCAAGCCGCCAAGCTGAACGATTGTGGGGAGTGGTGCCACAGCTGTTAATCGCTCTGGTGAAGTGACGCAAGTCGGGGACCAGTGGAAAATTGAGCGGCGGGCACACCGATAGATACTGAAGCTCTGAAAGCCAAAACCTGACCGGCCACCAAGAGGCTATGAACAGCAGGGAGCAATTCACTGTGTTCCTTAGCTTGCAAAGTGCCCGATGGATCAGAGGAAGAGGCGGAAAAGCATAGGCCATCATGTTGTGCAATGGAATTTTGAGAGCATCCCCCAGCGAAAAAGCTCTGTGGCAGTTCCTGGAGGCATACAGGGGAAGCTTCCTATTTGTGGAAGTCGCAAAGAGGTCCACTTCTGGAGTGCCCCAACACCGAAAAATATCTGAGTCGATCTCCGTGTTCAGTTCCCACTCGTAGCTGACAATTGACCGCCGGCTGAGGGCATCTGCAGTGACATTCAACTGCCCCGGGATGTGTACTGCTACCAGCCAGATACCATGCTGAATGGCCCATTCCCAAATCTGAATGGCAAGATCCACAAGAGGAGGAGACTTGGTACCCCCCTTCTTGTTAATTTAGAACATCGACACCACATTGTCCATGCGGACACGGACCACCTTGTTGACAATGTCTGGTTTGAACGCTTTCAGCGCCAGGAATATCGCTCCAGATAATTTATGTGAAGCTGTCTGTCCGGTGGCGACCAAAGATCTGAAACCTGAAGATGATCCAACGTTGCCCCCCAACCCAGAAGGCGGGAATCCGTTGTGATAGTCAGCACTGGGCAGGGGTCCTGAAAGGGAGCGCCCACTGACAAATTGTTGAGACGATCACCACAGGCCTTCTGTCCTCATGAAAAGTGGACCAATAACATTTTGGAATCTGGATCCACTGCTTGAAGCCAAGAACTCCGAAGAGCCATCTGTGTCCGCATCTTGAGGCGAGCAAGAGGAAGAGCCAGTACGCACAAAACCATGAGGCCCAGAAGTCTCTGGAACCACCATGCCGAAATACTCTACGACTGCAAAAACGCCTGACACGTGGCCAACAAATCCGCCATTCTGTCCCGAGTCAGGTATACTCTGCAATTGATTGTGTTCCAGCGAAAACCCAGGAAAATCAAGTCCTGAGAGACCGTCATGGAGGATTTCCACCAGTTCACCGACAGCCGAAAGTGGAACAGGAGCTGGAGGAGATACTGGAGATTGCTGAAGGCTTTCAGTGGACAAGGACTGCGCAGCAGCCAATCGTTCAAATATGGATACACATGGATACCTTGTAGTCGAAGAAAATCTGTGATGACCAACGTCATCTTCGTAAAGACACGTGGTGCAGAGCTGAGACCAAACGGGAGCACACGAAACTGGAAATGCTCCTCCGCCATGGAAAATCGTAGGTATTTGCGATGCAGGCTCAAAATGAGGATATGCATATACCCATTCTGAAGGTCCACCATGCTGAGCCAATCGCCCTTCTGTAAAGAGGACTTTATCTGACCGGGTGTGAGCATCTTGAATTTCTCTTGGGGAAGAGAAAGGTTAAACTGGGAAAGGTCTAGGATGGTGCGCAGGCCAGCCTGGTTGGGGCACCGTGAACAGACGGGAGCAGAAGCCCTCCCCTCGCTCCCCTAGGGGAACGGGTTCCACCGCCTTAAGATTCAGAAGCTTCTAGACTTCGGCTCTGAGGGAGAGCGTCCCCGACTGCTGGAAGGGAGGATTGATGGGTGGGGTAGGGGCAAGCGGAAGCCCGCCCTAGCGACGGACAAGACCCACCGGTCCTCGTGATGGTCTGCCAAGCCTCCCAGTGAGACGCAATGCCTCATTTAGCAGGCTTCTCAGAGGCGAAACCTCCAGATCCTGAGGAGGAGGCAGAGAACAGAGAAAAAACGGCCTCGCTGCTGATGCCGACAGGAGTTTCCAGCTGGAGGATGGACTCTGTGTCTTTCAATATAGAAACCCCTAAAACCCAGAGGAAGACCGAGGCTGCGAGGGCGTTCTGAGCCCTAAAAGGTGGTTTTACCAGAACAGACAAGGACTTGGCCGTCTGAGCGCTGTCCTTAGTTTTAGTCAACTCTACGTCTGTTGACGAATGGAACAGTTCTTTTCTGTCAAAAGGCAGGTCCAGAACTTTATCCTGAACCTCCTTGGAAAACTTGGTGGCATGAACCCAAGCCTGACGAGAGGTGTCCACGCCAAGCATGAGGCCCTGAGCCGAGGTGTCGACATGATGCAGCGCAGCCTCAAGCATATACTGTGCCAGTACTCTTGTGTCTGAAAAGCCTCCTTTAAAATCGTCCAACTTGTCCACAGGAATGAACTCCTCAAACTCTGGCAGACCTTTCCACATTTTCATATTCTCCCGCTCTGCGTTCTCCTGGCGCAACTCCAGGGCCGAATTAACAGAAATCTTCTCCCCAAAGAGTCAAGCAACTTGCCCTCTTTGGCTAGAACCTGAGCCGCTGCAGTGGACGACGCTGAAGCTGGCCTGGATTGAAGAGTGGCAGCCGCCACTACTGTGGAGGAAGGGAGCAGGCAAGACGCTAAGGCTACCTCCTCCGAAATATGAATCCTATAACGAGCATCAATCTTTTTGTTAACGTGCAGTCCAGAGTGTGGCTTTTCCCAGACCTTTCGGACCTCGGCCAAAATGTCCTTTTTGAAGAACAAGTCGATACGCTCCTGAAGAGACAAGGTGAACGCCCCAGAAAGCACCCCTTCCTGCGGAGGGGGTGCCTCAGGTACTGGAACATCCAGGAGAACCATCATGTCCAGTACCTGGTCATGAAACGCCCTAACAGAGCAGGGCTGGTCTATTGGAGACAAGGGCAGCGGGGGCGGAAGGGCTGGAGGTGGGCCCACTGGTAGAGGTGGGACGGCTGCCGGAACAACCGGTGCTGCGACGGGAACCGTCGGCACAGAATTCAGCACTGGAGGGCAGATCTCCGTAAAAAGATCTCTGAAATATTCATTCATGGGGTCGGAGTGCATGAGCTTCAGAAATTTTCCAAAGAAGGTATCCTCCGCCCAAAGGCTTAGACACTGTGGCAGGCGGAGGCCTCTCATGAAGGGAGAAGCTCCAGGGCCACAAGGGAGAGGGCTGCCAAGAGGGACCCTCACCAGCTGGGTTGACATAGATCAATGGTGCAGATGCCGCAGGGAGCGAGACCGAGTGCGGTAATGGCATCTGAGCGTTCCAGTCAAACTGCACAAAACTGTGCACAAGGAAAACGATGTTCACCTGAAAAAATGCTCCCAACGCGGATGGCATAAGTGTAAGGGAAGAGTCCAAAATGGCTGTTGTAGTTCGCGCGGGAACAGGTGCCATTTTGTCAACGCCTGAGAACTGCGTCATGTGTGAGTGAGGCAGGGGTCTCCACAGACAGGTCAGGGGTCTTGACTTTAGCCTTGGCAGAGCCAGTACTGTGTGGCCTAGGATGTTTCTCAGACATACTATTAGCCAAATTAGGCTCTGAAAGAGGAACCTCGGCCATGCCGGTAACAGAGGAATTACGGTCAGTGACCTCACTCTGTGCCCCTCGACAGAACCGGTATCACCACTAGTGCAGGACCAATGAGGAACCCACCTCACCGACAAGACCTTAACAGGCCACTCGGTTCTGTCGGTCTCCTTAGCCTCTGATAGAGGAACTTCGGACCCGAGTCAGGTAACAGCTTCTTCACGAGGGGCCTCGAACCTTGGTTCGGTACAGAAAACCTCAATCGAGGCCTCGGAGCACGCCCTGGAGTCTGTATGGGAAGCTCCAGATAAGGAGCCCTTGAAGCAAGCTCCGGTACCCACCGCCTCAGTAGAACTGGGCCATTGAATAGCTCCCACAGGAAGGTCCCTCGGACTGCAATCCGGTGTGAGCAGGCCCCTTACGGAGGCCCTCGGAGAAAACTAAGGCACTTTTCTTAGGCCTGTAAGGCACCTCAGGGGAAACCATGGTAACAGAGCTTTTGAAGCCCCGCCCGGACCGGGAAGACCCCGGGAAGGAGTCCCCCGGTCGGGGTGCCCTAAAAACTAAAGAATTTACCGGGCGCGTCTTCTTCTCGTCAATGAAACTCTGAAAATGCGGAGGAGGAACGCGCTGAAACACCTCCTCCCACTGCTCCAGATGACGAAGTGCCCGGACCGAAAGGGAATCGCAGTAGAAGCATGAGTCCCATCGGTGATCCAGACCAAAACACTCTAAACAAAGAGGATGGGGATCCGCCCTAGCAAACCGTTGTTCGCAGGAAGAACAAGAAGGAAAATCTAACCGAAACGGCATAGACCGACTACCACTCTACCGCTAAGCCGTAGCAGGAGAGAAGGACACTGGAAGGGAAAAATCTTCCGAAGATGCAAGTGCGTCCAGTCCCGAACGTGTGGAGAAAAGGACTGATGGGCGATGTGCTGGGCGGACCTAAGGAGGGCGTGCGGTACCCCGCGTAAAAAGAGAGGAAGGACACATTTTTGAAAAATGTGATGCTTTTTACAAAGTGCTCTGGTCCCGTCCCACAGGACGGAGGAATGTCCCATAAGTATGGAGGAAAGGGCACGGGACGTAGGAGTAATTGGATAACATGTTTTAGTCTAGATCTTATGTGGCAGTTATATTTGCGTCACACTATATTCCTTGATCCCCAGAGGTAGCTATTGCATCGATGGGTGAGGAGCCCCTCTTCATCCAATCTTTATTTCTAGTAGAAGTTACCTTTATTCAGAAAAAACACATTTCTATAAAGCACATATAAAAATGAAAATCACAAATACATCATTATACAATTATTCAAGTGCTTAAAATATAAAACAATCAACCCTAAAATGTAAAAGGGAGTTTTCATATGGAGAAAAATCAAATACCTTACAATTTAAGGTACTTCATTTTAATGTACCATGCAGACTCAGTTAGGAAACTGCTAGTCATACTAGGTCAGACCCCAAGTTTAAAAAATACCAAAGCATCAATGGACATTAAAATTTCTCTCTTTCTAGGATCAGTCAACCACGAAAGATATGATTCACAATCCCAGTTTGATTTGATAGACAAGAAGTTGAGGATGACAACCACTCCTGACTTGGATGCAATACAATTTACCATAGCAATACAATTTACCATAGGCCATTCGTAATGTTTACTTTTACCTGGGTGATACTCAAACACTAAGGCAGGTAACAAGGGATCCCAATGATGTTTTAAAGCTAAATTGGTGACATGCACTTTGATATGAGTTAGCCATTTCCAACAATGGCCAAAACCTTTAATAGGCAAATCGTAATAAACGATTTTTTTGTGGAATTGTAATGCTTCCAAAGTTTTGAGGTGGAGCTAGAATAGTATTGGGCATATATTTACCACATCTTCTAAAGGGCAAAAGCCCAATACAGAACTAATTAATGCAGATTTAGGAAGTGACTAACTTTAAGAAAAGAACTCATTGAATGCCAGGCGTGGGTGCGTTTCATGTCCCCATAACTCTGCTACGTATAAGAATCCTGAACAGGCTTGCACCTTATAGATCTGGCACTATTGCCTTGCCCTCAAACCTATGGGCACATGCCAGTCTCGGACCAGGACACTGTTTAAGAAAGGTTTGGCTTCGATCTAATTGTTGTTTCAACTGACCATTTGCTGCTATCCTTAAGCCAAGATAATCAAAATGATTGACCTGCTTAATTGTTACACCATTGAATTCAAGATGAACTAACTGGTCTACAATGGTGGCAGGGCAGAACGACTATTTTATAAAGTTAGCCACCATAAGATGGTCAGAGTAAAACAAATGTAACATTTGAATTTTAAAATTAACACTACATAATCAGCATGCATGAGAGTATACATTTTCTTGCCACCAATCATAGGGGCATAGCACATCATTATACAGGCAAATCATTGACATACAATAACAAAAAGCAATGGAGCCAGGACAGATCTGTGGTGGACACCCATATCGATCTTAAAGTGCTCAGGGCATTCACCAACTTGTCCTATGCAAATGCATACTACATTATTGCTGTAAAATAACAATCATTGTCAACAGGGCCAGGTGTTTACCCTTACTTAATTAAACTACCCATATTTTCTGTCATTTGACTCAATCAAAACCCATTTTAAAACCAATGAAAAGCAAACATAAGTGAGCTTTACTTAGGACAACTACTTAGTGTAAAATGGCAGAGTAGAAAGCATTGGTCAATGGTACCTCTATTTAGCCTAACCTCCCCATGCAAGAGAGAGATTAGCCCATTTTCCTCCATCCAGCTTAGATAGAAATATTTTCCCAAATACTTAAGCTAAACTGTGGATCAAAGAAATAGGACTATAATTACCATGTCTTATCACCTTTTTAAAAAAAGTCCACTATTTCAGCTTTCATCCAACTTTTGGGAAGTACCTTCTGCTTATTTATTTCATTAAAATATTTGGTCAAAAAGCGGACCCATGGGGGGAGGTCGCTGAGAAATAAGTCAGTTAGGTGTCTATCTGCCCCTGACGCATTGGTTTCTTAGTGAGATTGTATAGCAGAGGTAAATTGTGTCTCCGAAAACATAAAAACAGTAATTTGACCAGAGGAAGGTTTGCAATATATACCATGTCCACACAGGGCAAAGACACATGACTGCTATAACAAAGGGATGCAAAGTGCAAGAATCATTTTAGGTTTTTTCTCTCAAAGTCTGCATTAACAAGGTCCAGAGAATATCTTGAGCAGCTTTTTTCTTTGATTTAACTAATGTTTTGTATTCACTTCTCGGTTGGGAGACAGCCTCGTTATTGGAACGGTTTTGGGCCTGCAGTTTTAAGTGTAATGCTATATTAACTTCTCTGCATTCAGCGTCAAACCAGGCATTGCATGCAGGGTGCCCAGAGCGGACAATTAACACGCCAGTTGTATCAAAATGGGATATATCCCCTTGGATGATTGGTAGACCTGTTCTGTATCAACATTAGCGTCCACATCATCATTATATGTCACAAGTATATATACAAGGTTGTTATATAAGGGAAGGTAAAATGTCTTGTATCATTAGATTATTCCACTTGAATCTTAGCCTTTTGCTAGCTGCTCTGAAGTCAAAATATGCTCTTGTAGTTTCCCTGAATTAGGAATTAGAGTTCTTAAATATATAATTATCAGATCGTGATCACACAACTTTGCATTCAAATTCAGCATCCTGTACTAAATTCCATTTGCCTAAATGAATCAAATAAAAAAAAATTGTATGAGATGCTGCTTCTATTTTTTTAAAGTAGGCATTGCAGGGTGGTCGCTTAAAGTATGGTCTAACTTCCCTTAAGCCCAATTCTACTATTTTAAAAGAAATGCTGAAAGCGTCCCTATTGATTCCTCATGGGGAAAGCTGAAATTGAAACTGGGATGACCCAAACTGCATCTTCCTCATCATAAATAACCTAGGTAAACGTAATGGCATATTTTGTGCATTAAAATCACTGGCTACTGTATAAACCATTTCTTCATAAGGAGGCAATGAGACTCAATTTTAAAGTTAGACTTTTTAATTCATCTAGAGGTTTAAGATTAATGTTCCCCTCTTGTGGTTCTTAACTGTTAAATGAAATCCATTTCAGGGCTTGCACTCTAAAAACACATGTACGTCAAATCTGGAGTAGTGGTCGGTTTTACTATGACCTCAACATCTAAAGAAACATGAACCTAAGCAATTAGTCCCCCACTTGGCCAGTCATTATTTCCTTTTGGAGTTGAGATATCAAAACAATGGTAACCTGATTCAGAGGAAGTCGCTATTGACCAGGTTTCCTGGAGACAAATTATAGTTAACTGGCAATGTGTACCTGCCAATCAGGTTCGTCGTATTTTGTGGCAAGACCTGCTATATTCCAAGAAAGAATAGATAAGTAATTGTCCCTCGGATTAAAACACATAGAAGCATTCTAACCAGGGGTGCAAATATTAGTCCAACATGCCTGAATCTTTGCTCTGGCCCCTCTGTGCCGAAGCAACCAAGTATTGGAATCAACCATTTCCTAATTATCATTAGGAGATGGCTTACTGGAGGCATAGACCTTTGAGGAGTGTACCTCTGTCTTACTCTTCCTTTGAATGCCTGGTCTGCAGGTTCTCTTGCTCCTAGCCTCTCCCCGAGACTGTGGTCACCATCTACAGGCCACATGGCCAGGTCGCCCTCTTCCTCTCAGGGTGGGCTGACCTCTCCTCTTCTCTCTGTGCCTCTACCTCTCAACTTCTCCTGCTCTGAGACCTCAGCATCCACCTGGATGCTTCTAATCCCTCCCGGGGGCTTTTCCACAACCTCTGCGACAATTGCTCTCTTTCCATTCTACCCTTGGTCCGAAACACTCTGCTGGGAATACCTTGGATGTTATCATCTCAGCAGACATCCCCCTCTTAAACCCTCTCACCACTCCTCTCTTGGACTGACCACTTCCTGCTCTCCCCTTACTCGACACTCTCTGTACTGCAGGCTAAGCCCACCCCAGCACTGCCACCTACCTTCTCGGTCATTCGCCTCATGAAGTGCGTGTCAGCAGATGCCTTTGTTGCTACTTTTTCTGCCCCTCCAACGCCTGCGACTGACTCACACTGACACAGCCCTCTCTAAACTGCATCTTTCTATCTTGAAAACTCTGGACGTCCTTGCCTCGGTCATGAGAATCCGTCTGAAGCCTACCTCCAAGAGCAACTCTTGGTATGACTCTGACCTCGCCACCCTGAAACGCAAGTGGAGGGCGGCTGAGAGGAAGTGGAGGGCATCAGGCGCATCCTCTGACAAACTGGCCTGCCGCCTGTTCCAAAAGCAATACACACTCTCTGCCCTGTCCAAGAAGAGACCCCACATCCAAGGCTGCGTCTCTGCAGCCTCAAACAACACGGCCAAAAGGTTTCTAGACAAGTCCAATCTATGAAAGTGTTGTCCAAACAGGTGCTCCACTGCTCCTCCAGGACATCAAGGACCACATTGACACCCTCACTCCAACCGTGGCCGATTTCTCCAATCACTCTTTTGCCACTGGAACTTTCCCCTCTCTCCTCAAACACCCCCTTGTGAAATCCCCTCCTTAATAAGCCTTCTGCCGATCCTACCTGTTGGGCAAACTATCGCCCAATCTCTAGCACTCATTTCCTGGGCAACCTCCAGGAAAAGCTGCGATCTCCCAGCTTACTCTCAACACTGAATCTGTTGGATGTGTCCATGACCATCAGTCTGGCTTCAGAGCAGCCAGAGGCATGAAAACCGCTCTCCTGAACACCCGTAGAGATCTGCTCACTAAACTTGATTCAAGCCTTCCTTCTGCCCTCATCCTCCTGGACCTTTCCTTTGCTTTTGACACAGTCAATCACACCACTCCGATCAATCAACTCTGTGAGAAGCTGGGCATCATGGATCAGGACCTGGAGTGGCTGTCCTTACTCCTGGACCGACCCATCCAGGGCCAACTTGGGTCATTTCTTTCCACCAGCTCTCTCTCCACATGTGGTGTTACCCATGGCTCTAACATCTCACCCTGGTGCTTCAATGTCTACTTGTCCCTTTTGGCCCACCTTAGCTCTACCTTCTCTAATTTTCAGTGCTATGCGGATGACGCTCAGCTCTCTTTCAGGCTCCCTTCAGCCTCCTCTCTCGCTCATTCCTAACAGTCTATCAGCGATTCAGGATTGGTGTGCCTCCAACAATCTCTGCCTCAATGCCAGTAAGACTGAGATCCTTCTCATTGGGATCCTTGCTCCCGCTTTCCCTCTCTCACTCCGGCCACCCTCCTTGGGCCCTCTTCCCTCGCCGTCCTGTAAGGCAAAAAACCTTGGTGTCATCTTCAACTCCACTCTCTCCTTCACTCCTCACATCACAGACCTCACCAAGAAGGCATACTACCAACTACACCTCCTTAGAGGTATTCTTCCTTTTCTCACTTTCCCTGAGAAACTCACTGCCTCCAGAGCCTAGGTTCTCTCTATGCTGGACTACTGCAACAGCCTCTTTCTCAATCTGCCTTCCTCTACTCTCCGCCCTCTGCAACTAATCCAGAACATGACTGCAAGACTTGTGCTTGGCCTCAAGCCCAGGGACAGTATCTCTCCAGCCCTGAAATCTCTCCACTGGCTCCTGGTGGCTACAAGGATCAAGTTCAAGACCCTCTGCATCGTCCAGTAGGCTTTCTGGGGCAGGGGAACGCACTACATCCAACTCTCTTCCAAAACACCTTCCTTCTCGAGCCTTTCTCTCAGCCACCTCTAATTCTACGAGGGACAGACGCTTCTCCAGGCAGAGAGTGGGAGGTAGATCTCTCTCCTCTGCAGGTGCCTCCTTCTGGAATGTCCTCCCTGCCCCTCTCAAACTTAAGCCAGACCACCTGAAGTTCCAGAAGCAGCTCAAAACCTTCCTTTTTGCCTCTGCTTTCTCTCTCTCGCTCTCCCCTGCTGACCTACCTGTCTGCTGCAGTGACTGGTGGCCTAGCTACCCTCAGTCTCACTGTGTACCAGACTCCTCCATGAGCAGTCACACTGCGGGGCTGTAACTGTAACCCTACAGTTGCCTGCCTCCTTGCACTTACTCTAAGCGGCGCTGCACTTACTGAGCAATGTTGCACTGATTTAACTTCTCCATTCCCTCTCCCTTCCACTTCCCCTCCCCCCTGCACTTGCACTATCACACTTGCACGATCTGAATGACACAAGGTCTAGTAAGATCATTTGATTTGTTCTCCCTCAGTCTTCCCTACCTTGTCTTGTCGCACCTAGAAACACTTGTGTACAGGCACGTTATAAATGACTTATCAAATCATATCATATCATAACTGAGCCACCTTTTCAAAGAGTTAGAATGCAATGTTTGATCCTCTATGAGGGTAAGTCTTGAAATCAATTGCCAACAACACTTCTACGAGACTTTCTTTAGCCAATGCTACTCTGATTATATCATAACTGTTAGAGGGATTTTGGAATCTATTCACACTAGTAACATCTTCCCTGATGTTCGAACAGCAGCCTTTGATATGACTAATCCAGTGATAGTCTTGTTGCTAAAAGTGTCCCAATTTTCTTTGCCCTCATAAAAAACATTTGTGTCCTCCCGAAAAAGATGACTAGTAAAATTGGCAGCAACAAAAGGAACGTCTGTAAAGTGAGAAGAAATTTAACCTGGTAGTCCACTGCATCTAGGGAGTGGCTTCTTGAAAGTATAATTATTGTTAGTAATTCCAACCCTTTTTGCTGGAGTGGCTGAAACCTTGTTAGTCACACTTCCAAATTACCTGGAAAACCTGAATTGCCATATTGTTTTTGAGCAAATTGCTTAAGGCTCCAACTTCCTGCAACAACCAATCTGTCAAACAAGAGGTTTCACCACAATTGGTGCATGCACAGTCACATCCATCTGATAATGTCTTTAGTGGGTCCAAGGCAGAAGGTGCAGGTAGCTTGGGAGCACAGCTAGCAAGGCATGCCATACTGCAGCTCCAATCGTCCTCCCCCCGAGCACCCAATGTCTATCCCCAGCAACATCTGGTCAAAAGTAGTATGAGCTTCAAATCTGTTTGAGCTTATTACCATCCACCACTACAGTCTTTTGTGGTCCACATTGTCTCTAGGGGGTGTGAGTTGTTCCACATCCAGCTGTTATGTACAGCCATTTACTGATGCACTTTGGTGGGATTAGCAAACCCGCATAACCATCCCTGTTAGGTGGAAAGGCAGGGAACTTCATACTGGGCCAAATGATCTAGAGAACCCAAGCATGCTTTGCGAGTTGGACCAATATCTGGAGTAGATGCAGAGGGAGATAAATCAAATTGGTGACTTAGATCCTTAGCACCATAAGAATGGATGGAGCGTGTTGCTTCCACTCTAAAGCCATTTATCAATACTTCAATCTTATTAATGACTGTATTTGCTTCTGTGTTTGTGGCCCCCGTAAACAAGGGCTCTGAGGTTTGGGGTATAACAAAACTCTTATTGGTGCATTCCTTCTGCCTCTGGCAAAGGTACTGGGTTTCTAATAGCAATTGCCCCCTCCTGCCTGATGCCCAGTTCATTAATAAGGGTCCCACTCCCTCAACACAAACAAGCTCAAAACACAGCGGCATTCATCAATACAGTGTACTTCCCACTCCCTCTGGATGCACCAGCATCTCAACCGCTCTGATACCTGTAGGTTTATATGCCCCCTCCCTAGACCTAGGACTTGGAATGAGTCTCAAAAGACTTAAGATTCATGCCTCAGCTCCAATGGACCCGCTTCCGGTTCAACATTCAGTCACATATAATCATACAATTAGGCAAATGTACTTATTTTAAGGGCCATAGAAAAGGCACATACAGCATATATAATACAAGCCTGGGGCAGCCCACATTGGGTGGTAGGGTGACCCTTCTTGTGTTGCTATATTGCCCAGCATTCAATGGTCCGCTCTTGGCACCACCTTCAGGTTTAGGGCGACTCCCTGCTAAGGGGTGAGTGCTATGAATCAGTGCTAGGGGCGAGCAATGCAAAGTCGCATGCAGAGCCCGGCAGCAAATACAGTCCCTCCTGCCTTACCTCCCAGCTGGCAAAACCACTCACTCCATATTGCCAGGCTATTAAGTGCTGGTTGGATGAAAAAGCAGACTTGGAGATCTGAAGATGCCAAAACGCGCTGGAGGGAGGAACGGCTGTGTCTGTGTCCCGGCCCATCTCTAACCTCGCTGCCCTACAAGAGTCTCAGAGGCAATGGCCATGACCACACCCAAACTGCTGCTTAACATCCCATTCAAAAGGGAGGAATAGAGAAAGAGGCCTTTCCTCATCTTTATTCCCAAGTTATTGATGTTGTAAAATGCATTTTTCGGTTGAACTTAGTGATTCTGTTTAATAAATGACATGTAATGCAACAAAAAGTTGTAATATAACCGACATACTAGGATGCACCAGCAAGTGGACCAATGAAAACAGGATGGAATCTATTAAACAAGCTGATAAGCAGCTAATTTTAACTTTCATAACAAATATAATGCATGTATCCATGCCTGAAGATAGTAGGAGCAAATACAAAAACATGAAGTGTATTTGGATTCAAGAATTCTACATGCTGCTAATAGCTCCGATTGATTATAGGAGGAAACAAATAATGATATACAGTGCTTATATCGAATCCTTTATATTGAATGCCCATATATTGAATCTATTATAGTGAAAACCTGTATAGTGAATGCATTTAGGGGGGCGCTAAAGAGTTAAATATTTTTGGTAAAAGGGTCGGTGGGTTTTTAGGGATTAGAAATAGGAGTTTGCGAGGGGATCCCTTCCCCAAAAAAGGATTGCATTCACTATAAAAGTTTTCAATATAAAATATTGGAGATATGTGCATTCAATATAACATATTTCGATATAAAGACATGTAACCGAAAGAAATTGACAACCATAAAGCTTTTAGATAGTATTTTCTAAATCTCAAATATATTGTGATAGTAATTTCTGATAAATACCTTTGACTGCTAAGAAAATCTTTCAACACAGCAACTCTTAAAGTTGGTTTGTTTTCCCTAAAAACTTGTAGTTATTCGGTCACAAACTCTTCAATGGTTTTAGCCAAAAAGGGGGAAGTTAGCAATTAGTCAATAGTTGGCTGGGGTAATACGACCTGCACTTGCTTTCTTTAGAAGAGGTGTAATCAATGCTGATTTAAGGATGCAGGAGTATGCAAGATGAGACACATTTCAAAAGGTGTGTAATTTGAGCAACCAAGGAGGTGATCAGGCATTTTGTGAGATGAGACAGACATGTGAGAATAGTTTATGAAAAATATTTTTGGCCAAGCTTGTGATCCACTTTGTCATAGCCGAGGATTAGCGTGGAGGCTAAACATTTCATTAAGACTAAATTTGAACTTTGCATTGGCCATCACCTTTGTTGTTAAGAGTTTGACTATTGCAATTCTGCCCACCACAGTGCACAAAGCAAGTGCTGCAGCAGCAGTCAAAAGACCAAAAGCAGAAAGTTTACATGCAACTTTCACTTGTATGGGTGCTGACAAGCGGACACTCCAATGTGTCCAACAGTCTCTCACCCGCCTCTCTCACAAGCAGCTCTCTGGGGTTCCCAGATCCTCCTCCTAGGAGTCGCCCAATGGCACAAGTCACATCCACTGTCTTCAAGAAACATACACTGACTGGGGTGTCATGCACTCTTGTGCTCCTCAGCAAAATCAGATGAGTGAGACTCTCCAACAAGCTCCCCTCAGGGATTCCCTGCTCCTCCACTCAGGTGTCATCCGATGGTATATGTAAATGTCATTCACTTCAACAGACAGACTGACTGGGTTGTCACTCCCCTCCCAGAATCTCTGCTGCTCCCACCCAGAAAAATCAGGCGAGCATGACTCTTCCACAGATGCCCTCAGGGATTCAAGGCAAGGTTCCTCCTCCCAGACGTCACCCGATAACACGCATCTTGCCCACTCGTGTGTCACCCACCCCCCAAATCTCTTATGATGGCACATGTATTGTTCACCCACTCAAATTCCGTGTACGTAATCAAAGACAACCCTAAATCTCACTCTGTGATTGGGTACAAGTCACTTGCTACCTTCTCACTATCTTCCTTCCTCTAACTACTTTAAACAGCCCATGCTTGCCTAAACATTGTAAGCCTGCCTCCAGCAATGGAAATATACCTCTCTAAAAACAGACTCAGACTGAAGGGTGCTCCAGCCACAGTTCCCCCTTTAAACCATGTGCATAAACTTCATATTAACGTTTCCAAAGGTTCTTCCAAGGTTCGTCTTTGATGAATCGCGCAAAATTTGAAGTGATTCAGGTTTATGTGGGAATGTTTATCCAGGATAAGTAAAGATCAAACCAAACACAGTGCCTTGTTACATTGGAATACTGAAAGAAAGGTGAACTGTGGGAGTTAATTGAACCTTGAGTATGGAAGTGAATGAATCAGTAACAGCGTTCGTGAAGCATTGTACTTCTGAAGTGTGTAGCAGATCGCTTGCAAGTGGGTAAAACAGCAAAACTGCACTTACTTCCAGAAGGCCGGACAGCACAGTACACGGACCCGCCAGCCCAGATTGAAGGGCTCAGAGCCAACCATTAAACGATTTATACCTCATTACCAAAGTAAAAAGTGAAATAATTAATGCATTTTTCAAATGAAACCTCATAAGAGAAAAACTAATCAGGTAGCATAAAACAACCCACTTGATGGAGCGACCAATCCTGGGCTGGTTTACAGAATCAGCCACTAGCCCAGTACGGTAAAAAACATCTGTAATGGGAAGAAGTAGACATGCTTTCATCCGCTCCCTGGATACATTTGGGGGGGTTGGGGGTGCTGCTATCTGGAGAGAGATAGTTTATTTATTGTCAGTTATGTAGCAGTTGCTTGGGCAAGAGTACTCCATAGGTCCTACATCAGGAGCCGGTGGTAGTTTGAAAAGAGGGTCTATGGACTAGTCCCAGATACCATGAAAACGTCCAGGGAACCAGGCTCTTCCTTGAGGAACTAGGGAATAACCACCCCTAGCGGGATGGTGATAATATTATCGGCCTGAAAAGATACTGAAAGAAGCAGGGAGGAGGAAATACCCATTATGGTCAGGTTATTTCGAGGTGAGAAAAATCAGGTTGTGAAGAGACCCAAAATACGTTAGAGAGAATCAGAGATCATGGAGCAACCTAAGAAGTTTGTTGTGCTCAAAGAAACAGAAGACTGTGGAAAGGCCTAAAGAACTTGGGTGGACCAGTATAAGGTAGATCTGGGCGTCCGATGTTCAAGCTTGCAATACAAATTTCATATGATGCAACAAATGGGTGAAAAACTGAAAGTTAATTCATGTGTTTCTTTTGTTTTCCTTTTTCATTACAAGAGATCGTCTTTGTCTACAAGTGGTAGATTATTGATAGGTCACAAGAATGAGTGATGACCTCGTTGCAGGGTAATTAGTCCTGCCAGTGGAATCCATATTCGCGGGCTGTTTTTTCCCCCCGCGGTCACTGTTATTTTCTGATCGCTGACACGGAGCGACCGCAAGATACCCCTATGTGTGCCACCCAAAGGTAAGCCACATTCTGATCCCGTTGCTTTTTGTGCCACATTGATCACTCTAGAGACTCAGATCTCTTTGCCCAATGACACAGGATCACAGAGATGTTAGATAGTGTATTAGTATTTCTAACCTAAGAGTGGGAATTTTACCATTTCGGACAATTGCTAACTGGCACCCATCTTTAATTTATTTTAGTGGGCGGTGACTAGTCCACCAGCGAGAGCCCTACTCTAACTCATGAGTCGGAACAAACCAGCTGTGTGAATACCGCAATATCTATTCTCCTACTGAGAGAGGCAAGCAGTCCTCTTTCAGCTGAAAATGTAGCTTTTATGCTGTTTTTATGAAATAAACCTCTGTAAGAATGACACTTGAGTATTCACATGCCCCAACTTTTATTGAATAGGTGATTGGGTAGCAGGGATGTGTACCTGAAGATCCATCCATTTCACTGTATACCATCCATAGAACGGGACTATTTTCCTCTATTCATCATCTAGAGGTATTTCATGACTTTGAACAGTTTTTTTGTGAACAAGTCTTTTTAAATTAAAGTTGTTGGAGAATAAGTTTCTTTTACATCCCTCTGATACTAATTCACTAGAACTGTGACGGGCAGAAAACGTTTGTAGAGCTTTATATGCAGAGAGCTTGGTTGCTCCAGGTAGTCTGATACAATTAATATGTATTTTCACAGACGACTGTGCCGAAATTTTGGACAGAGGTATCATATAAGAACCCTGTAGTTCATTAAGACTACCACCACTCCCACGCGAGGTAAAGACTTCTTTTCTTGACCCTTGGGTTGTGCAGACTGTTTAGATATTAGGCATTCAATTGGCTTACATCTTGCTTTTACTTTTTACCAACAGCACTTCCATGTCAAAAACGCACTTGTGGGCGCTTTTTGGAAAGATGTTCTTGGATAAAATCATAACGTTCAAGTGACTAATTGAGAAATCCTCCTGAAGAAAGTTTGAGACGAAAGATAGAGAACTGAAACATATTGAGGCATAATACTAGTAATTTGATATACTAGATACATTGAGATTTTATTGATCACACCTCATCTCTATAAGTCAAATGAATCATAAGGATGAAGTAAACTGATGTCATTCATCAGGAATGCGCTGCTGCTATTAAATTGCTAGTTTTTTTCTATGTCACTAGCTTTTTGTTTTTATAAATGTTTGATTTTTACTGTGTTTTTTTTATAGATTATGAATAAAATGTATATGCTTTGTAAGTATTAACTGACTGTTTGGAAGTGCTGCTGTGAATAATTCTACCTTGTTGCTCTATATATGGTCTCTTCTACTACCCCAAATCAAAAAGGTAGACAAATTACTACCCAGTCATTTTTTGGGGGTTTCCCCCTTTCTATATTTGTGACCTTTTAGGTGAAACTTCTAGGCAGGCAGCTTCCACTGACTGGCAAGCAGTATTCAGTGATTCAGCAATTCTGATAACATTTTGGGATTGATTATATAAGGAATGTAACAAAGGAAACAAGTTTATACTTGGAAAAGGGTTTTGTTTCAAATTTAATTTGTAACATATTAAAGGATACCATACTGGGTCCATCATTACCAATGTTGCAGAAATCAATATATACAATTCAAACTAAACTATGCACAATAATAGGTTTTTACCTCATTTGTCATATGTTAAAATGTATAGGCAGGAGTAGGTGTGGTGTCTTGGTAACCATTGTTGCAGTATCCATTTCATATATTAATGCTCTTTACAATTACATTGATACAAATACCTGCAGAATTTGGACTTGGGGGTAGCTGTGGGCTGTGTAACTATTTCTTAATTATGGCAAGAACACTTTTCTAGTACTGATCAGCATTTATCCAACCTAACACCTTATATTGTTAACCTTCATAAATTATTGTTAAAAGTTCTTGTGTTGTATGGTTCATTGCTCGACATCCACACACGACAGAAATGCCTTAAGGCATCTTTTAGTGGGAAACAACAAGCCTAACAGACCCTTCATTTTCAAGTAGAAGAGTTGAAAACTATTAAGCCATGTGACAAATGTTTACTCCGTGTAGGCAAGTGCTGTATTTTCAACAGCTGCTCTGCCCTCTTTAATCTCCTACATTGGCACATAGTAAAACCTACACTTGATATTTCTCTTTCGTACACCTGCACTACATCACATCTGGACACACGCAGTGGTGAGACCGCTTCTGAAGAAAGCTTCTCTGGACCCACCTGACCCTAGTAACTTCCAATTTACCTCCCAGCAGCTTTTCCTGGGAAAATAATGAGGACGGCTGGTGGAATCCCAAATACAACATTTCCATGAGAATGCAGTCCTGCTAATCTGTTCAGTGTAGTTTTCGAGCACCTGACAGTAATTTACAACAATGGCAATTCTAGACCGTTCCTGATTTTGCTCCACCTGTTGGCAATCCTCGACACGGTTGACCACCATATCCTTTGCTTCAGATTAGAAAGAGAGGGTATGTATGGCCCAGCTCTCAATTGGCTTCAATCCTTTCTTTCTGACCGTTTACAATCAGGACAATTGAGTACTTTCGCTTCAAATCCAATACTACTTAAATGCAGTGGCCACAAGACTCTGCTCAATCCCAAATTCTTTTCAACTTCTATACTCGTCCTTTGATGTATATAATCCAATAATTCAGACTCTTTAATTAAGCAGATGAGCCCCAAATGTTGGTGAAGTTATCTAGTAGTAGGAGTTCTGTATCAGCAAAAATTCAAAATTGTCTGATGTCCATCAAAGAATTGGTGGACCTAAATTATCTCAAAACGAACCCGGACATGACTGAGGTACTAGCAGTAAATGACACCCTAAACTCATGGAAGTTTGCTTCATTGCCTAGCATTTTCAGTCCATGCCCCAATTTCAAGGCTGTCGTAAAAAAATGTGGGCATCATTCTGGATAACAAGCTTACTCTCAGGAAAATACTTGCTTCCATTTTTAACCTTCACACATCAGGTTACAGTTATGAACACATGCATCTCATAGCGCCTGGAAGTTAATCGAATCTGTCTAGGTTTTTCATCCACTCTGATTCTACAGCTACAAAGAGACCAAAATGTAGTAGTAATCATTCTGTTAAAACTAAATAAGCCTGATCATGTCTCCCCATGCATACGCTCTTTTCAATGGCTCTGGTCCAAACCATCTGGAGAGCCGCTGGTTGCAGACACTTCCACTAAGGAAACACATCTTTAAAGGCCTGTGTTTGATTAGAACATCCTGGTCCGATTCCATGCTCAAATAAATCACACCTTTAAGTTCCAACACGTCGTCTAAGATTTGCCGAGAAGACCATTATTGTCCTGCCTTACAAAAGAAAGACTGGGAGGTTAATCTTTTTTGTTTTTTGTGGCAAGACAATGGAGTTCTCTTGCACTTCCACTATGCAAGGAGACTAACTGGCTCACTTAAAGGAAATTACCCAAGACTTACTTGTTGAACCACTTAGGATCACTAAAATTGTCTCTCTTGAGCATGCTTTTTGCTCCTCCGTTCAATAATGCCAAGATGCCTTCAGGCAGTGGTTGTGCTTTATAAAACTATAATAGCATAGCATAGCCATACAACAAATCTTTAGACTGTACAAATGTATCTATGCAAGTGAGTAAGATCGATTGGAAAACAAAATGAACAGTCCTACCCTCTCAGATAACATCCAAAGGTCAACCAGATTAGCTAGACTTAGGATTTAAATTAAAACTTCCTGTGTCCTATTACCAATTCTATTTAAGTGTGGTCTGGGTGGGGAATACAGCAATTACTGTATTCCAGTAAAGTCCTACCACTCTTATTACCTTACATAGCGCAGCACATCCATGTTAGCCGGTGAGCAAGTAGTTCTCCAATCGCTTATGTCCCATTTGTAGGCGTTTACTATTTTAATGCTGTGTCTCAGATCTGGGCATTTTCTATTTTATTGCTGTCTCTCAGATCTATCTGGTCGTTTTCTACTTTAATGCTGTGTCTCAGATCTGGGCATTTTCTATTGTATTGCTCTGTCTCAGATCTGGGCATTTTCAATTTTATTGCTGTGTTTCAGATTTAGGCGCTTTTCTCCCACTGCTCAGGTATCTCCAAGTTAGGTTTTTCGACCTGGGTGTAGGGAATCCATATTAGTGAGCTATATCTTTCACTTGGCCCGGCTGTGACAGTGAGCAGTATCTCACATTTGGCCCATTTGTGTTGGTGAGCCAGTCTTTCACTTGGCTTATCAGTATTAGTGAGCAATTATCTAGCACAGACGGAACGCAGGGCACATGGAACACATCACCTCTGGAGGAACTCATGGGGGTGGTAATTCTTGAAAACTAGAATTTACCAACGGGAAGGGATATGGGCCACAGTTAGTCAGAGGAGCAGGGGTAGGAATGGATACCGCCACTAACCAACCCTACTTAAACCTCAACCTACTGCATAATCCGCTCATAATCTGACTAAACTCAACCATACCTCTACAGCACAAGAAACTGCACACACTTCACTACACCACAACAATGAAACAAACCACACATAGCCTCGCCAAACAACAAATGGCGGCTACGAAACCGAAAAAACGCACCTACGTTCAGTGAACATTGTCAACCGAACTGAAGCTGCCAACAGCACATCACAGCTCTTACTCTTTTCTGCCGCTCAGTCCTACTAACTTACCCACCCCCACCCCATGCTTTACAGATCTGCCAGAGTGCCAAGAAACCACACATGTGTTAACAGTGCACAGTATAAGAACCTTTAACATAACTACTTGCGACCTGTCTAGGACATTATGCAAAACTTGGCCTATCAATACCTTCCCTTCTTAACTAATAATATTTTCTCAATGTTTTGGGACACTGTATTCGGTGCATATATACATTCCAACAAGAACAACCCATTTTCAATAGTAATCCCAGCTAAAACCAGTCTTCCCTCCATAACCTTAAGGTATTTGTAAAAAAGTATTGTAACACACCTTGTTTTAGTTAAGATGCAGGTGAATTGGTCCATGAGAGCATTTCCAATTTAAATGTATGCCATGCTCTCATCTAGACGTGGAGTTTCTTGAAGGAAGACAACACCTGCCTTTCTCAGAGATAAGCACCTTATGAACGATAGGGCTATTTAGACCATGTATATTCCAAGGCAGAAATGTGAGGGGCGTACCATGACACAGTGCTCCAATTAGCATGTGCAAACTTAAGCACATTTCAAATGAAAATGGTAAAACATGTTTGACATCAAAGTCCCAGGAAATCACAGCATCAAAAACAAATATCTAGCCATATAAACTGTGAAATTAAAGAAGGGAAAAAAGCATTAACAAATATAACACAGGTAGTAGCATTTTGGAAGCACATGGGGAAACAACAATAAAACATATAATGTGCAGCATATCCACATGAAACAAACTCACTGTTTACACACAAAGGAAAACTTCAGAACCATGGAGTCTTCTTGAACTGCACGTATGTCATTCAATCCACCTTTGTTCTTTTCTAAACCATGCTTAGACTTCAGCCAGGAGACAGGGTCCTGATGAATATCAGCCGACCCGTCAAATCCACCTGCCTGCCTCCTGGCAGGGTACTCAAAACAAAAATGGTTCCCTCTTGAACCTTTGTCACTTCCAACCATCCGTCCCTACTATATACCTGATTTATTGTCCTTCACTACTGCACCGATGTATTCCTGTTGCATACAGCTATTAAGTACCTTCCCTTCCCTCCTTCGCCCTCCCACCACCACCTTTTTCCTTTTCAGTGCGGCTCCTGTGTACAACCCCGAACTGTATTTCTTTTTCTGAAAGATCTTGTGAAGTGCAGTCTTTCCAGTTTCCTTGCATGTTGTGATGTGCCTGCATGCATGGCACGAGGGTTCTTAGTGTCAGAATGCTGTGTGAGTGAGCTACTGAGTGCTCCATGTATGACAGCTGCGGAGAAGCTAGATAGGGTGTGTTGATGTATGTCACTTAGCTTCATATAATACTGCTTCCCTGTTGGGGCATGTACAATATCTACGACCACTAAGAAGATCAGAGAAAGCTCTGTTTTGCACCTGTTGCTCCTAGCATCCTTACCCGACAGTCTACCTCAACACATGTCATCTGCCACCCCCTCCCCTATTAACTGCGGAGCACCACAAAGTTCCTGCACCTCCCCCACGCTATACAACTTATTCACACTTCCTCTCTTCAACGACCTAGAAGAATTCGGCATAACTCATTAATAATGCTGATGAAACAAATTCTTCTCCCATTATCTGGTGATTACGAGCAAGAACTAAAAACCCTTTCAAAACACATATGCTATCATCCAGGCCCAGATGGCAGCCAATGGCCTCCGTCTCAATGGAGACTAGACAGAGATCCTACTGGTGGGCCCAAAAGAAACCCTCAGTAAACTAGACAGCAAATACAGCAATTTCAAAATTGAGAGCTCTGTAATTCCAGTCTCTTCTGCGGCACAATCTCTGGGAGTCAACCTAGATTCAACCTTGTCTATGGATAGGCATATTAGCTATATCTCCTCTTCAGCAGCACTGACAACTAAAATAATTAATGCAGTAAAACCTCACCTGTCCACTGAAAACTGCCTCAACATCGCCAGGGCCACCATAGGTGCAAAACTGGATTATTTTAACATCCTCCTACTGGGCACCTCCGTGAAAAACATTGAGAATACAAATCAAACAGAACAAAGCACTGAGAGCAGCCCTCAGTGTTCCCAGGAGGGAGCATATCTCCCTAGCAAGACAAAATGCCCACTGGCTCCCTGTCAAAGAGCGCCTCCTGTTCAAGACCCTCACTATTACCCATAGATGCATATCCCAATCTGCCCCCACCTATCTATCTGAACGAATACAACAAGTGCAGACACTCAGACCCAAAAGGGATTTGTACACAAACCAACTCTCAGTCCCTAACTTCAACAGAGCTAAAGCCGGCGGCTCGAGTTTCGAAGTTCTAGTACAAAAATCCTGGAACTCACTACCACCTAAACTGAGATCTGAAGCATCACTCATGGCTTCAGAAAGGCACTTAAACACCATCTTATTCAAGTAAATCTGTACCTAAAATGCTACTGTAATCTTGAATAATGTTTGTAACCAATAATTTACCTGTGCCAACAAATTGTACCTATGCTCACTGTTCTCATGTAACCCTGGAATAGGAGCATTGCCTGTAACCAAGCTCCCACTGTTTTCCTGATATTACACCTATGCCAAGTAAGTTTTCTTGTAACAGCGCCACGATGCCCGAGGGCAGTTGTGCGCTTTAAGAATGCAAATAAATAAATGTCTAGTTAAGGTGACAGCTTGATTTTCCATTGAATGCTGACAGTGGGTAAAACCGAGCTTTGCCCGTATGTACTTTGGCCACTTCGGATCCTAATCTCTCCACGCCCCCTTTCATTTTGTTAGTATTTTATATTTGTATTTTATAAGAATATCCCATCCTTTGATTGGCTTACAAAGGTAGGGCATGCTCATTAACTCAGAAGGCCTGTTGAATAGACCCTTTGTCCTGAGGATATAATAGTTTTTTCTGATGCGATACACAAACCTTCCTCCCACAGGGCAGGAATTTCAGATAACAGCCAGGCTTACATGCAAACCCTGCGTTATTGGAAGGTCAGACCTGGTGTTCTCCGAACTTAAATATCCAAAAGGATGTAACATTGCTATAGCCACACTGAAAACAATTGATTTGTCCTACACCTAAAGTGTAATATGTCACATTTAAAGTGCTCTACGTTGCCATAGACTTCGTACAATAACAGGACAGTGGCTGCAAAGGAACAAACTATTTTCATGTACCTGCTTTACATAAAACGGTATGACTATTACAGGGCTGAGAACCACACGTTTTGGAGTTAAAAGGCAACACATTTTATTATGTAAATTCGACTATAAAGCGTTTGTAACTTTTAATGCATTTACCATTGGCAGTTTAAATAAAACGTCATCTTTTAAGCATAATGTTTAGAAACTGCATTTGGGACTTCATATGCAGCAGAAAGGTGCTTCTTTGGAAAACATGGCAACAGCCTACAAAATCACAGGAACATTCATTTGACTTGTATGTGCAGTTACATGATTTGCAGGTAATGAAGCAGCATCAGCTAAAATGTAACACTGTATATTGCTGTCAATCGCATTGTTCCAGTGCGGCAGGCACGGTTGCACTGGAGCTTTCAGTATTTCCTACTGTCAATTTAAAGATATTCTAAACTCAGTCTTTGGACCAGTTCACATGCCTTCCAGGTATCTGTGAAACGTTATGCCACTTGCGGGGTGAGGTCTCTCAATGGAGTAGGTAATTACTTGTATCCAATAAGTGCAGACCTGTCGTAGTTCAACAAAAGAATATATAAATGCACATGGGAGTAAAGAAGGAATTATTCTGGCGCCTCTTCATTTTCAATTGTGGCAGACTATTTGTCTTTCATTTTCCCCTCCACTGCCGATTGATTGCCCGTTAACATGTTAAACCCTATGGTCAATCCCAACCACCACCTGCCCCTGCCCATCCAAACACATCACCGTGGGATCTCCTTGAGCAAGCTCTATCAAGCAGTAACTTCAAACTTTGGCCTGATAAGGTTATTTCTAATCAGTCTGCTGAGACATAATGGCTTCCTTGCAGCTGTAAATGCTTTACTAGTGTAATACAATTGTTTTAACCAAGTGCTCCTTCGGCTACTTAATTAATATCAGTTCCCTGTACTCATGTCCTGCTAAACCCCAGCATTGACAAAGCCAACAGTTTTGGCTTGTGTATAGGTATTAGATCGGCAATCACTGCTACTATATGTTGAGGTAATCGCCCTTTTCCAGCCATTGCCATTTTATGGCCAGTACTACCTGTGCCTGCCAAATGTCTATCTCATGCCTATCCCATGCCTACTAAAGGATTTGCCAATGCTTATTCGTGCAGTTTTTCACTGCTTCATGATAGTTCCTGTCAGTACATTTTGAGCGTGCCATTCTTCCATTGTGAAAACGCCAGTTTGTCCATTTACAGGGGTGTTTAATACACCCTGCATACAGAAACCACTTTGGCCATGGTTTCCCTTTTAGAGGTTGAGTAACAATGTACCTCTCAAATGTACTGTGATTTCTGATCTCCTTAAAGACTCCAGACAGGTCATGCTCACAGAGAAAACACTATAATTTACTTAATCTTTGATTGCCTAAGATGTCCCAACTTTGATGTATCCCTTGCTCTGTGTTTTCTAATTTCACCTGCCTGTGCTATCCACTCCAGCATTACCCCTCCTCTCCTGCGTTACTTAGGTCCCAGTTCTGTATTAGTGCTGTATGGATTTTTCCTCTATGCATCTTCAGGCCTTAGTCTTATCCTCCGATGTTAGCTCTTTCCTAGTCAAGCCTGAAGGTATTGCTAAGCACTGTGTTTTGTATTCAAATATGGTACATATTTTGCAGTCTTGTATATGTATTCTTCCAGATGTTGTGAGTCTCTGCCTCCCACCGGGGTTTTGTGGACTAAGGCCTCAGAGAGGTTTTGAGGTGGCTGATGCAGCGGCTGAGGGTAAAGTGGATCGGAGATGAAAGCCAGAGATCCAAATGTTCGAGGGAGAAAAGACTAAAGATTATTTTTTCGAAATAACCTTCAGTCTTTTCTCCCCTGAACATTTCCAACTTTGCCCCCGCCCCCACCCAAATCTCTACCCCCACCCCACCCACCCCCACTACTTAACTTGTGGCCGCTGACTCGCAGTGCCCCTGCAACGCCTGTTCCCTTTCACTTCGGTGATCGGAAACCAGCGCCACAGAGTCCTTTCCTTTCCCTTTTTTTCTTCTTCAGGATGGTTGCAGGGGACACCCCCGCTTACAATATAGTGAGCAAAGGTGCGGCGGACAACCCCGCAGCCCACCTTTTTTTCCCTTCTTTTTTTGGGGCTTATTTAGGATGGCTGCAGTGGACATCCGTGCAACCCCCGCTCGCAAAATAGTGAGCAAGAGTGCGGGGGACACACCCGCAGCCCTTAGCACCGCATGGGTGATTTGGTCAAACCTTTCAACCATTCAGAATTTTTGAACGGCTGAAAATCGGCCAAATCACCCGTTCGGTCTAATAAACGTGGTCATTTATGAGGATTCCGGGTAAAGTAGCTGTTGCCTGGGCAGTCTTAGCAACTCTCCCCTGTCAACCACTGGGGAATCTTCCCTGACCTCTTTGACTCGCAGTCTTCTCGCTCTTCCAGGTGAGGAATAAAAATGAAAGGTCCTGAGCCCCCTCCAAGCTGCTACACTGGGGCGAGTTTGTGGTCGTCTGATTGCAGCACCAAGGGATTTGGCTGCCACTTTGGAGGTCTGCAGCTTCTCTACGCTCTTGTTAGCCTTGCAGACAAATAAGTGTGTGCCGTCAAAGGGCTTGTAAAGAGGTCTTGACTGCACATCCGAAGCAAACCCAGACTTTAACCATGCAAATCTGCGTATCACTGTGCTAGCTGCAATTGCTCTGCTGATACTGTCCGCAGAGAATAGTTTGAAGGGACTCGCACATAGTTTCCTTCCCATCTTACACAATGTGAAAAAAAAAAGAAAAAAAAAAAAACATGTCTCTTTGTTCCCCTTCAGGAATATGATCAGCTGCCATCGTATACATTCCCATAGGGTAAACGAAAACGTAGCCAGTGCACATGTTGCATTTGCCGATTTAAGGGCCATACTCCCAGTACAGAAGAATTTCTTTGCCATGGCATCATAACGTTTGTCATCCCTGTCTGGGGGAGTCGTCGGGTAGGCAGTCTGTTTTGACGTAGAAGTCGCCGCCTGTACCACCAGGCTTCCTGGAGTGGGATGTTTGGAAAGAAAAACTGGATCACTAATAGAGGTCCTGTATTTACCAGACAACATTTAATTCACCACCGGAATTAACCCTGGCGTTTCCCAGTTGACACAGGTCCGCCTCTCTAAGGCCACATGAAAAGGTAGAATAGGGCCCTCGAGCTCCCTTGTCCAAAATATCCATCAGGTCACCCTGCTCGTAAGTCGGCGCAGGCCTGCTCCATTCCAAATATTCAATGACTAGCCATTATCTGTCTATATGACCCATATGCGTGTTCTGAGGGATCTGGCCTGCCATATTCAAGCTCAGGGGATGCATCTATCCCACTTGCTGTTTGCAGCGTCTCATACAGGTCCTTCATCCTTGACACTTCTGATATTAGACCCTCTGGAACGCCAAAAGGACATGCTTCATCCACTGATGGTTCATGCTCTGCTTCCCTAGATTTGTCGACATCCATCGACACCTTTGTCACTTTAGTCTATGATGTCGAAGTTTTTGGCACTGTCGACGGTTTCGACGACACTGGCGTTAAGATTTTGCCTGCAAGGGCGCCGACTCCTTCGATGCCAATGATGTCAGTGTTTTTGCCTTCTCAGTCGTAGGCTCCAGACTCGACAGAACCATAGAAGGTTCTCAAAGAGTTTTCTCATGGTCACCTGGGCTCGATTGCGCACAGGTTTTGTCCTTTGCCCTTTCTTGGTTGGGTTTTTCCTCAACAGGGGCATGTTCCCTACTCTTCTGCTTTGAGGGGGCAGGCTGCATTCTCAAAGACTTGGAGCATTTTTGGGCGGAATCTCTCTGATTCAGCCAGAGAACCTGATTTCATCGGGGAGGTTACCCATTCAGGGAAGGAACTCTAAGAAGACGGCAACCTGTGACCCCTTTTCTTCGCTTGTCGTGAAGACGACGATGAGTGGTGAGATCTACTCCTGGATCGAGAATGTCTTTTAGCTTTCTTCCGACGAGGAGAGTCGCCCCTTCACTCATCAGAGGATCGCTTTTTCCGACAGAATCGTCAAAGGGGATTTATGTGACCTACCTGCAGCTAATTTCCCTCTACATTCTTTCAGGGCTTTCACAGTCATCAAAAGGTAGGATCCACACTCTGATGTTTTATGCTCAAATCCCAAGCACCACAGATGCACCCAATGGGGGTCCGTAAGGGAAATTTTCACCCTGCAGTCATGGCATTTTTTAAACCCCATCTGGTGTCAGTGATGCTGATGAAGATGCCATTATTTCACAAAATATTAGGTTTCTAGAAGGACCCGCAGCACGCTGATCTTCCGAAGCGATAGCTCTCACGGAAAAAAGGAACTGAAGCCAATGCCCGCTTCGCGTGCTTTGTGTACCAAAGATGACGTCAACATAGAGACAGAGGCCCTCGAGAGACATCGAGTCGACTGATATCGACACGCAGTGCCCCCTGCTGGAAAAAGTTTCCCAAGCAGCTAAAGCTGAATACGGATATATCAAAAGATGAGGAATCCGTGGGAGGACACAATCCATTCGAAATATCGGTTATGCTTTTGAAAACAAATATATTCATCTGTTGATCTTCGGACAAGTACACTCCAAACTCTTGTGTCCAATGAGTCTGCATTTCATTTAATAGGTTTCAACATCTGGAATATGGTGGGAAATAATTAATATCTCACAAGTGCCCAACTTATTTTGACTTAACAACCAACACATTTTTGGCTAATGCACCAGGTGCTGGAGTATTTTACTCTCCACAGGGTTCATTTTATTTTGTAGGGAACCAAGTGTGCACATCTATGTATATATGGGATTTATAACGCGCAAACCTACCTGGACAGCAATAGAGCGCTGTACATGGGGATGCCACACACATCCTATTTGGCAATAAAATAACTCCAGTTCCGCTTGTAATACTGTGTTAAACGACAGGCAGCAAATTTGTCCATAAAGTGATACATTTGCATCACTCTCATGAAGTCACATCTATGTTTTTTGAACCATGACAAACAAGTAGAGGAAAAACATTCTGCGATGTTCTTCAGGAAGGTGATGGTTAAGTGAGTTATGATTGCACATTGGGTAGTTTTTAATGGATGTCATGACTGTCCCAGAAACGTACCAGTGACAAGTACACTGCTTAAAGTCACTCTTCAAGGCCCTGTTCTTGCAAGTTATTTTGCGCACTCTTTCTTTGGCCCCTATGTTTTTTAAACAGAGCAAGATAGATGTGGTATCGTGCCGGGTGGAAGTAAGGCCTTTTCAAGAATACCCTGCAGTGATCGGTTCAGCATCAGAGTGAGGCCAAGTTACATAAAGTCAACTAACCCACATTCAGGAATCTGTGAAAATTGTCAGGTTTCAAGCCAGAAACCAGAGGAAGGGCCGGTAAGGTAGGATGTGTGTTTGAAAACACAAGGCTAATACACAGATGGGAAACTATAAACAGCGGGGGTACACTCCACAAAGATTTCCTAGTGACTGTCACATCTTAAAGTAAGAGAGCGTAGCGTCAGTAGTCTATGTCACTCAGTACCCTTGTGCATAGCATTAAGGCATCATCTAAGTGTTACAGCCCAATTACTGAGCATAGTGCAGGCAGCAGAGCAGGGACCATAGCTTTGTCATCTTCACTCAGCTCTAAGAATACCCAGGAGTGAGAGGAAATACCATGTTCCCCTACTGTGACAACGTGCAAGTGGTATACAATTGTTGTGTTCCACTAGCTCAAGTCACAGTAAGGGGACAAACTAAAAACAAAAAGTGGTGAAAGGAAGGTTTTGTCATTACCTCTGGTATTTCTCTTGGCAACCTTCTGCAACGTTTTTGTATCCTGTCTGCCTACAAAATCACAAAACATAAATGGCAATGCTTAAAACAGTCTTGACGCTGCCACCAAAGGGAGGAACCCAGGCCAAACTACTAAGCTACTCCTCCTCTGCACAGAAACAACAAACAACCCCAGACATGGTTCAGCCCTGTTGGCCATCAACAGTGAAGTGCAGCTTGGTTCCCTATGATGCAGTGAGCATCGGGCACCAGGCAAATCACTCACTCAGGGAGACAAATCAAAACCAAAAAGTGACAGTTTTTACAGACTCATATACATGACATTGCTCTGAGCAACCTTTTGTTACATTGTCTTTTCTTCCATCTACACAGTAAAATAAAACTAACAGGCATGTGGTCATCAGGTTTGGTCCTGTAACCAAAATGGAGCAGTCCAGTCGAACCGCCAAATGGATACAGCAAAATGATTTGTGTTTTTTGGAAAAACGATTTCTATGGAAGCAATACACAACAGAATTACTGAAGTGAAATTCAGGAATCACAATGAAATAAGATATCCAATTCTACTTCTCGAATCAGAGATCACTTTTTTTCAGATATGTTGTGGAGAAGATGGATGATGCTTAATTTGCTATTTCAAGTTCAAAATTTTAAAGGACACCTCATAGTTTTAGGATGAGATGGCCAACTGCTTACACTTAATTCACAGAGCATAGTACTGATCTTTTATAAACGAGTTTAACAAATGACAAATTCCCTCTTCAACTACTCAATAGTCCTATATGTGGACATAATACCCATTGTCACTGGGAGCAGTTGTACCTTTCCTGGGTTTCTAATACCTAATGCAAACCATCCCCTGTTAAAGCAACAGCATTAGGGCTGGGGTAGAGTGGCCTTTCAAATCAGGCACTCAAGGTGGTGATACACCCTGTGGCCCTCAGGCATGTTTGTCATGCTTCCCCGATGGAAGTTATGGCATTCCTGGAGACTCCATTGAAAGTGCCTTCACGTTACACTACGTTCTCCTGTGAGCGGTCTAGTGTTTTTCAAGATGGCTGCCCGTTGTTTATACTGGAGGAATTGCTGGCGTTCGGATGTGTTGCACCTTCGGTCTTTTCACCGTCCTGCCAACGCTAGTAACTTTCACTCTCAGAGCTAACGCTCCATTGTTATCTTTTCTGTCTTTCTCTCCCGCGATCGTCCCTTCGATCGTTGCCTACTGTTCTGCCCTCTCGCCTCTTTGAGCGTACTTACTTCTGTTTTCTTTTTGTTCTTACCTTCGTTTCCTGTTCCGTTGCTTTCCGTGTTGTGTCCTCCTCGCATCAGGCACAGTCTGCAGCTCCGGCTTCTCTGCTCTCCATTACCTTGTCTCCCTCCGCTCTGCTGTTCCGTATTCCTTAACTGTTTTCTTTCCTTTCTCCATTGCATCTCCAAGCTACTCCGTCTCTCTCTCACACTCTCATCCTCCTCATGTGGACTACGTACCTTGAACGAAGCCATTCTTGTGAAACATCCGTAAGGATCCAATACATGGTTTTTTCAGCCAGGAGGCTTTTTCCCTGTTGGAGGAGGTCTCCCGGGGAGCCCCGCGGTTGGGGGTTTACCTCCCGACAGCGTGGCTTCCAGCAGAGACCGACCTTATTTACACGATAAGAAGAAAACCAAGGAAATACGCAGACGAAGAAAGTCAGCACCACAAGAAGACGACCTAGACGATAAAGGTGAGGAGGAAGGAAGGGAGGTTTATTGCAAATATGACAGCATTTCAATCCATTCCCTGGTCTCTGTAAGGTGTGTGTACCACAGTCTCCTCACCCTAAAGCAGAGGTCTTCAACTGGGGGGTTGGCCCCTCCTAGTGGGGCCCGAAGGATGTCCAGCAGGGGCGGGAACCCAGATGATTAGAAAACTGATTAAGATGACTATTATTCAAAAAAATTATCAAGGTGACTGCGTTTAATAGAAAATATATGCAGAAGAAAATCTGCTTATATTTTAAAGAGCCTGCCCCCCGCCCCCTAGACATCCTTTGGGTCCCCAAAAGGAAGGGGCGACACCTAGGTGGGGTGGGCCAGACACAATATTTTTACTGAAGGGGGTTGGGGTGTGTGTGCTTGGTACGAAAAGGTTTGAATACCACTGCTCTAAAGCCACTAGGCACAACAATGTCTTCATTCCAAGGGGAACCCTGACACTCACGCTGTATGAATATTTGGACCTGGGTGGGTAGCTTGGCATCTATGATGCAGCATATTTGTATTCCTGATGCTGCAGAAAAATAAGCAGACCTGTGCAGGGTAAGGTGATGTTTGCTATGAGTAAGAAAAGTGTTGAAGTTGAGAATAAAGCCCTGCTCGGACAATGGCCATGCAAACATAAGATAGCAAGACCCACCTAGTCCCCAGGAAGGATACTGCACATAATGGTGTGTGTCTCATATACATACTGTATACAATAAATAACAAAGAACAGGCATCTATAGTTACCCATGCACAAACTTTAGTTTTAAACTCTCCTCAGGTGCTTTCTCTCGTTTAAGTGAGGGCACTGGGTGGTTACTCTCTTTGCTTTGTTGCTTCAGTTGAGGTAGATCTTCTTTGTAAACCTAAAAGAAAGCACATTCACATGTGAAATAAGTTGATCATTTTCAATACACATCCATCCGAGCTCTCGCCCTACGTTAGACCAGCTATTTATTCTTTGAGATTGGGAGGCTCTTGAAAAATATGTCAGACTCTAATTTAGGAAACATGTGTTAGTCTATTTTGCATACATGTTATTGCATATAGAAACTGAAGAAGACCTATGGGCTGAACCCAATCCCGCTCCATCCATTTTTCTAAATTTCGAGCTAGCGAACAGAATATGTAGGCTTTCCAACCCCAAGGGCCGAGATGATGTTCTGCGCACCCCTCTCCAACCTGTACCAGCAAACACTAGCCAAGACTGCTGTGGTAGTCACATTGGCTACAGAGACCACGTAAGCACCTTTGTAGTTAAATATTGAGCCCAGGATTTCCAGGCTGGGCATGTGGCAATGAAAAGACCACCACCTGTTTGCCAGCTCGCCTGCCCTGCAATTGAATCTTTCCAGAATGCTGCAACTTAACAACCTGACTGCAGTTAAAAATGTGTGCTGAAACCAAACAGTGAGTAAGTCTGCATTTACTCAATCCTGTTTGACAAACACTGGGCTGCCTCAGCATTTTTTGGGCCCTGACTAACACGAATTACAAACATCCTACATGCACTTTTTCTAGTGAAGGAGATGTTAGATCGATGCACCACTTACTCGGGACTCAGATGCGACAATGGGTTATATCATAGCACTAATAATGTGTTGGAAGGGCTTCACCAGCCCGTAACAGACTGGGCCCCAGGTTATAGGCCCAGGTGAATTGAGGGCCTCAAGGCTGGGCCCTGGTGCTGTTACTGGGTCGCTGAAGCCCTTACAACACATTATTATTGCTATGAGCACTTTGAGGCAAACACTTGAGGTGCTAATAGCAATTGAGAAAAAAAAAACACATGTGCGGCTTTGTTCGCAGCAGCGGCCAGGGTGAGTCAAGAGTGCCATGGAACTGGAAGGCGGGGCTCTGCTGGGAGCCCCTCTTCCATTTCAATGGCTTCCCAGGAAGCCAAGCTGACTGAGCGGGCGGAGGAACTTGGCAGAGGATCCTATTTCAGGTTAGTTGGTTGTGGTGGGGGGTGTGTTGAGGGTGGGTTGCAGGGGAGGAGGTAAAACGGTAGCACCGGTGGAGGGTGGGTGCACACAGCACTCAGGTTGCTCCAAACCCAGGCTTGCATTGGTAGATCCAGCCTGGGTTTGGAGCAACATGACTGGCTCTGCACCAGCCCTGGGTGCGAATTCTGTGTATTATGTGACAAATCTGAGGATGCCGTCCCTTCTCCCCTAAGGGGAGACATTTCCCATTGTGCCAGGGCAGTGCATCCACAGAACAATAGTACCCCTGGGGGTGGTGCACCGATGGAGGATCACACCGGGGAGGAACACCCTTATTGGATTAGGGACGTACATGTTCAAAGAACACAGGATTCCCCCGCATTAGTGCACCTAAACTTTTCCCCAATGCTAAATGCTTCTTTCCCTTCTTTTGATAGGGCCAATGTCTAATATTGTCAAGTTAGTCAACCTAACATACTTGACAGGATTAAAACATCAAGGTATGCTGCATATAACTCTATATCAAGTATTGGGAAACTTAATCTACTTCACAAGACTGAAACATTACAGAATGGAAAGTATGACACATCTGACTTCTATTTTATGTACTGAGAAGATTAGGAGCAGTAGTCCAAGGATCCCTCTGGAGAAACAGAGTTAGTGCTCCAGCTTCTCAACCAATGTGATTTGCCCAAAGCAATTCCATTTTCCAACACAGGAGTTTAAATATACCACAGCTGAGATGCAAAGGGATACCTCTCCTCCAAGGTGGGAAGCCGCGAGCAGAGGAGAACCCGAAGGTGGTCCAGGAAGCAAAGACTGCTTGGGCTACTGCCAAGAAGAACATCCGGGCATCCATCGCACTGGCGAAGCATCCATAAAAGAGGAGGCGCCGCCAGGGAGAAGCAGACACATGCAGAGTCACTGCAGACCATGATGGAGCCCGAATGCTACTGGAGCCGTAAGAGATGCAGCTGCTGCTCGGGAAACGCTGGTCCTGCCAGGAAGAAGCAAACAGGTATGTGGGTTACCCGGAAATCCGGGTGAGCAAGAAGGTGAAGGCTTCCGTTGGAACAAAAGGGTCTAGGAGCCTGGGAACAAAGGACAAGTCTGGAACCCAGACTCATGTGAGAAACAGAAGCAAAGCCAATCATAATATTGAGGGAAAGTCCATGAGAGGATGAAGGCTTGAAGACACTTTGAATATTGCGAATATGAGACCCGCACCTAAATGAGAAGTTCATGAAGGGATAACTGGTTGGCTGGAGAGTGAACCAAGCCATCCTGAATACTGCGAGGCTGGGACCCGCACCCACAATAAGTAAAGAATATATACTGAAACGAATCCTATGCTTGGTAAAAGGAGTGTGTCAAGTTGGTGGGATAAACAGTAGAAATACAAGTAGCATATTCTTGTGAACTGCCTAGTGACCACTGAATACGAAAATTCAGACCTGATCGGACCCAGATGGAGAGAAACACTACACGAAGGAATCCAGGGGAAAGGATTACGACCCTAAGCTTGGAGTCCTCCAGTTTTGAACATTTCTTTATTTTTATTATTTTTGATTACCCGAGAGACTGGGAACTTTTCTGTTGATTGTATCTACAAAGAACACTTTACTTTGGGAAGAGATCATCCTTGCACAGTTGGTTCAAGTTATTGGTGTTAGGGACAGAGTTAGGCTTTTTGAGACACGACAGTGACAAACTTTATAGTTTTGGACATTCTGGCAATTTCCGTAGAAGCCGTCTTAGTTTTAGGGACAGGGATGCATTTTCCAACCCTTTTTTATATATTAAAAATGTCAGCTCAAAAACATGCCACCACTGTGTCCGAGCCTTACTTCTGCAAAGGCTCAAAATAAGCATACTCCCAAGACCCCTTCTGATCTTCTCATTGCTCTTCTTCTGTTCCATTCTTAGATTGTATCTGGAATACTGAGTTCACTTAATTTTTCTGAATCACAATCTTAAGAATCTTCAGTAATTCTTTTGAAATCAGCTTCTAATTTCTCAAAACGGCAGAAACGCCAAAAGCAACCAGAAGCACACAGTTACCAGACCGCATGAATTCAAACATTTAAAAGCTGGTTCGAGAAACAACGAGAAACTGGTTCCAAAACAATTCCAGAATGTTCTTAAGATTGTGATTGAGATCAATTAAGAGAACCTATGAAGAAGTAAAAACATCCATTTACAAATGAAAAAAATAATTCATGAAAGAAAAATAAACTGAGAAACAAAAAAAGGAACTCAAATACTATGTATTAAATCACAAGGTTTAAAGAAGTCTGCACCTTGTGTGATAACTTCAAATAAAATTGTACTTTAGAATTAGGACACATTTAAATATAATGGAGCATAAATAATGAGCAATAAACTGTGCCTCTCATGTCGAAGTTAGATTTGCAGTATGCTGAATATTCGCTCCTGGTTCCCCAACATTAGGTCCTGCTTACTGGGTGATGCCCAATACCCAGGTGCTGGTTTTAGCTCCTGCTCATAGAATTTTCATTTCAAACCTTGCTATGTAAGGAAAAATTCAACATATATTTATTTTAGATATAAATGTTGACTCCTCTTAAATTACTTGTTTTGTATAAATAAAATTACTTTTACCTCACAGATTTTTTGTGACATTATGAATAACTGCGTGCCAAGAGTCCCCTTGAAGTGCATATTATCTGTATGCTTTTGAGTGATGTGGATGTTCTCTGCCAGATATGGGTCGAGGTATTGTTCCCACCTTCCTTGATAACTCTTGATCCACTCCTTTCTGGAATCTAGCACCTGATTGATGGGAGAGATCATGTTCCTGGTAGATGTAACTGTGGATAATTTTCCCGAAACCTAAAAGGTGTTTGAACCCTACCACCTTGGTGCCTTATATGATGCTTAGTGCCTGCATAGGAAAAGTGAGAGTCTGGCCTACTCCTCATTATCTGACTTCCTGTACATTTCTGATAAATATAACCTCTCCAAGCATGTAAGTTCACCAGTTCAGTGGAAATGTCAGATTGTTATAATGAGGGTTTAAAGACTAGTGGAAGGTTGCCATGCACTCAGAATCATTTATGGTATCCCAGATATTAAGTGTTATGAATGAGATGGGTTTGAGTTCTTTAAAAAGTCAGGCAGGCTGGCATTTATGGGTCTCCGCTTCAGCTTGCTCCATGTGCACCCAAGGGCACTTGCTCTCTATTTCCTCCCATTATGTTAAGCCACATTTATTTATTTAGAAGTTTTAAGGAGAACTAAATTGCATGAAACCACTTTGGGGGGCAGTTAATAGGAACATATTCTTATCAGATTACAGTGCGAAAGCACATTATCAGACAGGAGTAAATTGGTACAGAATTCCAACACTAGAATACAGGAGTGGAGTAAAGGAGTGAATGAAACGGGCAATGGTCTGTAGAGGCTATAGATGCAGCCAAACCTAGAATGATTGAGGTGGAAGCTGTTAAAGGACAGTTCAGTTCAGGTTTCCACTGGAAATTTGTTACGGTATTCAGAAAGCTGTAAATGGCAGCAAAGCTTCAAGTGTTAAGAGTAATCTGTGGAAAGACATTTAAGTTTGGATTTCCACCAGGAGATGTTCTAATATTTGGATCCATAAGCAGCAAGGAAGTGACCCGCTGACAGTTTCTAAGGAAAGCTACAGGGCTTAGCAGATTCAAAGTGGCAGATCTCAAATTCCTGGTAGGCATGTGTCCCTTTATGCCAGGTGCGAGGTAATTGGCACAAATACTCCTGTGGGGGATGGAATCAGCCCTTAGGGTGATTCTTTGCTCCACAGGAAGTCATTTAAGAGTTTTTAAGGCTGGCATGATGGGATCTCAAGGTTTACGGGAGAAAATTAGTGACAACCGTTTTTTGTAGCAGATGGATACAATCCTTGTTAAGACCCACATAGATGGAGCTAAAATGATCAAGTCCAGAGGAGGACTAAAGATTGGATAACACCAGTATTCTGGGGGTAGTATTAGGAAGGGGAACAGTTTTTCTCAGGTGCAAGTGGGTGTTTTTTGCATTGCCAGATTGATTTGAGGGATGAAGTTTAGGTAATTGTTCATGTATTGATATCCTATCCCCTGAAGTCTTAGTGTCTTGTGAGGAAGTCAAATGGGGCACAGGTACCAGGGAAGACGATCTGCGAAGGAACCACTGGAGATGGAATAAGGTCTCCAGAGTCTTTCCAACCTTCTAGTGTGAGGAGACCCTATCAAGAGGACAGCTCAGACAGGAAGTCATATCAGGAGAAGAGGACCTAGGAATCCCAATTTCATCACAGAGCCAAGATTGTGTTTTTCCTTGGATGACGCTCCATTATCATCCCTATGCAGGGGCGTATAAATACCAAACCGTGGTCAGGAGGAACCCCAGAAGCTTATCCACACCCACTACCCAAACTCTGAAACTATCCCACAGGGGCAGTTAAAAGGGAATGCTATCCTTCCATACTTTTTATCAGTCCTTCCAGCAAAATAACTTTAACATGTTATCTTACAGACCTGTTCCCCCATCCCTCCACACCCCTCACCTCTTGCTTGCTCTCAGTCCTAACATCCATTACATCTTTTGAGGCCCCCCTCATAGGGGGTTCTTCTGGTCTGAGAAATCCAACATTAAACTTAGCGGCGGGTCCATTGAGCGAGAAAGGGGGTGGGGGGAATGCATGTCTCACCCCAGTTCAGGGGTCAGAGCAGTCTCTGAAGCACAGAACACATTTAACCAGACAGGGTGAGTCAAAGCAGCAAAAAAGGTACTTCCGACCTTCTCAGGGGTCCTGCAAGATACTGTTTCATAAGCGGGACCACAAGAGATTCCAGGGATCCTCTGAGGAACAGCAGAAGGGGGATCCTGAGAGGATTACAGTAGCATCTGACCCTAAGATGGAGGCTGGACCTTGTAATAGTGGTACCCCTTATGAAGAAGGGAACTCCAACAGATTGATGCAGGGGGAAACAAACAGTGGGAGCTGATAATTGAAAGTGGTAAAACACTTGTGAAGGTGATGGAACCAAAAGGTTAAGACAATCCAAGCGCAGGGACTCTAGGAAGGAACAGACCCATGAAGCAAAGCCCTTATACACCCATTAACAAAGTAGTCTCAGTAAAAAAGGAAGCAGAAGATCCAAGATGGTCACCAAGACGAGGTGACGTGGCAACCAGCGCTCCATATAGGATTTTGAGGTGGGAGTATTTTACGCATGCTTTTTGAAATTAGAGAGTAAATGCAATATCCAGAGAGTAAAAATTAGTTTTCTCCTCTTCAAGAGAGCAAAACGTATCCAACACATACTATCGAATTGTATATTTTAAAGCACAATATGCAGAGATGTGATGGAAGTCTTTCTTTAAAGTAACAGCTTTAAAGTTTTACTGCGTTTGTTCCAAGTAGATTTTTCTGAACAAACACAGTAAAACTTTAACACTGCCAGTTTCGGCGAAAGGCTTCCCTCGTCTCTCTGCCTAACAAAAGGCAAGTGCGCACATCCAGGGGTGCACAGAGTCCTAAACCTTGTGCCCTTTCTCTCTCCATGCACAGCCAAACCAATCTGGATGTATGTATTTACCTTACCAATGAGGAGACTTGAACCTGCAACCATGCCACTGGAAACCACATGCCCTAACCTAGGAGCTACTAGGCCATGCATAGCAAAAGCACAGGGCACAATGTAAATGATTCATGAAAATATCCTAGAAAACCGTGCACTAAACCTGCTGACACTAAATCATCACAGAAACCATTGTGCCCCTCACTACCGCTGTGCGCCCATGAAGGAAGCCCAGTACATGAAAGCAAATAAGCTGCAACGAGCATTGCTATACACTGCAATCGCTCGAACCATGGGTTTTGCCCATAATGGGACACACATTAATCCTTATTATGGGAAGGATGCCTTTGAAGGGCTATGACTAACAAATGAAACACAGTACCACCGATTTACACTTTTAGACTAGACACAGACAGAGGTAGTCGTCAAAGTATACCGGATTCTTTGAAGGACAGTGCAAAAGTGGTCTTCACTTTTCATCACAAATGAATCGCATTTACAGAAAGCATTACACTTGAATACAATACACTGCCAGTGGTAACGATCATTATAGAGGAGGTAATTACAGTAGCTAAGCGAAGAAGTCATTCATGCAAAACCCATCAACTTGTTATTGGGCAAGTCTGTGCGCTGTTACTGCACTGCGATTTGTAATTCTACAGACTTTTTCGTATTAGGAAGAGGGGCAGACCGTGGGGTGAAACCCGACGAGGCAGGGGATTGGAGGAACTGAGGAGTCAAGTGGTGCCAGGCAGAGGGAGGCAAAGGCGTTGCGGCCGCGAAAGTCAGCGCGGCCGAACAGAGGAGCATGCAACCCAGACTTGTGAGGAATGGTGAACCGTGGCTGTGAGGTCGGCCTGCACCAGGATTTGGAGAGTGAGGAACGTCGGGCGCACATCGGCAGCGGATTATACAGCAGAGAAAGGCGGAGTGCACCCTGTAGGAAGAGCTGCAGAGGAAGGTCTGCTTTCACCCAGTACCATCTGAGCACAGGCTGGTGCGGAGAGGAAGGGGCGGGGCCTGAGGGTGCTGTGCCCGACAGAAGGAAGGCGAGCCCAGAGGCGTTTTACTCCAACGCAGGACACCACCCCTTCACCGATGCCTATGAAATAGGCTACTCAATGACTGGGGAAAAAGGTTGGAAGCAGCAGTTAGGGGGTGAAGAAGCCCCCATACTCCTGACCACAATTATTTGCAAATGAGGCCCACGGTCTGACCTAAAAGGAAATTGCAGGAAGGCAGGGGGTGGGCACAGGGGTACAAATGACAACCAAAGCGAAAGGCAGAGAGACAAAAGCGGCTCCCATAATGTGAGGCACACCAGGCACACTCCCCACATTGTGGCCCGCCCTAGAACCAAGAGACCTGGGAAGGAGCATCCAGGTCTGCCCGTCGCATAGTAAGGACCCAGCTACAGGAGAGCTATCAGCACCGATGACAAGACAAGAGTTTCATGGAGAGATGCTGTCCCCTCCAGAAGACCCGGACTAAAACATTCCAAGAACAATTTCAGCTACTATGTTCTGACCTCAGCTCAGCACTCAGGAGGTCGACAAAGAGGTCACAGTAAATAGGGGCCCATAGAAAGCCTCAACGTGGCAACATGGAACCTCAAGTTATAGGTGGAGGATATGGAAAACAGGTCACGGAGAATCAGCATTAGAATAAAACTACTGCCAGAGCCGGTGCAGAATAGAGATTTAAAGGAGGAGACTCAGAGGATCTTTTCGGACCAGCTGGCAGGAGTAGACCCAGGAGCAGTCGAGTTGGATCGAGTTCACAGGGCTGGCTGTCAAAACAACGGCCTAAATGTCAGGTCCAGGGATGTCCTGTCGGCATTTGCAAGATATGGCAAAAAAGAAGAGGTCTTGAGGGTGGCCAGGCTGCAGGAGCCGGTGAAATACAAGGACTCCCAGATTTCACTATACCAAGACCTTGCGAACAGCACACTATTTAAGTGTCATCAAATGGGCCCTATTGTCAAGGAGCTGAATAAAAGAGGAATCAGGTACAAGTGGACCTATCCCTTTGGGCTGGTGTTTGAGTGGGAAGGAGTGCAAAAGCGAATAACCTCCCCACAGGAGGCAGCAGACATATTACACCTGGACGTGGGAAGCGACCAGCTGGGAGAGGGGCCCTCCCCACCAGAGAACAGATGAAGGCCTAGACCGTGGGAGTGGCCGACGGCGGGAGAGAGGCGCAGAAGGAGCGAGACACTAAGAGGCCCACGCTAGAAAGGGGGAGAGGAGGTCAAAGGCAGAGGGGGGAATGATCGATAGCGGAGGCGGGGACAAGCCTATAAGCACCAATAATAAAGGGGGTGGTGGACAAACAGGTTGGTTTAGGGGCACTGGGGCAAAAGGAGCACAACATGTTGAACCAGTAAGGGCGGATAGGTCCGTAGGGGGGTTCATCCCCAAGTTGGGGCCGGGGATGGGGGGGGCTGCAGCTGAAAGGAGTCAGGAGAGGCTGAAAAGTCAGACGGAGGATCTAGGAGGGACAGCAATCGCACAACAAAGGGGCACGTCTCAGAGGAGACATCGGGCATGGACCATTGAGAGGGGAGGAGACAGGGGCCTGGGCTATGGAAGAGGGACAAAAGGGAGGCTACCGTAAGCAGGACCCGAACACTCACAAATTCAAATGGCTAACCCATAATGTGAGAGGGCTTAACACACCTCTCAAAAGAAAGAAGTTGCAAGGTGTACTAGGGAAGCAGGGCCAGATGTTTGGCACTGCAGGAAACCCATCTCCTAAGAAAGGACCAAGAGTGACTCCAAGGTGCTTTTCACAGATATTCTGTGCCGACGAAAACAGGGGGAGTCACACTAGCTATTAAAACCAGCATGGACTTTAGAGTCTCAGAGATCAAACGGGATAAGGGTGGGAGATATATACTAGTAAGAGTTGAATATAAAGGAATGACATATACCATGGCATAAGTATACGCTCCCAATACAGGTCAGGGACTATTTATGAGGGGTCTCATGGAAGTATGGAGGACTTCGCAAAGGGTCACATAATTCTGATGGGAGGTCTTAATATGGCAAGGCACAAGACGCGGGGCAGATTTGAGAATGCAGGACTAAGGGATGAGTGGAGGGCACTGAAGGGGGAAAAGGAGGGATACACATCTATCCAGGGTTCATGGGTCTCAATCGAGAATTGATTATATATGGGTGTCAGCGAACGGAATGGGGAGAGTGGAAGATGTGGAGGTAGGCCCCCTGGGGATAGCTGACCGCAAGATAGTGTCAATGAAAATGAATCTCTGCAGGGACGAACATTTGGCGCATGGCAGATGGCGATGGAAAATCCCTGGGGAGTAACTCTGGGATCGAGTGATCTGGGAAGACCTGGGGGAGAAAATTAAGGTATTTATTTTAGCTTAATAAAAGGTCAGACACAAGGGAGAGCACTCGGTGGGATGCATTCAAAGCAACTATGAGGGGGGAATTCATAGCAGCAAAGGAGCAAAGGGTGAAACAGATTGAGCCTTAGAGACCCAATTAGAGAGAGAAGTGGAGGATGCAAGGAAAAGGGTGGCCGAAGTCCCCACCAGAAAGGCACTTGGGGCATACAGGCAGGCAGAGAACAAAGAAAGTGGGGGTGGCACTGTGATGCTGGAAATGCATTGGAGGGACAGGGCCTCCCTGTCCTTGTCCTGTAGTCCTTTTTCATTTGTGTTCTGTATTGTTTTCTGCCCAGGAGTCCATGTGGGACTCCTGGCAGGCAGCGCAGCTCTTTCTGTTTTTGGTTTGGTGTACAGACCCATGGGATACCCTTATGGCACCCATGGGTGGGGTACAACCCTGTGCCCCTAGTGTATGTTTTTGGGCACCTGTGTGTGGCCCACAGAGCAGGGTATGGGCTGGTGGCAGCTCCATGCTGAAACTGACAGGTGCTCCGATTATCCTCCATTTTGGGATACCCAGGCCCTGCCATTGGAATCAGTTGATTCCTGATAGGAAACAAGATGGCCCTGGTGGCCTCTTGCTTTCTATTGCCCGTTACCTTGTTTTCCCAAAGTCCTGGGAAGCCCTGACTCTGTCCCTTCCCCCTGACTGGCTTTTGGGTGGAAGTTCCATATATGGTGTTGTTGTGAAGTCCAGGCCAGACTGGCTGAAGCCTTCCCAGTGACTGTATGTTGTGGGTAACCCTGTGGTTGGGACCTGGGTGAATGTAGTGTGTGACCAATATGCACTTCTTGTTGTGGATGCTTGGTTTCTGGTGTTTGACCCAAGGACTGAGACAGCCCTGCCCGAAACTGGTATGAATGCAGTGTGTAGTGTTAAATGGCTAGTTACAACACATTCCTTGTTGTGAGTGTCTTGAGAGGGAGGAGAATGGCCTGAATGCAATCAATGCCTGATTGGCTGACTGACTGCTGAATTCCCTTCTGAGTGATTGGTTGCCTGAGTGTGACCCAGCCGAATGAATGGGAGATCAACTAGTATATTTGGGGGCCTCTCACTGCTAGAAATTGTTCAGAAGCTGAAGTTAAAACTGACTCTTCATCTCAAAGCCGAGCCTGAAGAAGGTGGTTGACTGCGGTCTCCCTTTGCCGAAACCCGGAAGCTGTCGAGACTGATCCAAGAGAGGACCTGGTTAGGTGCCCTCTTCCCGTGCTCAGAGGGACATTCGAGCACTGCTAACCTTCGTCGCAGCGCCCTGGAAGTCAGACCCTTGAAAGGCTGCCGACCGGAGACTGGGACCGCTGAGGAGAACGAAGACCAGCACCGGACATTCCATCCACCGGCGTCGACCCAGGGTTCGCATGTTTGCTATAACCGCTGGAGGCCCGTCAAATCCGTGTTGCCCAGAAGAAGGGACCGATTGACGCTGTGCCGCCGACGACCGGAGCCGAACGCTCCTTTGCCTAAGACTTTTGATTCACGGCCACGCTCGTCCGCTCCGCTGCCCACCTTATCCCGCCGGAGAAGGCCAGGCCGTCGACGCGCCGAGGAGCATCCGCTGGTGGGTTTGCCCAGGTGGGGGAGCTCCACACAGAACTGTGTCCAGTGGTAGGGGCCAGTATTCTGCTAATTGTTCTAACCAACTGCTTTCCTCCTATGTCTATTGTTGGTTACTTTTATTAAACCGATTTGTGTGACATTTAACCAGAGTACAGTTGATGCACTTTAATGGAATTGAATAATAATTGTGGTACCACTTAGAACTGTATATATTTGCCATTGTACATTTACTGAGCACAAAGTGAGTCATTGTGATTGTGTACATTACCTTGAACTTAATTATGTAAAGACTGTGTTTTAACTAATACAGTGTGTGGACATTCCTGTGTGGGGGCTTGGGGGCTACACTGTACTTAAGAACCAGCCTGCATCACCACCTGAGAAGCTAGGCCGTGATTGCTCGACCAGCGGTACCCTATAGAGAATCTTGGTTGGGGTCCTCTGTGCCTCTCCTCTGCCAGATAGAGAGCAGGAGTACAGACACCCCCCTCCAGTCTGTACAGGCACGATTATTCATCAGACAGAAATACTACGCAAAAGCCAATAAGTCTGATGCACTGTTGGCACGCCTACTGCAGGGAGCAAGGGGTCAAAATACAATTATAGCAAGGATGAACAGAGTAAGCGTCAAACTCGCACGGAGGCGATACAGGAACACTTGGCCAGGTACTACGACTCCCTATACTCATCCCAAAACCCACTGAGCAAGCAACAGATAGACTTCCTAGGAAAGATACAGCTCCCAAGGATGGACCCCGGCACAAAATAAGTACTAGGTCGGGAGGAGGAGGTGAGGAAAACAATTGCAAAACTCCCCTTGAATAAGGCCCCGGGACCAGGCAGCAATGCAGCTGTCTTTTTATAAAACATGCGCGCAAATCCTGGTCCCCCATTTGACAACTATTTAACACCTTTTGGACAACTGGACGCATCGCATCCTCCATGTAGAAAGCCAAGATCACCCTTATACTTAAATTTAACAAGGAACCCTCAGACTGTACCTCATATAGGCCTGTAGCGCTCATGAATGTAGATGCCCACATGCAGAGCTCAAGGTTTCAGTTGAGGCATCAATGCCACAGCAAAGCTATCCTGCATTTTCCCTCTCTCTCTCTCCAGTAACCTTATCCACCCCTTTCTCTTTCGGAACCACCAAAGCATCTGGAGACAAAGCAAATGACAGCAAAGCTTGGTATCAATCCCAGCAATGTAATGTAACATATAAAAGAAGCAACACACCTATCCATTCTAGTACTATATCATGTCTGTGTCAAATAAGATGGAGCTGGAAGAAGGCCATATAAAATTGCCTTATCATAGAGCAAGAACAAATATTATTTTGAGGTCTGTGTCTATTATTGCCTGGCTTAGTAAACATAGAATAACTACATAGCTATTGTCCCCCAAGGATTAGATGACGTTGTGTGTACTCTTTATACAGGTTGACAGAAGGAAATACCATAAGTTATCTTTATTTTATTCAGGTACTCTTAGACTGTGGTTCTGTCTTTTAGCCTTAGGCGTTGTAACAAATCCTCAGTTGTCCCTTCTCCCCTAGGGGTAGCCCCTTCCCATGAGGCCAGAGAGGCGAGGTTGCCACCAGATAGTCCCTCTGTGGTGACTCAGCATGAGGACCTCATGGGGAGGGATCCAACCTATGGGACTAAGGATGACTTCTCGGGGAGAACACAATATTGTCGTAATACATCCCAACCTCCCTCACCATCATTCCCTGGACACAATATACAGGTCCCCCACAGGTCGATATACTTGTGTAAAGTAGACAGTCTAAACCGTGTGAGGATCATTGTGACGAGTAAGAGTCCAGCAAATCCAATAGAGAGTGATAATTATACTGGGACGAAGTCATGAAGAGCATTCCGTGGAACCAAGGTGAGCATGCCAGTCTATATGGACAATGTAAGAGTATAAAGATTAAGGAAGGACAACAGAAGAGATAGAAGAAGCAGCAGCCAATCTGTGAGAGTTGCAGAGAAATGCGGAAAGTGCAAAGGAGAAGCTGGCGAGGCTGACTGAGAGCCGAGAGCAGTCTGCTCCGGGTATTGCAGGAATACCGGGACTCCTTTTCCCAAAGGCGCTGGCGAAGTCCGGCAGAGAAAGGGAAGCTGCGGGATGACAGTGTGGCGAGCAGAGTAACGCTTACACCATCCAGAAAGAAACAGAGCTTGAGAACCGGCAAGGACAGGAAACAGGAGGTGGGGACGCCACATGACAAAGGAAGAGCGGAAGAGGCCCCTGGCAACAACCGGCAAGCACCCAACACTGAAGGTAACCGGCGATGCTCAAGGAATGGCAGGGGCAAGCTAACACGGGAGGCGACAACAGGAGTACGGGTATAATGAATCAAAATACATGGTTCCTTCATCACAGTTCCAGGCAGAAGAATATCCCAAGTCCATGGAGAAGAGAAGCAAGAGTCTGGGCCCCAAACAGAAATAGTACAAATCAAGAAGCTAAACACAGTACTTGGCAGGAGAGTATACTAAGTCTGTGCAGACAAGAAACCAGGGTCTGGTTCCCGAATAAAAATAGTGAAAATCAGGAAGCTACTCATCCCCTACAACACAATGCTTGGTAGGTGAGTATACCAAGTCTGTTCAAAAGGGAAAACAGGTTCTGGGACCCAAATCAAGATACATTAATAGCGCCTGGTATTTGGAACATTGTGAGAAGAGCCAAGAGAAGGGAGTCATTCTCTTGGCATTGTGAAGAGCCTAAGAGAAGAGCAGGGGAAGGGAGACATACCCCCCGGTGTTTAATGAACATTGTCAAAGAAGGCAAGAGAAGGGAGTAATTTTCTTGGCATTGTGAAGAGCATGGGAAATGCCGGGGGAAGGGAGACATTCCCCCTGGTGTTGATGAACATTGTGAAAGGCCAAGAGAAGGGAGTCATTCTCTTGGCACCGTGAAGAACCTGAGGAAAGCCAGGAAAAGGGAATCGTCCGGGACTGGTGGTTGTGAATATTGTGTGAGAAAACCAGGGAACTGAGTCATCCCCTTGGCATTGGGAGAGACACAAGAGAAAGCGGGGGAGGAGGTCATGCCCCCTAATATTGTGAATTGTATGATAAAAGCCAGGAAAAAAGTTATTCATTCTGGTGCTGTGAAAAGTACTAAGAAACCTGAGAAAGGCCAGGGGATGAGGAAGCCACCCCTCCCCCTAACCTTGTGAAGATCCACGACTTTCTTTTCCGATATACGTTAGAGGAACGCCAAGACAAAAAAGCTTTTGAGATTTTTGGGATTTTACCTTTTTGGAAGAGCTTTTCCTTTTCGTCACTTGAAAGTGGACTTTTGTTTATCATCCAGAACAACTAAGCCAGTCTCCTGGACGAAGAAGAATGAAGAAAGGCAGCGGATCACCAAGTTACAAGTTGGAGTCTTTATTTAAAAAGGGGAGCTTCCCAGAGCCATACACAACACTGACTCTTCGTTCGCTCGCCAACTCCAACCGTCGCCGTGGTCACGCAGCTCTCGTCTCTCCAAACATGGACATAGTGCGCGCTGACTGCCGCGAGGAACCAAGTGATTCCTTACACATCTTTTCCCCATAACAAAACAAGTAAAACATCACTTATAGAGAACATTTAAAAGGTACTCTAACTAATGAAAATAACAATTCATATAGTGGAAAATGTCTCACATCAAAAGGAATTAAAATTAACTCAATATTCTATATTAACAAAATTTGATACGACCTGTCTCTTTGTCTTAGGTTAACAATATTTCAATTTTCATAGTCTCTCAAGTTTCATAGTCTCTCATCCACACCGGCTTTGATCTAGACCTATGTGAACATTCTTCATTAACTCTTTTGCTTAGTCTTGTGCCTGTATCCATTTCTCCTCCATGGTCTATTTTTTTCCATCTACCACTTCTCCTCCTTTACCTTCCTTTTTTGTCTTATTATTCCCACTGACAATACTTTCTTTCACTTGCTCATCCACTCTACTCACATTCACATCACCCACTCTTGCCAATCTACCTTTAGACCAAACTTCTCCTCCTTCCAGAATGACAACATTACTCTTTACAGCACATATTTTCTTTGGTCCCAGGAACTTACTCTCTACACATTTGTTTACCAGTCTAGGATTTTTAACATACACCATCTCTCCAATCTTCCATTCTTGATCCTTCACCCTCATTCTGTCATCAAACACTTTCTTATTCCTTTCTTGACTCAACGTAATAAGTTTCATAATGCTATCCCGATCAACGTTTACCACTTTGGCCATTCCAAGCCATCCTGGACAAAGTCTTGTCCCAGGTTCTCTACCTTTCATGGATACAAATGGAGATACACCAGTTACAGAGTGTGGCGTAGTGACATAATTCCACGTTAACATCTTTAACATCTCCCTCCATGGTTGTCCCGATTTCATGGCCATCTGCAGACCCCCTTTTATGTACCTGTTGACCCTTTCAACAAGACCATTCGCCTTGGGATTATACAATGCAGTCCTCGTGTGTTTTATGCTATAGCTTGCCAGAAATTTTTTCATGGCCACAGATACAAATTGTACCCCATTGTCAGACACAATTTCAACCGGTACTCCTTCTTTAAGGAAAACTCTCTCCAAGAAATAATCAACTCTTTAGCCGTGACCTCTTTCACCGCTTCCCATTCAAACCAAGTCAACTAGAACAAATAGAAACTTCAAACCATCTCCCAGACCTGCTATTGGACCCATAATGTCCACCGCCAACTTTCTCCAAGGTTGGTCTGGTATTACATTAGGTATTAGTGGGGCTTCTCTTACCACTCTGCACTTATCACTAGTTTGGCAAATCATGCATTCCTTGACAGACCTTTCGGCACACCTATCAATTCCCGGCCACCAATAATTTTGTCTCAACTTCCTTTTCATTGCAGCTTCTCCAGGATGTCCCTGATGAGCCAGCCTAACCAACACCGACCTAAGAGATTTTGGAGGAATAATGCACTTTCCTCTTCTTAATCTGTCACCACACAAATTTATTTCATCTCTTATCTCCCACCATGTATTGAATTTACTGTCCAATTCTCCTTTAGCTGGCCATCCTCTCACTGTCCATACCTTTACTAGTTTTAGGTCCTCATCTGTGCTTTCTTCACGTGTCCACTCTTCTTTACAAATGGCACCCTGTATTTCAGCCAATACAGATTCTTGCTCTTCCTCCCCACCCTCTGCAATATTTGTATTCACTGGTAGTCAATCTGCCACCACATTTCTCTTTCCCGGCAAATAACTTACCTCAAAATTAAAAGTTTGGAGTCCCAAACCCCACCTACTAATCCTTGGGGAACCCAACGCCCATCTTCCACTTTCGAAAAGTTGAACCATGGGCTTGTGGTCGGACCTGACTACAAACCTTCTTCCCCACAAAAAAAACTTGAAGTGGTTTACTGCCCAATACATGGCCAAGGATTCTCTCTCTATAACTGAATATTTGCACTCTGCACCTCTCAGCGTCCTAGACGCAAACGCAATAACTCTCTCCGTGTTGTCTTTGTCATACTGTACCAATGTTGCTCCCAGCCCAAGCATGCTCTCATCCACTACCAAAACAATCTTGTCTTTGGGATCGAATCTACCTATGGATGGCGCTTCACACACTGCTTGTTTGATACTCAAAAGCCTCCTCACATTCTGCTATCCACTCAAATTTCGCACCCTTCTTGAGCAAATTTCTAATAGGAATGGACACTTTGGCAAAATCTTTCACGAACTTGTGATACTATTCAGCCAATCCTAAAAATGATTTAACTTGTTCTTTGTTCTCTGGCACCGGTGCCACCTTCACTGCCTCCACCAAATTTCTCTTGGGCCTTACCCCTTTTTCATCTATCTCATGTCCCAGATATTCTACCTTGTGCACTGCAATCTTACACTTGCTCCTTTTTACTGTCAATCCCGCCTCCCCCAATCTCTTCAACACCTGTCTCAACACTTCATGTTCTTCCGGGGAACTCGCATATATTAGCACATCATCTTGTAACACGATAATGTTCTTTATTCCGCTCAACACAGTCTCCATCACCCTTTGGAATACGCTTGCCGCTGAAGCGAGTCCAAACGGCATCCTGCAGTACTTAAAAGTTCCAAACACAGTGATGAATGCCGTTAAATGTTGACAATCTTTCTTCAGTGGAACTTGATGGTATGCCCGAGAAAGATTGATGACTGAAAATACCTTGGCATTGTTCAACACAGATAACTTGTCACCAATTATAGGTAGGGGATGCCTATCTATCAAAATATTTCTGTTCAAGTCCCGCAGGTCTACACACAGTCTGCCACTACCACCGGCGACAGCCATTCAGAACTCTCACTTCTTTCAATTATTCCTCTTTGAAGTAGGGATTCCACTTCCACTTTTAGCTTTTCATTTAATTCATGAGGTACAGGCCTCACCTTGTGCACTTTTGGACTGGCTTCTGCCTTTAGTCGAATTTGGTGCTCAAATCCCTTTAACACTCCCAATTCATCTTGAAATACCTCGGGATACTCTTTCTCCCACTTATCCTTCACTTCTGCCACGTCAATAGGTCTTTCCGCATTTGCTTGAATTCTGATTCCCAACTTCCATTGTTCACCCCATCCCAGGAGGGATGAGCCCTCTTGAGTGAGGTAAATCTCAGATTCACAGCTTCTCGCCTTGTACTTTATGGAAGCCTGGAACATCCCTACAACTTCAATTCTCACATTCCCATATGCATAGGGTTTAATATTGTGTTCCTTCAACTGCCTTACATCTCCTTACATGCAACTCAAAAATGTTGCTTTTGACATCAAGGTCCACGGTGAACAACTGTCTACCTTCATTGTTACTACTCTCCCATTGATCATGAACATATCTGTTGGTGCTCCACCTTTGTTAGATACTTCCGATACTTCCAGTACATGCTTTGCCTGGCTACTCATGCCCGTTGCATGATCTTCTTCTTGTTCCTGCATTCTTCCTCCTACCTCAATGTTTTGCACCACTCCAGATTTGCGGCAAACTCTCGCGAAATGACCCTTTTTCTTGCATTTTAAGCAGGAGATGTTCCTGGCTGGACAGAACATGCTTGTTGAAATGTGGCGGTTACTCCCACACTTGTAGCACCTTATCTCCTTGTTCGGGACCCCCTTACGGAATCCTCTCACCGCGGCTACTTCTCCTTCCGATTTTTCTCCCTTCATAGTAGTCATGTACTTATGTGTCTGTTCCATGCTTCTTGCCGTATCTATAGCTACCTCTAGTGATGCATCCTTGGACAACAGCCTCTCTTGTATCTTTACATTATTTGTGCACTGAACCAATTGGTCCCTTATTAGAGAATCGGTGAGTAGACCAAACTCGCATGTATGGCTAAGAGACCTCAAAGCTGCAATAAAGTTTTCCACTGGTTCCTGCGGATCTTGTATTCTTTGGAAAAACTTGTGTCTCTCAAAGGTTATATTTTTCTTAGCCTCAAAATGCGCTTCTAGCTTTCTTTCTGCCATGGAATATTGATCCACCTCTCCTTGACCCTGCTGGGAAGGATCAGGCAAACCATCATACACACTCCTGCCTTCCGTTCCTAAATTGTGTAGTAAAATCGCTTCTTTTCTTGCTGATGCGAATTTATCCCCTCCTATAGCGATGAGATAAGTGTCAAATAACTTCTTCCACCTATCCCATCTTATTGGTGGAGCCCCAGGTTCTGCCAGAAACGGTGGCGGCGGTGACATGCTTGCTGCAGCCATTTTTTGTTTTTTTTGTTTATTATGCTGGTGTTATTTTCACACCCAATAGCACCTGTGCACTGTCACTGTTCACCCCAATGTTCCTCTTAGTCGTGGCGAGACTTCCCTTAGTATTGTATCTCCTCCACTTTCTATTTGTGTCACAGATGGTTACTTAATGTAGCCCATTCCTCTGTTCCAATATTTCTTCTACTATCTCCTCAGAGATCTCCTCTGGAAGCTTCCCTCCGTGGTTGCGCTTCGCCCCACCCACCCCCTGCTCCTCACCTTTTTCAGAGGGATAAGAAACAGGGTGGGCGGCATCAACCTGGATCAGCTGTATTTTCACCGCCGTTTAGAGGCGGAGGGAACGTCCCTCTGCAGAGCCGCCGAGACCGCCTGCCTGCAGCGCCACACCTCCAGGCCGCCGAGGAGACAGTCCCTGTGCGGCCCCACACCTCTCCTTACGTCGTTACGTGGATCCCCAACGCCTTCTCCCTGCAGCGCCACTCCTTCCGGCCGCTGTGGAGATAGTCTCTCTCTGCAGCCGCTCGCACTACGCGACTCGCCTTGTCCACCGATTGTACCCGCCCCTAGAATCGCGGGCAGGCCTGGGCATCTCACTGATGGCTCCGTGACAAGCTCCCCTTCGTCCGATCCTCGTCGCCAATTGAAGAAAGGCAGCGGATCACCAAGTTACAAGTTGGAGTCTTTATTTAAAAAGGGGAGCTTCCCAGAGCCATACACAGCACTGACTCTTCGTTCGCTCGCCAACTCCAACCGTCGCCGTGGTCACGCGGCTCTCGCTCCAAACATGGACATAGAGCGCGCGTGACTGCAGCGAGGAACCAAGTGATTCCTTACAAAGAACACCACTGTATTTAGTTGTGATTTAGAATGTAAGGGAAGGAAATAGATTCTGACACACAATGGTAGACTACTTGTTTTTGACAGACATTCTGACAGAATCCTTAGTATTTAGTGGAGGCAGAGAAACACCTCTTCGTAATGGGGACAGGTAGGGTTTCCCTTTTATTTTGGAACAATAAAAGTTTATGACCAAAAACATGACATGTGTGTCATTCTCCTACTTCTACAGCTTGCTCCACGCACCATATGCTGCATTAAAGGCAGCAATAGAATTTAGAATTTAGAATAAAGAATCTTGTTGCAAAGACCCTCCAATTTATACTCTGGAACCTACGCTCTGATATATAAACTTCCCCTGAACTGCAACCATTTGTTTCCCAGTTTTTATGCCAAGCATAAACAAAACATAGCACTGACATATGCTTGAGAGGATGGCTGCGAGGGAGTTGTGAAGGAGGGAGGTGCCATGGACTAAGATTACCCAAACCACCAGGAAGCAATTTTTGTTCCACTTAAATCCATGAAAGCCCTCCCTCCTTCCAAACTTGTTGGGAACGGAATACACTGCAAAACCTAGATGAGGTGCAACACATGTCAAGAGGTCTGAAACTAACAGGCTATGCAACACTTACTAGTCGAGGGAAGCATCTCGCCTGAGGAAAACATCTGTGTAGTAGAGCTTGGAGAACACATGAGAAGTACCTCAGGAGTCCGCCTGATAGATCTCAGAGATGGGTGTATGCCTCTGGAAAACTACCAATGTTGCCATAGCTCTTGTAGATTAAATCTCTCCGCTATGGGATACCATGCAGGGTGTTATGGAGGGTCAGAAGGAGTCAGATTCTTGGCAGACATCCAAATTACTTTTATTTTATTGATAAGAGAACAGCCTAGCTTTCCCGATTCTAAAGGGGGTTTAGACCTCCCACATTCTATTGATCCAGGTTCTCTCAGCTTGGTTTTGGTTTCTACCCACTTGATATTTCCACACTTATGGATTCTCTCTTTAACGCCACTTTCTAAACTTGACAAACTTGTCTGTCCTAGACATTTTGTCACTGTTTCTTATCTTTACAGGTTGTTGCTCATATAGTAGTTTCCCTTTGTTATTAGGTTCTGGTTCGGCACCTTCCCATCCAGGATTATTCAATTCCCTCCTCAGCTTTATACAATTACAATTACATAGGTATATATTAAGTAACTCTTCGTGGGTGCTGGGACAAGTTCCTCTTCTCGTCTATCCGTTGCCCCAGCGACCTCCCCCTTCTCCCGTTCTCCCTGTTACCTTCTCTGCAGGCTGGCCAACATTGCGGGCTCTTGCGTTTGCTTGTGTGCTCTTTTCCGGTACAGGGTTTCTCCTTCATTCTCTTCATCAAACCCTCGTCTCCGGCTGTCCTTCTGCCGTATGCAGAGTGGGCAATTGGGAAGCTGCTCACGTTCCCAATTACTCTTTTGTTCTCGTTGGTCTCCTGTTCTCGGCTTCCCTTACGCCATACATAGGCTTTACCGTTTGGAAGCTGCTCACACATTCAGTTCCCTTCTTGTATGGCCTTGGCGTGTTTGGTTGGACGCCCTGCCCACCACGGTAGAGACATGGTCTCACCACCACCTGCAGCAGGACTTTCCTTTCTTGCAGTACAACAGTTCTCCCATTGTCAGATACGCTGGGTCACCAGCGTCTGTCTCAGGCATTCAGCTGCTCTTCTAAAGTCACGGGCGCTGTGACTGTTCTCTGGTCCGCCTCCTCCAGGCGTGCTCATGTCAGGGAGCTTCTCAGGTGTAGGCTACTCTCTACTTCTCCAACTTCCGCCAATCACCCCAGTTAAGTAGGCATGATCTCTTAAAGAGATATTCTCATTTCCTTCTTCATGTTGGTATGTCCCAGCATTGCCTTCAGCCAAACAGGTATATGGTACATTAGTCTTTGTAGCAATTTGTCCCATGTAGGCTACTAGGCTGTGTGGCTTAGGGAGTTCCTCACAGGAGTCCTTGTCCCCTAAGGGGGAGTCTCTCCCAGTGACGTCCCACTTACCCAGACCCCTAGGGATGGTCTTGCACAACAAGCTCACCACCCTAGCCTCAAAGGGGGAGGTTTCTCCTTGAGGAAAAAGGATGAATACCCACAATGTGTCACAGTGTATGCCTTAGCGAGGCACACTATAATCCATCTGGTAATGGTGGCACTGGGTGTCGAGTCTGAGTGACAAAAAGATTATCGGACCTGCAAAAAGATGTACTTCTCTCCAAATAGAATTTTATCGGCTGGTGACAATCAAATTGTGGAGGGTCTCCTGAGCTCAGGAACCCTGAGTTTGAGCCTGAAAAACTGGTAAATGAATCTCCTGGTTTAGGAACATCTGAGAGGACCTTGAGGATGATGCACTCAACTGTCCCAAAAACCACCTTGCTTGAATGGAAGACTATGTAAGGCTCCTTACCAGAGAAGGCCTAGAATTCATCCATCTGGCAGAGGTGACCGCATCTAGGAAAGTAGCCTTCCAGAAGAGAAGTAAAGGTCACGGAAAGCTTATTCATTGGATCCAAAACTAATTTTAAGTACCACTGAGGTGGAAGGTCTACGGCAGGAGGTAGACGTGAAGCAGGCTGCCAAAATGACAGCTAATGGCCTCATTCTGCAGCAATGATCTTTCCTCTGTTCCAGTAAACTGAAAAAGCCAAAGTTTGCCAGAGTCAAGTGTAATGCTAGTACTGGCCAAATGTGACTTCAAGGGCATGATATTGCCTATGGATGCCGTCAGCTGATTAATGCTAATCTCTAGTGTCAATATCAAAAGCATATCCACTACTTTTTCTATCGTTTAATGGTAGACTCCTTTCTGGCCAAACAAATGATCTGAATGTTGGGCCCAAAAATACCCTCATGAGGGTAAACTAACTCTGTAGGCTCTCAAACTGAGCAAAGGTGGAGAGGGATGAAGGCTCAACCCTTCCTCTTCAGACAGAAGGACTTCCATAAGAAGGACATCCAAGATGAAGACCCTGCTCAATAAAAACAGAAGATCGGACTACCAGAAGAGGTATGACCAGTTTGGGGCAATCTGAAGAGGAACGATGTTTGCACTGTGCCTGAACTTCTGCTGCATTTTGTGGATTGGCAGCGTGAGAGTGAAGGCATAGAGGAACTTGCCTAACCAGTTCAGGAGAAAGGCTTCCCCTAAGGAATACTAACTTCTACACATTCACAGAACCTAAGACTGGCACTTCTTGTTGTGTCTTGCAGCAACCAAATTTATTTAGCGAACCACTCCACAGCAAAAAGACATTCTATCTGCTCTTGTGTTGTTGAAAACCTGAACATGCACAGCCATTGTCAGAAAACCGGTGGCCTGAGACCAGAGCCAAAGATGGGCTTCTGCAATGCACAGTATGTGGGGCGGTGTCCCACTGCCTGTTAATGTAAAACATAGCAGTGGTGTTTGTGTGAATTTGATCAACGTTTAAGAATGGGAAGAAAGGCTTTCACAGACAGAAATTGTCTGTCTGTTACAGTTCATTTATGTGCTAATTTCTCTGTGTGGGCCAAAGGGTGTCCACCTGCAGAGCACTGCAGTGGGTACCCCAATCAAGCTTGGATGCACTTGTTTTTAGAGAAACCAAAGGAGGAGGACTCTAAAATGGAACCCTGAGCAGAAGATGCTCCTCGTCAGACCACCAAAGCAGAACTTGCAAAAGCTGTGGTAGGACCTGCAGCATCTTGTGCTGAGAGTCCCAATGCTGATTCTATTGAAGGGAAAGCTTAAACTGACCTTCCCACATTCTGAGCCTTGCGAATGGCACCATGTGGATACAAGATGCTGTAAACCCCAGGATGCTCTGTGTGAATCAAGGTTCTTGAGAAGACGACGTTGATGGTCTCCTTGATGACGACAATCCTCTCCCAGGAAGAAAATGTCATCTCCAGTGAAGGATCAGGATATTTTGAGAGGAACCGGATCCCCTCCACATGAGCAACTGATTTACTGAAAACCCAAGCCTGACCAGAGTACTGCACATTTCCCGGACATGCTGCATAGGCAGCGTTCGGGAAAGGACTTCTATTCAGGGTCAATGACTTTTGGTTTGAGGTGGGCCGAAACCATGCAAGGATCTTTGTAAACACCCTTTGGGATTTGTTGAGACTGAAGGGAACACTTGCATACTGGTAGTCTGGACCGCTGATTGCAAACCACAAATTTCTGATGTTCTTTCCTGATGTGAATGTCGATGTAGGCATTCTGACGATTGAGAGACACCAGTTAATCCCCTTCCTGAAGGGACTGCAAAATGTATGGAATCTTCCCATTGTGGAGGGATTACAACATGGAGAGAATGTTTAGAAACAGGCCCAGAAAGGGTCTTATGCCCCTAGAGTTTCAGGGAGTCTGGAAATATCAGGAATAATATCCCTGCCTGTTTAGGTGTTCTGAGACCTTCTGTATGGCATGCAGAGATACATTCTCAGTCTCTTAGAGAAGACTGGTGATTACTCTGTGGTGACAATGAAGCAGCACTTGTAGAGTGGATAGAAGCTTCAGAGAGTAACTTTTTCCTAGTATCTCTATAACCGACTTTTCTTTTGTGATTTAAAACCTTGCTGCAAATGGTGGTTTAGCCAACCCACTATGGTGAGGAACAGGTGTTTCTAGTAATAGGGGATAGGACATCATCACCCAAGGAGGTGAGGCCGAAGCCTGAGCCTGGTCAGTTGACGCTGCAGCAGCAGGCTTATTCCAAATCCATAAACATTTCTTTTCAACACTACTAAACATAGGATTTATGCTGTCTTAACATATACAACTAAAAGTTCTGAGAAAAATTTGAGGAATCCCCAAAAGTCTTTGCTGTTTGGGAAAAAGAGAAAGGATACCAAAGTAGGACTTGCACAGTTGCAATAACTCCTCAGTAGGTGCAAACAGTGTTTTACCACTGAAAGGAAGATTGAGGACTGTCTCTTGAATGTATGATTACAAATTAGAGGCCTTCAAATAGACTTGCCACTGCAGGGTAGCTCCCTGGTACTTCCCATTTCTCAGAGTTAGTCATGTTCATACCAACGGACAGATGTTGGAAAGATGACTTCAGCCAACCCCAAAAGAAAGGCAAATTCCTCAGATGCCTCCAGAAGCAAAAGCTCAGTGAACCTATCAATGCCTTACAATATTTAGAAAGAATAGCAGGATACAATTGACCTTCCTGAAGAGCAATACCAAATTCTGGTGCAGTGTTTTGCCCTTAGCATCCCAGGCCCTCTTGGTCTTAGTCAATGGAATGTGACACCTAAGAGATTGGTAACCTTCTCTTTATCTAGGGCCACATAAACCACACCAGAATCTACTGACAAGTTGCCCTACACAACATTTATGTAACCTAAGATATGCGCCCAGATGCCTCAGGGCCAGGCGCGCTATACAAATAAAGAAATACAAATACAAACCACATCTTCTTTAGAAGACTTGTAGATTGTGCCCATTAAATGCTCCAAAAAGGGCATTCTCCAAGGTCCAAGCGAACAACTTGTCTGCAAGAAGGTCCAGGAAATGGTCTAAAGACAAAAACCTCCAGAAGGAGGCTAGCACGCATACTTCTTCCTCTTATTAAAAGCGGAGTACAAGCGTGTACAAGCAGGAAGAGTCCATCAACAAAGGAAAAGGCATGGAAAAAGCTTCTGTAAAAGACAGGAACTGAGGCACCAGCAGCTAGCAGCTGCTGCCGGATATTATAAATCGCTGACCTAAGAGACTGAACACTCGCTACAAATGCAATTGTTACTGTAGGTCGGCATGGGGCCAGCTGAACAATCGCTGAATCCCGGAGGAGTGTAGGGAGTGTTGGGAAGAGAAACCACACATCTGGAATGTTGATCCCTGAATCCTTTGGCACCTCAAGTTCAGCCAAGGAAAACATCAGTGCTAGAACCTGCGAAAAGGGTAGAAGTGGTTGCCCCCGAGGAGTCAGATGCTTCTTGAACTGCCATTAGCTCTTATGGTGCATCTTCGCCTGAGAGATCAACTTGAGTACTGGGGAATCAAGCATAGTATTTCTGAAGTAGTACTTCCCATGGTGGCTACTCCGGTGGTTGCAAGTAGCTCCAGCCTAGGGGAGAGGGTGAGCAGGGAAGCACTTGATGGCAGGACCAGAGTGCTTTTATATAAAACCAGTGCCTCTAACACTGATGAACTGAGATTATGCAGGAAGCACTGGCATAACTACAAAGGATGTACCAGATGTACCACCCCAGTGGATCTAAGGGATTTGTCCAAAACCTGATCAACCACAGGGCTGGCTTAACCTGTGCAGGCCAGATCCGAAGGCTTAGTGACCCTCTTTGGTACCTTAATGACTTAGTCAAGGTGGAAAAGTGATTCTGGCAACACAAGACTTGTGTTGGTCACACTGCATACATAGGACCCCCGGATTACCTCAGTGCTGGAAAGAGTGGGGCCAAAAGCCACCAAACAGTTCTTAAAAAGCCCAAGAACCAAAGTTGCAACTAGCTGCCCATACCCAGTGCCTTCCGACACATGCACCTAAGACAGTACGGACATAAGCTTACCTACATCAGCTGCTCATCGGTTCAGGATGAACTGAACAGTGGACTATTGTACTGGGCCCCTTTCATTGTCCTACATATGTTGGAGGCAGCTTCAAGGGGACTTTGATTCTAGCACAAAAGTACAGGACCATACCAGATGCTGGTTCCAAATGCATGTGACACAGGCATTAACACAATCAGTAGCCCATAAAGGGTACATGCAGTGTAATCAAGACTTAAAACCTGTGACATACAGCATGCACCACTGGTGGTAAGGAAGAATTAGAAAAATAGTTTAGCAAAAAGTTTAGAAAAAGGCATCATGGATGTAGGAGTAAGCAGCCATTACGATATGTCACAAATCAGGAGGGCATTCCAATTGTGCTTACGTATCTTTTATGATCAATTATTATCTAAGTAAAGGTACTGTTCTACGTGTACCCAAAGTGAAATTATACATGAACAATCTGGTGATTTTTGCAATAAAATGACTTGTGTCATTCTGGCTCTGAAGATGAGCTCTGCTTATCAGAATCACCTTAAATGCTCCATGCGAAAACTCAGTGTACCCATGTGACCCTGCTAAGGACAGTTACCCGACAGCCCGCAGCCACTGCCTTGCGGTGGCAAAAGTGCAGTCCAAAGGTATCATGTACATTCCTGAATGCGGTCCTTATGGAATGCAACATTCAGGCAGACAGGGGGTGGGGACTTGTAATCACAGGCACCTCTTTCCTGAAGTAATAACTGTGCCCTAGGGGCAGTTTCACATCTTAAAATAATCCAACTCTCATTTGACATGGTGGCACCTGAGATGACATAGTTATGAATCCACAAGCCTTTGATACCATTTGATTGTTGGCCTAATGGGCAGGGCAGGGACAGTTGTATGTCCAGGCTGAGTTTCGCCAAGGCACCTTCTGGGTTTTGGCTAGGGAGACTTCCCTTTTTCTGCTCCAGGGGGTGGGTCGCATCTCCTCTCCAGAGCAGGAAGGCTCCCTGGGGTTAGCTGGGAAATGGAGCATGAACGGCAGCCCGGCCGGTACCGATTACTGAAGATATTTTGGAGGTAGGAAGACAGGGGAAGAGGAGAGATTCAGACCAGAGAGGTCTCACCATCATGGATTACACTAGGGTTCTCTAAACCTCCTGCTCCCACGCTTCATCAGCAAGCAAAGGATATTTGTTACAGCACACATGATTGGACCCCTTAACAATAGGTTTACTGTGGACCAGTCCACTGAAGCATTTTGCCTAAATAGGTAAGAGAAGCACTTCTTAGTTTGCTCATCTTTGGACATAAAGACAAATTACAAGACAGCTTCTCCTGGCTATCTGTTGGGAATACTGTCTATTCCAAAGTTCTCTGCCATGGAGGTGAAGACCAAAGGCAAAGCTCCAAGGAAGAGGGGAGCTCCTCCCCATACCCACCTCAAGGGCACACTTGGGATAAAACTGCTGGAGAGACAGTATTGCATTTGGAGTAGGGGGCAGGCCAATTTGTCAGAGGATGGGCTAGTTGCCAGCCCCTTCCGCTCTGCAGCTTTGCACTTATGTTTCAAAACGGCTAAGTCAGAGTCATACCAAGAGTTTCATTTGGAAGCAGGCTTCATGCGGATCCTCATGATAGGGGAAAGTTGGTCCAGGGTGTTGAAGATAGAGAGGTGGAGATTACCAAGAACAGAGTCAGAGAAAGAGTCTTATGAGGGGGGCAGAGGAGGGATGCAGGAAGAGGCAAACGCAGCAACTGACACACGCTTCATCTGTCGAATGGCAAAGCAGGAGACTGGCAGTGCAGGTGGTGGCATCAGGGGACAGGGAAGGTCAAGGTGAGAAGAGAGGAGAGATTGATCAGACCAGGAAAGAGGTGTAATGAGAGGGTTAGAGAGAGGGATGTCTGTTGAGATGAGAGCATCAAGAGTGTGTCCGGCCGAGTGGTTTGGGCCAGAAGGAAGGATACAGAGGGAATGAGTGTTGCAAAGGTTGCAGAAGATAACAGCGGCCCCATCAAGAGAGTAGAGGTGGATGTTGAAGTCCCAAAGGAAGATACCTTTGGGGGAGGAGGCAAGAAGAGAGGACAGGTCGGCCCATTCTTAGAGGAAGAGGGAGGATGGTCCAGGGGGTCTGTAGATGGTAGCGAGAGTAAGAGAGAAAGTAGGTGAGACAGACAGCCTGCAAACTAGGCTTTCAAAGGATGAATTGGTTTGAGTGGATGTGTCGACACTGTGGGCAGCAGCTGTGAGTGGTGGCAGCAATGGTGGGGAACTGCCCGCCCACAGGGTCACACGCGTGCTGGAAATTATTTGGGCCTTGGCACTTATTTTCTTACAAATTAGGCACTGCTGTGTACCCACATGAAATTGCCACTGACCCACACACAATGAACTATCCAAGGAATACGGGAGATCATATTCATTCCTGCACCCCCTAAGGAAAGTGTCACAAATCCTTATCAAGGATGACAACAACATGATTCAATGCGAATGGAGCAATAACCTTGAACCCAAATGTTTACTCCTATTAAACCATTCCTATCTTTCTCCTCACACTAACGAGCACACTTCTTCTCGCACTACCTCACACTTCTTACAAGATTACCATTCCCATAATGCCGCAAGATGCTGTAAGGAAGGCGTGGTATCAACAGTAAGACAGACAAGTGACCACAGTTCAAGGGTGCTTATTGAACATCGCAAGAGTGTGATAAACGTGCATCTAAACCTAAATCTACAGATGGGAGCAAGCTACGACCATCAACAAAAAAAATAATGCAGTCCTAGTGCAGTCTTGTCAAAATAAAATGTCCTATACAAAAAAACCTATTGCCAATCCTTACCACTAATTTACAAATAATGTAAGGTAGTGTTCATGAAAAAGAAAGAAGTGTTCACAAAATGATATAACAGGATGTTCGGACCGTTGGCATCCCTTCCCCACGTTTTCAGCACAGGGCAAGGCGGTTCACTCGAGCCAAGCACACACTCTGGCTTCTGCGGCACGAGGATACAAGACCTTCGGTGTTCAAGTCTCTTTACTTCTTGCAAGTCTCTTGACTCAGAGGACTTGGTGTACAAACACAACATGCAAACATTCTTTTCCCAGTATTCAATTCGGGTGTTCACCCTGATCCCTCTCAGCCGGGATCAGATCCCTTTCAAAACAATGTTCAGAGAATTCTTTCTCGGGTGACTCCCGGTTCACCCCGGATGCCCCTCAACCGGGCTCCGATACCTTTCTTTCATTCAAATAGTTTCTCTTACCAGGGCTCAGACCAATTTTGAACATTAAACTATCAAAGACTTTCGAATGTGCACCTGGTTTAGCTTGACCCATTGCATGACCCCTTCAATCTCAATTTTCCTTTTCTCACACTCAGCATCATTTCGATACCTAACACAGACTTTTGAATGAGCACCCACGTGGCGCAGGACCACTCCGACTAAGATACCTTGTCTTTGTCTCCCAAAGTTCAATTATAAAGTTCAACTACTCCTTTGGTTTCCAATTATATTCGTGTTGCTCGTCACAAACGCCTCACACACTTCTCTTCATACAATGTTGCCGATTGCAACATTGGTTCAAAACACAAGCTGGTTTGATATCAGTCTCTCCGACTCACCAGCTGTGCTGTCTTTTCTGGTGCTGTCTTTTCTGATGCTACTTTGTTGTAGGAGCCAAGGACAGTACCACAGCGGCAATCGTTCCTCCCCACCTTGGTTATCGACACATGAGAGCCCCGGGTACCTCGGACACACTGCGCAGGTTTGATCAGCTTTAGTTCCTGGTCTTAGGTTTTGAAAGTAACAGTCTTTAAAGGTCAAGGGTACTTCCCTGCTTGCAAACCTCTCTGGTCTCGCCATCTTTCTCCTTGTATTAAACTGCCATCTTGGAACTGCTTTTTCCTTGTGTGCTTTGCCTCGCTCAGAGAGTGCTTTGGTGCTCCGCCTTTTATCCGTGTGGGGTGGTGTGATGGAAGCCAGGTCTGTGTAATAATCCGTATTTGCCTGACCATGGTGACCATGGTCAGGTATACGGCTCTGGTGTTAGTCCGTTGTCGCTCACAGTGGGTTATCCATGAGACTGTGTAAGTGTCAGGAAAGGGGTTGTGGGGGGGGGGGGGTTGAGTTCCTAGGTATCCTACCTGGTAGGATGGGGAAAAGGTGTTATAGGGAAGGGGATACCGCGTCTCACCCTCCGGTGTCCCACTTCCACTCCCCAAAGACCCCTCACCCAGGTGATCCTCCCACACTGGCCTACCCCCAGGAACAGGATCCAAAAGCGATCACTGTGTCCTGGTCACCTGGATGACAGATCCCTGGGGACTAGCGGGTGAGACACCTTCATGTTTCTCACAATGCCTACAAACATATAACATTAAAGAAACAATACCACCAATCACTTCTCTAGCCCTACCACATACAAATCTAATGCCAGCATCTAACCAAATGCTTGCTTCACTGACTACAACTGACCCATCTTGGACTCTTCAATCTGGATGTAACCCACACCCAAGTGTCTCCCCCACTACCCACTTAGAATTATACAAACACTCAGGGTTCGGGTACATGCGTGCGTCTACATCACAGGATACACACATCTCTTTTTCCCTCTATCCCACTAAACAAGCATTGACAAAGCAACTGTTTGGAATTTTGTTTAAGTATGTGGTAGGTATCTGTGGCTGATGGCACACTTGGTTAAGACATGTTTATTTCACCATTAACATTTACTACTGCATTTAGGCTGTTAACGTTCAGCTCACTGTATAGAACTCTGTCAGGGCAAAGGAACAAGTTACTTACCTGTAACTGTTCTCCAGCATGGGTCTAGCATGGATTCACATGCTCATGAATATTCCCCGTCGTCAGGCTGGGAATTCTCAGTAAAGAAAAAATCAGTATCAGTTCCGTTTCTGATCTGTCTTTCTTAGTAGCAACCAATCACTGGTCTCTGGGTCACACTGCCCCCAGCCAATGACTGCCCTCTCCCTAAGCCCCTCCCCTGGCAGCCATCCTCGGATTTGGTAGCACGTAAAGTGGCAGTATGACCAATTGAAGAGCCGCAGAGAGGTAGGAGGGAGGGTTTGCATGTGAATCCATGCCAGACCCATGCTGGAGAAGAACAGTTACAGGTAAGTAACTTGTTCCTTCTCCAGCATGGGGTCTGGCATGGATTCACATACTCATGAATATAAGAATACATAGCAGTACACACATGCACAACCACGAGAGGTGGCAAGGCTCAAGATTAAGTATTACATAAACTCAACATTAAGCAACTTTTACCTCCTCACCAGGCCCACCTTCAGGCAAACAGGTTGCGCAGCACTGCTTGGCCGACCCAGGACTCCTCCCTGGAATCCCGGTCGACGCAGTAGAATCTCGTGAAGGTGTGCGCCGTCCTCCACTTAGCATCCCTGCAGATGTCCAGCAGGAATACACCAGACAAGAACGGCGTAGTAGCAGCGATCGCTCTGGTCGAATGGGCTCTCGGACGGCCGGCAAACGGTCGGTTTGCCAACCAGTGACAGTGCATGATGCAGCCACAGAGCCATCTGGAAATGGAAGCCTTCGAAAGGGCCTTCCCTTGGTTCACAGGTCCAAAGTTCACAAACAGTTGTGATGTCTTCTGAAAACTCTTTGTGCGGTCCACGTAGAACTTCAGCGCTCTAGCTACATCCAGCGAGTGCAAAGTCCTCTCGGCCGGCGACAAAGGTGACGGAAAGAAAACTGGTAACACCAAGGGCTTGTTGAGATGGAAGTCCGACAGCACCTTGGGCATGAAGGAGGGGTGCGTCCTCAGCACCACCCTCGTCTCGTGAAAAGTGAAGTATGGAGGCTTGCAGGATAGGGCCTGGATCTCTCACACTCGTGCAGAGGTGATGGCCACAAGAAATGCTGTTTTCCACAACAGGAACTTTAATGGTGCAGAATGCAGAGGCTTGAAAGGCGCCCCCATGAGCCTGGTCAGCACCACGTTGAGCTCCCATGCCGGGGCCGGAGCCTTCACCGGCGGGAATGAACGGAACAGTCCCTTCATAAACTCCTTCACCAGGCGATGAGACCACAGGGATGATCGTCCCGTAGTTCTGGTGTAGCAGGGAGATTGCCGCCAGATGTATTTTGATGTTGGCATGAGCCAGCCCCGCCTTGGCCAGCGACAGCAGGTACGGCAGCACATGAGGGGCCGTAATTCGCAGAGGGTTAATCTTCTGTGCACAGCACCAGACAGAGAACCTCTTCCATTTGTGTCCATAGCACTTGCGAGTTGAGGACGCCCTGGCCTTTGAAAGCACCTCCTTGCAGTTTGCAGGGATATCGTACCCTCCAAACTCTAGTGCCGCAGGAGCCAGGCCTGCAGGTTCAGCGACCCCGTGTCATGATGGAGGATGGCGCCTCCTTCTCTGGAGAGAAGATCTGCGTCCGTCGATAGTTTGACTGGGGGAGGGCGCTGACAAGTCCAGAAGGTCAGAGAACCAGAGCTGTCTCGGCCACGCCGGTGCGACGAGGATCATCCTGCACTGGGACCTCTTGAGTTGGTTGACGAGTCGCAGTAGCAACGGCAACGGAGGGAACGCATACAGGAACAGGCCGTCCCAGGGGAACGAGAAAGTATCGCCCATGCTCCTCGGCTGGGGAAACCTGCTGGCGAACCTCTGGCACTTGGAGTTCGCCGCTGTCGCAAACAGGTCGATCTGGGGTTTGCCCCATCGTCGAAAAAAAGCTGATCCACTTGGTCCTGACGCAGTTCCCACTCGTGGCATGAGTGCAGCTCCCTGCTCAGCGAGTCAGCGATGGTGTTCTTTATCCCTGCTAGGTGGGAGGGCACCAGACACATCCCCTGGGCCTCCTTGGATAGGGCCGAGGACCTGGTTCCTCCCTGCTTCCGAGTGTAGAACATCGTGGTGGTGTTGTCGGTGAAGATCCTTACCACCTTTCCCTGAGGGATGGGAGAAACGACCGGAGAGCCGAGAACACTGCTCGGAGCTCCAGGATGTTGATGTGGAGTGACTTCTCCTCCGGGAGCCAAAGGCCTCTCGCGTGAAGATCTCCCGTGTGCGCTCCCCAACCCTCCAGGGAGGCATCCGTCGTCACCGTCTCCTGGTGTGCTGGGGCCTGAAGGTCCGTACCCGCCGCGAGATGCGCGCGGGTCCCCCACCACCGAATCGCTTGGCGGAAGACCTCGTTGAGCGGGATCTTGTCTTCGAAGCTGCCCGCCGCTTGCGTCCAACGGGGGTCGAGAAACTCCTGTAGAGGACGCATCCGCAGCCTGCATAGACGCACCAGGAAGATGAAAGAGGACATCATGCCGAGAAGTGACTTGATGGACCTCACCCTGGCCACGTTCGTGGCCAGCAAGCACTGCACCTTGCCCAGGATGGCCTTCGTCCTTTAATCCGACGGGTAAGCCAATCGTGCCACTGTATCGAGCTTGGCTCCCAGAAACAGTGCAACCTGCGATGGAACCAGGTGAGCAGTTGGACAGTCTTCGCTGTGTGCTCGACGGCGAGCTTGCTTGTCCTTGCTTGGATGAGCCAATCGTCCAGATAGGGGTAAACGTGGATCCCTTGCAGGCGCAGCCGCGCCGCCACTGGCGCTAGGCACTTGGTAAATACCCTGGGCGCTGACTTCAATCCGAATGGCAGGGCCTTGAATTGGTAGTGCCGTCCTTGGACTATGAATCTGAGAAACATTCGGTGTCCTTTTAGAATGGGGATGTGGACGTAAGCATCCTCCAAGTCCAGCGACGATAGGCCTCCAGTTGTCCCAGCACGTGCTAGAGGATGACCATCCGGAACTTCTGGGCCTTGATGTATTTGTTTAACTGACGCAGGTCCAGGATGGGGCGCCAACCGCCTGTCTTCTTTCTGACGAGGAAGTATCTTGAGTATACACTCCAGAGCTTCTTCGGGACGAGCTCGATGGCCCTTTTCTTGAGCATCGCCCTTACCTCTAGCAGCAGTTGTGGGATGTGATTTTCCTTCCTGGCCATGGGAGGAATTCAGGGGCACTTCTTTAGGAATTCAAGAATGTGCCCGTGGGCCAGGGCATCCAGCACCCAACTGTCGGTGGAGATGGACTCCCACACGTTAACGAACTTCGCCAGCCGGCCTCCCACCGGGGTGCTCAGGTGGGGGCCCAACAGTACGGCCGGTTCAATCCTGCTGGAGGTGGCCTTGCCGCTCTGGCCTCCTTGGCGACGGGGTCCTCTTGACTTGCCTCGCCCTCTGTAGGCCTCTTGTGATGAGGAGCGGGCTGCCTGGTTGTACATCGAGGAGCCACCGCCGAATCCTTTGTAGGCACCTTGCTTGCCTCCGGAGTTCCGAAAGGGCGGCCGTCGTTGCTGCAAAACTCCCAAGGCCCGAGCCGTCTCTGTGTCGGTCTTGATGGCCTGAAGTGACTCATCTACTGTCTTTCCAAACAGGTTATTCCCGTCGAAGGGCATGTCCAGAACTCTGGTTTGCACGTCCTGGCAGAAATCTGTTGCCTTGAGCCATCCCCGCCGTCGAAGGCAAACACTGTTGCCCAACTGGCGGAACCCGGTGTCCGCAATGTCCGCGGCCACCGTTATGGCGTGGTCCGACGCCACCTCACCTTCCTGTAGGATCCCCAGGGCCTCCGCCCTCTTGTCGTCTGGTAGGAAGTCCAGCAGGGGGCGATCTTGTACCACAACTCCCTGTCGTAGCGGGCCACAATCGATAGGGCGTTGGCCACCTTAATTGTTGTCGCCGCGGACTAGATGACTCGTCATCCCATGGCGTCCAGTCTCTTTCCCTCGCCGTCAGGTGGGGAGGTTGAAGTTGAGGCCGTCACCCCCGCCGCTTTCTTCTTGGCCGCCGCTGAGACGACTGAATCCGGGGTCGGTCGCGCCCGAAGGCACAAAGGGGCGGAATTTGGGGACCAGGTACTTCTTCTCATACCGATCCCTCTTGGCAGGCGTCGTGGACGGGTTCTTCATGAGAGCAGGTCCCTCGTCCCAGATGTCGTCAAGCAACGGCACTGTGAGGACAGTCTTCCTCTTGGCCTCGCGCTGTTGATAGTGGAAGCCTTCCTTCTTCTGAGGAGCCAATTTTGTCGGGTGGGTAGGTCCGAGGGGGTGGTGATGGAAGGCCCATCCCGTCGTCACCACCGTCGTCATCCTTCCCTGTCGTGGCCGTATCTGTTCCCGTGTCATCCCTAGGATCAGGGGAAGGAGATGAAGGCTGAGCGGGCCGTGAGGGCTGGAAAGGCGGGGTGGGGGAATGAACTCTTCTCTGCTTGTTTGGAGGGCTTCCCGACGGGCCCGGTTCTGCTGGGTCGTCCGTTGGGGTTAGAGGCAATCTCGTCCTTATCTCTGTGCATAAGGTTTGGATTGCCATCAAAATGGCCGCCGAGTTGTCCGGCAATGGCTGTGACAGGTGCGATGGTTGCTCCTCCTCCTCAGGAGCCCCGTCAGCGCCACCGTTGCTTTCTTCGTCCGCCTGCCTGGGATTCCTCCCGTGGGACCAGACCTCCTCAAACCTCTTGTTGAGGCCTTGCACGACTTCAACCAGCTCCTCCTCAGAGGCTGTATCTGTGTCTGTGATGGCCACTGCCCCCCCTCTTTTTCCACCGGGGTCTTCACGGGGTCTTATTGATGGGCTGAAAAGAGGATTCCCTCCGCGGTGGCAGGGAAACTCTGGGCCCCGAGGTAGTCTCCACTGGGGTAGCCTCCACAGGCTTCACATGGGCCACCACGACTCCCTCGATAGAGGCCATAGCCGGGTGAATCAGGGCCTTCACGACTTTTGGCATGCTTGAGGTCTTCACCTTGGGGGGAGGGTCACCGCCTCGCTCCCCCTCGGCTGCTTCCGTCAGGATCGACCGGAGCTTCTCCAGAAGCTTACCCGGGATCTCCGACTTTCTCTTCCCCGAGCCAGATTGTTGGCTCGTGGTTGAAGGCATTGGTGAAAGTGCGCCCTGCCTGGCAGCCGAGGAGCCCGACCGTTCGGCAAGCCCGGTGCCCGCGGACTTGCGGTGCTTATCCTTCTGTTGGGCCCCTGTCGCCGGAGCGCCCTCAAAGGACTTAGGAGACCGCTCGGACCTCTTCTTCTCACCTACCGCTGGGCTCTTCCCTTCCAGCCAGTTGGTGAGACGGATCTGCCGATCACTCATGGTCCGCTCCGACATGTTCTTGAAAAACGCACATTCCTTCTCCACATGCATTTTGTCTTCGTGAAGGCAGTATAGGCATCTAGAATGCTCGTCCTCGAACACATTCTGCAATCCGCATCCAGGGCAGTTCCTGAACAGCTTGGATCCGGGCGTCGAGCTTCCTTTGTCCTGGGCCATGTCCACGGGGTAGGCCTCAAGGTCTTCTGGAATCCTCCAAGAAGTGTACTCGACAAGAACTTTGCCCTTAAGGGGCGTAGAAAGTTCCGAAACGGGTCCCCGTTGATCGGAAGTAAAAACGGTGGAGCTTGAGGCTTGATTGACCGAAAAAATGAGATGAAACTCTTTGAAAAATCGCAAAACACAGTTAAAGCTCGAGAGCTATAGCACGAGGACCCCCAACACTAGAACGTGCGGTAAAAATTTGAGGATGGCTGCCAGGGGAGGGGCTTAGGGAGAGGGGAGTCATTGGCTGGGGGCAGTATGACCCAGAGACCAGTGATTGGTTACTAAGAAAGACAGATCAGAAACAAAACTGATACTGATTTTTTCTTTACCGAGGATTCTCAGCCTGACGACGGGGAATATTCATGAGCATGTGAATCCATGCCAGACCCCATGCTGGAGAAGTTTGATGTTTCAGATTGATTAATTGAGCTCAAAGAAATCTCCGGAGGAAGTGTTTTGGGCATGCAGGGGCAGGTAGTAGGTAGGAATGGCCATAGGGATCAGCATGGTCATAAGCAGGGGTGGGTAAATAAACCACTAGTTGGGAAGAGACAGAGGTTCATGAGCGCTAACAAGAGCGTGATATAGATTAACTAGCGACGTCCATTTGGAAAAGATTAAAGAAAAGTGGTCTAGTTATTCTATAGTCCTGATGTCAATTGATGGTTCTGGAGAGATTATCTAACAAGCAAACTGGCTAAATGAAACTCAATACTAGAATAGTGTTGGAAAAAGTGCCTCATTGTGAAGAAGAGAGGGTGATTTACCAGCCCTGATGAAGACCTATGTATTGTGAGGTCGAAACACGTGCTGGCAGGAACATGAAAATCACCAGAATGGAATAGAATATTGAATTAAGAATATAAAACAATTGAGAAATTGTGTGATTAATACCCTCTAGTGGTTATTTAGTAATTTGTAGAGTATGTTAATCAAAGGTTATATAATATTGTTTCTAATAGGGAGATTGATGCGTTATGTGCAGTGGACAGACCATAAATCCTTTTATGCACGCTTCAGAGTCAGACTCGTTAGGGGACTTTGAGTCGGTTTTGGTAGTCCTTCCAGCAGTAGTTTCCCACACCTTATTTTAATTATATGATTTAGAATACAGAATCAATATAATAGTGGTATGCACAGTGCAGTATAGCCCCCCCCACCCCCATTGTGGGAGATGTGAATTAGTTAAAATAACCAAACACCTACATACGGTTTTGTCCCTCCTCACATGCCATCTCCCACCCAGCTGCTGTAATAGTTTTCAGCTTAGAGATGGTGTTCAATTGTCAACTAATAACTCCAACTAAAAATGCCCCTCTCTTCCTTGCAGGGCCACAGTTTCATCAAAATGGTAGAGATGTGCCACAGAAGACCACTTCATATTACATTACATATAATTAAGCGCGCAGGAAAAAAAATTTCAAATACATGGCCATACCCCCTTCAGTTTAAAATAAAATTGGAGTGGCATGTTCGTTCCCTTTTAAAAGCCAGCTAAAGACAGTGGTGTAGAAAATCGTGTATTTCAGTACCAGTCTGAACTGCAAGGGGTATTTTAAGCAGTTTGCAGTTCACTGAACATGTCCCTGTGCTACGGTAAATGTGAGGCAACTCAAAGGCAATTGCTCATTATTTCCTGCATGAGCAATTTCTTGCTTCAGAGAATGAATTACTGGGCTCTCACTTTAATTAAAAAGACACAACCAGTCATTAATGTTCTACTAAGAAGGAGATAATGACCTCTATTGCATGTAGATTTATCGTAAAAGAACACGTCCTCATTCAGAAACCAACAATACATTGCTTTATTGTGTCCTTTGCTTTACTTATTGATAAGTGCTGGAAGCAGGTCGGTCTGGCGTCTCAGTCTCTGCCTAGGCCCTCATTGAAGAGGAAGAGATTCTGGTGACTTCTACGATCTGAGAGAAAGACAACTTTCCCTGTTGCTTCTGGGAGGCCACTGAATGTCACTGCTGTGTGCCGCAGCAGCCTCTGCATGGCGTACCCCTAACACTATTAACATGAATAGCTCAATGGCGCAGCACATTCTCTTTGGGTTCAATGACGGGCCATTTCATGTTTCTGAAACAATATTTATTTAAAAGGTGCTGAATATTAACAAACAGTAGCATTTTAATAGCTCACTTGACACCTTTGTTAAATCAAAGTGGTTAAAAAGCATCTTACAGGATTTGGAAGCCGTAACAATGGGTTGCTACACTAGCTTGCTCCAAAACATTGGGTAAGTAGCATGCCTCGTCTACTGGAGCAGATCCCTCGATTTCCAGCATGGAGGTTCACAATGCATGTCATTGGCCAACAGCCCAAGTCCCATAGAACGGTTGTCAATATCCACGAGGCTCGATCCTTAAGGAGGCTTATACCACACATAGCATCTTGGGTTTACAAAGAGTAAACACAAAAGGGTTGGACTAAGCAGTTCGTCTGCGACTCTCGATCTTGATGACCTACTGTACCAACTACCACCTAATGAGAGTAGAAACAGAGACACATATCTTTGCTTTTAGGATGCTCCCACTTATGGTTTATTGGGAAAGGTAAGATATTTGAACATCTGTGTTGGAGACAAATAACCTATTTAAAGTTCAGCATGACTTGGAATCCTGCAAGTCAGCATTTCTAGAGCCAATGCACACCTTCTATGAAGTTCTTCACTGGGCGTGACAGTCTTTTCATAGAATACATGTGGTGGGGAAGGCAGAGCTGGTGATGTATGCCAGAATGAATATCATGACAGATTGCGTCTCCAAGTGTTCAGTGATCTTCGGGGTCTCAAACACTCATGATGCTTACCAGAGGTCATGTCTACACCAATGACCCCAGGAAGGAGGTGGTAGTGAGGAAGGGCTTTCAGGTGAGCAGTTTAAATAACATGAAGCACTTGCACCTTCGTGGAAATACTGCAAGCCTCCCAGCCTCAATCATAGCAATACATGATTGCATTAGCATAGTCTTAAAAGGAATTAGAATACCACCAGCAACACCGAACACAAGTCAGCTGTACTTAACGATTGCACTATTCCATCTTCAGGTTTCACGTGCATGAAAACAATAGATGACGGTGCAATGTGTTCCATTCAGTGTTTTATTTTCTGTGTATAATTCTAATTGTTTATTGGTAATTTAAATGGTGATGCCCATTCCCCATGCCTTGTTTTGGCCACAATCACTTGCATTTGTCCGCTTAATTTGGTAATTAGAAGTTTGGTGCACAAAGAGTATATTGTGAGGGAAAAAGTACCTTAAAGGGTATCTTTATAAATGCAATATTCAAACACTATTTGTTCCAACTCCTGCATTTATATTGCTATATGCCTCAATATTCCAATCCCCGGAATGAGTATAAAGGAAAGATGGGTGAGGGAGAGGGTTCTCCAACTTGATCTTATTAAAATATGAGTAATAGGTTGAGAAGGTGCATTTTACAGCACATATTATTTTAAAGTTGGAACAAAGAAGACAGGCAATTTTACTATTGTTTCTGTAGATAGTGTCACACAAAAAAAGAAATACACACATGAAGAAATCCAGTAAATGCCAGGTCACCATCATTACCTAGGAGTATTTTACAACCCATTTCAGTATTTTTCATTCTCGGCATGGAAGATACCATGGCCGAACAAGCCCATGGTTAATTCACAAGATTACTCAGTTTTATAATTAGTCTTATCCCAAGTAGTAGATAGGTACCATATCATCCCTCCTCGGTTACCTTTTGTGGAGATACAAGGTAACATGGCCCGAAGATACCCATGGTAATTTACATCCCATTCTTTTCAGGGGTAAACCCAGAGTAAAATACCAGGTCATTCTTTTTTATGTATATACACTGGTCACAAGCAATGAATGTGTCCCAATGTGGCCCATCATTAAACAACCTCACTCTGTCATTCTGGGATGCAAGATGGGAATAGTTTCTTACCTGTAACTCCATTTCTCCAGCATTGGTATCTTTCATTGATTCATATGCTTAGAATATTCCCCGTCGTCAGAGTGTGACCCCTCGGTACACATATATAGCCTTTTCCTATAGGAAAACTTCCAACACTTTTGTGTCCTATCTACGTCCTTTTGGGTCCCGCATACGCATGCCCCGTAGGACGTCGCGGTATAAAAGCCCCGCTCCCGCGGCTCCCTTCAGATTTCGGCCCCTCCAAAGTAGGAAGGGTTAAACCTATCAAGCATATACATTGCATCCTGGGGAGGCTGGCGGGTGCATGTGAATCCATGAAAGATACCAATGCTGGAGAAATGGAGTTACAGGTAAGAAACTATTCCATTCTCCAGCATTGGATCTTTCATGGATTCACATGCTTAGAATAGATTGTATAGCAGTAAACTGGAAGACGGCGGTGAGAATGCAATGCAACATACATCCACAAAAAATACATAATGCATAGGTACACAAGAAATAAGTTTACCCATATACCTGTACCTCCATAAAGCATACAGTTACCAAAGGTAGAAAAAACTCTCCACAGTGCAGAGCTTACCTTATTGAAACAGATGGCGCAGGACTGCTCTTCCCATCTGCACCTCGTCCACATGCTGCCTCGCAAGGCAGTAATGGCGGGTAAACGTGTGGGGCACCGACCATGCCGCAGCCTGGCATATGTCCGTTAGTGGAATTCCTGCCCATAATGCTGCTGAAGAGGAGGTTGATCTTGTAGAATGGGCTCTAGGATGCCCTTGCAGCGGCCTTCCGGCCTTGGAGTGACAAAACGCAAACGTCGACGAGACCCACCGAGCCAGTCCTTGCTTAGAAATTGCATTTCCTCTCGTCGACGGACCAAACGCGATGAACAGTTGTCGAGTAGACCTGAGTTCTTGTGTACGATGTAGGTAAAATTTTAGGGCCCTCTTAACGTCCAAGGTACGAAGAGCTTTTTCCGCTGCCGATGATGGGGTCGCAAAAAAAGTAGGGAGGACAATGGACAAGTGTTTGTGATACACTGTAGGAACTTTCGGAACGAAAGTAGGATTAGTTGCCAGAACCACCTTGTCTTTAAAGAATCTTAGGTATGGAGGGTCTACGACCAACGCTTGCAGTTCCGAGATTCTCCTAGCTGACGTGATAGCTATTAAGCACGCCAACTTCCACGATACGAATTTCATGGCGGAGGTGGCCATAGGCTCGAAGGGTGGTTTCATTAAGCCTGCCAGCACCACGTTGAGACTCCATGTTGGTGGAAAACGTTTTATTGGGGGAAAAGTTCGAAATAAACCCCTCATGAAGTGTTTCACTAACCTGTCGCTGAATAAAGGAGACGACTGTCGCTTCCTCGTGAACCTAGAGATGGCCGCCAGGTGCACCTTTATCGATGTGAAAGATAAACCCCCCTCTGCCAAGTGAAGCAAATAAGGCAGAACTTGCTCCGGAGTCACCCTTAACGGGTGTAGTCCTTGTTGTCCTTGACACCACTCACAGAACCTTCGCCACTTATAAGTGTAAGATTTGTTGGTAGAAGGGGCCCGAGCCGCTTGCAGAATATTTTGGCAATCCTCCGAAACGTCTAAGGTACCAAATGCTGAAAAGTCAGGAGCCAGGCTGTGAGGTTGACACTGTCCGGGTCGTGATGCCACACCGTACCTTTGTCCCGGGACAGTAGGTTCGGGACCCTCGGAAACGCTTTTGGTTGTTCCAGCGACAAGTGAAGCAGGTCGGAAAACCACGGTTGCCTCGGCCAGTACGGTGCCACTAGAATTACCCGGCAACTGTACCTGCGTATCCACTGCACCGTCCTCCGTATGAGGGGGAACGGAGGAAAAGCGTATTGGAACTTGTCCGTCCATGGGAAGGAGAATGCCTCCCACATGGAACCCTCCTGAGGCCATCTGCTTGCGAATTGCTCGCATTTCTCGTTTTCCTTCGTTGCGAAGACATCCAGTGGGGGGGTGACCCCATTTCTCGAAAACTTTCGTCAGCTGCACTGGGTCCATTTCCCATTCGTGTATCTGGGCCATCCTTCTGTTGAGGGAATCCGCCGGCGAGTTCCTCACTCCCGGGAGATGGTGAGCCACAATGGATATCTCGTGCTTTAATGCCCAATGCCACACTTTCTGGGCCTCTATGGAAAGGGTCCTGGATCGCGTCCCCCCCTTGTTTTCTCACATAAAACATGGACGTCGTATTGTCCGTCAGCACTCGTACTCTCGATCCCTTGATGTGTGGTAGGAACGCCCTCAAGGCCCATCGCACTGCTCTGAGTAGGAGTGACTCCGTTTGAGACCAACGACCTTGCGTTTGAAGAGTGCCCATGTGAGCTCCCCAGCCGGTTAGAGACGCATCCGTGACTATGGTTAGCTGGAACTCTGGCTACTGTAGGGGTACACCACTGTTCAGGTTTTGGAAACTCTGCCACCACTGAAGAGTCCGAAGCAGTTTGTCGTCGTCGATGGTTATCTTGTCTGACCACGATCCTTGGGCCTGTGTCCACCGGTCCGCCAGGAACTCCTGAACTGGCCTCATGAATAGGCGACAGTTGGCTATCGGATGGATGCAGGATGCCATGGCCCCTAGGACCGAAACTTATTTTCTCACTGAAAGCTTGGTGTTTCGCGTAGTCGACCCGCCAGTTGATTGAGTTTTGAGATTCTGTCGAGGGAAGGCTTCACTAGCCCTGACTGGGTTTCGAACTGTGCCCCCAGGAACACCAACGTTCTCGATGGCATCAATGAGGATTTTTCGAAGTTTATGGCGAATCCCAGCTGTTGTAGAAGCTGCATGGTGGCTTGCAAACTTGTGTTGGTCGACGCTGGGGAGGATCCCCTTACCAGTCAGTCTTCGAGATATGGGTATACATGGTGGCCCTGCCTTCTTAGCCAGGCCGCTACTGGGGCCAGGCATTTCGTGAACGTTCTGGGGGAGGTTTTGAGCCCAAAGGGAAGAACCGTGAACTGGTAGTGAGTCCGCCCTATCACAAACCTCAGGAACTTCCTGTGCTTCCGACACATTGGAAAATGGAACGCGTCCTGCAAATCCAGGGACGCCAGAATATCCCCTTCCTGAACGGCTCGGATCACTTCCTGGAGCATGAGCATTTTGAATTTTAGGCTCTTTAAGGACTTGTTGAGATCGCGTAGGTCTAGAATGGGACGCCTTTTCCATTTGGCTTTTTCACGACGAAGTATCTTGAGTAAACCCCTTGACCTTTCTGTGATGCTGGAACTAATTCTATCGCACCTTTTGCTAACATGAGTGTTACCTCCTGTTGCAGTACCCTCAGATGGAATTGAGCGACGAACGCAGGTGGAATGTGCGGAGGGCTGCGCTTGAATTGTAGAGAATGTCCGTTCCTTATTGTGTCCAGCACCCATTGATCTGTCGTTATTCGTTCCCATTCGTCGACATAGGCTGATACTCTTCCTCCCAGAACGGTGTGTTGCTCGTCATTGCTGATCTTTCTTTTGCTTCTCTCTCGACGACGACGGATAGGATGGTCTCTTCCTGGAGGTCTGGAAGTTCCGGCGTCGGTTTGCTGCTTGAGAAGCGCGCCTGTATCCCTGGTAGGGGTACGCGGACCTACTGAAGGATCAGTCTCCTGACGCAGAGAATCTGGAATTACCTGAAGCCCGTCTAAAGGGACGAAAAGACTTGTAGATTCGGCCACTCTGGAGGGCACCCAATGAACGTGCCGTGTCAGAGTCCTCTTTCATTCCCTTCAGGGCCTCATCTACTTTCTCTCCGAATAGAAGGTCTCCCTCAAAGGGCATATCTAATACTTTGTATTGTACCTCCGGTCTGAAGTAGGTACACTTAAGTCATGACTGTCGTCGTAACACGACCCCATTATTGACTTGCTTGAAGCACGATTCAGCGAGGTCCACCGCAATGTTTATTGCGTAATTGGAGGCTTCCTCACCCTCTCGGACGAGTAACATCGCCGCTTTCCTATGCTCTTCCGGAAGATGATCCAGCAACGGAGCCAGCCTGTGCCACATTTCTCTGTCGTATCTGGCTACAATAGCCAGAGAGTTTGCAGCCTTCACTGTAGTTGCTCCCACAGATAGCACTTTTTTGCCGAAGGCATCCTGACGTCTTGCCTCGTTTTCAGGCGGAGTCGTGCACTTGTGCTGGGCCTTAGCTTTCCTTGCCGCTGCCGCCGACACCACCGATTCAGGCATTGGTTGGGAGGATAAGCACTTGGGGTTAGACTCTGGAGCCTTAAATTTTTTCTCAAGGCGACCTTTTACCGCCGGTTCCGAAAAGGGCTGACGCATTGTCTGCAAACCCTCCTTCCACACATGATCTAGGATGGGTATTGAAAACACTGGCCTCCTTCTCTTACCCATGTGGTCGAAAAGAAAACAGTCCTTTTTCTGTTCCTCCTGGGACAAACCGAATTCCTTACACGCCTTCGCCATCATAGAATGGAATGATGCAATATCATCCGGGGGAGACGGCTGAGCCGGGCCCCTTGGGGTTTCTAATTCCACCTCTGACTCCCAGGCTGAATCCCTGGAGGGGGATGAGGAGATATCAGACATGGCTCCTCTGTCAGACTCCGAATCTGGCAGCTCACCTTCCTCTTGGGGTGCCGGTGGTGCTGAGACTGGCGTGCGTAAGTGAGTCGGTGGACGGGACGGGCCCGGCTCGTCGACGGGTGACTGTGGCAGGTTTACCTGAGGTAGCCTCGTGTCCAACGACTTTAATAAAGACTGAAGCGTGGACAGAACCTCCAACGACAACATAGATTGAAGATTGAGAAGAGGGGCAGACACCGGAACTCCGGATCCCCTCGTCGACGACTTGTCAACCACCCGTAGCTCGAGGTCTGCCGGGCCAGCTATTCCCCCGCTCTCGTCCTCTCCCGAGGACAGGAACACTGCCTGTTCCTGCAGTAAAGTATCCGGAGGGATCGGAAACTTCAGGCCTCCGGGCTTCCTGTAGAACCTCCGTCGACGAGGCCACCGTCGCTGTCATTGTCGGCGGGACGGTAGATACCACGTGCGTCAGTGGTAGGGAGGGGGCCGATGACTGGACCGCCGTCGACGACGGTGGCTTAGCAGGTGGTTTAGGCGGTCCCGCCTTTTCTGCACTTGGCCTGCTTTTACCCGACACTCGACTCGTGGTCGATCTATGGTGATCGCCCGAGGAGGATTTCGGCCTTTCCTTGTCATGCTTTTTTGACGAAGATGACGATTTTCTCGTCAAAGATTCTTTAGCTGAATGACTCCGAGATGACTCTTTCTCCGCCGGTCGAGATTTCTTCGCCAGTGGTTCCGACGATACAGCGCGGTGTGATGTTTTTGCCGATTGTGTGGAGCCTAACTCCGAAGGGGGGTATGCCCCCGCTCCATCATTCAACCATGCTACCAGCCGCCGACTTCGGTCTTTGAGAGTCTGAGAAAACCCTTTGCATATGTCACAGTTATCAGCCGAATGAGGAGGGTGGAGACTTTATATACAATCCATATGTCCATCCCCCTCGTAAACTTTTTTCAAGCCGCACGTCGCGCACGGACGGAACAGCGCCTTTCCTGACATGAAGGAACAAATTCACCTAACTCCAACTTCAAGTACACAACCTTGTACAAAATAGTAAGACGACGCAAGGAGATCCCACTACTTTGGAGACGGTTGAAATCTGAAGGGAGCCGCGGGGGCGGGGCTTTTATACCGCGACGTCCTACGGGGCATGCGTATGCGGGCCCCAAAAGGACATAGATAGGACACAAAAGTGTCGGAAGTTTTCCTATAGGAAAAGGCTATATATGTGTACCGAGGGGTCCCAGTCTGACGACGGGGAATAGTCTAAGCATGTGAATCCATGAAAGATCCAATGCTGGAGAAACCATTGACCAACACATCCATGGTAGATTGGACCGCCTGTCTTTCAGGGGTTAGCCCATGGTAAGATCCCAGAAAGCTGCATTTTAGAGTTACTCTGATCCTAAGCAACATATGGGCTCCATTTTGCTCGTCCCTGGACACTCCCACACATTTTGTTCCTGTTGGTAGTCAGGATAACATGCCCAGATCACCCGCATACTAATTCGCATCCTCTGCCTTTCAAGGGTTAACCCACAGTAAGGCACACAGTAATCTTTTGTAGTTTATCGGGTGTCAAGCAATAGATTTATCACCCCTCTCTGAGCATTCCAACCCTTCCTTGTTGTGGGAATTCTAAGTGTCATGGCCCGAAGAGACTCATGGTGATTCATATGCTTTTGATTTCAAGGGGTTGACCCAGAGTAAAATACCAGGTTATCCTGCGTTATATATACGTACGTCGCAAGCAATTAATATGCACCAGGTGGCCAGTTCTGGACACCCTCAGTCATTTTAATTCTGGGGATGCAAGATACCACGGCTCGAACACATCGATTGGAGTTTGCATCACCTGTCTTTCCAGGTTTAACTCCAAAGTAGGATACCAGATCACCCATCTTAGAGTTACCCTTGTCTCATGTGATAGATGGACACCATATAAGCCATCTCCAAGCACCCCAATTCTTTTTATCCTAGGGATACAAGATACCATGGCCGAAGAATCCCCAGGGTAATTTGCATTCCCTTCCCTTTCACAGGTTTAACCCAGAGTTAGATATCAGGCCATCCTGTTTTAAATGTACTCTGATCCAAAACAATAGATATGCACCATACAGCACCTTCATGGACATTCACACCTTTTTTTATTTTGGGAATGCAAGATATCGTAGCCCAAAGATACACACGATAATTCGCATCCCTTGCCTTTTCAAGGGTTAACCTAAAGTAAGATACCAGCTCATCCCATTATATATTTATTCCGTTCCCAATCGAATATGCAACATGTAGGCCCATCCTGGACAACCCCCATAGATTTCTATTTTGGGAGTGCAAAAATTAATGGCCTGAACACACCCATGCTAATTCACACACCCTGGCATTCAGGAGTTAAACCGGAGTAAGAGACTATGTGATCCTGTTTACTATATACACTCTGGTTACAAACTATGGCTATGTGCCATGTAGACCATCCTTGGACACCCTAAACCTTTATTATTCTGGGGCTGCAAAGCAACAAACCCGAAAACATTCAAGATAGTTCACATCCCCTGCCTTTCAAGAGTTGACCCAGAGAAAGATATAAAATCATCCTGTTTTAGATTTACTCTTGTCCCAAACAACAGATGTGCACCATATAGCCCCCACTAAGAACCCCAATACGTTTTTATTCTAGGGATGCAAGATACCATGGCCTGAGCACCACCATGGTAGTTTGCATCCCCATCCTCTTTCAGGGGTTAACCTGGAGTAAGATACTAGGCCATTCTGTTTTAGTTCAGGGGTTAACCTGGAGTAAGATACTATGCCATTCTGTTTTAGTTTTGTTCATGTCCCAAGCAATGAATATGCACTACGTATGCCTTTCCTGGACACCCCCTCATTTTTATTATTGTGGAGGTACACGATATCATTGTCTGAACACACCTATGGCCATTTCCATTCCACTTCCTTTCAGGTATTAACCCAGAACTAAATACCAGGTAATCCCGTTTTAGATTTACTCTGTTCCTAATAATATATAGGCACTATGTTGCCTCTCCCTAAGCATATATATCTTTTTTTTATTTTGGGCATGCAAGATACATTGGTGCGAGCACACCCATGGGAACTTCCATCCACGGTCTTTCATGGGTTTAACCAAGAGTAAGATACCACGCCATCCTGCTTTGATTTTATTCTGGTCCCAAGCAATATATCTGAACCATATAGCCGCTTCCTGGACACCATAGCCCTTTTTTATAATGCAGATGCAAGATATCGCGGCCCAAAGGATCACATGATCATTTGCAACCCTTTTCTTTTAGGGGTTAATCAAGAGTAGTATAATAGGTCATCCTGTATTATATTTATCCAAGTCCCAATCAATGAATATGCACCGTGTAGGCCCATCCTGGCCCCCACTTTATTGCGAGGATGCAAGATATCTTGGCTTAAGCACACCTAGGGTAATTCTCATCCCCTGCCTTTCAGGGATTTACGCAGAGTAAGAATACCAGGTCATCCTGTTTTATATATATTCTCACCTCTCATGCAGTATAAATGCACCACACAGCCCCTTCTTGTGCACCCTAACCTTTTTATGAGGATACAAGATATCATAGGAAAGCGCACCCATGTTAACTCAACCCCCTGACTTTCAGGCATTAATTTTTATCTTTTTAGTTTTTCTTACTTGCGGCTTAAGTCTGCGGCTTCAAAGTGCCTGGGAAAAACAAAACAGGATAATGGGTTCAATACAAAGCTGTGTCAAACATACAAGGAATAGAAAGCATGGGATGAGGTTAAATGCCCTGGCAGCTTCAGTCTTTTGAAACTAGACGTAATTAAGTTGTTAACCTGTGACGATCTTATTGAAGAATGGTGGATGGACCTTATTCCCCTGGTGGAATTTGCCTACAATGATTCATACCAGGTCTCATCTTATGGTTACCATCCCCTTTTACGTCCTTTGGTAACAACCTTCACCTAAAAGGTGCCTTCTGTCAAAGAACAGATACAATGGGCCTCATTACGAGGTTGGAGATAGCCATGCCGTTCATACCGGCATGGCTACCCCCAAACTTTGGTCCGCTCCGGGTCCCGCGAAAGGGGAATTACCGGGCCATTCCGACTTTGGCGGGCCCAGTAATTCCCCTTGCGCGGGACCCGGAGCCGGTACGTCCCCATTCCCATTTGAGTCTCCATAGGGCTAAATGGGAATGTGGAGGATGTTAGCAACGGTAGTGTTCATAACGGTACCGTTGCTACCATCCTGTTCTGCTCGCAGGTGCCGCTCTGCACGCCTGGTCTGGCCAGGCGTGCAGAGCGGCACCCGGCAGCACTCGTAATGTGGCGGCCCGGTCTGAACGGTGCCAGTGCCTTATCGGCACCGTTCATACCGTGGCTGCCACTATCGTAATGAGGCCCAATGTTAATTTCCGTGGGAATCCAGAACAGCAAAAAGCATTTGTTTTTGGCGCAGCACTACGCCGATAAGAGAAGCAGCACCTCTTTATAAGAAGGGTGATCGCGTATGGTTATCCACTGCGCACATTAGACATCCTGCATGTTCCAAGAAGTTCAAGCCATGACACATTGATCCTTTCTCCATTTCCTGTATTATTAATCTGGTGGCTATTTAACTGGACCTACCCTCTCACTACAGGAAGCATCCTGTTTTCCACGTACCCCTTCTGAAGATGGCGGTTCAGTCTTACAAGTACCCCCAAGACTTATCTTCATCATTTCCTGCAGTGGGGCCCCAAGAAGACTACGAAGTGCAGTACATCATAGACTCACGTTGCCGAGGTAGGACTCTATAATACCTGGTTCATTGGTAGGGGTATGGAATTGAGGAACATTCTTGGGCATCTCACCACAATGGCATCAAGTTTGACTAAAATACTCCATAAAAAGAAACCTTGCAAACCCGCTCCTCTTTTTCCACGGGGAAGTGGTCTTGGGAGACAGCTGACAACTCAAAGGGACTGACTAATTCACTCACCAAGAAGAGGGAATGCGGTTAGCAATCGGCAGCCGGCACAACAGTAGCCATCGCGCCTACCTGCACATCTTAGTAGGCGGCTGCCAAAGCTGCTGCCGCTGCGCATCCCAGTAGCTGGATCCAGGCACCGCCACACCGGTGGGGCATCGGACACCCATGCCCGCGATGGACTTCGGCCCGACCACGATACAGGTTGCTGTGGCGTCTGGTTGATTCCCGACACTGCGGTACCTGTCCGTTATCAAGTTTCCTTCCCGGCATGATGTGTGACCAGACATGCCAACATTCCGAAGCCCCGAAGAGGGAGATTTCAGCACCGAAATTGGGAGAATACATTTTCTCCATAGGAATGCATTGGGGATATTGTTATTTTAGGCAGGAGACAGTAAAAAATAGCACTGTTTTTAATGAAAAAAATCAGGAGTTTCCCGCCTAAATCGGGAGGGTTGGCATGTATGTGTGATGTCATGCCGTATTAGGTCCTTCCCTTTTTTTCTGGCTTCACGTGCTTCCCTGCCAATATGTATAAAAGGCTCACTTGTTCAGGTGATCGGTGTCTCACAACTGTTTCTCCACGGAGCCACAGAACTGTGTATGCTGGTGTTTGCATATTCTTCTTTCTGCTTCATACGTATTTAGGATTAGGGTTATCATTAGGTAAGGCATAAGGATCAGTCACTGGAGTTTCTAGACATCGGGAACCTACTGAAAAGGGGTAAGGACATTGTCTGAAAACTGTATGGACACTACTATTGCCTTATGTGGTTATTGGTATTGGCCTATCTCATATTATAATTGTGTTATCTCTGCAGGTACTGTGATATTATTGCCACTGGTTCCAGAGAGGTGTGCTGCCTGGGGGACCTGGTCACACAGACTGTTTAATAGTATACTGGGATAGTTCCTTTGGGGAGGAGGAGCACAGCATCCAAGACTTACGAGGGCTCTGATCATCGGCAAGGGAAACTGTGACTCTTGGACCAGGATATCCTGCATCCCCACAATAAAAAAGTGTTTGGGTGTACAGTAAGGGGCTGTATGGTGCATATTTATTGTTTGGGACCAGATTAACGGTAAAACAGGATGTGAAGGTAGCTTACTCTCGGTGAACCCCTGAAAGGCAGGGCATTCAAATCAATATGGGTGTGCTTGGGACATGATATCTTGCAACCCCAGAGTCAAAAAGTGTGATCATGTCTAGGGAGGGTAAGGGCTAGATGATGCTCATCTCCCATTTGAGACCATAAAAATATAAAACAGGGTGACCTCTTTTCATACTGTGAATTAGCTCCAGAGAGGTAGGGGGTTGTAAATTGCCATGGGTGTGTTCAGGGCATTAAATCTTGCATCCTTGCAATCAAAATGTATGGGGTGTGGAGTGAGAGGCTGCGTGGCACATATTCATTGGTTGAGACAAAAGTAAATGTAAAACAGAATGACCTCTTGTCTTTCAGGGAATTATTAACTTGAGAAGCAGCCAACAGTGTACCATTATTGCGTGCAGTCTTGTTCCAGGGAAAGTGACAAGAGCATGGCCACAAGGACAACAGCCACAAGCAATTACATCTTCTACAAGAACATTATTAACAGTGATGTGCTAGATTCCACACAGAAGGGTTGCGTCATAAAACTGGTAGCTATAGGCAAGGCTCAGTGGCTATATGCAAAGAAGATGAGCGATAAAAGAGGACGTGACACACCCTAGTGAATGGAAAGTAAATGTATAGGTGCTGTTCTGGTTTTATATAGTACAAACCTAGTTGTGAAGCAACAGAGCACCTTAAAACAAGGTGATACAGTAATCAGTACAATAATATGGATTCAATTAGAAAGACACACTACTAAGTGTACACCTGGATGGACATGTAGAGAGGTGTAATGAAGTCACAGGTTTTAGGCTGGGTGATGAGGCTGGGGTGGCCATGGGAGGAAGGTGTAACCAACAGCTATATGGCATAGGGCCCAGAGGAGGAATCGAGGGGCACCCAGCAGGCACCTTGCCTGCCTGAGCAGACGCACTTCCCCAGGCAAGGAGATCCTAGGACAGAGAGATTTGAGATCCTGTGTGGCAGCAAGGGAGAGGAGGAGTCAGGACCAAGACGTGTAAGTACTGATTAGAGGTATTCAGAATAATCTGTCAGCCAAGGAGGAGGTACGAGTCTTTGGGGAAGGAAGACAAAAGCTCAAGCTTTTAACCACCCATGTTCTCTAAATATGACCCCATGCATGTATCGTCGGAACTACCCCCCTCTCGCTACAGAACTTTCATAACCACTGGGGACCAATTTGCACTATATCTCTGACCCTTCCCCTTACTCTCATCACCCACCACACAGAAAGGGGAAACAGTGTTGCAAGCACTTAACTGTCCAAACACTGCCCTGCATCTAAGTAACACAAGGTTGTAGTGGCATTTGCAGGGGCAGGCGTGGAATATGCATCGACCTCGCAGAGAGAAATTTTCACAAAGGAGGATTTTTCAACAGCACTGTACCAACGTCAACCAACTGGACTTTGGGGGGCCAGCAAGGAATTGTGTATTTGCCAGGTTCCGCTGCTTGCAAATAATGAGCATTCAGTATGGTCTTCTAAACAGGAAAGTTGACATTTAGTTTGCTCTGGCAAGAGGGTTGCTGATGAATTCCAGCAGTCACTGTACTGTTCAGATGACAATCTCAGAAACTGGGACAGGCAATCATCATCAGATGGAGATCCAATTTGGCAGACAACACTCCTTAGGGTTCTGTCTGTGGAGCCATCCCGTAAGGCTCAAAACAACAACAGTTGAGAAAAGCTTTTTGAAATCCAGCAACCAATCGCTTCCTGGATCCACCAAAGTACCACATTTGAGTGTGGTTTAGACTGCATGGCTTCGGTAGGAAGGTTCAAGCTACTATAAAAGCAGCCTTCTCTTAGTGCAGTTCAGGTGTCAGGAGAATAGAGGTGGGGGAAGTGAGAAGAGATGAGAGGGAGAGATGAAATGTGATCTGGGAGTTGCAAAAGCAAATGGATTAAGGAGAATGTGGAGAGAGAAATAGGAGAGGAAATATCTGGAGAGGGGAGGAGAAGAAGAGGTGAAAAGCAGAAAGGAGAAAAGAAAGACTTGGAGAATGGTACAGAAATTGGAAGGGATGGTGAAGAGATCAGAGAGTGGAAACGACTGGAGAGGGACATAGACATTGAGGGAGGCAGGCAGTGGCACAACCTAGGATGATAAGAGGTGAAGGTAGAGAGGGGAGTACTGACAAGTGACTAGCAAAGCGCAAAGAACAAGAGTAAATAAGGTGAAAGAACTGAATCACCCAGGGGAGGAGGAGGGAAGCGAAGAGCGGAAGGGGATAGGTCGGATCATTGTGGGGCATTCCGGACTAAGTGGAGGAAAGAGGAGGTCAGAGAATAAGTGAAGGTTCTAGAGAGTACCAGATCATCAGACATAGGATCACTTTTTGTTGACAGTGACTGTGGCACAGTCCACAACCTGCATCCTGGGGCTCTCACCGACACTCCATAGAGTGGTATTTGGTAAACCCTGTCTGGCAGCATATGAAACAAACGCATATCTCTTGCATCTAGCAGGGGAGGAGACCACCTATCTGGACTACAACAATGGCAGCAGAAAGAACCAAGAAGGCCAAGAAAGAAGAAGTGCAGAGGGAACTTAAAACCCCATGACTTCGATAGACATTCCTCTGACTGCCAGGAGGTGAAACCCCAAAGAAGCGATGGATGTGGTGAAGTACTGTGGTCCTCAAGCAAGTTGAAACCGATTTCTTTTGATGTCTTTGAAAACCCCTTATTCGCTTGCCCAGTCCATCCCATGCCGTCAACATATTTTGTGCTGTACAATAAACCAGATAAAACCCAACTTTGTGAACCATGATGTATCTGGTGATCCCTCAGCTGACACAGAGGGGATACACAGGGCTATGGGCAGGGGATAAGGGCTAGAAAGGTAAAGATGTACCCAATGTTATTCATAATTTAGTTGGTAGATCTAGGACTATGCTTCTGTTCCAGGTAGGTTACTGTGAGTTGTACCCTATATGACCTTCATATCTACACTGTTAGGTCCATGGATCTGCATCAGCAATTCCCTGCATTAGCAATTCCCTGCATTGCCCTCTTCTGCTATACGAGAGAAAGCAAATGTGTTCCCTTTAAATTTCCCCAGAAGATCACAAAAGCAGAGCATAATTAAACAGCTCCTCCCACAGTTCCACCTTTTTCTATACCAGTCGCCTCGGAAAAGCGATAGACAGGGAGTCTGTACAATTAGGAACTGCATAGCTGCACACATCTGCAAATATGTTTGAGTATGCCTGAATGTAATCATCATTAGACTTCTTATAGCATTGCTGAATAAACAACCTCAATTTTAACTAAAATTCCCTTTCTGCGCCCTCATCCTGAGACTTCTTTGTGAAAGTGAAAAGATGTGTTACAAATTCTAAGATCTGAAAGTGGCAATGTACTGGGCCAAACAGACTTTAGAAACGCACAGAGGGCTGTTGTACATCCCTGTAGGTCTTCAATGTCAACATTTGCCAAACAAAGATTATTAAGACAGGGTATGTGTAAGTGAGACACAAATCACAGTGGCATCAATTGATCTCAGAGAATCCAACAGTTACACAAGTTCCAGTGTTATTTTAGCAGAGACGTCCTCAGACACAACTCTGTGGTACCGGTCCTACATCAGATCTGTCTCCACGCTTTGGTGAAGAAATTCCTTGAGGGATTTTTTAGTCTTAACCCATCTCAAAACGTATCTGTGCAATTTCTAAATCACAGTGTGCAGCTCTAAAGGGGTTGTCTGCGCCCTAAAACGAATCAGAGGATGTTGTCCCTTCTCCCCTAGTGAAGATCTTTCCCATGGGGCCAGGGCGGTGCTTCCACAGTACAACAGTCCCCCTGTGGGTGTTGCACAGAGGGAGGATCACATGAGGAGGTAAGCCCCCTGAGGGATTGCGGACAACCATTCTCAGAACAGACCATTATACCCCTGCATCAATACATCTAAACCCTTAGGCAAACATAAATCCTCCTTCCACTTCTTTTAATATGGCTATTATGTTCTATTGTCAAGCTAGTCAATCTAATATACTTGACAAGACTAAAACTTCGGAAAATGCGAAGTAAATGTAGTTCTATTTTGAGTACTGTGAAGAAGAGTCCAAGGATCAATCTGAAAAAGCAGAGAGAACGCTTTAGACTCTGACCATGTGTGAATGGCCTAGAGCAGTTCAACGATCCAACGCGGGAGCTCAAAGACAGCTCATCTGAGACGCTGAGAGAGAGAGAACATCAGTCAGCCGTGCACTGCCCGAGCAGACAAAGGCCAGAAGGGCAGCCATGAGAGGAGGAGAGGGAGAACCAAAACATGATCCAGGACCGAAGAACAGCTTGGGCTATTGCAGAGTCACACCTCCGGGCATCCCACGCACCGGCAACGCGCCAGAGAGTGACTACATGCATCCAGGAAGAAGCACACTTCGCAAGAGCGTCTGCTCCTCAAACACTACCGGAGCCCCAAGAAAGGAAGCAGCTGCTCGAGAAATGCTGGTACCTGCAGAGAAAAGACAACACAGGTACGCAGGTTACCAGAGAGGTGATGGAGGTCAGAGGAAGCAAGGTGGTGAAGGCGGAATGGAAATAGGAGGGCCTGGGATCCCCGTTCTGAATATTGCGAGTCTGGGATGTAAGTGGTTTCAATCCGGCACACACCCAAGTCACGCCCAGCATGTAGTGCGCAAATGAAATCCTTATTTATTTTATCTAGAAGTTCAATATTCTGAACGATATACCACTCATATCACACCCTTCTCCTGAGACCCACCCAGTCACACTGAACCAGGAATCAGGCTAGTTTGCAAAGGTAAATATTTATTTATATATTTAGAATTTAAAATCACAATATATTTTAATAGGTAAACAATAATCACCAATGGGGTGACAGAACACAGAATAATATCTTTAATGCACTAGGAATCAAGCAATGAGCACAAAAACAAATGCAGCACAGAAAAGAATACTTTTGGGTTGGTTTGGAATAGATAGCACTATCGTTAGAGGTTCCCCCTGCCACACCCCTCAACCCACCAATAGGCAATTAATTAGGTATGAGGAGAGAGCAGGTATTCAGAAATAGCACATATCAAACAGAATATCACTCCCACCTTCCCCCTTCAAACACAAGAGAAAAACTGGATTGACTTTTTAGCTGTCAGTATGGCTTTGAAATTGTCTTTTGAATTGACTGAGCAAAAACACCAAATGTGGTCAAAAATACTTAAATTATTATAAATTCCTACGAGAGCCGCTTTGAACAGTTGCACACAATCACAAACAATGATTTAGTCAAAATGAAACATTTGAAATCTCAAAGTCCAAGTGGGAAGTAATTTAAAGCTAATTCACACGTGTAAATGCTTTCAGAATTTCAATTCGCGGCAAATTTTTCCTCACGCGATATTCGCTATAATTGTGTTTAGGGTTCTATGGATAGCTAAGGATGTTAGGTGCAAGTAGGAGTTAAAATTTCGCTTCTATCATAAAAACGGAGGGAGTTATAGGGGTTTTAGTAGGAGTCGCTTTTGCAAAATAGGCGCAAGAATGGAAACCAGAAATGCACTTTGAAAATGACAGATGGGTTTGATTACACTAGATTAGGACTATGAAAAAGCGAATGCCACATATGGATCTTACAGTCACGTGATCAGCGTAACCCGCCTGTTGTGGATACTCTACTTGTTCCTGGGATTTACTTTTCTTAATCAAATCAATAAGAAGTTATGGTTTAATAACACAGATAAGAAAAGAGTCAGCGCAAAGATTGTTCTAGCAATACTATGGTTCTGAATGAAAGATGGGATGGGTTTGAGATAGGGATCATACAATGCAGATATATTATGGGTCACTGTTCTTCCTATCAATACTCAGAATAAGTAATTAAATTGGACCGTCAGTTCTGGTCATTCAAGGAAGGACAGCACATCAGGCGCGGGACTGGATCAGCTAGGCCGGTCACCGGATTTGCACAGGATCTACCCTTTTTGTTTGGGGGTATTTCAATCAGCTGGATAGCGAGTTCCTCAGGCAAGCCTTGTTGTAGCAAGCCAGAGAGTTTCAGGATACTAGTTCAAAAGGCCTTCTCACACCACAGCGCTTCACTGGGTTGAAAGAATACGTTTGAGGATTTAGGCCTTGCTGATATCAATAGTTTTCTACTGCTGGCAAGAGTCTTGGTATCTGGATCTTGAAGGATGTTAAAGCTGGATGTAGAATGCTGGATCAGAGTGCTTCGCCGGAATCAGGAAAGTGAGTGAATCAGTCAGTCCCGTTGTGTTGTCAGCTGTCTCTATTCATCCTTTCAAATGACATCACAAAATGGGTGTATGGGCCGGCTTAACTAAGGTTGCCCCTGTGAGCTGGGATTGGATCAAAACCTCATCTCTGCCTTGCACCTGAATGATTGGATCAAGGTCGGATAATGTCACATTTTATGGTTTGCTCTACAGTCCTTAGAAACCTCTCTTTAGCCACTGGTATCAAAATCTTGATTTGACCCTGAATACATATTTCTACATTGGTCACCTCTACACAAATCACACACACAGATTCCATATTTTATGCAGTGTCTGTTCCTCAAAATCCTGCAGCTTTGGGATCTTGTTTCACCTTTCTACCGAATTTTGTCCTTTTCACCATGAACACAATTTCCAAACTTTCTGCAACTTTTCCCAAATGTGTGTGTTTACCATAGGTATGTGTGTGTAAAGTTTAACAATTTTAGCATTAACACAGTTGACGTAAAACCACATATATTGCCATTCCTGTCTAGAACATGTTACACAGTTCTACCGTCTCTTGAAACGTGCAGCCAAAAATTAGACTAACAGATCTGTCCTTTTTATATTTTTTATCACTTTGAATCACAAGTTAGGAGTCTTTAAAAATTGTTCATGCTTAACAGCAAATGGTCCTGCCCCTTTGTCTCTCCCTGCAGTCCAGGAGCAGCCCCCTCCCTTGGGGAGTTCCTTCCAGGAGCAGTTTATGACCCCTTTCACACCTGCGTTTCCTGGGCTGAAGGTCTGCCATTGTTCATTCTCTTTCTGTAGACAAAAGTCGGGGCTAACCCACAATTATCTACCAGTGAGTTTCTGCTGAGAGGATTTCTCCTCCCCTTGGAAGAAACTTGTTTTTCCACTTCCAAAGGGTTGCAGCTCAGCCAGGCTAATTTATCCTTAATAGAAAATCCAGCAGAAACCAAACCTGTTGCATCAAATCAGATAAATACATTAGTTTCTTAGCTTTAAATCTGTGGGATCAAAAACACAACTAAGATCTGGATTCCTTTTAGCGACAATCCTTTTATGTTTGCTAATCCGGCAGACTTTTAGTTTCAATACTTTGAAGTTTCCTCAGGAGCTCATCTGACAGTTGTCATTCACAGGTAGCCCAAGGTACTGCACACAGATTTTAACAGGGGCTGTCAGTTTTCAGACAATCCAGTTTTTCTGAAGAAATGTTTTACTCTTTACACTTTAGGACTTTATATATTCGCCATGCTTCATTAGATTACATGAATTTTAGCGCCAAGCAAGATTTTGAATGCTTGAGAAGTGTTGTGTATAGGCATTTTGGGAGTTTTTAGCAACAAAGCAGGTGTCATTTGTAGGCACATTTTGGAGTTTCATTTGCAAAGCGATGTTTCTCACTCTGCACTCTGTTTGCAGGTCATGGAGCCCACTGGCACATTTTCTGCAGTGTGTGCTCTATCCAACCACGCATGCACCATGGGTGGCAGGTTGTGCATCCATCTTTTTGTGTGTTCAAACACGGTTTTGTAGGTTTTTGGCGAGCACAAGAGTTTTGCCGCCATTGTTGCTGTTTCTTGCACCATAACTATCAGTGATGCCGCATAGCACAGCGGAGTGGGTCAATACATCCCACAGGGACCTACGGCCAAAGTGAGAGAAGAATACTTAACCAGTTGTATGCTTGGCAGGGAAGCAGACCAAGCAGATACAACGCTAGTGTGTGAAGGCATCATGAAGCAAGACACAGCCAACAGATTAAAAGTTTATACTGAAAGTTTTATTTAACTTAAAAGGTAGGATGGAGTAAGGCCTAACTTGTCCTATGCTAAAGTGGGATTTCCCTACCAAAATAAAACTAAAGATAGTATGTGTCAGGATGTCCATCTTACGTCTCTGTCTGTGTCCAAAATCTATACGTGCCATCACAACTGACTGTATACAATGTGTAGGGATATCAGTGTCAAAAGAATAGTGTTCAAAAGAAAGTTCAGAGCTTCTTCCATCTGTTGGCTTAGGAACAGCTTCCCCTTGCCCAAAGTTCAAAATAGTTCGAACCTTCTTTCTTCCAAAATAACAGTTCCTTGGGACAACTCCAGAGTCTGGGGTTCCTTCCCCCAAGAGTTCAAACTTCCAGCTTTCAAAATCAACATAGTTCTCTTTTTCAATTTTCAGTTTCTCAAACCAAGATGGAGCAACACATGAGCTTGACTTCAAATATGCTTTAATTAGCTTTTTCCACACAGGGCGCTCGTTCTAGTAGCAGTTGTTGGACCACATGGTCCACCCAATACAGGTCACGCAACTGATACCCTGTCTTCCTGCTTCCATCAACATTTAGCCACTTGTTCCATCTGACAGTGATACTTGGATAATTCCTCAGTGTCACATACTCCAGACACTGTCCCTCTGGACTTTGGGCCACTTTTAAGTTTTCATCTTCGTACCTCCTTAGTACTCTCTTGTATTTGTCTTTACTGGTTTCATACGCTATAATGCTTGACTTGTTTCATGCACTACTTTGCTTTCATTTCATTCATTAGAATTCAACTGACTTTGTGCAGCCTTCACAGCTGTGTTCAATACCTTTTTACTCTGTGCGGTATTCACAATTGCTTTCAATACTTTTTCAATCTGCGTGGTATTCATAAGTTCTTTCCATTCATTTGTTCTGTGTTCAGTGTTCAGTATTCACAACAGCCTTCAATCGGTTGCACTTCATTCGATATTTCAATTTTTTTTCCTGCATTCAACAGTACTTTTAATCACCTTGCCTTGCACTCAGCAGCAGCAAAGAACTTTACCGGAGTGCCCCAGTCAGAGTGCATATTGGCTCTACACTCACTGGTCACATACAGCAGTGTTCTTCCATCTGGCGTCCTTTGCAACATGTTTCTCCGGGCTTCTGCTGCTTCCCGGCTTCTCCCGACTCTGCCTTCCTCTCGCTATCTTTACTGCACATACTGCCCGCTTCCCTGACTTCTCTCAGCAGCAGCTGAGGTCCCAGGTAGCTCCACTGTTTCTCCCCTCCAGACCCGCTTTGGCAGCTGGTAAGACCTCCGGACCTTTGCATTGTCGACCATGGCTATGGCGTCCCTTTCTCCTGCGCAGCACTGCCCCAGACTCCTGGTTCTCCAGCGTCCTTTCCTCAGGCCTGTTCCTCCTTCAGAATGCCAGGCATTTTTATATTGTTCAGGTGTGTTAAGTGACCCCAGGTGTGGGTCGTTGACTTCTTGTGCCTGACTCTGGAGATAAACAAGGGGGGTCCTGGGAGTCCCTCTGCCAGAAATTAGTCCTGGTTACAAGAGACTTAGCCAAAGTCTTTAGCTCACTAACTTTCACAGAGAAAAAATATCCCAAACATATATCAATCTTTGTCCTGCCCTGGGGCAGTCCCGCACTGAAATGCTAGGCAATTCTCCTCTGAACAAGAGTACCAACAGCATCCCCAGACACATGTTTCGGTCTGGTTGGACCTCATCACAAGGGTGGATCTGTGCCTCTCTAGGAATAGTGAGCAAGGGGTCCACGTCTGGATTCCCCTAGTAACTTAGGGTGAGACCCAAAGTTACTTAAATATGCAAATTAACAAGGGGGGTCCTGGGAGTCCCTCTGCCAGACATTAGTCCTGGTTACAAGAGACTTACCCAGAGTCTTTAGCTCACTATCTTTCACAGAGAAGAAATATCCCAAACATATCAGTGTTTGTCGGTGCTGAACAGGGCAGGACAAAGACTGATATGTTTGGGATATTACTTCTCTGTGAAAGATAGTGAGCTAAAGACTCTGGGTAAGTCTCTCGTAACCAGGACTAATGTCTGGCAGAGAGACTCCCAGGACCCCCCTTGTCAATTGACTCTGGAGATCTCCATTAGGCAGATATGCCTGGTTGCTCCTCTGGTATGCCTCCAGAGTCCTCTTCCTCATCTCAGTACCAGAAGGGGGTTTGAAGGTGTCCGATTTCATAAATGAAGCCTTGTCACCTCTGTTTGGTCACTGATATATGTGTGTGTCCATGAAATGAAGCTGTGTCCTCCTAGTTGTCCTCTTCCTCGTCCCAGTAGTACAATGTAGTTTCTGGGGAACAGATTGAAAGGAGGAGAAGGGAAAGTGTTGACAATATCCCACAAAGGCTTTAGGGATAGAGGGCTCATTATGAAAGGGAAAGGGGGGATATTGCGTCTCACCCAAGGATGCCCTCTCCCCATTCCCCATGGTCCCTCCACCCAGGTGATCCTCCCTCGCATATCCACCCCCATGGTTGGGATCCAAAAGCGAGGGCCTTTGCCTGGACACCTGAGAGGAGACGTCTGGGGAACAAAAGGTGAGGACACCCTCAGGTTCCTCACAAGTGCGAGTCTGGGTTCCGCACCCATATGAGAGACAGAAACTTAAAGCCATTCAGACTATTGCGAGTCTGGGACCCGCACCCAAGTACATGAGAGGCCAATTGCTGGGCAGGAGACTAAACCAAGCTGTTATGAATACTGCAAGCCTGGGACCCTGCACCCAAAGTGAGAGAAGTGTAATTAAACCAAAAGAATCCTACGCTTGGCAATGGGAGTGTGCTAAGTTATTGGGATAAAGCAGTGTAGATTCAAGAAAGCTATTCTTGTGAATTATCCAGTGGCATTTGCTTATGAGAATGTAGGCATTAGAGGCCCAAAAAGGAAAGAAAATAGAACAAGAATCCATCTAGGGAAAGGATCACCACCCTAGTCTTGGAGTTCTACTTTTGTGAGCATTTCTTTATTTCATTAGTTTTTGATTACCTGAGAGACTGGGAACTTTTCTGTTGGTTGGAACCACAATGAACACTTTACTTTTAGAAGAGATCATCCTTGCACAGTTAGTTCAAGTTATTAGTGTTAGGGACAGAGATAAGCTTTTGAGACACAACAAGGACAGACTTTTTAGTTTTGGACATTCTGCCAATTTTCTTTGAGGAAGGGAAACCCTTCTTAGTTCTAGGGGCAGACAGTCATTTTTAAACCCTTTCTTGAATAATAAAGGTTTCTGCCGCTTTCTTGAATAATAAATGTTTCTGCCCAAGCACATGCCACCATTGTGTCCGAGCCTTACCTTTGCACCCTTACAGTTCCCCTATATATTCCCTGGTAGAGGCAACAGAAAATGAGGCTTTGCCACCTGAAACCCTGATATGCTTGAATGCATCAGGATATATGGTTTTGCCAGTCAGGCGGCTCACTAGTGCTTCCCTGTGAAGGAGCGATTCCGCTTTAGGTATTGCGTTACTCTATATGAGAAAGCAAAGAGGATCTCTAATCCATGTTACTATTATAAACACTTTCATAAAATTAATACACTAAAATTAATAAACCAGTCCAGCCCAATCATATTTTGACTGATGCACAAGGTTAAACGAGAAAATTATTCTGGATAGCGAGTGCGTTTACTGACCTGACGATCGTAATTGATTTGAGCCTCCAGCTCAATATCTGAATCTAGCTCTGGCACATCGGACACATCAGAGTCGGATTCTTCACTGCAGGAATCATTGGCACCCTCTGCAAGAAGCAAATACACAATCTGTTGTTAATGCCAGCTACAAAATAGAAAAGTGCATATGGACAGCAGCACAACAAAATATATAATGTCCAAAGTGCATTTGCTTCATTAATCAAGCAGATGCTAAAAATCATGTACTCTTTCCGAATTCTAATACGTGATTTGCTGATCCCCTGTCTTTTCATGCACTAGGTGTGCTTCCTTCGGGAGTTGTAGCCTGGCATGATATTTCAACTGGGGTCCAGTTAATGTAATAACTACAGAAACAATTTAAAATTAATACAGCAATCTGGTAGTATTGTCACTGCACTTGGCCGAACCAATTGTCCATGGCAAAGTACAAGATAAAAAAGAGCAGGGACAGTATAAGATGAGGACATACGTGGAAAACACTGCATCCATGAAGTGAACCACATTCTACAATTTAAAATGTGTTTTATGTACCGCAAGTAAACTGTTTGTAAGGGTGGCTGGGGCCCTGCAATTAGTTTCCACCACGCCTAGTCGACTGCTATCCATGCACACATGTATTTTCTGATACAAGTGGGCCTTGGGCAAATGGAGCAAGCTAAAGGTTGAGAGGTACGTTCTAGCAGTAAGTAGTACATGTTTTCTTGCCATCCAACGGTGAGTCTTATTTTTTAGGCTGGTTTTACCATTTGGGTCGGGATCTGCCTCCGGGATCTGGGTCTTCCGAGTACAAGTTACCAGTAATGTGGGTTTCTGCCCATTTCCAGGCTTCACGGGGATCAGAGAAGTGCACGGTTGTGCCGTCGTGCTGAATTTTCAACTGGGTCAGGAATAGCAGTCCATATTTAACGTTCATGGAGTGCAGTTTCCTTTTCAGCGATTCGAAGGACTGTCTGGCCTTCTGCATTTCCCGGGTGTAATCCGGGAAGAATGCAATTCTTGAGCCGCTGTGCGCGATTGTCCCCTTTGCACGAGCCATCTGCAGAATAGCGTCACTGTCGCGGTACTTTAGAAGTTTAGCTATACCGTTCTGGGGAGGCACCTGGAATCGGCTTTCCTGCAGGTATTCGGTGAGTAGAGAAAAAGTTTGAAAAGGATTTTGGAGCAAAGAGGTCCGCCAACCATTGTTCTAGAAATAGTTCCATGCGGGGACCATCCGCATTTTCTGGATGGCCCAGGATGCGGAGGTTACTGCGGCGCGATCTCCCTTCGCTCTCTTCTATTCACACCTCGAGGGTCTTGAGACGCACCATTGTCTGTGAGTGATTGACATGTCCTGTTAAGGTTATCCTCCATTGCTGAGACGCAGTGCTCCACCTCTCCGGTGCGGGAGGATAGTTTTTGGAGGTCATGTCGAAAGAAAAGACACCTCCGCCGAGATACCATCCATCTTCATCTCCATGGAGGAGTGAGAGTTGGAAATGGCTGCCATCACATCTTTCCGTGTGAGGGATTCCGGTACGGAGGTCGTCGGCGGGTCTGTGTCCATCACTGTGGTGGAGGTGTTGGTTGCGAATTGGTCTATAGTACTTTGTGTGGATATCTTCTTGCCTTTATCTTTCCCCATGATGGAGTCTCTTATCATAGCCAAGTTGCAGGGTTGCCCCAACCGGCTGGGGGGCTTGCTGTAGGTGTAGCACTCTGTTCAATCTCGCCCCGAGGAGATATCATCTTTGGTTTGGCTTTGACCGTGGCGGGGTACAATGGGGGGTATGCTGGCCGGTGTGGTCCCCATCAGATCAAGGCAGGTTCAGCGCAGCCACAATCGGGGTGGCACACCCGTCCCAGGGTGTATGCGGGTTGTTGAACTACTGGCTGTTAGGGTATTCGCTGCTTCTGTGTATTAGATCCCAGATCGATGCGGGGGGTCTCTCACGCCCCGATCAGTACCATATGGGAACTCAACTTAAGTGGAGCATTCTATGTGTCATGTTGGGATAGATAACAGGTGTAAGTGGGAGTATGCTCTGCCTGCGTATTGAGGGTACCTTCACAAGGAACCAGGTCTCACCGTCTATCCACCTTGTGGTTTGGCCTCTTACATTAAGTACCCAGTTATTGACTTGCACATGTGGGGCTCAGCCAGTCTGTGGGGATAAGCGCTTGCCTGGATGTATGGCAGTCCAGCCCCCTGGTCCAATCCCTGGCATGACACAGATCAGAGCAATCACTCTCCGATCGGGGTCCCAGAGGGGGAGGAGGGTTCTGTGAACAGCACTGCAGTGTCAATTTTACTTTGATATGCAAATGTCTTATAATCTGGATGTAGTGCTTCCCAGCAGGCAGCCGGTATCCCCTTCGCTCTAGCACCGCTTCCTAGTTGTAATGTTAGTAGATCATTACTTAGGCCGTCCGGCACCAAACCTGACCAGTACCTGGGTGCGGTTCGCGGGCAGGAATGATAAGGGGCACCACAGCACTGATATGATTATTTTCTTGAGGGATTCTGGCCTCATTTCTTGACCCCCACTACCTCAATGGGAAGCCATCCTGGAAGCGTTTGTGTCAGACTTAAAGGGGATATTAGACCGTTCCTGTGCTTCCCAGTATAGATACAGTGCCCCGGTTCATCAGACCAAATATGTTCCCCCAATCGACGGACGCTTACTTGTATATCCTGCTGCCCGCCAGATTGGTCGGCTCCTTCACCTCGCTCTCGATCAGTACGGCGTCGGTCCTGTCGGGCGATCTCCCGGGCCAAGGCGGGTTGCACACACCACAGTTCCCAGTCTCCACCCCGGCCACAGCCAACGAGCAGCCCGCGTTGGGTGTGTGTTAGGGCAGCGTGCCAGAGGTGTCATAGACACACCGGCTGTCTGTGCGAGCGGGGGGCACACCACCTCACCCTCCCCGCCCGGAGCACCGCTCGTGTCCGGGGCTGGCAATGTAGTCCCGGACAGTGGAGTGTTGTTGGTCCAGTCCGGGGTCCCAGAATCACCACCGCGGACCAGGCGGACGGCGGAGGTGCCCAGCAGGATTCGCGCTCCGGGGTGCACAGACGAAAGGCAGCTCCCCAGTCGCATCGCCGGGACGGCACCCCTCAGGGTCCGGGCTTCTAGTTCTTACGTTGCAGGGCTGCGCACCCGACCAGGACCCCGTCGGAGCCCCAATGACTCATATGTGAAATCGCCAATCACTCTACACAGCGAGCTATGGGCCCAAATTCAGACCTCTCCCAGTCTACCGCTGCAACGTCGCTCTCAGGCAGCACTATTGTTCTTAGTGTCGCAGGGCGGTGTGCTTAGCAGGTGGGGTATCCGTTCAGGATGAAGGAGTCTCGTCGGCCATTTTGGCTATGTGCGTTCCCGCTCACACCGCCCAGCACTTCGTCTTAGATATCTTCTTCCCAAAGTGGGATCAGCCGCTCAGTGCATACCAGCGTTCCCCACACCCTGCCAGACAGCTGGTGCCCTTCTTTCTTCGTTCCTAGACGAAAAAAATGGATTTATTGCAGGATATATCAGGCGGCCGCGGGAGCTCTTAAGGATTCACGTCCTCGTGGCTCGCCGGCTGGCCACGCCCCCCTACTTTTTCTTAATGGGATCCATATTGTCAGATCGGTGTGCATTTTCATTGCATGTTGCTTATTTATGATCATTTTGTTGGAAATACAAATACAAATCTAATGTAAACATTTAAAAAAAAAAAAAAAAAAGCATTCCTCCAGTATTTTAGATTTTAACACCAGGGACCTATTTGCCTTAGGAAGTAAGTGGGTCTTATGGACTTTATCAAGGAAAGGGTTTCCTTGCTTCCTTTGGTCCTCCAAACCATTTCATACCCCACCCTCCCAACTCTGAGAAGAAGAGGGAGGCATGTTTGCAAAAGGACGAGGGCACAAAAATGCCCTGTCCAAGCCACATCATTTTGTGGAAAGGAAAAGTAATAAAAGGGACTGAATAACTCAGGAGACACGAATAACTCAGGAGACACGACAGAAGGTGAATTTGGGTAACGGGACAGGTTAAATCCCAGGTCCGGCCATATGGTTGGTAAACCTGTGGAAGAGCTGTTATTACCAGTCTTGTTCTCTCCTGCTCAAGAACCATGCTGTCATGTCCTGGATTGAGGGAGAGGATAACTTGAAACAAGCATACAAAGAGTCCTCAGAGGAAAAAAAGGGCAAGAGGTATTGAACAGAGGGTGGGCGAACCAGACAGGGGAAGGCATCTGTGATATGGGATGCCATATTCCTATAAGCATGTAACATAACCATGCATTGGAGACGCAGAAAATCAGGCTAGTGCTACTAGCGAAAGTCTATACCATATGGGACAAATGTATGGGGAAAGATGCTCCATGCTGTACAAAGATGATTGAGATAATGTAATGTTTTAGAAAGCCAATATTTCCGGGATACATAGTGAGCAAACCTAAGACAGTGAGAGCTTTTTGAAAGTTGCGGTTTGTGTTTGTTAGAGATTTTATGCAGGAATCGGTGAAGGAAAAGGAGAATGGACAATGATTCTGTGTGGTGTTTTCTGAGCTGCAGAGAATCTCCAAGCCTTCAATTAAGGAAGAGGCTTGAGTGCTGTGCTGAAGCCTGACTAGAATGAAGAGAAGAACATGCATCTTATTATATGCAGTGAAGGTGCCTGTGCAGGACCCTTGAAGCAGCAGATGGCTGAAGTTCTTTGTGCATCACGGTGGCTTTGAATGGACCATGGTGTTTGTAATTAAACCTCTACTCTTGTGAAGGAGGAATCCATATTTAGCATGACGCAAACGTATTCACAGTCTAAGGAATTTGAGTTGAACAGTGTTATCTCCCAAGGGCATTAGGGATGTTTGTCAATGTTCACAAATTCCGAACGCTTAATCAATGACGTTCCAGCAAAAATACAAGCAACGAGTTTGATCAGGCATAGTGCTATCTTCTCAACTGCTGACCAGCATTTGCTGATACTGCCACTACACCACTTGTTTACCACTCTCTGCAGGGAAGTAGTCCATCTCCTTATGCAAGCCCATTCTTTCAAATCAATCGTATACATCAGCTTGCATTGTGGCAAAACACTCCTTTGCCGAGAGGATACCGGCAGGTCTTTGTTGCCTTCAGGGAACTTATATTTTGCTGATTAATACTCAGAGCTGTTAAACTGCACGTGGGAACTCTTACTTGCAAGTGGGAGGTATAGAGCCTGTGGCCAGAGAGAGATGGATGCAGTAGTCAAGCCCAATTACCTTATTGTGTGCTATTATCTTTAATTATTTCATTATCACCATGTATTGCTATGAGGATACATTATTTTCCAATACCTTTACCCAACCTTTTGCATATAAAAATATTGCTTTTATGTTTTAATGAAAGCTGTGGATAACCTTTTGCTACTGTAGCATTACTTTTATTCTAAATGTGATTTTAAAATATCATCTTTTTTAGATCTAGGTTGAAGGAGGAGGAGCAATACATCTAGAACGTCATCTAGAAGGTCTGCCGCAAATCACACTAGCGTCCGTGCAGGTAAACTCCTTGGAAACATCAGGATTGTGAAGGTAGGAGAACAAAAGGCCATAGGCGCCATTCCTGTAATTCTGCTCACTTAACTTTCACCCAGTTTAACTGAAGCAATTATCAGGGGCTATGTTTTGTAAACGTTTAAACTAACACTTATAAAATAATAGTTTAAAGTTTTACCCTGCGGTGATGTTTCATTTATGTTGTTTGTCACACCTTCTGGAACAAATCGCCATTGGAAAACAGAATGATCGGCACCTCCAGTACTCAACACCCACTGAAAGTCATGTGACCAGCGGATATTGGTCACGTGTGCTGAGTGACCAACATATTTTCGAAATTTAGCTCCTAAAAATAAAAAAATAAAAAAATAAAAACATAACATTTAAAAGTCAGCAAAACAAACGTGCAATTTAAATCAACATCTCAATATAAACTGTACCCAATACCATTTAATTCATTCTTTTTGTTTTGGCTAAATCAGAAACATGTCAGCACAATGTATCTAAAAAGCAGAATAGAATTTAAAACCACATTGCATTTCTACTGTTGAGTAGGGACCTTACATGTAAAATCCAACAAACAAACCCTGCTTTCAAGAGGAGCCCCAGTTATTCAACGTACTCTCCCCTTTTTGACCTGGTTATCTTTCCTCCCCGTGCTCATATGGCATTCCCAAAAGATTTGCTTCCAAATGTAGGGTTACAAATAATGGTACTAGCAAAGAGTAGTAGTGGACATTGCTTTTTTTTTGTTTAACAGAATCTTTTTAGGCCATATTGATATCTAGCACATGTGTTGCATAAGAAAAAAACATGTATCAATAAAATTTGTCTCAGGGAAATAAGGTATGAAGCCCAGCAACTATAAATTGAATCCACTCATCAAAATAGCAATTTTCAGGAGAATTGGTCTAAAGTCTGCTATCAGATGTTAAACACATGTGACATATGGACATATAAGACAATCAAACACGTTTTCTTTCAATTGAATCGGCTCTTTATGGGTTTACGAGTAGCATGATTAAGGCCTTCATCAGTATAGCATTTTGGATATTCTACATTTGAAACAAAATTAGAGCATTTTATGGGATTCTTTGACATAACCGGTAACCAAAACACAAATCTTAAAACTAGATTCACAAAAAAAACATCTTCCCAGTGACTTGAGCAGAACCACCCCTGGCTATGGAAGCAACTCAAGACCTTCCTTTTTGCTTCTGCTTTCTCTCTTCCTTTCCCCTGCTGAAACACCTGACTGCTCCGCGCACTGGTCACCTTGTCACCCTCTGAACTCAGGCCCAGGCTCCTGCTGGTTGAGTTGCCCTTGCATTGCCTCTGGGCTCCCCAGCACTTAAGGGTCTGTATCTGCAAGCCTGCAGTTCCTTCTCTCTGCACTTATGAGCCACCCGCTGGCTGCACTTGTGAGCTAACTGCACTTCTCCCTTCCGCTCCCCCGGCACTTCTCCCCTTGCCTCTTCCCCTCACTTGTGCGATCTGAATGACACAAGGTCGAATAAGATCGTTATTTTGGCCTCCTTTGTTTCCCCCTCGTTTTATCGCACCTAGAAACACACGTGTACAGGCACGTTATAAATGCCACATTATATGATATAATTCATGTACAAGTCCATGGCTCTCCTTCACATCTTGCTGAGAAAGGCCTGGTCCTGCAGGAGGCCAGGCAGGAAACCTGTTCTACAGATGCTGCATTAAAGCAGCAAAAGATTTTAGAAGAAAGAATCCCAGTAAGTGACCCATCTATTACGCACCTGGGCACATATTCTCCCATATATAAAGAAACACTGTGCCCATCTGCCAGTTCCCACATTGTTACACCAAGCACAGTCACAAATAGAAGTGGCATACGCGCGAGAGGAAGGCTGGTCGCAAAATGTTAGGATGGAGAAGCCAATGAAAGAGTACCTGAATCACCATGAACATAATTTTTCCTATGTTCGTCCTTTAGAGTTCCTCTCCTTCCCATCAAATTGTGAAAACAGATTACACAGCAAGACCTTGATGGGGAGGAGGCACAGCACATGTCAGGCGATTAAAACACTGCCTGGCTCAAAGATGCATCCCCACCTGCAGGAAACGCCCGGGAGTAGTGCTTGTAGAGCATGGGTAACAACCCAGGGTGCCGCCCAAAGGATCTCATGAAGAAGCCTCTATAAAGCTACCAATGCTGCCTTATATCTTGTGGAATGATCTCAGAGTCTATCCAGAGAGTGTGAATACTATGCAGGGTGTATGCCTTAGCGATGCATGATACAATTCATCTAGCAATCGTGGATTTCGGCAAGGCCTACATCCAAAACTTTATTGAAGGACAATAAGATTATCCGACTTGCGAAAAGGTCTAGTCCTGTCTAAATAGTAATTTACTGTTCAGGTCACATTCCAATTGTGAAGACCCTCCTCGTCCAGAGAACCATGAGGCTGAGGTTGGAAAAAAAAGTAATTACATTTCCTGGTTTAAATAAAAATCAGATAAAATCATGTGGCTGAAGGAGGCCCCTTGCAAGACAGGGTCGGCAACTTGCTCATCCCTCATGGCAGAGGTGACTGCCAATAGGAAGGCAGTTCAAGAGAGAGGGTCTGTCTGAGAGAACCAAAGGCTCAAAACCTTCCCTCATGAAGCAGTCCCAACCAACATTCAAGCCCCACTGAAGTGGATGGTTGCTGATAGGACAGATAAAGATGCAGAAGGCCATCAAAGTGAAGTCTACTATCCTCATTTTGAACAGAAGAGAGATTATCGAATGTGTTCAAGTAGACTATAATAGCTGAATGATATGATTGCAAAGATCAATTTTGACGATAGATCTAGCCAAATGCGTTGTAAAATACATGACATTGTTGATGTTTGCATTGAGTGGATTAATGCTGCTCTCTAGAATCCAATGACAGACTTGCTTTTGTTTCGTTACCTGGTTGCATCCTTCCTGGCTGTCCACATGGTCTGGCTGTCAGGCCCAGAAATCCCCTTCCAAGCCAAACTAGCTCCTTGTGTACCAGGCTAAAACATTCAACTGAGATAGGAGGTCTTTCCACGGGGGAAGTTCCAAGAAGAAAGCGTCTTATAAGAGTAGTCGATCCAAGAAGTAGAACTGATGTGACCAGTTTGTGGTGACCAGAATCAGAGTGTTTGCACCATGCATGAGCTTCTATAGCACCTTCTGGAACAGCAGCATTGGCTGGAAGGCATACAGGATCTTGTCTCACCAGGCTGCAAGTAAGCATCCCACAAGGGATTCTGAGCTTTACCCATTCATGATGCGTAAGACTGACTTCTTGGTGTGTTTTACAGCAAACAAGTCCACTTGAAGAACATCCCATTACAGATAAATGTTCTGCACTACAGAAAAAGGTTCTGCAACCACCTCTTGGGGAGGTCCCAATCATGGGGAAAGTGATGGAGATAACTGTGCCCGTCCACCTCCATGTTGATGACATCCTGTACATACAGCGCCACTGGAAAAAACTGTTGGCCAGAGCCAAAGCTGGACTGACATCACACCACAGTAGGCGAGATTGAATGTCCCCCTGGTGCTCGTATCTTTACTTTCCACGAAAGAACGGGAGGAAAATCTTTCATGCCAAAAGAATGTCGTACAGTTCCAGCTTTCTTCTCTTGTGGCAATGACACCGTGAACATACACCACCACTGGAACCAAACTGTTGGCCTGAGCCCAGAGCCAAAGCTGGACTGGTGTCGAACACAGTCGATGAGTTTGGGTGTCCCACTGTTGCTGTTGTCATCGAGGACATGCACAACTTTAATCAAATGAAGGTGAAGAAATGCTTTAATAGGCAACAGTTCCAGCGTTCTTCTCTTCTGGCGACCTGCAGAGTGAACTCCTAAAAATTAGTTGTCAAATAAATCAAGGGACGACAAATTTTGAAGTAAACTGAGCAGAGGAGGTGCTACTTGGGAGTCCACCAGAGCTAAGCCTGAATCAGCTGCAGCAACACCTCCAACATATTGTGCTCAGAGTCCTGAAGTGGTTTCCATTCACTGGACAGGTGAAACTGGGTTTACTGCATTCTAAGCTAAACAAAGGGCACAAGGAGAACAGAACATTTAGGACTAGTTTGCCTGAATCATGGTTCTTGACTGGAAAACGTTGTCTTGTGGTGGCAGCGGAGTGTCCAGAATTGTAGCCAGGAACTGAGTCCCTAGTACTGGAGACAGATGCAACTTTTTTCATTCACTGCGAAACCTAGCCGAGTATCGCACAACTCCTGAATGTACTTCAGAAAACAGCTCTGGAGGGGTATCTGAATAGTTAGTCATCCAACCAGGGATACGAATGAATACCTTGGAGCCTGAGATTATTACAACCACTTTGGGGAGCTTGATAAACACCCTTAGGGTGTCATTTAGACCAAAAGGAAAACATTTGTACTGATAATGCTATCCTCAGGAATTCCAATTGTCATTCCTGATGGGGATGTGAAAATAGTCTGCATGAAGATCGAGAGAGGATAACAAGTCCCCTTGTTGAAGAAACTACAAGATGACTAGAATCTTTACCATGCAGATGTTTTCCAATAGGAGAAAATGTCTAGAATGGTTCTATTTCCCCTATATTGTTTGGGGATCAGAAAGTACCGGAAATAAAATCCCCCGGCCTATTTCCTGATCCAGGCCTTACTCAATGCCACTGAGCTATAACAATTTCTGTACCTCAAGGAGGAGTCTGAGGGTTACTCTTTGGTGGCATGCGGGCGATGATGCTGGGATGGGTGGAAGCCTCTGAATACCCACTTCTTATTATACCCAAGACCCACTGGTCCTTTGTAACTTCTCGCTGTTGCTGTATTAGCCACCCGCCTAGGTGTTTAACATGATAGTGGCTCATAAACCACTCCCTGAAAGGGTGCCAGGCTTAAGTCTGAGGCTGGCCAGTAACACTACATCATCTGCCTCGTTCCTTGTCAGGAGCCTCTTTTTTTGAGGCCATGCCAAATTAACTTTGCTATGCTGCCTCAATTTGAATGCCTTGAAGGCATGCAAAAAAATGGGAGAAGGATCCATAGTTTTTTTTTTTTGCCAAGAATAATGAGGACAGACCGGCCCCTCAATAAACCTGATCCACATTGTTTCGTGACCTTGTCCATATTTGGAATAAATAACTTCTTCCCATCAAAGGGAAAGTTCCACCTGAGCACCCGTTTCATGTTAGAAGGCTCCAGCTGCTGCATAATCATACCCCGAGACATGGCATGCCCCCGTTCACAGTGCCCATCATGTCTTTTCCAATCTAACGTTGCTGGAGTGATGTCTCATTTGCCACACTTATGATATGATATAGCATTTATAACAAGCCGATACACAAGTGTTTCAAGGCGCGACCTATGAGGAAAGAAAACTCCAATTTCTACTGAGGCAGGAAGTCAACAAACTTATCAAACTCCTCGTGTTTTTCAGCAGAATAACACAAAAGGATGAAGGGATTTGTCAACCTGCGTTAAGGCCAACCCTGAAATTTGGAACACTTTATATTCAAAGGGGTTGAAAGCCCTGCTTGTTCAGTGTACACAATACCTATTACGCAGAGACCTTACACAACCACAGAATCTTTCTTGGAAGACCTGCATTTTGCATCCAAAATTAATGCTGGTTACAAAAGTTGGTATTTCTAAGGAACTGCAGTGGATCACAGCTCTGATGCATACAGTGGTATAAAAGAGACATTCTTTAATTTGTTGCAAAAAGCCCAGAAACCAAATATGTTTCAGGGGTGAGAGTCCTAAAGCCTCCAAGGCTTTTACTGTAACACCTTTGAACTGCCAATTAAGCATGAGAGGCTGCTCCACCTACCCAGCGGAAGTGGAATCAACTATACCAGTGTTACTGGGAGGGGCCTAAGTCACATTTGGCACCTGAAGAGGAAGACTGTCAGAGTATCGTTGAGGAAATACTCCTGAGTCAGGACCTGGGCAGGGGGGACCCTGTCCCTAAGTCCCTAAGCCTGTCTAGCATAAGGACAAGGAGCTTTTCCAAAGAGAAAATGTCCAGTAGCGAGTCCAACTTTGACTAGAAGGATGTCAAAGCACCCACCTCCTCAATGAACAATTGGAAGCTATATGTACGTTGGTGAGGTCTACCAACTGAGGACTCAGGAAACAGTGGGGCTGAAGCCATGGACACGAACAAACACATCTGGTACCATGCGCCTAGCGATGGAGACAACTGCAGGACCAGCAAGGAAGCAGAAAAGTTGAGGAGTCTAGGGAGTCCTCAGGAGAGAATACACCATCTGATCCAGAATAACAATGCCCAAATATTCTAGCTACTCCAGGTAAGCCAGATAAGGAACAAGTTACTTACCTGTAACTCCTGTTCTCCAGCATTGGTATCTTAAATGAATTCACATGCTTATGAATATTCCCCATCGTCAGGCTGGAAATCCTCTGTAAAATTAAAGCAGTTTAGCTTTAAAGCTAAAAAAACTTCTTGTCACTTAAATAGCTCATTGTTATCACTTTAGGCCATACTGCCCAACCAAAGACGTTTGTCCTCCTTAGCTCCACCCCTGGTGGCCATCTTCAGATTTTAAAGCGCACAATATCCTGGCAGTAGGAACCAATAAATAGAGGGTAGTAAGGAGGACTGCATGTGAACCCATGTAAGATACCAATGCTGGAGAGCAGCAGTTGCAAATAAATAACTTGTTCCTTCTCCAGTATTGGATCATACATGAATTCACATGCTTATGAATATGATTATACAGCAGTACACACCTACACAACCATGGTAGGCGGTACAACTCAAACGGAAGCAATGAAAACTCACCTCTGGAACACTAACCTCAAGAGAAAAGGTTACGCAGCACCACCTGTCCGACAAGAAACTCCTACCTAGAATCCTTGTCGTGGCAGTCGAATCTTGTGAAGGTGTGGCTAGACCTCCATGTAGCAGCTCTACAGAGGTCTATCGGGGTAACGCCAGACAGGAAAGCCGTAGTAGAGGCCACTCCTCTGGTGGCATGTGCCCTTGGTCTCTTCGCAAGCCAGTGACAATGAGAAATGCAGCCAAATAGCCACCTGGAGATGGAAGCTTTAGACAAAGCCTTCACTTCATCAGCAGCCCCAAAAGCAACAAAGAGTTGCAGAGTCTTGCAAGTGTCTTTTGTGCGTGCAACGTAAAACGTCAACTCACGGGCAACATTTAGTGAATGCAACACCCACTCCACCAGAGAGGTAGGAGCTCCGAAGAACACTGGAAGATTTATGGGTTTGTTGAGATGAAATTCTGAGGAAACCTTTGGCATGAACAAAGGGTTAGTGCACGTGCTACCCTAGATTGGTCAAAAGTCAAATGTGGTGGTTTGCAAGAAAGAGCTTGCCATTCTCCAACATGCCCGGCTGATGTAATAGCAACTAGGAATGCAGTTTTCCAAGAGAGAAACTTGAAAGCAGCCCAGTGCAGATGCTCAAAAGGAGGGCCAATCAGTTTATAGAGAACTACATTGAGCTCCCAGGCTGGAGCAGGTGCTTTAACTGGGGAAAAAGACCTGAAGAGACCCTTGGGAAACTATTTAACAAGCCTATGCGACCCAAGAGAAGGCTTGCCAGCAGTATGAGTGTATCGAGAAATAGCCACGAAGTGAACCTTTATTGAAGCAGTGCTAGGACAGCTTTCGCCAATAACAGTAAATACGGTAGGATTTGAGTAGCCTTAATACGGTGAGGGTTAAGTTGCTGAGACTGACACCAAACGGAAAACCTCTTGCACGTATGCTTGTAGCAGGAGATTGTTGACAGTGCTCCTCTTGCCTTGGTCAGAATCTTACAGCTCCTAAGAGTACCTGGAAGATTCCAAATTCCTGTTCTGCAGGAGCCAGGACGTCAACTTCAGGGATGCTGGGTCATGACGCAGGACGGAACCTCCTTCCATGTACAGCAGGTCTGTAAGAGGAGGAATCTTCATCCATGGTGCTACTGACAGATGAAGTAGGTCGAAATACCAGATTTGCCGTGGCCACACCGGAGCTATCAGAACATTCCTGCACCATCTCCGTTTCAGTGCCGCGAGTACTCGTAGAATGAGCGGATTAGGTAGGAACGCGTATAGGAACCAATCTTCCGTAGGGATGGAGAAAGCATCCCCTAGACTTCTCTTCTGAGGATACCTGCTGGTAAACTGGCAGCACTTGTAGTTGATTGCAGTGGCGAACAAGTCTGAGGCTGACCCCATCCTGCGAACAGACAAAGTACTTGGTCCTGACGAAGCACCCACTTGTGGCAAGACCGCAGGTCCCGGCTGAGGGAATCTGCGATTGTGGTGTGGGTCCTGGCCAGATGAAATGGAATGAGGAACATCCATTGTGTGATTGCCCAGTGCCATAGTGATTGTGCTTCCTTGGACAGGATGGGAGAGTGGGTCCCCCCCCCCCTTGCTTTCTGATGTAAAACATGGTGGACGTATTGTCTGTGAAGATGCGGACCACATTCCCCTGCAGCTGGAGTTGAAAAGACTTGAAGCCCAGAATACTGCCCAGAGCTCTAACACATTGATGTGAAACTCCTTATACTCCAGTAGGCAGAGGCCTCTGGCATGGAGTTGACCTGTGTGCGCCTCATACCCTTCACGTGCGCCTCATACCCTTCCAATGAGGCGTTGGTAGTTACGGTGGCTTGATGGACTGGCGGCCGAAAAGGGGGCACCCTGAGTCAGATGCTGCCAATGTTTCCACCACTGGAGTGATAGTTGAAACTTTGGGTTGAGTGCAACCTTGTTGTTCCACGAGCCGGTTATTTGTTTCCACCTGGCATTCTGGAACTCCTGGAGCAGTCTCATAGGCAGCCTGCAGTGAGGAACAAGGGAGATACAGGAGGACATCATCCCTAGAAGGGACTTGATCGAGCGTACCATGGTTAACTGGAGAAGAGACCGCTGTTGGACCTTGTGGAGCATGGTCTATATTCTCTACTCCGAAATAGTGGCAAGGCACTGCAAGGTGTTCAGTTGAGTACCCCAGAATAGAGCATTCTGAGATGGCAACAGACGAGACTTGAGAAGGTTTATGGGAAGGTTTATGGAGAATCCCAGGGACGCCAGACATCAAATGGTGCTGTTGGTATGCAGCAGGGCTAGTTGGCGGGACTGTGATCAGATCAACCAGATCGAGGTAGACATGGCGAAGATGAGAGACCACTGGAGCTAGGCACTTGTTGAACACCTTTGGGTCAGACTTTAGGCCGAAGGGCAGAGCCTTGAATTGGTAGGGCTTCCCTTGCACCACAAAGCGCAGGAACTGTCTGTGCTTCCGCTGGATGGGTATGAAGTATGTGTCTTCAAGATTTGGAGAGGCCAGAAATTCTCCTTGTTCCAGCTGCTCTATAACCTGCTGGAATGTGGCCATCCTGAACTTCTGGAATTTTAGGAATTTGTTGAGCACCTGGAGATTAGAATGGGTCTCAAGCCACTGTTTTTCTTTCTCACCAAGAAGTACATGGAGTAAACTCAGGAGCTGCGCCGGAACTGGTTCTATAGCCCCCTTTTTTTGAGTAGGGACAAAACTTCCTGTTTTGGAGGTGCAGATGTGGTTCCCTTTTGCATATGGGCGGAATGGAGGGTCACTTCGTAGAAACACGAGGGTGTGTCTTCTCTGTACGATGCTGAGCACCTATTTGTCAGTGGTGATGTTCTTCCACTAGTCGACAAATCGAGACAACCAGCCTTCCATAGGGGTGCTGAAGTGGGTACAAGGAACCTGAACCTGGGCAGGCCTGCTTTGGAGTCTGGCTGCGGGTGTTTAATGCTCGCTGCCTCTGCATATCTCTGTATGCCTGTGATCTACCACGGTAGGCCTCCTGTGTGAGAGGGTTGCCGATAAGACGGCTGTTGATAACTCCCAGAGGTTCTGTAGAGTCTCCCCTTCCCAGAACCAAAGGGCTCCCGCTGCTGCTGGAGAGTACCTTAGGAGCAAGCGGTGTCCATGCCAGTGTTGATAGGTTGGAGGGTTTCATCAACCTTACCGAAGAAGTTGACACCATCGAAAGGCATGTCAATAACTTTGGATTATACATTGGGATGGAAATTGGTGGCTTTCAACCAGCTTTGACGCTGTAGGACTGCCCTGTTCTCCATTTGGCAGAAACCTGTGTCCGTCACATTCAGTGCCACAGTGATTGCATGGTCAGACGCCATCTCCCCTTCAAGCAGCAAGGCTGCCTCGTCCCTCTTGTCAGGCAACAAATCCAGAACAGACCCCATTATATGACTCCAAATAGTTTCATTTTGTGGTGTGCAGAGGTGGCGTTGACCGAGAATTACTTCATGTTCAATCAAGATCTTTATCATCAAATCCATGTAACAGCTATGGGTTCACCGGTGGCGCCTACTGCAGCTAACCTATATGTAGAATACTTCGAAACCCAGATTATCTATCAGGGAACCAATCCTTTTTTTGACCAGATCTCCTTATGGAGAAGGTTCATAGACGACATCCTAATAATTTGAGATGGAACAAAGCCTTCATTTTCATAATTTATGGAGTGGATCAACATACAGAATCCATTTTTGAAATTCATGTCCACTTGTGATAATACTGAGGTTAACTATTTGGACATTACCATCAGTGTGAATGTAGAAAAGAAGGTACTTCAAGTTCAGCCTTTCCATAAACCCACGGACAGAAATGCTTTGTTATGTTACGATAGTTTTCATCCCCGTCACACGAGGGAGAATTTGCCATTTGGGCAATTTCTACGCCTGAAACGTAATAGTACAGCAACCAGCACCTTTTTGTCTGAAGCTGACACACTGCGTACCAAATTGCTTGCCCGCAAATACCCTAAAAAAATAGTGAAGAGAGCACTGAAAAGAACTAAACACAACAACCGTGAAGGACTTTTGAAATATACTAACAAAGAATCAAGTAATTCTAAGTTGGTGTTTGTGAGCACTTTTTCTCCTAAGTCCAATAAAATAACAGGAATCATCAAAAGAAATTGGCACATCTTACAAAGAGGAGAATGTCCCCTTGAAAGACCACTTTGTGCCTTCAAGCGTACCTCCAATTTGAGAGAACTAATGATGAAAAATGACATCTCTTTACGACTACCTAGGCAACAAAAGATTACGGAAAGTTGGGGCCTGCCTGAGACCAAAGGACACTCACCTTGTGGGAGTTGTGTGAACTGCAGATTTACGAGTAGGACCAAGGAGGTAGATATTGGTTTGGCCAAATCATGGTCACAAAAACAGTTCACTAATTGTAATTCATCACACGTAGTATATGCTATTTGGTGTCCTTGGTCTAAGATCTATATAGGAATGACAGAGCGCAAAGTGAAGATTAAGATTAGTGAACACCGTAGCAATATCAAAAATAAGGTGATCACAGCACCTATGGTTGGACATTTCATCTCAATGGATCATGGGCATGATACTGTGCATTGGACGGTGTTGATTCAAGTGACAAAAACCACTTCTGCTCATTTAGCGAGTAAGAAACTTTTTACGAAAGAACAATGGTTGATTTTTTTAACCAATTCGTCAGAGGTAGGCCTCAATGAGCAAGTTGATTGGTCCAAATGCGGTTAATAGTCTATGTTTGATACACTCGGTGTTGTATTACTTTGTCTCTGGGTTACACCTGTAGATAATTATCAATGTGCATATACTGCATCGCTTTAAGTGTTGGCATTATTTGTCAATGGCAATACACACACCAAATATGAAACCAACATACCATTTGACGTCGTATGGTCTTATTTTATGGGTCTTGCGTAGGCACAGTAATAGCACTAACCATGTGATATTTTCTGAGTCACCTGGTAGAGGTCACATAAAGGCACGTTTATAAGTTTTGGAGAATGTGTGCCTGTGATTAGAAGGCAGGTAGTGCTACCTTACGCAGTCAATGGATGTTGCGATTTACGTTCCTGATACAAACCCAATAATATACATATTTGTGAAACATGTGGTGCTCTCCCAATGAGTGTGAACGACTTACTGAACGGAGTGCACAGAGTCGGGTAGCGCTTATCTTCATCTACGGCTCGCTTAGTTTTTTAGTTTTTCGGTACGGCGAGTGGCTGTTGGTTGCGGTTAGCGCGTTTACGCGGTGTGAACGTGTTGAGTCACCGTCCGCCTGCGATTGGATGTTTACATGGTGGTTGACGCTGGAGGTCATGCTCGCGTCACAGGAAACATCGTATCACGTGATGCAGGTAATACTCCATTTAACCACGACATAGTACATAGGAAGAACCAGCTCCACGACTCGTAGCAGTGAGACTGCCAGGAAGATGTCTGCAGTGAGTGGATCGATCTAGGAACGATTTAGGTAAGGCTGTTTGTCACTGTAGGGACGTATTGTTCCTGTTATCTAGAAGACATGAAGTACTTGAGCCCGTAGCTATAGATACTTGTATATATTTATATATAACTAGGCTCCGGTTCGTTTTCAGCTGCATTGGACGCTTTAACCCTCACATGGCCGCAGAAGAGGTGGGCGCCGAAAGTATCAAATTAGGACCATACCTCCTCACTTCTGGGTGACATTTGTTCGACACAAGGTAATTACATTATCCTTGGATGTTGATCCAACCTTCCAATAATATATGACTTATAACGTTGGGCTCCACAGCTCACAACCAATGAATGCCTTCTTTTATGCTCTTTTGTAAAGATGTTAACATGTGTAGTCAGCTACTACATTAATACTGCATGTAGATAGGCTAAATTCTGTGTTCAGTAGCTAGTTGCTGGACGTGGTGTGGTGTTACTAGGGTCTCTCTTTCTTTTTAGGTGTTGTCCATAGGGTGCAGTCCAAGTTGTGGACACCCGTTTATATCCCAAGCACTGAAATATTAAATTAATTTTCGCTTGGTAAGTGTGTAGAAAGCATAATGACATGCTTTTGAAGCTTTTTTAGTAGCTGCTAGTTATAACATTTAGTGTTAATTGCTACTATTCTCTTCTTTTCTCCCTTTTTTTCCCCTCTCTCCTCTCCTCCATTTTTCCCCTCTCAGCATGACGGTTGCCATATACCTCCTCCCAAGGATCCAATGTGAATTGACGGAAGAAAGATACTTGTAAACAGGATCGAAGGAGGTTAAATACATTTTTGGCTAGAGTTCTGGTTTTTATCATACTAATATTCATTGTGATTATATATTGTAGAATGTGTGGTTGGATCACGTTGGTTCCCCTGAAGAAGTCCTTTTAGTAAGCATTAATAACTGCTCCCATAGGACGAAACATGTTGGGCACATTACACTGTGAATTTACAACAGTGTTATAACTAAAAGCGTTATTAAATACGACATACCTTTCGGAAGAAAGGAGTTTATGAAAATATCCTAACACAAGGGTTCAATAAGTCCTTTGCTTTTGGTCAAAGGTTCCTTTATACATCAGAATAAATTGTATATAAAAAAAACCAACCGAGTGTTTACACTACAATTGTATTTGTTGTTATTTAAATTGTTTTTGAATTATTAATGTGGGTAGTTTGCACTTTTTTGCAGGTTTTGTCTTGTGTACTTTAAGGTCGTTTGGTCCATTAGTGGACAATTGTCCACTAAGGTTACATCAATCAAAGTGAAATATAGACCTTTAGTACAGCGATAAAGATGGATTTTTATGTTTATTGATGATTGTTCTTAAATTGCCAGGCTGTGTTTAATAATTGCGTTTTAGAACTTTATACGTGAATTAGGATGATGGTGAAAAATATATTTATAATAAAAAATGTGTTTTAAGACATTACCTGTGTGTTACCCAGTGCCTATTTGGTTCATGGTCTGGGTGTTCTTGTTTTGCTGAGTGGGAGTGAGGAGGGGAGATTGAGGAATAATTTGATTAAGGAAGACTGACGCATTGGTTCCTTGGTTTCTGATTGGGTTGTTCTAAAGGGTTGAACCTCTGTGTCTTTAAACTAGCCCATAGTCTCCCTTTTGTTGTTGTCAGACCCCATTATGTACCATAGCTCTGTCATACTTGAAGAGAATAGCCAGGGAATTTTCGGCCTTGATAGTGCTAGCCGCCGCAGTAATAATGTGTTTTCCAAATGCATCAAGCTGCTTCCCATCTTTGTCTGGTAAAACCAGAGTCTGGGATGAAGGGTTAGCCAACCTCTTTCTGGTTGTTGCCAAAACCACTGAATCAGGTGATGGGGTGAGCCCTCTGGAACTCTGCATTTCTTTTCCAGGTGGTCCTTCTTTGGTCTTGCTGCAAACATGCTCTGTGTAAACTTGAGACATCCTCCCATATGTCGTCCAACAGAGGAATGGTCAACACTGTTTTTCTGGAGGCTTCCCTCCTTTGGAGCAGGAAGCCCTCCTTCTGTTCCTCAGGAATTAGATTAAAAAGCTACACAGCACGTATCAACAGGGTGTGAAAAGACCCAATCTCACCAGGGGATGACCTTGTGGAGGGTAGATCCTCATCAGGATTTTCCCCATCCGTCGAAGTCATGGGTAGCCAGGGTACCTTGAGATGTGTCTGTGTCCGGGCCAGTATCTTTGTCAGTGAGGGCCACTGGTTGCAAGAACTCCTCTGGCGCTGATTGAGGAACCTCATGTGGCCTGGCTGGCCAGGATGAACTACCCTTAGGGGTACCTTGAGGGGCTGGAAGCGGTAGTCTTTGCTGCAATTCTGTCATCAGAGATTGCAGAGTGAACAAAATGTCTTGTGGCAAGTACCTCTGTTCAGGAGGTGCTGGGGCCAGTACAGATGGTCCAGGGACCGAAGGCTGTACTGGCACCAGAACAGACGGTCTACGGACTGAAGACCGTACTGGTAGTCGAGGAGTTGGTAGAATGGGATCAAGATCCCCTTCTATATCCTCTTGATCCGAAGATGAAAACTCCAAAAGCTCCTCGTCCGATATGCTACCCCCTTGTAGCAACTCAACAGGTGGTGTCACTGTGGCCATGGGCACCAGTGTGAAAAGAGTTTTGGTTTGGTGGTGATCGTAGACAAGGTCACCTATGATTGTATCAGTACAGCCTGTGACGACGTAACCGTTTCGGTCACATGGCTCGTCGATAAAGTGGTCGACAGGGTCACCGACGGAGCAGTCAACAGGGTCGTCAACGTAGCAGCCGACAGGGTCATCGATGGAATAGCAGTCGAAATCAAAGCTGTTGAGCAGTGTTTCATCAACGAAGAACTGTGCTTGGTTGTGGACGAGCAGCTGGATGGCATTGTTCCCATCACCGTTGATGACAAGCCTTTCGTCGCTGTCAGGGCAGCCAACAATGTCAAAGATTTAGACTGTGCCTTGGCAGCAGTCGATGAAGGGGTAGTCAAACTGTGCAGTCATGTCCATGAGCCCTTTTAGGTTTCTTCCCCCGGGAAATATCCTCATGGAATCTCAACCTCTTCTTAGAGGGAGTTTTGTGCTCAGGTCTGCCAAGCCTGGCAGAGGCATGAATTCGGACCGAGGTTGAGTCAGAGCCCTTCTCACCTTCTTCCAACCATGCGACTGTCGGTGGCGATCTTTCTGTATTTTCGATGAAAACTCTTGGCAGATGGAGCAGCTCTCCACTTCGTGGCCCCAATGCAGGCAGTAAAGACATTTCGTATGCCTATCTTCCATGAAACTGTTCCTGAGACCGGATTTGGCGCAAGGCCTGAACAGCGTCTTCTTACTGGCAACCGTCATCGCCACATGGAGAAGGCCTCAGCGATGAAGTTCTCACGGCCAGAAGATCCCCTAACGTTCGGGTCATCACCAGCAACGGACCTCCGCTGCCGTCAGTCACTGATGTGACGAAAGACGAAGAATTGTAGATCAAAAATGGAAAAAGTCCAAAAATGTGAAGAGCAAATAACGAGGACTCCCAACACCAGACGTGCAGTAAAGAATCTCAAGATGGCCACCAGGGATGGCGCTAACGTAATATTATAGAGGATTCTCAGCTTGACGATGGGGAATAGTCATAAGCATGTGAATCCATGCAAGATCCAATGCTGGAGAAAACTCCTGCTATACAGGTCTAGAAACAGCATAGAAGCAGAACAAACTGAGGAGATACAATGTTTCTTGGACACCTGCCTTTCCCTTACAGTACCTCTTCTTCAGAGACAAGGACTTGGTACACATGGAGTTGGGCCTCCTCAAATGGCAAGTGTGGTGGAAGTCAGAAATCTAGTCAGAGTGGAAGAAACCTTGGATGGCAGAACCTGGGAGCTTCTACCACTGACACACTGGGTTTAAGAGGGAGAAGTGTTCACCATCTAACTGATGGACTGCAGGTACCAGCCCTGCTGGTTCTGTGGTTTCAGCCAAAGCCTCAAACACAGGAGTGGTGTCACCTGTACAGTGTGGAGCTGAGGTCTTGAGCCCCTCTTTTGGCCAGGAAAAATAAAATCAATGGCACAAAAGGACTGGTGGTGGTTACCTTGCGCACATTGGTTAGCCCGGAGGTGCCCTGTGATCAAGAAGGCCTGCAGCTAAAAGCCCATGGCGCGACGTCCAGCCCATAGCCAAATGAACCTTCTCCTACCCGTCCCAAACTAGAGGAACGGATCCATGAACTAAGGCACTAGACCCCCTCCCTTGCGCTGCATAAGTTGATGGGAGCTCTGAAGAGACTGTGAATCGATTCCTGTGCAGAAGAAAAAGGACGGCAAAGGATCCAAGTTTCTGAGCCACATGACGCAGATCATTTAAGGATCTAATATCAAGAAAGGGCAAGTGCAATGTACGAACGCTCATACCACATGACAAACGGCCTGCTCCCCTGATGGTTAGGAGGGATTTGGCAAAATGTTTTTTAAAAAAAGTTTTAAACAAAAAGATAATTGAACATTCTTTCCTTTTTATTTTTGTAAACAATACACAAGATGCAATCTTCCGATGAGAATCAAAAAGAAAAAAATACAAATGTGTTCAAATTAAGCACAAAAACGGACTGAACCCAAAAACAATGAAAACGGGCAGTTCACTGGCCTGACTGGTAGGTGGAAAAACAGAACCTCGAAGTTGGGGCGCAGGGCTAATTTATATAAGGGAGCATATCTACCAGGTGCATACTGGAGGGTTTGTGTACCAGAATTCTTTATTTAAAATGTTGTTTGCTGCATTCATGCAGCATCTGTAGAGAAGGTTTCTGGCCTACCCTACTCCAAGTGCAGGCCTTTCCCAACAGGTTGAGAAGGAGGAGGAGCCTACTGGATGAAATCTGAATATTCTATTTGAGGTCATTCAATTATTACTCCTTGCTTGCAAAAAGTTGTTTTACGAAACAATTATTTCTGACAGCAATTTCTGAAATGGTATGCACTGCCTTCACCCTACTGTTGAAAAGGTTTGTACACATTTAATTATTGAAGGAAACAGTAATTCCAGTTGGGCCTCTTATTTAAAAGAACAGAACATTCATTTGAGACGAGAGTGGGGAGGAAAAGGTTTTCTGCCTGGTGGCTACCGTAATCGGCTCGTTGGACACGGGCAGTTAATGGCTTTAAAAAAACACGAGCATCAAACAATGTATTATGATTGTTATTATTATAATTCATGTACCAGACTGGATCCCTTTCATTCAGCGGAATCTATTCAAACTTTTAAGTTGCAGTGTTTCCAGGCCTACAGTACTTTGGTGTGACAGTTTTCTGAATATCTGTGCAAGCCAACATATAGAAGCCACTCCCCATACTTGCTGTACTTAGCGAAGCATGACATTGGCAAAGTATTGCTGCATTCCCCATGACACCCCCCTACCCTTGGAAGAGGAGCACAGTATCAATTTGCTCTCCCTGCCCACCCACTTACAGGCACTGTGGAGACCACCAAGTGTTACCGCTTCTGGCCAGGGTTTTTCTCTCCCCTTGCCGTGCGACTGCGAGAATGCACAGTATGCTCGGCCAAAATGGCAGAGCCTCAGTAAATTACTACTGTAATTCCAGGCTGTCGTTTTGCATGATACAATACATTCGGGGGGCATGTGTTTTTCCTGTTTTGTTACGGGCCAAATCCTTGGAGAGGCGGGGAGATGGGGAAGATAAACAGTGCACAAATAACAGGGATGTGAAAATATTAGACATAGGAACAGACCCATTTCAGCTCAACTCTCTATACATTGAAGCCTGCAGCATACATTCATACTTGCTATTTGCGGGTCAACCACTCCCTATATTGAGAAGGCTGTGCAGCATCTACCCTTGACAGTAAGACACACAATGCAATAGGATTTCGGAGGGGTGTTTCCTTAAATCAGTTGACTGGCCAGACCCACCACCATTGCATACTCCTTTTTTGGGCGACATATCAGGGCACATGATATAGAACCCACACCTATAGTTGGCCAAAGATGATCTATGGAAGGTAATGGAGGGGGCAATGTGGATTTCTCCATCTACCGACTCTGCGTACTCTTCACGCAGGCATCTCTTGTCCCTAGCTCTCCCCTCAGACCGAAAAGGGCATATGCAATGTGAGATCATCTTTGCTCCCATAATATGCATGAGAAATGGGTACATGTCAAAAACTATGCAAATAATGTGAGTAAACTGTCATTTGATGACAAAATATAGTATATGTTAATGTTAAAGGACATTTGTACCGTGCACTATCCCCACCGGAGTGGTCCCCTGGTGCTCTGGCGGCTCTGAAAGAGGAGGGAGGTTGAGTTAGTGGGAGGAAGCAGGAAAAATGCAAGAGAGCAGTGATGTGCTGTTGGCGGCCTCAGCCCGGTGGGTACGTTGGCGGGGCCTGGGGCGTTTGCAGCCAGTAGTCGTCGTGTACTGTTGTGCAAGATTATGTGTGTTTTTGTTTTGTTGTTGCAATGTAGTGAAGTTTGTGCGGTTTGTTGTGCTGTAGGTTTTGGTTGTGTTTGGTTTGGCGTTTGAGAGGTGTATGCAGAAAGGGAAATTGTTAGTAGGGTTGGTTAATTTGCGTCTCTATCCTGAATTGAGGCGCTCGGCTTGCTTAGTCATCCTGAATTGAGGCGCTCGGCTTGCTTAGTCTCCCCTGATACGGCTCTGTTCTGATCTGGGTCTGACTGGTATACAAGGTTTCTTACTCCTCTGGCCCCCACCTCTAACATGCTCTCTCATAGCTCCCCTTATCCTCCCTTCATACTCCTCTGGCCGGTGCACCTGCCTGTGTCATGTCATATATGATGTGGATACCTGGGCAATTTATGTACCATAATTGCATAGATATGCAAGAATGTGATTTCCCAACCATGGGCACATGTTGCAGGGATGCAGCTAATTTAGTAGTCATCCTCTACCATCATGCTCATCCCCTTTGTCCTTTTTCGCAGTTCCCGAATATGGTTGAAATGCAGTTGTTTAACTGTTTAAAATGATTCCCCTTCAGGTCAATCACAGCAGGTCAGTGTGACTTTGAATATATATGATGTTGTCTCCTTCATTGGGAATCCTTAGCAACGTGGAAAATGTTTCACTGAAACTAGAACTATGCCCATGAGCACTCATATCTGAATGGCAATATCAAACCGCAGCCAAACAAGGCTAAGTGTCCCCATTATGAACTGCCATAATTTGTTCACAGCCTTGAATTCCCACCCACCACATTGGGATGTTACCTTGGTGTTCCAAACTCCTCTTCAATATTACCATTAATGGCTGCAGTGCGTGGTAATGACCCGCTAGCTTGAGGTAATAGGTCTTAGGACCATCACAGGCAATTACTGGCCATGTAAGCAATAACCCCTCCCCCCAAGATAGCTATTAATGCAATTGGTATCATACTAATATGCCCAGGATGCTAACAGAGTACATTGGTAAAAACTGCCCCCTTTCATGATAAATGGCTGCCAAGGAAATACAAATCAGAGCCCCATTTTGTTTACTGAGGTGGTTTCAACGAATACGAGGATGCAGCGTGGCCAAGGATTAGGATGCTGGCAGGTGTGCAAGGAGGTGAGTGCCTGCATGGGACGGGTGATGATGGGTGGCATTGAGGTAGGAGTGAGCAGGGAGGCACAGCGAGGAGGGTGCCATTTGGCAGACAACAGCTCCCTTGGAATTGAATCCACCATCCAAGGGAGGTGATTGGCTGGGCGCCCTCCACTGGGTGTTGAACCACACGTGGATAATCCAGGAAAAGCCATTCAAATAATATTATTTGCCTCCCTCTGCAACAGACATTGATTCAGCGCATCTATTTATTTGAAAAGTAGAATTATTCTAAAGAATTTGGATGCTGCAATCCCACCAAATCAAATGCAGGTCATCATGGATAGCCAATGTATGGTTATCCCTATCCATCATCATCATTACCCTCCTTATAGCAAAGCCTACCTCAAGTCAAAGGAAAAGCAAGAACATGAAAAAACATTTTGCGTGCACTTGGTGGGCTGGATGTCACAATCACACCAAAAGAAATACAAGAAAAAGTATAGGGCGGTGGCCACCGACTGGAGGAAACAACCACCTGAGCTCCAAGCTCCGCCCTCACCAGAATATTATCCTGACAGTGCTCAATGTCATTTTATTGTTACAGAGAAAATGTCAATCATAAAAAATATATACATCTTTTTCTTTATCGCTGTGCATAATAGTGTGTGTAAAAAAATCACTGCCTCATGCTCTCCTTTCCTCCTTCAAAGGAGGACACCAAATTGCACCATGCTGTGCACTTTTACGAGTGTCATAAAGCACAGTTCAGTGTTTACCTTATGACACGAGGCAGAATATTGCAAATGAGAATGTTTACTGGGATGACGGTAGAGATATTGCAAATACAATCGTTTGTAGCATACAATCTGATTCACACTTAGCTAAAGGCTGCATATTTTTTGGCATCAATTCAAAGACATACCAGTAGGTAAGAAATGGACATGTCACCCTAGACACAAATACTAGACCAAAGCAAATCTGTCTTAATTTGCTATGCAAGTGCCTGGTTTGAGATCGATTTTAAAAAGCATGTAACCCTTTTACCATAGATGACAATCTTCAATCTCCACAAGTACAATTCTGTTCTTCGGGCAGCTGTCGACAAAACTGCCCCCTTTGCAAAATACAAGTACAGAAGAGATTTGCACTCCATGGTTTTCCCATAAACTCAGACTCTTGCATAAGGAGTCGTGAAATAAAGTGTTGCTGGGGTAGGAGATTTTGTGATGCTAATCAGAGAGACTTGAGGATATCCCAGCTGGTGTATAAAAACATAGATTTAAGGGTGAAGCATCCATATGTCACTAGGAGGATTGAAATCTCCCAAAAAGTCCCAACTGTCTCCTAGGAATGCCACCCAACCTTGCTCATCCAAGCTGTGTGATCAGGTTGCTCAAATTTAGGAATACTGCTAGGAGATTAATTGTATTGTTGGGGAAAAGTGACCAGAATTAATCACATAGGGGTTACACTTCCAGAATGTAACCTTCTACCATAGATCAAATCGTACAATAACTACATTTAACAGTGTCTTCACAGAACTCCTTGCATTGATTTGTGGTATAAATAGGATCACCTGTCTATCTGGAACAGTGTTACCGTGCATGGCAGAGACCATCAACAGGTCCCTTTTGGCAGAGCTCATCCCAATGCTGAAAAAAGGTCGAGAAAAAAATGTTCCTCGATGTTGATGTTCCACCATGAAGTGACAAGGTCAAAGGTATTCAATGAGACGGACTTCTTTGTCACTCAAATTGGAATTGCAAACATTTCCTATTCAATGGTTTGTGAGACAAAGATGTGCTATATGCTAGGTTACATTACATGAATGGTTTACGAAACAAAGATTTGAACAAAAGGATTTGATAAGGCTTTAAAAAAAATCAAATGAAGAGGTATTAGTCCATGCAAAGCAGATAATACAGAGAGAATACAAGCCTCTTAGTAAAGGGTTGAATATGCTTGGTTTAGAATGTTCCAAAACTATTATGACCAAGGTGAGAAGCATAGTCATCTGCAGACATATGAACTCCAAATCCTAGACAGCAATAGCTTGGAGAGTGAGATCAAAGAAGATCGGTGTTGTCGAAGACTGGATCAACAATTACTTTAGATGATTGTATGAAATTCTGTACATGCATGAAGACATCGACAACCAAGCTATTGAAACATTATTTGACTGGTGAGCAATGCTAGAGCTGTACGAAAGGTCACACCTGCTGCTGAAAAAAGACATTTCCGTAGATGAGATCCATTCAACCATACTGTGCCCGAGAAAAACACCTGCAGCAATGAATTACCTGAGGAGTGTTACCGACTTGCTATGGATGCTGCAACCCACCATTACAAAACATGTTCCTACAGTCGTTTGTAAGGAATATGCTTCGACTGTCAGAAAGATATGTTGCAATCATGGTATCTAGTCAATTCATTTAAACCCATTACATCCAATACCAATCCATCGAAATGTTTCCATCAAAAAATGTCTAACGAATGCATGTCTTTGGGGGATAAAGGGTTCTTTTTTGTTCAGGTGCATTTTAAAGGGTAAAAAACGGGCTTGGGGGGACCCCCCCAAAAAAAGAAAAAAAAGCACTAGATGGACATTTTTTAGATGGAGAAACTTCAATGGAATGGCATTAGATGCAATGGTTTTAGATGAAATGACCATAAACCGCAATCACATTTCTCCTCAAACGTGGGAAATTGCAGACGCAGTGCTACAACTAGGCCAGTATGCCTTGCATATACTGAATGCAAGATTCTATCTGAACAATGTGATTCCCAGTTTGTCGCATTAAAATCAGTATGGTTTCGGCAACACTTGGTATGCTGAGAACAATATATAGGCGCTCATCCTTACCCTGGAAAGGGGCTTTTTGAAGACACTGTTACAGTAATATACATAGATGCTGCGAAAATGTTTGACTGCACCAAATGGCCTTACTTTCTTGCGACCATGCGCTGGTAAGGGGTTTGGTCCAATAATCTTGACATAGAATGGCTTACTAGACTACGCCTACATTGAGTGTCCCTTGCCATGGCATGATTTTGAGAGCTTTGTCACTCCACTTTCTTTACTCTTGCTCATCACTGCAATGGAGCTGTTGGCCATCTCACTAACAAGTGTGGACAACAGTAAAGGTCTAACTTATGAGGAGCACCCTGCAATTATGGCCTTGTGCAGAGGAACTGATCTTATGAAACTCACACCAGTTTGGCTTCTCTGATAGATCAGATAAAGCAATTACATGCAATTTTAGCATGTAATCTTAACTGGATGAAATCAGGGATACTACAGTTATCTGCCTGATGCCCAAAAAAACTATTTCATGCCAATGTCAATCAACCGAACTGGGTTTAACAGATGAGCACTCCGGAAAATGTCAATCTGGTGCAAAGTCATTGTAATCAAGCTAAATACTGCACCAGGGATGAACTACATTTTGTAACTACTGCCGTTCCTGGTTGCACAACAATTAGTTGGAGACATTTGGCCTCATTACACGGTAGGCGGTAAGGGTTTACCGGTACCGGTATTTTACCGGTACATCCTTACCGTCTTGCTACGAGGTCCCTTTGCGGGTTGGGGAATTTAACGCCTGCTTTTTTTTTTTTACCGTAATTAGCGCCTTCCCCATTTCCATTATGCCCTATGGGGCAAGAATGGGGAAGGGCAATGGAGGAAGAAGGAATTACCGCCTTCCCAACCTTGGAATAGGGCGGTAATTCCCCTTTCCTCCAAGGCGGTACCGGTAAATTACCGGCATGAACCATGGCGCTAATAGCGCCATGGTTTACCGCCTACCGTGTAATGAGGCCCATTGACAAATACTTGCAATCAGTCCCGTGTGATAAGAAACCTCCACGACTGGGCCTGTGGAAATTGCAACGATGCAGATTACTGGGGGCATGAATGTACAAAACTTCAGAAAATACCACATTACCTTATATCTCATCATATCTGCAACTCAATCGTTATAGTGTGCGAGGAATTATTATTGGCTGAGTGAAGGAAGAAAGCGAGTTTAAAACTGCAGGCACTGGTGATCAGTATTGCAAAGAATGAAGCCGAGCAGTTGGAGCCCCTGCATTTCTAGGAGCGCGCTGGGCATTGCTGAGATCTGTTCATCTTCACAGAAAGTTCAATTTGACTTGACCCTTTGAACAAAGTAAATGGGAGGTTCATATCCTGGAGGAGAGTTGGTGCCCGTCAGCTGTTCCACGATATAGAAGATATAGAACAAGTGCACCATGATAAAAGCTATAGTATAGCAGTTATCATTGTGTAGAAGCAAATGAATGTCTAAATAGGTGGGAGATTCTGAACGATGCTTTTAAAAGCATGGTTTGTTTCCCTGCTGCCTGAAACATTGATGTGTTTCCACTGTTGTGCTGCATTACATTGTGTTTGTTTTCTTTCCTCGTTGTTACTGTCGATAGAGCCACAGTTTGAACGTCTACACACATAGCATTACCAATAGTTACTGTAAAAAGAATGCCATCTACCGGTGTGCATGGAAGCCTTTTTTCCTGTTTGTTATTTATATTTCCGTGAAAGCAATAGCCTGGGCATATTTCTCTTTGGTGCAAGGCTGGTATTTAGGTCTCTGTGTCAGTCAGCATACTTTCCCGAGGACTAGCTCTTCCCAGATGAACCATTTAGGGGCATTGGACTACGCCAACGTAATGCTGCACCTCTTTCTAGACCATCACATGAATTATTATCCTACTTTCCTCACAAGCAGTGTCCTGTCTGAAGCGGCAGCCATGCAAAGGTCAGGCAACAAAGCATTGATGATTGACAGGGATTTATGTTTGTTTTTTTTACGAAGAAGCTGTGTTTACACCACTGTATCTCAAATCTCCCAAAATACAGACTAGGTGTTCGGGCTCTTTCAAGATCATAAATTCCTTTGTGGGGAGAAAAGGCTGAGCTTTATTTGCATGCCACATCCATTTGTTGTCACATCACAGGTGCGAACTGGAGTCAACCGTTGGTCAGGCGGAACTTGGAGGCAGCTGATTTCAGTCAATGCGGGGCCTGGGAGAAGCAAGGTGCGATACGTGTTTAGAGTGGATATGGACCTTCGCTTTGACTATGACAAGCATTTTTTACTTATCAGCTGAGCACAACCAGCACCTACATTAAGTATGCGTAAGTAGAATATTACTGTTATGTAAACAAGGTTTGCTTCCCAGCCTCTCTGAGCCTGGACCCATGATACCCATCTGTGTTCTTGATGACCCCTCACTCTACCTCTTCTACATACCCATGAGGGTGAGTCGACTAACCCCTTTTATGCATGCCGAAACATCCGTCTAAATACCTCCACTGAATTTAATTCAATTTCATCATCTGATTCATAATTTGTCCTCTTTTAAAATGTCAGCTTTTGTCTGAGAACCATTAACTTTAACCCATGTTGACTCTTGGGCCATAGAGGTCTGTGTGCATGCAATGTTTATGTGCTTTGGTGCTGGACTCCCTTTCCAGGGAGTCCAGCACAAACACTTGTGTATAGGCGCGTTACAAATGCCATATCATATCAGGTTAAAGTAATGGTGTTTGTATAGCTCTTATTCCATGACATTGCTTCTTCTGAGAAGAACCAGAAGACCTAAAACGTGGTTATAAGAGAGCATGCAAGGGGTCTTGGGATTTATATATTGTGTAATGTTACCATGGGCGTGGCACTGTTATGTGGCACATAATTCCCCAATGTTTCAATTATGGTATTGTGTCTCAACGCAACACTTCCTCTGAAATGCGTATACAGTTTGGAGCAATACAAATGAACCAATTCATGTAATAAACAGGCACTTTCAAAGCCAATAGGTCTAGCATTGAATATGAAGATAAGCCTTTTACCCAGTACACGTATTGGTTTTAGCAATACATGTTATGCTTGGAGAATACCAAAACCAAAAATACCAAGAATACCAAAAATAAAGGTCTAACAAAAACGGATTCGATTTTATTTTGGGAGGATAATGCTGGATAAGAGGATGACCAAGGGACCTGCTATTGAAGATTATATCAATGAATTGCCCACGATGTTCACCATCGGAAATGTACAAAGCTGATCTGAAAAACGTCATAAAGATCTGGTCCCTCTTTCCGGGTATATATGGACAAGACCATATCAGAATAAGTCCCGATTTCTGGATCAAGGGGGTTTGTCATTGACACTTTGACCGCATTTGCTTTTCCGCCCACCTCTAGCGACTTAATGTTCACCACCCATCTTCACCCTGTGTGCCCCATCTTGATGTCCTTATGCTAATATCTTTTACATTTGCTATGTTATTGAATGCATGTTTGCGTGATATAGATTTGCAATTTTATCCTTTTAAAACACATTTCTGCTAATTCATATAAACTCCGATTTTAAAATTGTTTAGATTTAATAATATTTACTGCCTCCTGGAGTATTCTGATCAGCATCTGTTGATTTGTCGGGAAAGCACATTTCGAGTGAAAACTAGGGAGATAGAAAACTGCTTTACTGCTAACTGGCGTTAGAACTACAAATCCCTGTATTTTTGCCGGCGCGAGAGAGACTAGCCGGTTAGTGCTGGTTTGCATCCGGTTGCAACGGACAGAGTTTCTGTCTCGGCCAACTGCTTTACCAGCAGCTCTGTGCATATATATTTATGGCAGCTACTATGGGGAGTATTCATACCATCATTAATGAGCTTCGCTCAAGGGAACCAATGTGCTCAGCCTATGACTCTTAACTACCAGCGAAAAAGTGCAGCTATTTTAGCTAAATATAATCACCCTGAGGCTCTGCAAAGAGCGTCCACCCCAAGCAGTATGCTGAACGATTCCAGGAATCATGGCTTGATACTACCAAGTACAATACCGTTATGTAGACCCCCTTTTTCTAGCCCAGCTATTATGCCATTAGAGGCTCGGAGACAGGTCAGTGTTCCTCTTTCCTTACCCGTACCTACCCCAAGCTCAGTGCATGCTGATACAAGCCAGGCTGACTTCAACAGTGTAGAGGAGGCTGTCAGATAAGGCACTCTCCTCCCCAACCTCCTCCTCACCTGAGCCTTCCGAAGATAAGTCCTTGGGATAATTTGCAGCAGGCTTCTTCTTAGACTTCTTATGATCAGATGTCGCAGTGTATTTAATGGGTTTCTTCTCCTTTTCGCGTAAGTAGCGTCTGGCTTCCCCAGAGGCCACCTTGGCAGGAAGAGGACAACCTGCCTCAGGGGGACCCCGAGGAGCCAAACCCCAAATTCCAGGGAAAAAGCCTTAGCAGAAAAAACCCCGTTTATCCAATGGATATAGTCCTTGAGTGATGAAATGCAGGAATAATACAGTTCCTCTGGATTGATTACAATGTCTCCCCTCTTGATATGACAGCGGAAGCAGGGGTTCCTTTGGCAACAAGTTCAGGAAGAGCAAAGAAGATTAAGTAATGGAGAATCGTATACGTGCTAGCGCACCTCCCGAAAAGAAGGAAGAATGCAGAAGGCAAGTGTATAATGTTGGAACGGAAGAAAAGTATATCGGAAAGGCAGTGTAAGAAAAGGCTGCTTACCTAAAGAACTGACACCCGGTATATCGGAAGCCGAACCGCGATCACAGAGAATGTAAACACGGCTCCGCGACCGCGAGGGAAAACACAGACACAGAAAGCCGAGAAACCTTGGAAATCACCCAGGGTGTAGTTCGGAAAAATAGAGCAAGGTGGAGGAAAGTGTAAACAGGGACAGAAAGGTAGAAAATAGAAAAGTACCGAAGGTGGCAAAGAAATGGAAAGAAGTATAAGAAAAGAAGGAGGCGGCTAAGAAACGAAAGATTAGCAGGAAAGTATCGAGGAAGTAACATGGTCGCTACCGAAGGGTAGGGACACGAAGGGCAAGAAGGAAGAAGGGCTGGAAGGGCAAGGAAGATCCAATGGAAGGTAAACGGAGCCGCAGCACAGCAGCGTTGGAACGAACTGTGAAAACAGATACAACGCGCTGGTCTGTGGGCATGGTCTGGATTTAAAGTGCATCTTGGGTGAGGACTAGACCGCCTCGTAGGTTGGTTCAGCCACCATCGCCAAGAACTCCATACTTTCCAGGGGCGAATCCTGACCGTATACCCCTTCCCTTTCTGGGGTCCTCCTGGTTTTCCCGGATGAAGGAGATGAAAGCGCCTTACAAGTCGAGGTGCATGTATGTGTTTCTTGGGTTCCCATGTTCTTTCTTCCTGCGAATAATCCTTCCAATGCACTAAATATTGAACGCTTCCCTTTCTGTAACGGGAGTCCACCAAATATGCCATCTCATATTCCTCCTAACTAGGAGGGGTTAAAGGATACTGGATGGAGGTCTTCCGGGAAAAAGGATCTGTCTTATGCTCCTTAAGTAAGGATGTATGAAAGACTGGATGTACCCTCTTGAGGTATTGAGGTAACTTGAGTCTGTATGCTACTGGATTGATCTGGGTTTCGATGGGAAAGGGTCCTATAAAACGAGGGGCAAACTTCCCGGTTGTCACGGAATTCCCCCTTTCTCACCTGGGAGCGATCCTTGCAGGATTTCTTGGCCGGTGTCTTCTTACGCACGGACCTGATCTTGTATAAGCCTGCGCGAGCCTCTTCTGGCTCCAGCACGCGTTCAGAGCTCCAGGATTCAGACACTCCGGGATCCAGGAACGAAGAGGGTAAGCACACAGCACACGAGTCCGGGAAACAAGGAGGAAGGACGAGGGCAATGGGAATGGAATTAGGAGGTCCAGGAACAAGGACAACAGTGTAGCCAACTACGGAGCACACGTCTAGTCGCTGCTTGCAGTAGCATTGAGACGCGCTGGACTGCGGGGGCGTGGCCTATTTGTAAATAAGCTACGTCTGACGTAAGGACAAGGAAGATGTTGCACGTTAGACAGCCATGTTGGGAGTATCAAGGAGTGCAAGCCCCATTGTGACAAGGACCATGAGGTCCAAAAGGGGCATGTTCTGTGGATCATGACAGCATGCCCCCACCGAAAACTCGTTCCACTGGGTTTGCCCGGGTGTAAGATGGTATCTTCTGAGCAATTGAGGGGTATTCAGGTTAGAAGCTGGTTCCCAGGTTCTTTCACTTGGAGGATATCCTTTCCATTCAACCAGGTATTGAAGCTGACCCAGTTTATACCTGGAATCGCATATTCGGGACACTTAATATTCCACTTGTTCGTCCACCATCACCGGAGGGGGTCTGCAAGATTTCCGGGAAGATCGGATGTAGGGTTTTAATAAAGAAGTGTGAAAAACTGGCTGAATCTTCTTCCAGGAGTCGGGTAGCTTGAGTCGATATGAGACAGGATTTATGATTTCCTTGACGGGAAATGGACCATAGTACCGGGGGGCCAGTTTGTTTGGCCGTAAGTGTCGGGGTAGTAGCTTCGAGGACAACCAGACTTGATCACCAACTGCATATGAAGGCCCTGGTCTTCTTTTAGAATCGGCATTTTGTTTAGTTCGTATTCTGGCCTTCTCTAAGTGTTCCTTGGCTTCCTTGTGTACATTGATGAGTGTTTCCATCCAGGAGTCAACGGTAGAAACAGGTGTGGGATGTGGAAGAACAGAGGGTAACACTGATGGATGGAATCCTTGACTGCAATAAAAGGGGCTGGTGTTGATTGCCGAATGATCGGAATTGTTGTATGCAAACTCAGCCACAGGTATTAGTACCGACCAGTCCTCCTGAACCTTAGTGGCGAAACAGCAAAGTTATTGTTCCAGGGTCTAGTTTACACGTTCCATAGCTCCATTGGTTTGTGGATGATAACCTGATGAGAGCGCGCGTTGGATTCCCAGAATGCGACAGATGTTTCCAGAATTGTGAGACGTATTGAGGTCCTCGGTCTGATATGATCTTGGAAGGAAGTCCATGTAGGCGGAAAATGTGTTCCAGGAAGATTCCAGCTAGCTCCGATGAGAACGGTAGTTTATGCAGGGCTGTAAAGTGAGCCATGTGAGTGAACAAGTCAATGGTAACCATGATAGTCGTGTATCCCCTGGAAGGTGGCAATTCCACAAAGAAGTCTGTAGCGATGAATTCCCATGGTCTTGTTGGTAGAGTAGGTTGTAGTCGTGTTTGTTCTGACTACAAATAGAACAGGCTTGGGTGTACAGTTGTACGTCTGTCTTCATTCTAGGCCACCAGAATTGTCTTTGTATAAGACGGAGGGTGTTGGCGATGCCACCATGTCCAGAATGAAGGGTATCGTGGCAGAGGTTGATTATCCTTTGTTGTAATTTCTGTGTGGGGATGACTAGAGCATTATCCTTGAACAAGTATCCATCCTTGATTCTTAGACCCCATTGATTCTTCCTTGAAATATCCTTCCAGAGTTCAGAGCATTTTGTTTGTATCCAAATTTCTTCGAGGAGACTGCTTGAGCTACAGAAATCGTATGGGGAAACATCTTGGGATAGGTCCGCTCTTCAATTGTTTCGTAGTCAGGCCGTCGGGATAAGGCATCAGCAATTATGTTCTGTGATCCGGGGACATGATGGATGTGGAACTGGTACTGGGCAAAGAAGAAGACCCAACGGCCCTGACGACTGTTCCTACACTCCAAGGATTGTAGAACTTGAAGATTCCGATGGTCCGTGCGGACCTGGACTGGATGTCTTGCTCCCAGGAGTTGGTGTCGCCATTCGGCGAAGGCTTGACGGATGGCTAACAGTTCCTTTTCCAGGACAGAGTAGTGTGTCTCACTGGGAGTCAGAGTTCTTGAAAGATAAGCAATGGGGTGTTCCATCTTGTCCTCAAACTCTTGCTTCAGCACTGCTCCTATGGCGTAGTTAGAGGCATCTGTCTCCACTATGAATGGTCGATTTATGTCGGGTTGGGCTAGGATGGAGGCTTGAGTAAACTGTCTTTAAACGTTGGAATGCCTTGTCTTGAGGTGTAGACCAGAGAAAGGGAGTGTCTTTCTTCAAGAGTGCAATGATTGGCTGAACAATCTCAGAAAAGCTGGGTATGAACTTCCGGTAGAAATTGGCTAGCCCCAGGAAGGATTGAACTTGTTTCACAGAAGTGGGAGCCGGCCAGGATAATATGGCTTTTACCTTTGACTGATCCATACCAATTCCTCCTGGACTAAGGACAAATCCTAGGTAATGAACAGAGGTCACATTAAACAGGCATTTCTCGGGTTTGGCTAGGAGTCTATGTTCATATAATCGTCGTAAAACAGCCTTAACATGTTCTTCATGCCTTTGAAGGTCCTTGGAATAGATCAGGATATCGTCCAGGTAGACGATGACAAAGATGAACAGCATATCGGAGAACACCCTATCCATGAAACGTTGAAAGACGGCAGGGGCATTAGCAAGTCCAAAGGGCATTACCAGATATTCGAAGTGTCCAAAGGGTGTTCGAAAGGCTGTTTTCCATTTGTCTCCTTCCCTGATACGGATCATGTGATAGGCACCCCTGAGATCGAGTTTCGTGAAGATTACAGCTCCTCTCACCGCTTCCAGGATATCCGATATCAAGGGTAAAGGGTAGCGGTCCTTGAGGGTGCATTGATTTAATCCACGATAATCGAGGCAAGGTCTAAGTTCCTTGGTGTCCTTCTTGGGAACAAAAACAGTGAGGCTCCAGCTGGGGATTTCGATGGTCTTATGGTGCCATTTTCAAGGTTGGTATCCAAGTATTCTCGTAGGGCTCTCTTTTCAGGTTCGAATAGGATGAACATCCTCCCAAAGCGAATCACTGCTGAGGGTTCTGTGTCTATGGCGCAGTCTTCAGGTCTGTGAGGGGGTAGAGCCTGGACTATGGCAGTTGAGACCACATCAGCATAACTCTGATAGGACTTTGGAACCGATACGATATTGGAAACCATGAGTGGAACTGGCTGATCTATTGAAGGTTCTTTGGAAGGTGTCACGGATGATTCCAAGAATAGACAGTGAGACATACAAAACTCAGATCCAAGAAATAAGGATCCTACTGCCCAGTTGATATGATTATGCTTCTGTAACCAGGGCATACCCAGGACCATGGGATAATGAGCAGAATTAATGAGATGTCAAATCTGATCAGCCCTTGGTGATGGTTTATTGAAAGTTGGATCTCTTTAGTTTGCAGGTTTATAGGCCCTGAAGTGAGGGGTCTTCCATCGATCGCTTCCACCGGTTGCATGGTACTTCGTGTCTCGTATGGAATGTGGTGACACCTAACCCAATCCTGATCAATGAATACTCCCATAGCTCCGCAGTCAACCAAGGCCAAAATGGAGTAGGTCTTATTCTTGAATGGCGATAGAAGGGCCTGTACAATCACTAGGCTGTTTTGTCCAAAGAGTTCAAAGATGGAATAGACGTGGAGCAAACATCTCTCTCCCGAAGCCTTGCTCCGTCTAGGATCGGGAGCTGGCGTTTCCCGAACACCGAGGAGGGGCTAGAGGGCATTCTCTAACGAGGTGTTTATCCGAGGCACAGTACATGCATAGCCCCGTATGAATCCTTCTCATCCTTTCTTGCGGGGATATGGGTCCACGGAAGGCTCCTATCTGCATAGGTTCTGGTTCAGCAGCTGACCCTGGATTTGTGTCAGTCTTGGAGGTAATCTCGAAGGATGCCTTCGGGGGGGTTACTTTGGATTTCCTTTTTTTCTGCCTTTCTTTCCTGGATACGAAAATCTATTTGCATGGCAAGGTCCAAAAGAGCATGGAACGAGCTTGGGCGAGCCACTCTGGCCATCTCATCTTTGATCTCCTCATTCAGTCCCCTTCTGAAAAGTGTAAAACTTGCTCCAGGAGACCAGTCAGCTTCCTTGGTCAATTGCTTGAATCGGGTTACATACGTAAGCATATCCTGGGATCCTTGATGAAAGTCTAGCAGGCGCTCCTGGGCACTATAGACCTGCTCAGGGCGGTCAAACATATTTTTAAGGGCTTGTATGAAACCGTCGTAGTCATCCAGGAGAGCATCACCAGAATTGACTAAGGGCGTAGCCCAAGTTAGAGCATTTCCGGAAAGGTGTGAAATTATGAAGCCAACCTTAGCCCTAGGGGTAATAAAGTAGTAGGGCTTAAAAGTAAAGTGAACCAAACAAGAATCAAGGAATCCACGAAGGGTTTTTGCCGACCCATCGTATTTGTCAACAATGCTGCCCAGCAATACGCTTTCCTTTGTGGCAGAATCACGGGATAGAACTAATTGTTTGAGAGCAGCGTTTTCCGCCTTTAAATTTTGTACCTCGGTCGTTAGTTCTTGCATGCCACGCATAAGATCCTGAACAGCCGCTTCCATGTCGGCTTCAACTTCGGTCGTTTGGCGTCTCAAACTGTCACGGAATTCCCCCTTTCTCACCTGGGAGCGATCCTTGCAGGATTTCTTGGGCGGTGTCTTCTTACGCACGAACATGGTCTTGTATAAGCCTGCGCGAGCCTCTTCTGGCTCCAGCGTGCGTTCAGAGCTCCAGGATTCAGACACTTCGGGATCCAGGAACGAAGAGGGTAAGCACCAGCACACGAGTCCGGGAAACAAGGAGGAAGGAAGAGGGTAATGGGAATGGAATTCGGAGTTCCAGGAACAAGGACAACAGTGTAGCGAACTACGGAGCACACGTCTAGTCGCTGCTTGCAGTAGCATTGAGACGCGCGGGACCACGGGGGCGTGGCCTATTTGTAAATACACTACGTCCGACGTAAGGACAAAGAAGATGTTGCACGTTAGATGGCCATGTTGGGAGTATCAAGGAGTGCAAGCCCCGTTGTGACAAGGACCATGAGGTCCAAAAGGGGCGTGTTCTGCGGGTCATGACACTGGTATGTACCCATTTGGGCAAAAACCTTGTGGATAACCAAACCAGTTGCCTCGGTTTCCAATCTGAATTGGTTCCTCTTTTCCAATCAGCCCACTTCTTATGTGACCGCTTACTGTTTTCTAAGGCTTTCTTAGCAGTCTTCTGAACCTCTAGGAGTTCCGTCAGGAGGCTGTCAATGGCTGGGGTGCTGGTGGCAGATGAATGAGACCACGGCAGAGGCTGGGGATGGTAACCATAAGTGCAGAAGAATGGACTAATCTGAATAGAAGTGTGAAGAGCATTATTGTAGGCAAAATCTGCTTGTGGAAGGAATGATACCCAGTCTTGTTTGTTTTCACAGAAACACCTATGGTACTGTTCGAGAGTGGAGTTGAGTTTCTCCGTTGCTTTGTGGATGGTAGCGGATGACAATACTCTATGTCTATATCCAGCATCTTGCATAAGATAGACCAGAATCTAGAGGTAAATTGAGATTCTCTGTCTGTTACTATCGTTCTGGGTAATCCGTGTAACCGGACAATGTCTCGTAAAAAGATAGCAGCAGTCTCTGGAGCCGAAGGTAGGTGGGAAATGGCAGAGAAGTGTGCCAGCTTGCTAAAGGAATCTATGGTCACCATTATTGTGTTCATGCCATGGGAGATGGGTAGTTCCACAATAAAATCAGTAGAGATGTGCTCCCATGGTCGCTCTGGTATTCTGGGTTGTTGAAGTAAGCCGATCGGCTTACCCGTAGGGATCTTATTACAGGCACAGACCGGGCAAGAGGATACATATCTACAGACATCTGATAGAATCGTTGGCCACCAGAATTGACGGATGAGCTCCTGCATCTTGCGTATGCCTGGGTGTCCTGCTAATGGAGCATCATGACACCACTTGAGGACCCGCTCCTGCAGGGCCTTGGATGGTACGTACACAGCCTTCTCATGATAATGCAAACCGTCTTGTCCTTGGACGACCACGTGGGGACGTTCCTGCTCCTGCTGGTATTGTACCAAAAGGTCTTGTAAGAATGGAACCACCGCTGCCACTCTGAATAACGGGGAGAACCAGGTCGTGGCCAGGATAGTTTATCAATTCTTCTCCTAGACTTCTGGATAGGGCATCTGCCACTTGGTTTTCAGTGCTAGGTATGTAAGTTATGTGAAAATCGAACTGTAAGAAGAAATAGGCCCAACGAGGATGGCGAGCATTAGTACATTCCATCTGTTGCAGGACCCTTAGGTTTCTGTGGTCAGTTCTGATGAGGAACATGTGTTTGGCTCCTTGTAGGAGATGTCGCCATTCTTGGCGAGCCAGTTTCATTGCCAGGAGTTCTTTCTCGAGAACCCAGTAATTCCGCTCACTACTGGTCAACGTCTTTGAGTAATAGGCTACTGGATGTTCTAAACCGTCTTCGGTCCTTTGCAGTAGGACTGCTCCCACTGCTACCGCAGAAGCATCAGTCTCAAGAATGAAGGGTTGGTCTTGATCTGGTTGCACCAGAATGGGGGCGGATGTAAAATGCTCTTTCAAACTGCAGAATGCTGCTCTTTGGTCCTGATTGAACTCGAACTTAACTCCCTTCTTGAGGCTATTAGTTATTGGTTGTACCAATCTCGAAAAGTTGGGGACAAACAGTCTGTAAAAATTAGCCAATCCTAGAAACCTCTGAATTTCTTTGACATTCTGGGGTTCCTTCGAATCAAGGATGGCCTTGATCTTTCTGGGGTCCATTTGAACTCCCTCTTAAGAAAGAATGAATCCCAAGTAAGTCACGGAACTAGCTTCGAAGGTACATTTCTCAGGTTTGACCAGTAGCCGGTGAGTCTGAAGGTGGGACAATACTTCCTTGACCTGCTTCCTATGTTCTGGAAGGTTACTGGAGTACACCAAAATGTCATCCAGATAGACCACAACCGAAATAAACAAAAAGGTCTGAGAAAATCTTGTCAATAAATCATTGAAAAATGGCTGGGGCATTGACCAGCCCAAAAGGCATGACCTTATATTCAAAAAGGCCCAAAGGAGTCCGGAAGGCTGTCTTCCATTCATCACCCTCGCGGATGCTCAGGAGATGGTAGGCTCCCCTGAGGTCCAATTTGGTGAAATAACTTGCCCCTTCAACTGCTTCCAGGATGTCTCTGATCAAAGGCATGGGATATCGGTCTCGGATGGTGATTTGGTTGAGACCACAATAGACGATACACGGTCTAAGTTCAGATGTGTCTTTCTTAGGTATGAACAACAGTGAGCCTCCACAGGAAGATCTGGATTCTTGGATTAATCCGTTCTGAAGATGGGCGTCTAGGTACTCTCTCAAAGCCTCCTTCTCAGGGCAAGAGAGAGGATACATGGTTCCAAAAGGTACCTGAGCCGCCGGTACCAGGTCTATAGCACAGTCTTCGGGTCGGTGTGGAGGCAGCCTGTCCTTAAATACTTCCGCAAATTCTTTGTACTGTAGAGGTATGGAGTACACTGTCCTCTTCTTAGGAATCTCCATCTCTTCTGTCAGTCTTGTAGCAATTTACTTCCATACAGTGCGATTGACAATATGATGAATTGAAGCTTACCCTGTTGGATGCCCAGTCTATCAAAGGGTTATGCTCTCTAAGCCATGGTATCCCAATGACCAATGGAAAATGTGCAGCCTTAATGATGTCAAAGACCATGAATTCCGTATGCTGGCCCAACTTCATCTATAAGGGAATGGATTCTTTGACGATGGGACCTGAAGACAAGGGGGTGCCGTCTACCCCTTCAACTGGAATAGGGCGATGTTTGGGACATTCGGGCACTCTATTCTCTCTGGCCCAATCCACATCCAGGATATTGCCTGCGGCCCGGCAATCGAGCATAGCCAAAACCTCCACTGGTTCAAGACCTGACAACCAGATTAGTACCTTGAAGACCATTAGCCGATTATCCTCGCTTTCCTCTACTGGTCTTGTGTTGTAGCAAGGGTTGTAGGTTGTTCCCCCGACACTTCCCTTGCATAGGTTCGGGGGGTGGTGTTTTCCTTCCGCCGTGGTGGCACTTTGGGGCAATTCCGAAGAAGGTGTTTAGACGATCCACAGTACATACAAAGTCCTGCATCTCTGCATCTCCTACGTTCCTCGGGAGTCAAAGGACCCCTGGTTGTTCCTATCTGCATAGGTTCTTCACTTCCATGGCTCTCTCTGGGAGGCTGAGAAGGGGGTACAACGGAAGGAAAAGGACGAGGTCTTCTCTATTGGCGATGTTCATTAAGGCGGAATTCAATCTGCAGGGCTATCATCATTAATTCCTGAAAAGAGGCTGGTCGGGCTATACGAGCCAACTCGTCCTTAATGTCGTTGTGCAGACCTCTCCTGAAGATGGTCTGTTTGGCCAAGTCCAGCCAGTCTGCCTTTGTGGCGAGTCTTAAGAAGCGAGAGATGTAAGTTTGCACATCTGTTGTGCCCTGTTTCACGTCCAGAATAGCTTCAAACGAGGTGTATAGGACCTTGGATCGATCAAATCTCTCCTTGAAAGAACCAGTGAATCGGTCGAAATCGTTCAAAGCTGGCTCATTATTAGGCACGTAAGGGGTATCCCATGCTAATGCGTTACCGATTAGGTTGGATATGATGAATCCTACTCGGCTTCTGGCAGTCTCATATGTGTGTGGACGGAAGGTAAAATAGACTTCACAGGCATCTAGGAAATCCTTTAGGCCACCAGGGTGACCATCATACTTTCCAAACGATAAGGCTATGGGTGGTAGGTCTCCATGGTCATCTCTATGTAAGACCACTTGCTGGCGTAGAGCCACATTCTCCGTTCTCAGTGCTTGCACTTCAACAGTTAGATTCTGCATTGCGGCAACCAGTTCCTGATACTGCTCCAAGGGCGCCATAGGAACCTGCGGGCGTTGTATTCTGTCAGATAAGGCACTCTCCTCCCTAACCTACTCCTCACCTGAGCCTTCCGAAGATAAGTCCTTGGGATAATTTGCAGCAGGCTTCTTCTTTTGACTTCTTATGGTCAGATGTCGCAGTGTCTTTAATAGGTTGTTTCTTCTTTTCGCGTAAGTAGGGTCTGGCTTCCTCAGAGGCTACCTTGGCAGGAAGAGGACAACCTGTCTCAGGGGGACCCCGAGTAGCCAAACCCCAAATTCCAGAGAAAAAGCCTTAGCAGAAAAAACCCTGTTTATCCAATGGATATAGTCCTTGAGTGATGAAATGCAGGAATAATACAGTTTCTCTGGATTGATTACAATGTCTCCCCTCTTGATATGACAGCGGAAGCAGGGGTTCCTTTGGCAACAAGTTACAACAACGCGCTGGTCTGTGGGCATGGTCTAGATTTAAAGTGTAAGCCGCCATCTTGGGTGAGGACTAGACCGCCTCATAGGTTGGTTCAGCTACCATCGCCAAGAACGCCATACTTTCCAGGGGCGAATCCTGACAGAGACTCCCTATACTGCACCTATAGAGGAAAAAACGGTTTTAAATTTAGCACGTGACACCTCTCTTCATTTCGCTTTTCTTAATACCCGCTCACTTAAGCAACATGGAGTAGAGATCGAGAACCTTCTTATTAAATCTAGTCCTGGTTTCTTGGCAGTTACGGAGTCCTGGCTTAATGACGCCATCCCCTCCGAGGCCACATTAGTGATTCCCCCCAATTACCAAAAACTTCCGGATGACTGTGAAGTTGGCCGCTTAGGGGGGTAGCTTTACTGCTATAAAACAAGTCACACTGCCATTCAGTGACGCATGAGGCACCGGATGACTGTGAAAGTTTAATAGTAACACTTAAAATATCAGACAATGTGACAATAACTATAGTTATCATTTAAAGACCACCTAGGGTACTTCACCCACTTTGAAGAACAGCTGCTGAGTCTCCTGAATAAAACCACCACGGTCAACTCCCCGGTTCTTGTGATGGGAGATTTCAACCACTGTGCAAGGGTACCCTCAGACAATGCTACTACTTCCTTGCTGGCTGCTTTTAATGGCATAGGGTTCTCACAGTGGGTGAATGGACCAACCCACATCAGGGGGCATACCCTCGACTGGGTTCTCTCCCATCATCTGCCGGTCTCCAATTTAGTTGTAAACCCTTGTGTCTGGTCTGATCACTATCTGCTCACATTTTGTGTGGACATTCCCGCACCCCCATCCAGACTTGATGCAAATCTAAGACCGGTCATAGAGACCAGAACTTGGAAGAATATCACTCCTGTTAGGTTGTCAGTTATGCTCATTTCGAAGCTTGGCTATCTGGATGTGTTTAATAAGGCAGATGATTTAGCCCGACACCTTACAGACACTTTGGAGGCAGCCATCTATTCATTATCCCCCATCATAAGCAGGCGTGTGAAGCCTGAGACGTTTAATAAGCACTGGTTGAATGACACTGTGCTTAAACTTAGGCACCAGAAGAGAGGAGCGGAGCGAGATTGGCGTAGAAATCCCACGCCAGCCCCGTATAGACTCATAGTTAAAGAGTTTAAGGATGCCATTATCCATGCCAAATCTTTTTAGAACACCAGGATTGCGTAGACTAAACCCAGCTCTGAGGAGTTGTTTGCCATCCTGAAGGAATTTAAGGGGAAGCCGGGTCCCATGGCTGTACCTATAAAGGTCTCCAAGTGGTGTCTGAAAATCCATAATTTTGTTCACCAATCAAGTTGCGTCCAACCAACGATCCATTGAGAATATCAGAAACTCATGTTATATGGTGAGGGATCCCATGGCCGGTCCCATCCAGTCTGGCCCATCACCGAATCGGAAGAATCCTGTATTTCAGTTCACTTCTAGCACTGAGACGAATGCCTCTTAGATTGTTGCCAATATGAAACCTACTTCGTGTCGGGTCGATGTCTGCCCATCAAGACTCTTTATTGGCTGCTCAGATGTGTTGAGTCGCTGGGTAACGAAATTGGTTAATCTTTCACTTGCCGAGGGATCTGCACCTCTTACCCTCAAGGAGGCCTGGATCACACCACTCCTGAAGGATAACCTTGACCCGATGTCTACAGGAAACTATTGTCCTATTACTAATGTACCGTTTCTTCTTAAGATCCTGGACAAAATTGCATATCTTCAATTTCAGAGTTTTATAGAGAAAAACAACATTCTTAGAGCACGTCAGTCAGGCTTCAGAGCCAGACATGGCACAGAGACTGCCATGCTGGATGTCAAGTCAAGCCTGTCTAATATTGTTGAGCGTGGTCAGCGGGCCCTATTGATGCTGCTCGACCTGTCCGCCGCATTTGATCTGGAGGATCATGCCTTATTAGTAGCCAGGTTGGAATTTATAGTAGGCTGTTCGAGTTTAGCCACACAGTGGGTTGCCACTTTTCTTGACCCTCGCAATGTCAGAGTAGCCACCAACGATTCTAGCTCTATACCAGCACTTATTACATATGGAGTCCCGCAGGGATCCTGCATCTCACCATTGTTATATATTTATATTATTCCTCTCCTGGAACTTCTGGATGGGCATGGGTGTCCTTTATACCAACTATGCTGATGATGCCTAGGTCATCACAAAGCTCTCAGGCCTGTATTAACAGTATTCACTGGATATAAATGCTATTTATTCTGTCATCAAAGATTGGATGGCAACTAATTCTCTGGCTCTTAACAATAAAAATGGAATTGCTGATTGTGGCCTCTAGCCCTAAACTATAAGAATTGTCAGCTGAGTAGAATAGCTTTAGCAATGCCAACAGCATTATTCCAGTGGCAAATAAGGTAAAGACCTTTACTGTTATATTGGACGCAGAGTTGACAAGAAACCCGCATGTTGCCCAGGTTCGGTCTTCTTGTGGCCTGATTAACAAACTGCTCTAGCACATCCGGCCGTTTGTGCCGCATAAAAACGCCTCCGTCCTGGGCTCTCCAGTAAACACTCGCCTGGACTATTGCAACAGTCTCCGGAGCGGCTTTTCTCAGTCCAACTTCGCTGCACTGCATGTTGTCCAGAACGGAGCAGTACGGCTATCTCTGGCTTAGCCAAACGTGCCCATATAACAGCCTCAAGGCAGGAAATGCACTGGTTGCCCGTGAAACATCGTATTACACATAAGTGCGTGAGCAATACAGCTCCAAAGTACCTCAGGGACCGCCTAAAGGCATATGGTGCCTTCTCGCAGTCTTAGATCCAAGGATCATTCCAGACTTGTGCAGCCTAGATTTAGGCTTGTGAAATCTGGAAGATCATGTTTTGATGTGCAAGGGTCTACAGCTTGGAACGCCCTTCCTACAGAATTCAAGAAGAGGTTGAAGACCCACCTCTTCAACCTCCCCCTGGATTAAGTTCTCTTTCGCAGACCCTGCTGGCTAATGCCTTTGTTTTCTGTTATGCATCTGGTTTGTTCTATGTGCGCACTGAGGCCCTTGGGAATGTGGCGCGTTACAAAAGTCAAAATAAATAAATCGAGACGCCCAAATCACTATACCTATGGACAAACATACTGTGTATAGTTGTTGTCTTGATAGGTCTACTGTTTTGTTAGTTAAATGGTATACTTAAAACAAAACATCGATTATTTTCACATTTCCACCCGCAACTACTACCCTATCGGCAATCTGTCTCTTTTAAGGACATTTTATAGAGGATCATCTCTGGCCAACTGTTAAAGTTCCTGAAGGATGTTCGCTTCTTTGATGTCTCAAAATAAAACTGGCTTTAGGGCATGTCATGGAGCACAGTACACCCTGGTCTGTGTGACAGATTTGGTGATAACATGGTATTACTCTCATCGTTGTAATGTTGTAGATTGCATGTGCCCATTCAAGGAATACGAGGTGCTTCCTCAGTGTGTTATTCAAGCTTTTAATGTGTTGAATTCTTGATTTGGAGGGGATAAGTGGCGAGGGGCAAGAAGGGTAAAAGAGCAGAAATGAGGCAGAGTGGAGTGGAGTGGATGAGGGAACTGTGAGGTTGAGGAGCTTGAGAGTGCAGGGTGCGAATAGGAAGTAGGGGGGTTGAGTTAGTAAGGTCAGGAAGGTCTGTGGACTGATTTGTAGACTAGAAATAGGATTTTGAAGATGGGCGCATTCAAGGAAAGCCACCCTCATAGTATCAAAGCGCTGTGGTGGGTTAGGAACAAGTGAGGTTGGAGAGTATGGTCTGGCAAGTTCAGTACTATGGGAAAGGGATGTCCTTTGGAGAAGCTGGAGCAATAGTTAAATCTGATGAGGACAAGAATAGAAATGGAGGTTTTAGTAGTGTGATAGGTAAAGTGTGCACACATTTTGTGGATATGAATTAGTTTTATCATGGTCCCGTGGTGGAGGGAATGAAAAGTTGGAGTTTGGAATCAATGTCAAAGAGAACACCAAGGTTGTCAGCCATGGGTGAGTGGATAAGGAGGCCACTGGGCAGAATATAGGAGAAAAAAGAGATGGAGAAACTCTTGAAGCAAGGTGCAACATCACTTGAGGAAGCACAATTCCATCCCACAGTGGGAAGCAGAACGAAAGTGGAGATGCGACTAGATAGTTCAATTGTGAAGAAAAGGAAGGAGAAGACGATTAGGTGGATTAGGGGGTCCCAAGTCTGATCTTTGAGTTGCCTTACTATGGGTTGGGTGGCAGAGGATAGGCCATTGTTCCAAGAGCTATAGATAGGTTGGTTAGACAGATAGAGATAGGAGGCAATGCAATCAGGTCCAGGGAGCGCACAGCTGTGGTAAGAGCATTGCAAACACTAGTATGTGTCACTTTTTATTTAACTAAATACCAGTATTTAAATATATTTAAATTAAGTGTAGTTCATTTGTATTGCCCTCTTTTCTGCTACAAAAAGGTATCTAAGAAAATCCTATTCCAGGGAGAGCACTTAATTAGTCTAATAAATGCTCAAAATAGACCCGAACAATTGATTGAATTCTAATTTGTTGAAGGCGATGGGGAAATGAATGTCTATTTATGCCAGCTTATGAACTGGAAACAACTGGGGAGATGGTCCTTCCGGCCTGGGAACAGCATTGATTCTTTGTAACTGGGCCTTTTACAACATGGCTGACGGCATCCACGAGAAACCCTGAGGCTCCCACTTGCCTCCTTTCGCCTTGCCTTATTGGCAGGTATTTTGTTCATTACCCCACAAGGACCAGGAGCCAGCAGGCGAACGACGGACCCATCGAAGGGCAGAGGCTCACCCTGTCTGGCCCTGTTCAGAACCCCCATCTGCCACCCCTGTGGCCTCCTTGAACCCTCTGAGGGTGGTACTCCACCCCTGTACCCCTCCTCGGAAGACCTTTAAAGGTGGCAACCAGCTTCAATTAGCTATCTTTAACATTCACTCTGCTGTCAAACATTCCTCTGACATCTGCCCCCTCCTTGAAGACCTTGACGTCCCCACACTCACTGAGACGTGGTTCAAGGCCAGCTCTGTTACTGCTTTTAACACTCTTCTCCCTGATGCCTACAAAATCCTCTCCAATTCCAGGCCAAATCTGTCTGGGGGCGGAGTGGCCCTTGTTTTACCTGAATGGATCCCTGCTACTATTATACCCACTCAATCCTACTCTTCCTTTGAATGCCTTGTCTGTAGACTGGGGGTCTCTCCTACCCTCTCCCTCACTCTGGCCACAATCTTTAGGCCCCCTGGTCCCATCTCAACCTTCCTCTCTGAATGGTCCGACCTCTCCTTTTCTCTACTATCCTAATCCTCCAAGCTTATCCTCCACAGAGACTTCAACATTCATCTTGACTCTTCTGATGTGGCTTCTATACTCTTCCACAATCTCTGACTCTTCCTCTCACGATTGTTCCCTGCGGTCCGACACACTCAGCCAAACACACCTTGGATGCAATGATTGCTGCACACATCCCAAACTCGAACCCTTTCAATACACCTTTATCTTGATCCAATGATGCTCTCCTCTCCTCCAACCTCAACCTCTCGGCCGTCCGGCTACGCCTCAGCCGCCACTGCCAGCCTCTGTCTCCGTCACTCGACCAATGAAATGAGTGCCAGTCACTGCATTTGCCGCCACCTTCATTCCTCCTCCTACCCCTTCTATTGACTCTCTTTCTGACTCAGCGCTTGCTAACCTGAATCTCTCCATCTCCAATGTCCTGGACATCCTTGCCCCTGTCATGAGGATCCTCATGAAGCCTGCCACCAAGTGCAACTCCTGGTTTGACACCGACCTGGCTGCTCTAAAACGCAGGTAGAGTTGCTGAGCGGAATTGGCAGGCCTCATGCGCATCTTCTGACAATCTGGCCTGCTGCCTCCTCCAAATGCAAGAACAGCTTTCCATTCGCTCTAAAAAGAAGGCCCGTGTCCAAGCCCGCATCTCAGGGGCCACCAATGACACGGCAGAACTTTAAAAAATCTGTAAGGAGCTTGCCAATCCTATGGCCGTTTCCTCCTCTCTTCTGCCCTCCCAGGCTCTCTGCACTGCACTGGGCTCCCAGTTCACCAAAACTCAGAACATCCCGTCCTCTCTCCTCTTCTCCCTACCTCCCACCCCATTACCTGCCTTGGCCACTCTTTCTCCTTTCCATCTCCCATTACACCGAATGAGGTCTCTAAAGTAGTCTGCTCCATAGAGGTCTCCTCCAAACAGGTGCTCTCCTGCTCTTCCAGAACCATGAAGGACAACATCTATCTTGCCCCTGCAGTGGCTGACTTCTGTAATTGCTCTTTTCCCATTAACCCTCAAGCACTACCTCGTGCACCCTCACCTGAAATAGCTGTCTGCTAACCCTTCCTGCCCAGCTAACTATCGCCCAATCTCCATCACCCCTTTCCGGGGCAAACTCCTGGAGAAGTTGGTCATCCGGAGAAAGAATATATCTGCGGATTGAAGTCAAATCAAATGGTTGTTAAAGCTTTATGGTAATCACAAAGGTAAAACAAAATAATGAGCTGATCTGGCTCTCAGGAAGAACACCCTAGCCCTAGTAGGGGTGCCTGTCCCTAGACAGTGGATGGTGCAACGCCTGTCTAAGAGGGATAGGTCAAGAGGCTGTCCCTGACTCTATACATGTGTGCAGTTTGTTACAATTAGAACACACATAGTGTTAAAAAACAGCCAAAGAGGCAACCAGCAAGAGTGAAGGTCTCTGCGAGAGTGTGATTAGATCTCGTAGAATAGACCGGGCTGTATCAACTAACATGTGGTAGCTGGGTCTTTGGGATTTTCTCTAAATGTTTAATCACCCTAATGACTCCTTTTCTCTGCATGTTGGTTGTTGTCAAAACAAAGAAGGAGAAAACAGAGAAAAAAAACCTCTTTAAAAACACAAAGCCCAAGACTATGGGGCTTGCTAAAACAGAGAGAGGGCTCACTATCTGTGAGTCTAGTTATTTATCACTGTGCCCCCTGTCCCAATCGGGAGTATCTGGTTATGTTGTGGTGGAGCCACAACTGGTACGATCGACCGGTTTCCATGGTGCACTGTCATTCAGACCTTCTTCCTCAGGACGAAATTTGTTCCAATGTAAATCTATCAAGTCTTCCTGCTGGCCTCTGAATCGGGCAGCATCGGCAGGCTGCTTATAATCCTGGATTGATCAATGTAGTCCAGTGAGGGGCATCTGTTATTAACACTGTGCAGTCAGGATGGAAACAATTCCTGAGAGGGATCCTTGTGAGTGACCTCTGCAAGCTGGCTCATGTCTTCCCTTCAAGCTTCGATCAGGGAATGTTCTTTGAGCAGGGAGGTCAGGGCTCTAAAATTATTCCTGTCGTTCAGCGTGGGTGGGAGGGTCGTGTCAGCTAGGGGGTTAACCACCGCATTGAAGTCACCGCCCATGATCACTTCTCCCTCAGCATGGTCAAATAGAGCTTTCGACAGTTTTTTATGAAACAGGTCTTGATTGGCGTTGGGGCCATATATGGAGACCAATGTGATTTTACGGCCATCCAGTATGGCGTTAACCAGCAAGAACCTCCCCTCTTCGTCTCGTACAACCCCCACAGTTTTAAAGAAAATCCCCCTGCGCACCAAAATGGCAACTCCTCGTTTCTTTAGGCCACTTGAGGCAAAGAACTTAGTGGGATAGAGCTCATCATTAAGGCGGAATTCATCTGCAGGCCGTAGATGGGTCTCCTGAAGGAATAAAAATGCTGCATCTAAGGATCCTAATCTGTGCAGGAGTGCTTTTCATTTCAGGGGGAGTTCAAACCCTGCACGTTAAGGGAAATACATCTATAACTCGGGGTTGCCATATTGTAGTCGCATGGGCCTTCGTCTCACTTTTCTTCCTCTAAGAGGACTAGGTGCTAGGCATCTGGTCAGGGAGGGCGCTGCCGTGTGGTTGTTATGAGATCTATGGTGAAAGGGGAAATAATACCAAATAAAAAATTCCAGGTTGAACTCAAACAGGTAGTCAAAATAAAAGCATACAAAACAAGATAACCAATTTGTTTCCATCTCGAAATGTACTAATTTCGTCCCCCGAATAAACTTTAACCTAATTTAAAGTAGGTCAAGGCGCCAACCACTCAGGCGCCCAAGCTGATTAACATGTGGAAATTCCAGTAGTCCTATGCGTATTCGTCCAGGGCTTCAGATGGCGGTAGAGAACTGGGCAGTTTACAGGGTTGCATTCAGACTGTCCAAATCATCCTCAGTCTCCTGCCCGAAGTTGGGGGTGGGAAGCTCCTGTAGAAAGTCCCCCAAGAAAGAGGAAGACAATTACAGAGGTTCAAGAGCCTCACTTAGTGTCACGACCTGTGACCCAGAACCACACTGACATGGTCACATGCCAGGTAGGGTTAGGGCTCAGGGTTCATCTGGGGCCCCAAGGGCCTTGCATGGACACCGGAGACTCTCCTGGAGTCAGTCCTGGCGCCTTTGGCGCCAGGCTCATATTTGGGATAGGACTTGAGGGACTACTGTTCATATGGAGGCCTGCAGCCAACATGGAGGCACCCACACAGTCTAGTCCCTAAGAACCAGATTGTGCGGTGCAGTGTTTTAGGGTGTGGTAGCCCGGACTACTTTACCTGGACTACTTTACAGGGTAGGCTATATAAACCACACCCAAGCTAAAGAACGTGCTTTGCGTTATTCTGCAGCCAGCAGCGTAACGCTCACCGTGTTCAGAGACCAGCACCCGGCGTTCCTGGAATCGCGGACCTGCAGAGGAGACAAAAGAACATTATTAGCAGTTCCAGCTTACCTGCAGTCTTCCATCCTTCAATCCCAGCTGCTTGCGGTCTTCCATCCCGTTGGCAGCATCTTCAGGACATCGCGCTTGCACCGGAACGAAGCACCTGGGGAGGAGAGAAAAAGGGACAACGTTAAACAAGTTACTCACGGCAAGCTCAGCAGTAACCAAAATCTCCTCACCTGGCTGGGCATATCTTGGCCGATTCTGCTCCGGAAAACACCGTACGCCCAGAAAGACCATTGTAACCTGAAAAGGAATAAAGAATACAGGTTAGCCCAAAAAGACATTAGCGCGCCGCACTTCGCGCTGAACCTACCTTTCTTCATAAGCTCCGCGTCCATAAATCCCGGCATGAACCGAAGCCAAGCAGCGCACCCAGCAAACCTCCGCGTACCCAAGGGGGAAACAATCAGGGAAAGACATTAATAGCCCGCAAGAAAGCAAAGGCCCTCAAAGACTACTATAATCGAACTTACCTCTTTAAAGACACTTGAATGGGTTGGCATCGGTGAAGTTAACTCAGTCGCTTCAACCCGCAGAAACTACGCGCCCCTGCGCAGAAAGCAGGACGGACAGCACGCCAGACATCATCATAAGGTGAGGAGGGGGGGCCTTCAGGTCGAGTCCAAGGGCTGGTGGGAGGAAACCAAATCTGAACCTAAGCCCATTCCTCCTGTGTTTTCAGTCCCACCTGCCATAGAAGACATCATCCCGAATTGAGTACATCTGGGGGAAATCCGGCAACCAGGGCATACAGGCCTCCCCGTGGATATCAGGTGAGCGTAACACTAAGGCTCTTGAGATGTATTTTGACCAAGGAGAGAGCTGGCCACGGCGGAGGGTTCTAGTACCGTCGCGCCCTCTCAGAGCAGGATTCTGAGTTTCTTGCGGTGGAGTCAGGTGGTGGCTCACTCCTTCTGTTCTCTCGATTCCAGGATGGGCACGCTCTCCGAAGTGAGGGGGCCTTTTCATACATCTGATCCATGTGAGTTCATTGCGGACTGGTGTCGCCGCCGAGTCTTTCCTCTTCCAGCTTTCGGCAAAGTGGGTGGGGCAGAGCTCTCCATGTTCTGAGCCTGTGGATTCGGCGCCCCATTATCAGAATCCTCCGACATAAAGGATCTCACTTCCTCTTCAGAGGTAATTATATGGTGCTGGTTTCGAAAGTCAAAGATCAATTTGCAGGGGAACCCCCATCGATAACTGACTTTTTGGGTTCTCAGCCAAGAGGTTACTTTCTGTAAGCGCCGCCGGCATGCTAGAGTGTAAGGTGCCAGGTCCTGGAAGAGCTGGATCTTCGTGCCTTGGAATTGTATCGAGCCCGAGTTCCTGGCAGCTGCCATAATTGCTTCTTTCTGGCGGAAGAAATGAACTCGAGTGAGCACGTCTGGCACTAGATTCCTCTTGAGCTGAGCAGATGAGTATACTCAGTGGGTTCTATCTAATTGTAGCTCATCGTTTGGTGAGAGGTCTAGAAGGGATTTGAATAGAGTCTTTACATATTCGGGAAGATCCTGATCAGGAATCTGTCGAGGAATTCATCAGAGGCGCACATTGTTCCGCCTCTACCTATTTTCTAGGTCGGCCTGCTTAGGCCATATGTCCTCTAGTTGTTCCTCGATGATCTTCACCCTTTCTGTTAGGGCCTCGTTATGGGCCTTTTCACATGCTCAGTTTTCCCGGTCACTGACCCTGGATTCAATCCCTCCTAGGCGGGAAGTCAAATCTGCAAGGGATTGTGCCAGCGATTCTTTGGAGGTTTTGATCTCATCCTTGATCTCTTGGGTAATGTCTTGTTTGAAAGATCTGAGCATGTGCTCAAGGTCTTCCTTAGACATTGCCATGTTTTGAGGCAGGATTGAAGGTGGGACAGGGTGGATCTCAGCAGTCACCAAGCGCGTAGAGGGTGAGCTCACAGGTTGTGGTGCTAGGTAGGTTTGTATGCCTTGTCCCTTCTTTTTTATGCCTGTTTTGGCCATCCTCCAGAGTGATGATTGTGCACCGAGCCCTTCCCAACTCGATTTTGACGTGAAGACGTAGGTCACCCGGTGTGTATGAACCGACTTTGGCGTTTTAGCACCGCGTCAGTTGGTAGGGTAAAGGGCTTTATTCCCTGCTTGCAGGGGTGTGATGTGGGAAACTTGAGAGGTTTGAGAAGTCCCCCAGGGCAAGGTAGGTCGAAACACGCTCACTAGCCAACAGTAATGTTGCTCCTGATATCGTTGTAGGGCGGGGGTATTAGGCGTGTTTCCATGAGGTCCTCGCACCTCTGCAACAGGGGTAAGGAGAGAAGATGGCCGAAGTGCGAGATCACATTACGTTCACGCAACCTCCTCTTGGCATCCGGTGGCAGTCTGTCCCTTCAGTTGCTAATCTCACTTCTTGCCCTCAATTAGACGATTGCATATATTCGTGGGCCTCTCTTCTTCCTGGCAGCTTCAGAAAGGGAGGTTCTCCGCTTCCCACCGGCCACCCTCCCCGGCGTCAGGGACCAGGCTGTCTTGTCTGCTTATACGCCGCCAATACCTTGATATGATTGTAGCTTCGAGGGATGAAGTCGGGCTGCGCAGTGGGACTGGGCTCTCGGCCACGGGTGACCCTCCGCTCTGCCACACAGGTCCCCCCCCCTCCCCGGCTTGTGTTACCTTTGTGCGCCGCCCGAGCGATTCTCAAGGGGCAGCGCCGCGTTGCGGTTCCAAGGAGAGCTGGCTCCACAGCTCTGGCGCTCAGATCTCCTCGTCTCCAGCCTACAAGCCAGCTACTCTGCTCTCCTCCCCGCCGGACTCCAGGCTTCCGTTGTTTGCCGCCCCGATCGACTCTCCAGGGGTGGCACTGCGTTACTGCTCCAAAGCCCCGGCCCTCCGATCTCCTACACTTTGGCGGGAGAGCAGCTCCATCCACGGGCGAGTCGCGGCAACGCCCCTCCTCCACCGCCAGAGGACCTTCCCGGATCCCCCGGATTGCTGCATCTTATAGGGCGTAATTCCAGGCGGAGGCAGTGGGGAGCACCGGGTGAGGGAGGGGACCGCCTCAGCGCTCCAGCGGGAGAGACTCAGCAGGTCTCCCGCTCAGGGCCCGGCTCGGATGGCGCGCGTCGCCATTTTCTTCCCTGTAGTCGCTAGCGCCGGCAGCTCCAACCTCGAGCAGCGGGCTTCGCGGGATGCGGTTCGGCGCCAGATTATAGCTACCGCATCAGGATCTCGTTGCGGTCGTCCGCCGAGTGAAATCAGGCTGGAATTTCGGAGTTTCCATGCAAAAAATCGCGTTGCTTGGGCCCCATAGAGCAGAGCTCACAGCACAGCCGCATGGCGTGCTGTCAAGCCACGCCCCCAGGCTTTGTGTTTTTAAAGAAGTTTTTTCGCTGTGCTCTACTTTTTTGTTTTGACAACCACCAAAATGCAGAGAAAAGGAGTCCTTAGGGTGATTAAACATTTAGAGAAAGTCCCGATGACCCCAGCTACCACATGTTAGTTGATACAGCCCGGTCTATTCTACGAGATCTAATCACACTCTCGCAGAGACATTCACTCTTGGTGGTTGCCTCTTTGGCTGTTTAACACTAAGTGTGTTCTAACTGTAACAAACTGCACACATTGTATAGGGACAGCCTCTTGACCTATTCCTCTTAGATAGGCATTGCACCATCTGCTGTCTAGGGACAGGCATCCCTGCTAGGGTGTTCTTCCTGAGGGCCACATCAGCTCATTATCTTGTTTTACTTTTGTGATTACCATAAAGATTCAACAACCATTTGATTTGACTTCAATCCGCAGATATATTCTTTCACCTTAAGAACCATTTCTTTGTGTACCAGAACTGTTTCTTAACGGTTAGGGAAGGCAGCAGTACTTCTGGCTTTTTGTAGCCAAATAAACCCTGTTATTTTTTGAAGGTGGTCATCCCCCAACTGATCCACCACACTGAATCTGTTGGTTATCTCCACGACCACCAGTAAGGCTTCAGAGCATCCAGAGGCATGGATACTGCTGTCCTGAACACCTGCAATGACCTGCTCTCAAATCTTGATTCCAGGTGCGCCTCCGCTCTCATCCTCCTGGATCTTTCCTCTGCCTTTGGCATGGTTAATCATGCCACCCTCATAAGTTGTCTCTGAGATACTCGGCATCACGGACTGGGCACTGGCTTGGCTGACCTCCTTCCTATTTAACCAACCTTCCCAGGTGCAACTGGGCCCTTTTCTCTCCTTCACTTCTCACTCTACCCGCAGAGTCCCTCAGGGCTCTATCCTATCGCTGTGGCTCTTCAACATTACCCTGCCCCTTTTGCCCACTTGATCCCCACATTCTCCCCTCACTTCCAGTGTTATGCTGATGACATACAGCTTTCCTTCAAGCTCCCTTTCTCTTTCTCATCTTCTTCCTCTCTCATACCAGACTGCCTGACTGCTATTCAGGCTTGGTGCATGGCCAATGATCTCTGCCTTAATACCAGTAAGACTGAGATCCTTTTCACTGGGATGCCTGCACCCTTTTTATCTACCACTCTCTGGCTGCCCGTCTTGCCCTGCCTAACCCTCTCAGTGTGATCTTCGACTCCTCTCTATCCTTCTCTCCCCACATCTCAGACCTTGCCAAGAAGGCACGCTATCAACTTCACCTCCTCTGTGGCACTCTCCCTTAACTCACCTTCCCCCAGAAACTCAATGTCTCTAGAGCTCTGGTTCTTTCTAGGCTTGATTACTGCAAAAGCCTCTTCCTGAATCTTCCTGCATCTTCTCTTCGCCCTCTTCAACTAATCCAGATCAGGACTGCAAGACTTAACTTTGGCCTCAAGCCCAAGGACCACATCTCTCCTGCCCCCAGTTCTACTTCGCTCTTCCCGTCCCCTGCTAATGCCCTCATTCTGCCATGGTGACTGGCTGCCTGGTTCCCTCAGAGTTCCACAGGGCTCCAGCTACCCTCCACCCCCAGTCCTCACACTTATCTGCACTTCCTTGCACTTGTCCTTCTGGCCTCCTAGTTTCACTTCCCACTTCCTTTTCCCTCCCACCTTAGCACTTCCTGCAGACCAGCAATAACACCCCTACCCTTCACCATCTTTCAATGCTGGGAAGCCACACTTATTACATATACATAAATGCAGATTCCCCACAGAAATGAAAATGCAGCGGGGCGTGGCCAGGAGCGCCAGCGATGTGGCTGCTGCTCTGATGGCCTCTGTTCAGGACCCGCAGTATTTAATGACAAATTGAACCTTCCGCTGTCCGACAGATGCCATTTCTGCAGCAGCGGCCATGAGAAGGGCAGGGGCACCCTCGACAGGTTGGATGAGCTCCTAGATCCCCGGGAAGCCCTCAAACGAAGTAGATTCTCACACACCCCCCCAACCCATAATATTGTATTCAAGATGGCAGATGGGAGAATCTTAGTCTGTCCCAACATGGGAAGACGTGGAGAGAGTGCACTCCTGGAGGGCGCTGAAGAAAGATCATAGCCCGGAAAGCACCCTGAGAGACATTGAGACGAGAGCAAAGCACCGCTAGTCCAAGCTCGAGCCGTCTCCAAAGCGGTGTAACAAGCGGCCCCATCCCCCACCAGAAGAGAACGCCAGAGCTCAGCCCTGAGGCGCCACATACGCACACCGTAGCGTGGCAATGCTGATGAGCACGGCTCGGACCCTGAAAGAAGGAGACCGTCTCTCCAACGCTGCAGAATCCACGCTACATAACAGGGAAGTAGCAGGCTGTGCCCCTGAGGTGCCGGGCCAGCTGACGGCCCCGGAGGCGAGCCCATCCTGATCCTTCCGGAACCTGTCGTGACTCGACCCTCCTTCAGCAGCAGCCTGGGGCACCCAACGACCCAGCGGTGAGAGCCCTGCCTCGAGCTGTACAACCGGCTCACCCGGACCCTAAAGTCCCAAGCCATAGACCCCCCCCCCCCGCAACCATTCTACGCTCTCTGCTCCCCCAGAGGCACCCATGGCATATCGTTGAGCCCGCGGGAACAGAGGGGCGGACAAGGTAGCAATACCAGAGGAGCCCCAGAAACAGCCTCCTGTGGCAGCAAGGATGCAACCTAACAGAGCCTACCACCAGCTGCAGCATCCCGTGAGCCGACGCCCTTTGCTCTGCAGGTGCTGCCCAGATTTTCTAACACTGATGGGCCCCAGTAACCTAGCAGCGCCCCAGTCCAGCACTAACCCCTGCAACATCACAGCGCCTACGTGGCATCAACCAGACTACCTCCCTTACAGTGGGCTCTCACTAGCCTCTCCAGTCCGGCTGCTTCCTGGGGCGCCCCAGCCCACTCCCCTCATACCACCGACGATCCGAGGCTCAACGCTTAATGTGGGGGAAAAGTATACCGCCTCCACCCAAGCCCAGCCGGCAGCGATGGAAAACCCGCCCTGTAGCCCACTGAACGACCTGCCCTGTAGTGTACTCAACTACCAGCTACAAAGCTCCTAGCAGACCTGAAACCAAGAGATCTGCTTACTTGACTACCCAAGATTGACTTCCAACAGCAAGTGAATTCTAGCCAAGGTTCAAGGTTCTCCCTTAACACCACCTGGCAACACGATAGACCCACGGCAAGCACTCCCAGTAACATAAGCCCTGCCTCACTTAAGAGACACCACTCATACAAGCTAGCTACCGCGTGCCTCGGTCCGAGACGAACTGATAGCCACAGATTCTGCTTGGAGCTTCGGGGAACATTGTCCTCAGAGACCAGCTGCTTCATCGGCGGAGCCAGAGTCGATGCAAGGGGTCCCGAATCAGAGACCAAGAACAATGGCTAAACTCCTTAAAGCATCCAAAAGCTCAGACATTTCCGCCATGCTGCTTCCGGCGGTCAAAGCGAAGAAACCGGACCCCCCCAAACTCACCCCACAGAACACCTCGGAAGAGCAGGGAAGATTAGCAACAAAGGAAGACATTCAGGCCTTCATGCTAGACATTAAAGCAGAAAACAGATCCTGCATGCCCAAGCTCTCCACGAAGCTGGAACAAACGGATCAAAGAGTCATGGAAGGGGAAACAAAGACTGGGAGAGGTCGAAGACCTAACCCAGAGTCCTGACGTGACGTTGATGGCAATGCAACGCTCGATTCAGGCCCTGCAGAACAGGAGCGAAGTGCTGGAATTCACGCAGGAGGACCTGGAGAATAGGGCTCGTCGAAACAATCTTCGAATCCAAGGGATCCCCTCAACAGTACAGGACAAAGATCTGCCTGAATATATAGGCAACTTTTTCCAATCCCTGCTCCCACACATGGGTAAGGCCCAACTCCTCCTAGATTGCACCCACAGGCTGCGCCCAAGACGAGGGGTGGATTCGGACTCTCCACCGGATGCGATAATGAGGGTCCACTTTTACACCACCAAAGAGGCCATCTCGGCAATAGGCCGCACCAGAGATAAGTTGTCCTTTCAAGGCGCCCGACTGCAGATTTACCAGGACCGCTCCCTGGTGACACTACAAAAAGAAGATCCCTCAGACCCTTAACCCTATTTCTGCAGAACCAGCAAGTCCGTGACTGATGGCTATTCCCCACTGCCCTGCAATTCACCTTTCAGGGAACCCAATGCAGAATCAGCCATCTGGAGGACGCCGCAACTATGCTGCACCTGGACTCTCCTGGGGACTCGCCCACCCCCAGTCCGCACTAGGGGTGTAACGGTATTAGATTTATGGCGGTACAATAACCTTCTTGCCAAATGACGGTATATCATGGTTATCGCGGTATAGCAGGTGGAGTTAACTAATCTTAACAGATATTTTCTTAAAAAGGTCATACATTGTCAGAATTATCATCACAAACAAAACCAGGCACCCAGGGCCAGAATTGGGCTCTTTGCAACATACCTTCCACTGAAATGCCACCCCTTGCTTCCACCAAACACAAAAACACATGTGGGGGTAGGGGGGCGGGGAGCCCTACTGCGACTGGCAAAGCAAACTGAATAGCTTTTCTTAAGTGGTCATTTAGGCTTTTAGCTCCCCCACTGGCTACTGGTGAAGATGAACGTGTTGCTATCTTAATTATCTGCATGCCATAGATCAATGGTAGTATGCGCTTGTGCTCTTTTCTTTCTCTCGCTCTCACTCTCTCACTTGCGGGCCAAAAGGTGTTCAGTAATCACGGACATGTTACCCTTTGGTATGGCAGCAGGGAATGCCCGCGGAGATGAGTGAATTTCGTGGTGTGACTTATTATATGTAAATTCAATGATAGAACCAGCGAAATCACCCAATCTCATATGTTTAGAACACATTATCCATTATAAATATATAAACCCCAAAGCCAACCCGAAGTAAATCCTTTTCCTTCTTGGCACTGTATTTATTATTCCTATTGCTAACATAATGATTTTTTATCAGGCAAGTGTGGTTTACGGAATGCCATTAATAACTGCTCCAACTAGAACTACTTGTACCAAACAAAAGAACTTTTTTTTTACATTGCCTTTTTGCATTTGAAGTTCTTTAACTTACTATTAAGTCAATGCTGTTTAGTTAACTTACGAATACGCAGGCAGGATTTTCCAACTGTAGTAAGGTAGCATTTTGAAACTTGTCTCTGCACATATTTAGCTGATCCTCCAGGTATCTAAGGCGGCTACAGAGTTGGTCTTTCATTGCGCTCACTCGTTGATCGCCTTGAATGAAAGATTGACTAGTGGAAGTGTTATAATGCACATTTTGACCATTGAGCTTGCTGCTCAGTCACAGGTCATCGCTTTGAAAATTGGCCTCGACTTGCATTTTTTTGGAACCACATGGCATGGGCATCAAGACCCCTCGCTGTGACAAAAAGTTTATTTTGGCAACTCTTTATCCCATTAAAGGGAGAAAAGTCACTCATGTGCGGTCTGAAAGCCCATGTCATTGTGTTTCTTTCGTCAAAATGTCATAGCCAACGTAGATACACTGAAAGGTTGCATAGTGATCTTATCACTATGGCTTGTTTACTATCTGCCTGGTGTATTATGAAGGTCTGATGTCAGAGTCGCCACTTACCATGTAATCCTAAAGGGACAGCGTTCAGTGGGCGCTGTTGATTTCTTTCTTGATTCTTGAAATACATGTTCATTTACCTTCTTAAAGATAGTGGCAAAAAAAAACTTTGAAAATGACAAAGTTCAAATACATATCGTCACACATATGGCCTAGACCGACACCTCACCACAGCCTCCCATCATTGCCGTTTTCCCAAGGTCTGAATGCATTTGGACCCTTGTGATGAGAGTTCAGAGGGAGGAATGCTTTCATGGGTGGTGTCACGAATTGAGAAGATCTAAGAAATATTTCACCCCCATTGCTCTGGATACTTCAAATTGAAAGTAGAATCTGTCCTGCCTGCTTGAGTCCAGTGCCATATTCAGAAGGCAGGTAGGTGATCAAGCGAAGCAACAACTCTAGTGCCAATGTGCAAATCTACACAGAAGACGCTGGGGGGCTAGTTTATTTACTAGCAGAAAGCACTGATAGGCCCAGTGTACACACTGTCTAGAGCAGGGTCGGACTGGGGCAAAAAATCGTCTCGGGCACCAACATAAAAGTTTCACACAGTTGCAAATGGGAATTCATTCCTTTTGGAACACTGCTTGAATAGTGCCCAAGGGGAATATTTTTGATAAAATGTGATGCAATTTGTACATTTAAAAGAATATTTATTCAGCAACAGTGGTCAAAACTATTAGCCACATAGTGAAGTCACTCATCAAACTGGCCCACTTTGGCCAAAAAAGTGCGCCACTTTGACCCAAAAAACGGTCCCACACAAGCATTTCGCGTTTTCTGGTTCGGCCATGGGCCTGTTGCCCTAAAGGCCAGTCCATGCCTGGTCTACAGAGCTAAAGTTGCTTGTGGACATGCATCAGAAGGGCATCAAGTTCATTCCCACGTTTGAATTCTGGGATGCATAGTTCCCCATCTTTCAAATTGGTGGGAAAACTACAAATCCCAGAATTCTAAGCTAAAACAGAACTGGATGGCTATCTGACCCATGACCATGAGAAACTTAAGTTCCTTGAATCTAAATCTTTGGGAGAGTAATTCAATATGCATGACTTCAATGGCCGTCTTTTAAAAAAAAAACATTTTTACAATTTGCACAGCCAGAGCAAGAGCTGTTCCAATGTGCTTTTGCTCAGTGCTGTAGGACCTTAACTTACTGAACTAATGGCACATGATGCCGGGCCAGGCTGAATCGATACATTTCTGCTCCTGCCGGCTGAGTGGTTGATAAGCAAAGTGCTCCTGGTTTCACTGTTTTGCAAGTTACTGAACGTTTTATTACATTTGTTTACATAAGAACAAAAGGAAAAATAAAATGGCCACTTTCAGTTCAGGCCCTCAGCTCACCCTTGGATGTCCCTGTGGTCTTGATAATTGCAAATTGATAATTGGGACAATCACCATATAAGATCTGACTGTAGCACGGAGCGGCATGACTGTGTGAAAACATTTATAATCTGTATACTGCCTTTCAAATAAATAATACCTTAAACAAAATAACTTTGTTCTAGTTTGCCCATGAAATCCAGGTCTGGTGGAGTCTATGAACTCGAGTCTCCGGTATGCTTGTAGAGCAAGTCATGTCAGCTCATCGTTACCAGCTATGCATGGGGAATACAAAGGTTCAGGCACTGGGCAGCTTTCAACACAATTTGTGCAAAGTCGGCTGATCTTTGATCCGACTCTACTGATCACAGATAAAGAGCCGTCACAGCAGCAAAGCTGCATTTACTAATGCGGCATCACTTTCCCTATGCTCTTGTCTGCCAAACAAAGCCCCCTTGGCTGACGGCACATCCAACGGTGCAAGACCAGCCTTTCCAAATCAGAATGAAAAGCACACTGAACGGTATGAACGGTATACCGGTATAAACAACGTGACAGTTATTATTGTTCAATTAAGTTGTTCACGATATCTTTAACGGTATACCGTTCTACTGTTACATCGCCAGTCCGCACCTCCCACCGGAAGGACCAAACCAGTCCCCCCTAAACAGAGTCAACCTGCTTGGTCCAAGGTGCAGAGGCGCCGGAAGGTGATCTAGAACTGCTGCAACTTACGGTCGGGAAAAGACTGTAGGCGGAACAGAATATAGAAATAATGATGCTGCGGGCCCCGAGCGGCCTATGCCCTCCTCCAAGGTGTATGCCATCAAACTACCCTTGGAGGAAAACTCAGTTGTGTTTGACTGTCCTAGCCCCGCTGGCTGGAGAGACAGATCTGGCCCTGTTGACCATGGGAGTTGCCGAGCTGGAAAAAACGGCCTCCCGCACCACCACAAGTTTACCCTCCCGTTGGAGATATTATAAAACCCAGCCACAGGAGGACCACACCTGCACTAAGCCCCCAAATTATAGTTGGGCACCACCCCCCCCCCCCTTCAAGATCAGCCCTGAGTGCTGGAGGAAGCCTGGGAGGCTCCCCCTCCACACCAAAAACTGAACTTTCTGACGATAAACGTCAGAGACTTGAACTCCCAGCATAAGAGGAAATCCACGCTGCGGCGCTTGCAGAATGAAGAGGCCTCTGTAGTCTTCCTCCAAGAGACTAATTTGATCCCGGGGAACTTCACCCGACTCCGCGATGGACATTTTCCGTTGCAGTTTCTGGCATCTAATGGTACAAAGAAAGGTGGGGCGGCGGTTCTCTTCGCAAAGGGCCTCAGACCACAAATCTTAGATACATTGCTTTGCCCCGACGGCCGCTTCGTGGCAATCAAATGCCTGATCTATGGTCAGCTCTACTCACTCATCCTAATTTACACGCCGAACGACAAACAAGTTCTATTTAGCCTTAGAGGAAGCCCTCCCACATTTCGTTGAGGGCCATACTATCATTGGGGGAAATTTCAATGGAGTCCCAGACCCACTCAAGGACAAATCACACCCTCCCGCTTGCAAGGACTTCAATCTGGCAGCAACCCTACTCCAATTATTCAGAACCCTAGATGTGGTGGATACTTGGAGAGTCCTGCATCCCGATGAATGAGACTATTCGTTCTACTCATATGTGCATAGAACTTATTCTTGCATCAACCTCCTGCTGGCTCCCCCCCCAGTCTTGGCCTTCACGGACGACGTGACCATTGGTCCTAGGGTGCGCTCAGATCACGTCCCAGTCACTAACGCTTAGAGCCCATGACCCTGACCCTGCCCCAAGGTGTAGATGGACCATATACAACCCGATCTTGGGGGACATGTGGCTGAGAGATGCTGTGGCGAAATCAATCAAGGAGTTTTTTTAAGTAAAATAAAAACAAGGATACCTCTCAGGCTAATACTGGGACGGGGCGCAATGAAGGCTGTGGTAAGAGGAGCCCTAATCTCTCAAGGAGCAGCTTTTCATAAATGTAAGCGGCAAGCCCACCAAATGCTGGAAGATAAAGTCCAGGAGGCGGAAGCAGTTTGTAAAGCCAGAAACTGGACCACGAGAACCTACCGGGTCCTACAGGTAGCCCGAAAGAAACTGGAAGCTCACTATGCAGAGGATACGGCCCAGCTGCTAGCCAAAACAAAACAAAGCTACTATGCCAAAAATAATAAGGCAAACTAATTCCTGGTGGAGAAACTTGCTAAGGTCAAGAAGCTAAACACCATCCTGGGCCTACGTTATCCCCAAGGCAGAGTCCAGTTTGCTGATCATGACAAGCTACAACTAGCAGCGGCCCACCTCACAGACACTGTGTCAGCATCCCTGAGGTTGCACGAGAAACAACAAAGCTACCTACGAGACGCAGCCCTCACACACATTACAGCCGTGACGAAAATAGAACTAGAGACCCCGATCACATGCAAAGAGGTTGACGCAGCCATCAAGAGTCTCAAACCAAGAGCCCCAGCGCCAGACGGGTACTCAACCTATTTCTATAAAAATGTTCGCCCCCAGCTGCTGACCCCCTTGACAACGCTCTTTAACTCCTTTGCCACCTCAGGGACCATCACCCTATCAATGCAGGAATCGATCACAGTCCTCGCCCTTAAGCTGGGAATAGATCCCAGAGATAACACTGCATACAGGCCCATCTCCCTACTGAACCTCGACGCTAACATATATTCGAAGGTCCTGGCAAACGGACTGGCTGGAGTACTCCCAATCATAATAGACCCAGACCAGATGGGATTCATAATGAACAGAGCAACCGCAGACAATATACGCAGGATCCTTAACTTGATTGAGGTCACGAAGTTAGATACGCAGAAATTAGCCATGCTAGCGCTGGACGCAACCAAGGCTTTTGATAAAGTGGACTGGTTATTCCGCTGACTCACCTTGGAATCCTTCCATTTTGGGCCCACCTTCCAAAGACTCATCCTGGCGAACTAGAAAGCTCCGAAAACACTTTTGGGTCAATGGCCTACTATCCAGTCCAATCCCTCTAACATGTGGAACCGGGCAGGGATGCCCCCTCTCCCCTCTACTCTTCGCCCTAGTCATGGAACCCCTAGCTAAACGAATCTGCCTCAACCCTAGAATCAAAGGCCTCCAAATAGGCCCCTCTCAACACAAGATCGCACTCTATGCGGACGATGTGTTGCTATCCATAACGGATACCTCTCTGTCACTGAGATCCGCCCTAGCAGAGAATCATAGATTCAGGACGGTATCAGGATTTACTATCAACTTTGAGAAATCATCAGCTCTGGGGATTAAGCTGGAACCAGAAGACCGAGAGTCCTTCAGATCCCAATGCACGATCCAATTGAGCGAGTCCATTCCTTACCTAGGGGTCACCTATCGGGCAAACTTACCTCCACTTTTTAAGGACTTTGAGAGGGACCTTGATCGATGGCTCTCACAAGAAATGTCACTACTGTGCCTGTAAAATTAACCTTCTCCCACGGTTCCTTTACGCTTGCTCAGCCCTCCCCATTACTATTCCGCGCCCCCCGCTCCACCACCTCCAAAGGAAAGTATTTCACTTAATCTGGAGATGGAAAAAGTCGCGGATCCCACAGAGAACTATGCTGAGCAGCCCGAAAGTAGAAGGATTGGGGGTCCCCGATCTCCAGAAGTAACAGGTAGCGGCACAGATAGCTCACACACAAGCTTGGACCATCACCTCGAGACGCCCCAAATGGGCAGAGATTGAGCAGTTCTGCTTACCCCTTCCCCTTCGCTTCCTCCTACACCTCCCTGCTTCCCTGCGCGGACATGGCCAGGCACCTTGTCCTCCACTAAACACACCTTAAAAGCATGGGATTGGGCTCGTAAGTATAAAGACATCCCGAGAGACCTGAGCCCTTCTGCCCCAGTATTTCATTACCTGGCCTTCTCACCAGGAGCCTGCCCCTCGAACTTCAAAAATTGGATCGCGGGTGGTCTTAACTCCTTGGGTCAGCTCTTTGAGGGGGACCAACCACTCACCTTCGAACAATGCAAGGATGCTTTTCGCCTAGCGGAAAAAGATAGGTTCTCCTATGCGCAATTAAGACATTGGTGCTCACACCCTCTGACCCGCCTAGCGGCCACACAAGCTCAAAACAACCATCGAACTTTCAGCTGCAGATCCACCGACCAGGGGAAGAATCTCGACGTTCTATAAACTATTGCAGGTAGACTTTCTTGTTGCTAAAGCTTCCTATATGCCACAGTGGGAAGCAGACTTGGGACACCCGATAGAGGACCAGTCCTGGGCAGACATTTGGTCAAGTCCTCCTTTTGCATCACCAATCGGGAGTGCGCTCATAAATTACTTCTACGATGGTACTACCTGTCGTTCCGACTACATGACTTCAACCAGGCTCTGGATCCCCTATGTTGGCGTCGCTGTGGCCTCCCCAGCTCTTACCTGCATATGTGGTGGTCATGTCCGGTGATAAAGAACTTCTGGTCCCAATGCATAGCCACCATAGCAGACATCACTCAAATAGCGATACCATTGGAGCCAGGACCTATATTACTAGGAGTCCCGATCCCAGGTATATATCCAAGATCTGGCAAGAAGGCGACCCTCATAAAACAACTTCTCCTTGCCGCTAAAAACACAGTGCACACACCTGGAAATCTCCAGAGGGCCCCCTAATGATCCTGTGGTGGCTAAAACTCTGGGACATCTTAGTAGCGGAAGAAATCACAGCAGCTAACAGGGGACTCCTTCACCGCTTCACAAACATTTGGTCACCCGTGATGGACTACGACCAGAGCTATCCAGCACTAACATAAACCACGTCTAGTGGCTAGAGCCCTGCAGGTTGAGGACAAGGAGCCAGGTTCAAATGTCGAGGGTGCCGGAACTTGACAGCAGTTAAATGGGAGAGGGTCGAGGGAGAGATCAAGGGTATAGGAATGTATGGTTTGATAAGCGATGTGCAGCTTAATATCTGTACTGCAATGTTCACCTGTGTGCTGGTTAAAAATAAACCAGTTTAAAAAAAGAAATGAAAATGCAACCTGCCTGCTAATGTCTCAATTTTATTAACATTCACTGTCAACACAAGCATCGCTACTTATTAAAGCAAAAATGCATGACTGTTCTCTAAACAAATAAAAGCCTAGTGCCACAATGCCCTTGGGCTGCTTTGCGCTATAAAAATATGAATAAATAAATAATATAAATATACAAATGGAAATTGGTAATTTTGATTACAAAAGACAGAACCATTCATAGAACAAAACAATTCAATTTGTATTCTCTGAAACCATCGACAAGTGTTGGCATGAGAGAAAAATATTGGCTAAACATATGATTTTGTTATTTTGGTACTGATTCAACTCTAAAATGTTGGACACTATGTGGAACATTATTGGTTTCAGCTGGAGTATAAATATAAGACTATTTTGTGGGGTTGACTGGGTTACAATTATTTTAAAAGCTTGGGTTCAGGAATTCTATTTCTTCCCAGAATGCTGGGACAGTAACGCCTAACTCCCACATTATTCTCTAGGAATTAGGTCCACCATCTGAACTCCCAATTCAATGTGTTCATTAAGGGATAGAGTTCAATTTCTTGATTGTCTAGGGCAGACACCAGTCACAAAGGCTTGCTATTCCACATTTCAAAGCCTCCAGAGATGGCAAACTGCTGGAGAAAAGCCTTATTAAGGTGAAAGTATTTAGGTTTTCAATTTTGTCAATGACAAAGCAGATACACCTTGTACAATATTCCCCTTTCAGTGACATATCTTATAAAGAGGGTTGCCTCAAAATACTTTTAATTTCTATTTTATGAATGCATTCTTGGGATATTTATTTAAATGCTCAGGGATTATTGTACTTGCTTCTGGTTCAGGACACGTAGAGATATTAAGTTGCTCTAGGCAACTCCACCTGGCAAGTTCTTCCTTTTAGTCTGTCCATCTGTGGCCAAATCACTCATGTAATCTGGGTCTGCCTTATGATAGATAGTATCTATATTCATTTCCCTCTGGAAAGTCTTTAAGAAGAAGTTTCATCTGCTACTTCCAGTTGGAAACCCAATCCACTTTTCTCCTGTCGGGCCGGTCTGCTTACTTTTCTGTTTTCTCTAAATCTCTCGCCTCTCCCTATGTTTCTGAGTTTAAATGCCCAGTGAACTCCAACCATGAAGCATCAATTGATGTGGCACTTTGGACTGAATAGATTCTGTGACATGTTCCTTTCGCTTACTCACACCCACCAGGATCCTCTTTTTTACTCGATTGTCATAAAGGTATGTGTTTGCTATCAGGTAGTCCTCCTCTCAGGAATGTAAAATTAAAAGTGGGCTGAAATATATCTTTTCATGAAGTTTGGAATGTGTTTTGACCTTTTGTTATATGTACACATGCTTGTTCTGGGTAAGCCAAATGTGCTCGGACAGGGGCGGGAGGATAGCTCATGGGCAATGTGGTTGTCATGGGAATAAGACAATGTCGAGCAGCATGGGTTTGAAACGCGGTCTCACGCATAGGGGCTGGACTCCGGCATAGAGCGTGATATGAGAACCCAATTTAATGTTATTATATCCATTAACCTCTTTAAAGTGTGGGTCGCAGTGATGGATAATGTGGCCGGTACATTCAAAGTCTTAAGAAGGCAGAGTTCCATCTAAACGTACACTTTAGGTGAAACAAAGTTCACAGCTTTCGTTTCACAGTGCATAACAGCTTTATGAGATATGTTCCATGTGACATGTACATGCGATTAACACTGCCCATTTATAACACTCAAATAATAGATTGTTCTGTTCATTAATATACTACACGTCATGTGATTTACAATACCATGTCCATCATTTCCTTGGAGAACACCAAAATTCAAGTGTACAGTTTACTTCATGCAACACAGCTGCAAACATTCAGAAACTTTTTTAATTAGCTAATTATGTTTTTTTTTAAATGGAATATTTTGTTTTGGTATGTTTCACATGGAAAATATGATATTTCAGTCTAAAGCCACTCTGTGCATTGCATTCCTTAAAGGATAACATACCATTCCATCAAATACTTGTGCACAGCTCCAACAGCTGATGCCATAAACCAGCACATCATTGAGTCCAGGTATAATTATATTGCCTCTAAATGTAAACAAGCCATATTGCATACTGTAGATTCCATGGCACCAATAAAATAGAGAAAAGAGCATTGTGCTGTACCCAAGTTAATAAGCAGGGGAGTATTTATATTAAAACAAGTACCAAAAATGGTGTATGCCATTTATAGATATGTTGATGTTCATTCTAAGAGATACAACTCTTCCATAAGTATTCTATGAAGTTAAAAAGAAACTGGGTATCCCCAGCACACTTGTGAGCCACACAATAGTGGTATAACCAATTTATTTCAGGGGGATTGCCCGTCACAAGTTCTTGCATAATAGTCTGATGGTAAGAGATTATTGTTTTATGATTAAAGGTACAATCACAATAAAATCCTTTATGGTCTCAGAACATCCAAGTGAATTATCACAAGAAATATGACTTGCAATTTGATGCACTTCTGGACAAACATTAAGAATCCGATTGACTCGCTAGTCCCATTAGACGCATGATTATTCAACACTCCCCTGCCAGTAGATTTATAATTTTCCACCAAATCTCTCATCAATTACAGATTTGGGAGCAATAATGTTCCTAAACTCACTGCTGGAAGTGACAATTTGAGTAATACCGATTTATGAGATAACTGACCCTGGTGCTCTGTTTGATTTCAGCCAACTAAGTTGATGTCCCGCCCATGACACTTAGCAAAGAAGGCTTTATCATGGTCTCAGGAGGATAGCTCAGGCGCAACGTGCTCGGCTTGGAAGCAAGACGACATGGAGCAACACAGCTTCGATCCCCAGGTCCGCGCTTAGAAACCTCTGGGTATTAAGCGCGTTATAAATATCCAATCATATCATATAACAGTGATATTAAGCCAATTATTAGTGTAGAGGTTTTAACTGATATAGTGCCCTACTGACTAGGCGGGCACCCTATACTAATACCCCAGGTATACAGTCCCACCCCACAATTATGGAACAAGCAACAGGCTATGTACAGAATCAAAATAGTTGTTTAAATAAGTCAACTCAAAGGTGGTTCCCCAGACTTTATGTAGGGCAAGTCACCACAAGACTAACTACACAATTCATCTCGGCCTGTCTCCAGCGAGTGAGCTACATATAATACACAGCATAATGTCACACAACAGCACTATTATTTTATTTTTTTATTTTGTATTAAGTGCATACGGTTGATTTTCCTTTCACACTACAATAAAAAAACGAATAAAATAACATGTTAAAATACATATCAAACAAATAAAAATGGCACTTCCAGACAATTCATTATATGCAACATAGGACTCTCCACTCCCATAACAGTAAAACACAATAACACCACCCCCCCTTCAATCACATCTAATGTTCACCTTTTTCCAAATGTGGTACGCCCCAGCAGTAAAAACAAGGGATTCAGCCCCATACAATAGGCTCCAGAATTGATCCGATTTTACATCCCTGTATTTGGCATATCCCTTGTGGTACATACATTGTGATCTAGGGCATTGGGTAAGGATATGTCGTGCAGTCTCAATAGCTTCACCACAAAGCCTACAAATTCTCATCTCACGGGGAATTCCTACCCAGGCACCGGTAAGAGCCAAAACCGGCAGAATATCAAACCTTAGGTAGAGTATAAAATGAATCAACCCAGGAAAACGTTATTTGGTGAGATAGCTACTGGTAATATCCCCAGGCAAACCCTGATGGGTGTATTGCACATAGCTAGGTTGTAGAGCCAAATGGTCAGTAGTCAGGGTACCAAAGACTTGGCTCGCAATCGACTTCCAGGATAATCTTTGCTCAGAACCTACAAACAGTGATCTTCCACAGTTAGTTCAGCGACTGTAACTCTAGTTCAAGCCTTATTGCCTGTATTGGAACATTAATAATATTTCTCACAGTCCTAAATAACACAAGACCACCTCAAAATGGTGTTCAGTTCTATGGCCACAATGCCACTTAACAGCCAGCACATAATGACTCTTCAAGTAACATTTACCAAAAACAACTTCAATTAGTAAATATCATATCCAGCACATTTTATTTTCTCCAGTCAGTATTGGACCAAGCATTGGTACCACAGGAAAGTTCCATAGACAAATTACATGTGTGAGATTGTGGATATCTAAGCCGTGTGCATGCAATTCAAATGCAGGCTAAATAAATTGTATCAGACTTTTGCAGGTGGAGTTAGGAAAACAGCACTATCAATAACGAGCGCACCAAATATTTGTTCACCAATGCCACACAGAAGAATGGATTTCTGAATTTAATTAAACTGGGATGAATACTCATCTGCTTTTACTTCACAAATTAATGGGTTTCACATTAGCATAATTCCTTTTCGTGGCCTGGGAAGTGAAATACTACTCTCCCTTCTCATTCCCAATATCTTATTAACAAATCTTTGGCTTCCATGGGCCAAAGTTCATTTTCAGTCTATGAAGCTTTTGGATTGGTTCATAATCTGGGTTGTCAACTAGACCTGTGAAAACACATTGGGTACAGATTTAATGGAAGCTGCACTTTATCTGCTCAGAAATGCAGTCAGTCAGTGTTACACTGCACACAACACAGAAATGCAATCTGTTTTTTGGAATAAAATCAAACTTGGCACTTAAACATACTAAGGAGAAAATTTGAAATTCGCATAACAATCCTCCTGCTCTCTATTGGAAACTAGCACCCTAGTGGTGCCTCTGAACCACCCACTCCTGGTACACAGTATAGAACAGCTAATGGGCAAATATATTTATTTTTGGGGTATTCTTATAATCATTTTTCAATCTTTCTTTTAACTTCTGGAGACGCCTCCAATTAGGGCTCTAGTCCTCAGGTCTCCAGTCCATCTAGCCACAGGTGAAATCTCTTACTATCCGTTTCAATCTCCCTCCTGAACAAGGATCCTCTTTTCCCAGATATCCCCAGCTCAGCACCACTCCAGTTGGACAAACAGTTCATAATCTAATTTGTCTGGCTGTCAGAAAGTCAGCCTGCTCTTCCTTTAAATGTAGCATTAAATCTGCCAAATTATGACATCACATCTTCCTTATCTGACCAATTTTCCATTGGCTGGTTTAATAATCAGACACCGCCATTGAATCTACCCTTTAATCTCTGTTGGATGGTTGTGAATACTATACTTGTGACCTTAAATGTGCGGCCGAATGTACTCTCAATTTTAATGAATGCAAAATAGTTTTTTCCTTCCAAATTCAATGCAGAAATAGGGCCCTCAAAGCTACAGCACAGTTACACAACTGTCATGGGATGTTTCTTACAGTGATGGAAGTGAGTGACAAAAACAGAAATAGTTTGTTCCCTGTACATGGAGCCCAGCATATGGCTAGGTTCATTCCTCTGCATAACCCACGGTCATTTTTCATTAACAAATTTCTTTTGAAGCTCCACATAAAGCAGAGCGGTTTAAGCCAACAGATAATCTCCTTGTGGACTATGGTTTAACGTTACTTCTGAAACATTGAAGAGTGTTTTTCTCAAATTCTCCTCTCCAAGGAGTTTTCCAAAGGTTGGAGCCACCCTGAGGTGAAACCCTGGTCAGCCTGAAGTCAAAATACTATGTGACAGAAATAAATACAACGATTTTTCAAACCGCACAAAGTATAGTTTTTCAATCGCGTGCATAGGTAATATATTAAACTGAATCTGTTCAATGTGTCATTATGGATTTGTGCAATAGTCGGGCAGTAGTTAAATATACAACTTACATTGAAATGTCTTGTAAACAGTGAATTCCTTGACACTTATCAATATGTCAGAACGGCGCACCTTTCGAAAAAACATGGAAATGTTCTTTTCTTCTTAGAAAATATCTTGCTCACTCATTTACATATTGTATGATATTAATGTATCTGCAAAGCAGGCGATTGATTTCCTTCCTAAGCCAGGTTGCGAAGTTGGGCCTTGGTACTTCTGGATGCAAAGGGCTGTCTTCATCGTCTGTTGTTGCAATTAAAGATGATTACAAACCCACTGCTTTTGGGTTTGCTTGCATAAATGTTCCTGGTGAGTTTTGTTAAAACCCCAAACGATTTGGGGGGTATCTCTTCTGGGATAATACCTTTCCATGCAATTGAATCACGTATGCCACATTTAAAAATGTGGGTCCATTTTTCATGACAGAGAGTTCTCGGTTTTCAAGCATCCCTTAGACACAACTACAAGTGACCAGAGACAGAGAACGTTGTTCACCCAGGCTATAAGAACAGGGAGACTGATAAAGTAATATAAAACCTGAAAAGTGTAATAAGAAATGAAGAGCAACGCCAGTAAGCCATTAGGTTGGTAAATCTTATGTGCATCTGGAACAACCAAGAACACAAGTATATTACCTATTAACTGCTAGGGTGCATGTGCCTTAATGATAGCAAAGTGATGTTTGCGTGGCAGAGTAGAGTAGAGGAGAGGAGATGCTTGCTGGGTCTCTAAGAGGTGGAAAGGAAAGGCACAATATGCCCATAGTAAAGAGCAAAAGGTAGGCCATGCTAGTTCATGCCACAGAAACACTCAAGGCATCCCTTACGTTCTATATGGAGCTATATAAGCTGAAACCTCTCCTGAAAGAAGCACAAATCATAGATTTTCCGAGGGACAATCGAAATCTAATGCCAATCATTGTACAGTAGCTGAGATGTGCTAGCAAGTTACAGAGATCCAAGAATAATAGTAGGAGAGATAGTGATGATCTAAGCTAAAGCTCTGATGTGTTATTTGTCCATTTTCACTTAGCTCTACAAGACATCTTGGATGAGATGATATTCTTTTTTTTTAACCTCTATTTTAATTTTAGAAAAAAAATCCACAAAATAACAAACATTATACATTAGGTTAATAAATCAATACTAAGTCATCAGAACCATACATTTGTAATCAGTATAACACTAAATGCAAGACAACTGCATAAACAATAAGAGGAATATTCTCAAAAGTTTAGAATGACAAATAAATCTTTGATAACATATTGTCAAGCGTACCAATAATACACACACCAACACAAGACAACAAAACATCAAACCCCCCCCCCCCCCAACTTAATGACATTAAATATAAGCAAACCTAACTCTGGTCAAATATTAGGCATATAATTAATTAAAAACACTCCATTGTTCATTATACACTTCATCTCTATGCAATTTACTAAATGTGATCTTCTCAAAATGGGAAAGGAGCTGCACATGTAATAGCCACTCTTCAACACATGGCTTTTCCCTTGTTTTCCAGATAAGCAAGATGTGTCTAGTGGCCACCAGAAGCACTTTAGTAACCCAACTGAATATCACATAGTCCACATGTCGAACACAACTTGAGGACTTCAGAAGTACAGCCAAAGGTGATCTTGGAAAAGTAATATTCCAAACCATGTCAACCCTATCTAAAAAAGCATTCCAAAAACCATTTACCTTTGTACAATTCCACAACATGTGTAACATGGTACCCTTTTCCTTCAAAAAACCCCAACACTTATCACTATCACTCAGTCCAAATCTATTCATTCTATCTGGAGTTCAGAAAAGACGCCCTAAAATCTTCTGTTGAATGTAACGTAAATTCAAGTCTACTTTCGCTTTAATTGGAACTTTCCATATATTTTCCCATTCCTTCAAAGATAAATTTGCTCCCAACTCATTAGACCATGCAAGTCTCAGATTATCCCAAGAATTAATTGAATGGTTCTCAACCCGGAAAAGTCTAAAAAAAAAAAAACTGGACACCTTATGGGGAGCAGCCACAATAAAATTACACCTCTCAGGTCTCTGAATCAGAGGAGTGTTTATCATGTTTCATATTTCAACTAACAATGCTTTTAACAAATTATACCTCCTTTCTTCCCGTTTCTGTAAGCCAAACTTCCTTTGTAGGAATTCAAAAGTTTGCATCTCCCCATCACCATCACACCAAATATCTTCTACCAGTAATATGCCTCTGTTGATCCAACTCCTCCAACACAACATTTTATCAATTTGTAAGCCTAGATTCTGCCAGATGAAAGCCTCCCTGTACATAAACAATCCTTGTCCAACACTCAATATCAATGAAGTGACAGCATCTTTAGTGGCTAACAATGCTTGCAAATTTGCAACTTGCCTGGGTAACCTACCAAAAGAATACAGACTTTTAATGAGGAACGGTCTCATCATATACTCTTCAATCCGGGTCCAAAGTGGAATCTCCAACTCATTCCTAGAAAAATAAGCAACCGATTTTCTTGCCAAAAAGCCTTTACAGTAATTGTCAAGATTTGGATAACCAAACCCTCCATCATGAACACTTCGAATCATTAGATATCTTGGTATCTTAGGTTTTTTCCTAATACTCCACAAAAACTCTTGAAAAACTTTATCCACATGACCCAGAACCTTTTTGGTAATTTTAATGGAAGTGACTGGATGATGTATAGAACCTTAGGTAAGAGAACCATCTTGATGGCGTTAACCTTAGCCCAAACCGACAAGGAGAGCCTCTCCCACTTAGTCATAGAAACTCTTTGGTGGGATATCTATCTACATTAAATCCCACCATTCCTCTTAAATCCCTAAAGAGATATACCCCTAGATATTTCACACATTAATTTTCCCATTTACAGTTCCAGTCCATCAACTGATTACGCAAAGGGGGTATTCCTAACCGGAAATAGCACTGTTTTCTCCCAGTTTATTTTATAACCCGAGAGGCTGCCGACCTCCTCAACCATATCTCTCAAAATAGTACCCCCCTCCTCAGGATTGCCCAGAACGATTGTGACATCATCGGCATAGGTTAGTGTTTTAATTTCGATCTCCCCTAATTTAAACCCTGAAAGACACAGCAGTTGTCAAACAAATTAAAAATGGTTCCAGAGCAAGATTGAAAAGGTAAGGTGACAAAGGACACTCCTGACGAGTGCCCTTAAAAAGTTTGAAAGAAGCCAACAGAACTCAATTTACCTAAACTCGGGCACTGATACCAAACTGCAAAGCTCCAACAGCATTTATAAATAAAGGACCAAAGCCCATCCTCAACAAAGTGAAATTTAAGAAGGTCCAGTTAACACTATCGAAAGCCTTCTCTGCGTCCAAAGGAATAAGAAGCAGATTTCCTGTGTCTGCACTTGACAGATTCAGAATATCAAGAATGGTTCTAATGTTATCATAACCATAGCAGCGTTTCATAAATCCCACTTGAGTTTAATCTATCAAAGTACCCATAAACATATCCAATCTGGTTGCCAAAATTTTAGTAAACAACTTAACATCCATGTTAAGAAGAGATATAGGGCGATAATTGCAACATTTAGTTGCATCCTTCCACGATTTGGGAATCACAGTGCCAACTGCTTCCTTCAATGATGGGCACAAAGAACCCTCCATAAGAAACCAGTTATAAAGAGTACATAGTTCAGGTGCTATCTGCTCAAAGGATTGGTAAAATTCAATCAGTAAACCATCTGGACACAGTGACTTTCCGGTCTTCATACTTTGGATAGCCAACAAATCCTCAACTAGTATTGGAGCATCCAAAAAATCTGTAGCATCACTGGACAAACAGGGGACATCAATCTTATCAAAAAACTCTGCCAGTTTAGTTTCCAATGGAATACGATCTTCAGCATACAAAGCTGCATAAAAGGAGCAAAAGCACTCACTTATCTCTTCCCTTCTGACCAATACTCTACCTGACCCATTATCTATTTTTTGAATGAAAGATCTATTCTTAAGTGCTCCTCTTGACCCATTAGACCCCGAGTTGTCTTTCATGGATAGCATGATTTTCATACCAAAACACGGGGTGATAAAAGAAGCTAATTACAATTATGTAAATGCTCTATTTTGAGAAAGGTGTTGGCCAGAATATTGCATCTTGACTCTAGATTGTTATTCCTGCTGTGATTCACCAGTCAGTCTTATAAAGAGAGACAGATATGGCTGAATAACTGGCCTATTCTGTGATTTCATTTGGTTTTGTGATATTTTTTTTTTAATAATGCACCACATGGTGAATAAGACACTTCAAAGTGCAAAACCACCCCACTGTGCGAGGCTTCTGTAACGTTGCTTGCAGAGAAGGCCATGGACTGATAGACATCCTTGCATTCATGGGCTGGGAAGCTGGGTTGTATCCTGGATCTTCTTGCTTTATTCTTAAATGATGCAATTTCTTTAAAACTGTGCTGGAGTGTACAGGGATGCCCAACGGTTCCCATTAATATTGTTAAAGGTATTGCCCCCAATAAATGTGTGGTCACCCACGTGGTCAGGGACAGGTGAAATGAATGAGATGGGAGGGAAGGGTCTCTATTGCATAATGGTCCTTTGCGTTTTATGATGCCTTCATATTGTCAGCTTTCACATGAGCCCTAGCATTTTCTTTTCCATAAATCACAGTGGGCATTGGGGGGGGGGGGGGGGTATTCCCCGGCCTGTTGGCATTGTCAATACTTGCCCTTACACTCCAGTTAGAGACATGCACAGTGAAAAGCGGTTGGGCTCATCACGGTTAGGACAGCTTGAGGTAACTTGTTGAAGGCCGTGGCGCCATCTTTGGACTGTGCTAGTTGTATCCAGTTCCAACAATGGACTCTTATTCTCAGGGGGGAATTCGTCAGAGGGCGGTGGACCTATGCCCCTCACCTGAGGTGGACAGGACCAGGCGTTGACGAGAGGATTGATGTGAACTGGAAGGATATTGTCACATGATGGTTTGCAGACACTAACAATGAAGGACTACGCCAGTTTATGAAAGAAGTTTTGTTCCTTGGGAGTGGAAATAACTGACCGAAGGTTTCGTATGGAAACATGGGGCTAAGCCTCTGGGAGGAGAGCTCGTGGTTGGCTTGGGTAGCTGGATGGATGACATGCTGTTCGTTTCTCGCAAGATCTGGAAGTAAAAAGCCTTATTTGTTCATCCCTTGAGATTAAAGCATGATCATTTTCTGCCGTGCTCAGTGTAGAAGTGTAGAACATCTCAGTTTTCGGCTGGCATGGTCGATGGGTGTTTGCTTGATGTTTCCTACTCCCCAAACCCTCTGGATTTTCAGCCACAGTTCTTTGGGAGCAGGCCTTTTCCGTTTGATGAACACTGGCCTGTTTGTTGCTTGGGATCTGTATGGTGGTGTAGTAAGATTACATTTGTGGAGCATAACCAGGTAAGTAGGAGGCATGTTGATGTGCTTATTGTCTGCAATTAATTGAGAGGTCACCAGTGGCTCATTACAAGCAACATTTCGCTAAACAAATCTCATTTAAAAGACAATAATTGTACACAAAACATTTCCTAAGCACACACGCTCCCCAGTTGCTGGAAATAGCAATACAGTAGTACAGTCGTTTGCTGCAGAACCTCAGTTCATCAGGGGAAAGTGCTTGGCTCTCGCCCCGACTTTAATGCGGTTCTCACTTGTGCCAGCAAAAATGGTGCAATGCAGCTCCAGCACTGGCACAGGGGGACACAGGGAAGCACGTTTTAAATGGACTATACCAGAATTATTCCACAGCAGGACGATAAACCGCACGGGGCTCATTTTCCTGGTTAATAGAAACAAACGGCATTGTAGAACACAATTATTTGAAAAGTGGATTGTGAAAGAAAATTGCACACGCATGATGCACCTCTACAAATTAGCCAAACAGTAGAACTGAAGTACGGGAAATTAAATAACGAAGGGCTGACGAACAGCAGATGGCTGGCAAATCAACTAAGTTTATCTTGCTTGTCTGCAGCAAACCAGAAGTGTCAAGAGACATAAGGGACTGGAAGCCTCAGCCAGTCTGCGTCCTTCGCCTTCTCCAAAACCCACTGGGTTAAGTAGCGTCTAGAACATTTAAGAAAGTTGTGAATTTTAGAACGATCAATGCCTTGCAAGGGCTTCCAGATTCTATTTAGTCACTAAACGGAAAACCGCACCCTTGTCCCAATTCCATGAAACGCAGGCATTTCTGAGAAATCCAAATCATGAAATTGCACAGAAGCGCCCACGTTTTGAAAAGGCACAGGTCAATTCACTAACAGTCACCAAGAGCTGTACTGCGCTGGCCCCATAATTGTATGGTACATAGGGCCTCATTACGAGTTTAGCTGTAAATCTGCCGATTTACAGCCAAACTCGTTTACTGTTACCGCCACTAGGTCATATGGCATATCATAGGATTACGAGTGCTTGAGACCGGCGTAACTACCCGAATTTTTGAGTCCATAATATGGGAATTTTTGGCGGCTTTACCACAAGCAATACTGCACGGTCCTTCACTTGAGGGTTAATCTCTGAATTCGTTGGTGCTGTAAAAGTGGAGGTTATTCCGTCACATTGAGTGTGTCCATGTAGCATCATTAAGGTAGCACACCCAGACCCCGTCTCATTGGGCAGGAATTCAAGGGGCAACTGACATGTATGGAACAATCACACTTAACATGCACACACAGTGTTTCACACATCATCTCAGCTATGACATTGCAAACTCATGTCAGTCACCCAGGGAAAGTGTTGTGGTATGCTCTGAACACCGGTATCCCCCACCCAGGTTGGCCACCTCATGGAACTTTCACACACCAGGTCAACCAGTATTCCATATGTGATGTCGCCCCCAAGCTACTACTCACTACATACCTACCTCATTTATGAACTTAAAGAGGAAAATTGGTGACAACCAAGAAGTCACACTCATCACAAGTGTATTTACGCTTGCCATACATAACCACCACTGCTACAAATAAATGGAAATGCACACCCGTCAGAACACAAGCATGAACATTGTAAATGTACCCCACTTGCCAAACCAACACCAAAATAACAAGATACATCTGATTAAGATGGAGACACAAGTTCAATACATGTTCCCCACACACTTACATCCTCCACACTATCCATTCCATTGGGGAACAGCAAGCATCAACCCCTCACATACGCACAGTCAACATAACACTCAACAGACACACACATATTGACAGAAAAAGCAACACACACACCATCCACACACCGCAGTAGAACATGTCACAGTTGTCAGGCCCAACAAAATGTAACATTGGAAGATAATGATAGTGAGACAATCTCAGAAATGACTGAAAGGAAACAAGAACCAAGCAATTGTGAGTGCTCCACTTTAACACCACACTTAAAATCATACATCCCATGATGAAACCCAGCAAACAAGCAAAAATTAAATAGACAACTATTATACCCCAGAAATGTAAAAAAAACTAGTGGAGTTTGAGTAGTACCAAAATGAGTCACACCCCCAGCTGCCACTACACACAGCACACTGATCACGCCTACCAATCGGACATCCACCATTTACAGTCTATCCCCCAACACTAATACAAACCATCAGGCTTCTGCAGTATTAATGCCAATACCAAATCAACTGTCGGTACCACACAGGAAAGCAAAAAACTCAGGGATTGGGCAAAAAAACTCTCAAACTGCGCCTCACCTATTTGATCAATGGAAAGCCCCATGCTTTTAGTAGGTAGGTGTAATGCATTTAAAAATGTAATGTCTGACTCAAATATGGAGTCTGTGTGGAAATACAATCTCTGTGCAGCAGTGGACATTTTACTCCAAGCCTCAGCAAAGGCTTCATTTTAACACGAGTTCTGAAGACTGGCTGAATTAGAAGAAAAACATCTTGCTTTGCCCATGCCAGTCAAGGTTTGTTTTGCATGAGCCGAAAGCAGTTCTTTTGGCTCCCATGGGAAACAGGGCGAGTTTACTTGTCCTGGCATTCGGCAGCATACACCGGCCAGGTATCTGAAATGTTATTGGCAGATGACCGATCTGGAAAATTACTGTACTGCATTAGATTTGGGGACACTGAATGAGGCTGGCAAGGAGAGACACACTAGCTTCTGAGGGGCTGAGAGAAGGTAGACGTATCTTGTCTGGTCTGTTCCTATTGTGCTGTCACTCTGTGCCAAGCCTGGTTTGAGAAGCTGCCCAGTGAAGTTCTTGGCAGGGATGAGGTGGTGCGAACCAATTTCAACGATGATGTAACCTTTTTTCTAATTCTGCATTTTTATTTTTTAATGATTATTTGAGCTAACAAACGCCTATATAAGTGCCAGATTTTTAACCTCTCAGAGTGAGTGAATTATTCCGATTCAAGAGTACATTGCCTTCTTATTCAGTGTGTTGGGGAAAAAATGATAAGATATAGAGACATCCATGCACTGACATTTGGGAGAGTAAAACAGTAGGAAAGGCATATAATTGCCCTAATGCACCAGATAGAATATGCCAAAAATAACCTAAACCACCAGAGCGCCAGAATCTTGTAATCCAGAACAACAAATTAATGTGTGCAAGACAAAATGTTGGACATTTTTTATAAAATGATTTTATACGATACGAGAACACATTACATATGTGCATCCAACACGTGTTTCAACCAGCTAGGGTCGTTTTCAAGGCTAAATGAATTAGATAATTAAATTTGCAACCGAAAAGGACCTAAGATACAAGGAGCTAGATGAGCACTCTCCTGTAACATTGTGCGGTATAGTCCCGATAATTCAATGCAGCACTATGAAGGTAGAGTTACAGTGAAGGTTTTTCAAATTATTGCCAAAGGATTCTGTTATCAAGGGATCTAATTACCCCAGCCGTGTTCAGCGTTTATTTCTCGTGTTCCAACTCAAGTCACACAGGAGTACAGATAGTTGTCAGAACGCTGATGACACTTATACTGCAACTGCAAGTAGCTCAATAACTTAACTAGCACAACTTTGATGAGTTAATAGCTACCCTGACACATGAGCATTAAAAGCTTGCCTGTGCTACTACACAGTCACAGACCAAAAACTCCCTGTATATTACTATGGCAATTGCACTCCCCAAGTCACAGATAACGAGTTACACTATGTATAATGCCATTGTGGCATGTCCTAAATCTAAGCTCCACCAGAGTCGCAGATATAAGATACCTAACCAACAAACTGGCGTGTAAAAACAGGCAACAATGTCTGTAATCGCATGCAAAACGCCAAATCATGCTCACATCATTTCCTATTACACTCTCTAGGCCCTGCACCTCCTAAATAAACAATGTGTGTGGTGTTTTTTGTGTTCTTTCTCTCTCTCTTTCCAATAACCATCATTCGAACACAGCTGTCGAAGTATGAACTCTAAAGTCACCTAAAAGAATAGAAACTAAAGGTCATTCATTCTCAATGCGAAGTATCAGACACTAATCACCACCACACTGTCACTGTACACTACAGCCAACATGAACACGACATGCACCCAACAGGAGTTTGTATCAAACAAATCACTGTCCACCTCGTATATTCAATTCAATCAATCACTGAAACTCTTTCTTGCATGCCGGAGTAGGACACAAGTCACTGCCACACCAACACGATAATCTCTACTTGTTTGTTCAATTCACGCAATCCCTGAAAATACTCCTAATTTCTCCACACAACACGTATACATGAAACAATTCCTGTTATACACTCCACACAAAATAATTACATATGATTTACCTATGTAATTCTCAGTATCAGATTCCCTCCCCAACATAAGATAACTACTCACATTGCCTTCCCCACACAGGTAATTTATCCCCAAGCCCCGACACACACAGGATACACACATAATACAGAGGTAAATCTAAGCATGCACACATACCAAAATGCAAGAAGAATGTGAACCCATAGACCTAAGACGAGGTAGCAATACGTAGAGATGGATGGGGATGCAGAATTTACTTAAACATCAATAATCAAATCAATTCCGGAAGTTGGCAAAACACAGAACTGTTGTATTTGCAATCATCTAAAACAGGGAGTTACAACGGACATCAACGGACGTTCACTCGATTACTCTCTGCGCATTCTACAAAAAACACAACTTTTATGATCAAAACTCGTCATAAGTCAGCTCACACTACGTCACAAACTACTACAACCTACTTGGGGATGTGATAGGCTTACAGGGAACATCAAGGTATACGTTCCATACTAACGGGGGTTGTGATTGGGTCTCTAACATCAGGTGGACAACTAAGCCCTCCTCTAGTGCAAGTCATCGTCACAGAATATATGACGATTCATTGGTTACACAAACTATAGGGCTCTTTGATACTTGGCCCTCTACAATTGGTTTGGCACCATTGTACCCTTCTGGACTATTCTACACGCTAGCAGCATGCAGGCTACCACTCCAGGTGCAGGGAGGGTCAGTGTGGTCATGCCTCCCCTCCCAATTAACCCAACATCTATCATCACTCTTGCAGTCTGCCAGTCAATTAAGGCTTTGAACTTGGCCTTGTAGAAGCTCTCTGTGCCCGAGAATAAAAGGGAGTATAGGCATAGTTTGTCTTCTGGTTTTGGTGTAGCTCGACCCAATATCTATTTTGATCTGACCATGTGACTGGAGACCGCGTTTGAGCTTCTTGCTGCTTTTAATTCTATTAAATGATGAACTCTTGACGCCTTCAGTGTTTTTCCATTCCACATCAAACAGAAGTTTGTTTCTTTCTCACATTCATGTAACTACTGAATGGACAACCAGGCTCAAGGTGGCCTCGACTTCTTGGTGCTGGGCCAGCCAAGCCTTTCTTGAATTCTCCTTCGCCATTAGCTATTTTCCAACTGCGCCACACTGAAAACCCTTTCGAATCACGGGGTTCAAGCTCGGCTCAACTGCATTTTGGAACATCCAGATTCTATACATTCCTATGTATATACGTTGGCGCATCGCCACAAACTATTCACTTCGTAGCCAGCCTTAAGATCACTTTGTCTACTTGCGTTACTGCATCTGTAGAAGTGTAAACTGATTTTGCATTTTATCCAGCTTTTCTGTAGCATGAGTATCTTCATCGCGAGCTCGAAATGTTGCTCATCTTTAACACCTCCTCTTCAGATCTTATAGAATGTTTATGTTCTTGCGCCTTGTGCATCTTTTCAGGGTGTGTCAGTTCTGCTTCATATGACGTCACCAATCTTCTTTATCATTCATTTTCACACTTCTTCCAGGACTTTATCCAGAAGGCCATCATATCTTCGTGAATGCATGTATGGTTTTCTCAATGGATACCTTGTTTCAAAGAGTCTTTGCGGTACAGGCATACTCACTGGTACTGCACGTGCCACAATTTCCGATTCCCAACATATAGGCAACATGGGGGCAGAGCTTTTGGTGGGGGTACTTGACTTCCCTACAAATGCTATATAACAATGAAAATAACATCCTAGTAAAACTTGACCACGTTAACATAACTGCAGTAGAACTAACCTAGCTATAACTCACTGTTTCATAAACATATCTCCCATTAGTTAATTTTCAACTATATAGTTCAGCTTAATCTCTTTAAACAGATTTAACAAGTCAGGATCCAGTTCTTGTAAAACTAAAAGCATTTTCCTTCAAATAAACCAATTGCAGTCGCCAACTTCCCTTCTTCCCCATAACAACGAAAACTGCACAAACAGCTGTTGCACATCCCTTCCATGCAGTTGTCACTTGCACAGTACCTTTGGAAGTCATGTTCCGTCGATGGATGTTCATTCCCCACATACTTTACACAGCACTTAAGGTGCAAACTTTGGCTCACACTTGACACTTGTCGGTCTCCACATATCCCTTGCAGCATTTAATCTGCTGCCAATCGGTTTCTTCAATACTGCATACTCTCTGCCATTTCATCCGGCGTCTCTACCTGAGTACAACAAACCTCCTCTTCTTCCATCACTGATCCAACAGGAATGGTGAAACTTCAGCGTGCTCAGTTATTGTCCTTCACCCACGCAACATTACCATTGGCGCTCCTAGTACCAAAGAAGCAGGGGCTCTAGACACAACATTAACGGAAGAACGACAACATGTTCCAATAGTTGAAAGGCATCCTCTGGCACCTTCACCAGAGCCTCTGGGCACAATCGTGTAGCACTCAGGTCGAAACCTCCATTCAAAAGCACTCAAATGCTCAGCGTGTGAGCGATCCAAACACACACTGAGTCAACCACTACGGAACTGGTGTGCCATTGCCAACTATAATCCACAGACAGCAATCCCACTCTGGGTGGTGGGTCCTTCTTCCAGGCGGTGGGGGATGAGGAACTACAACTGCTGCCCCCTTCAGCAGTCTATGTATTGGTCTGTTGCCCGGCCGTTGCCATATTGTTGTGGTCTTTTGGATGCTGAGCTTCATGTGACAAAGTGAAGTACCACGCAGGAACAGAGATACACACGTAGCCACAGAAAGTCGTCTTTATTTGTCTTAGTTACAAGTCCTGGTACAGACATGGACCCTGCTCTCAACACCGGTGCCCACCACCCAACAGGGCCACCCCCAACTGCCACTCCTGCAACCTTCACACATCAGGTCACCCAGTATTCCATATGTGACATCACCCCCAAGCTACTACCCAATACAGAAGGCATTCAAGGTACAACACACTTCCTTCATAAACAAAGCCAGCTGTCACCTGACTAAAGGCAATCGTACCTGCTTGCATGAAAAACTGTCGGGAAGCATACAACAGAACCATGGCGTCACAGGGGATTCCACTAGCACAATGGTGCAGTAACAAATGATGTACTATTTGAATATGCAGTTGCACAAAATGATAATGCAACATCAGAAAGGTTATGCGTTCAGTTCACTTTCCCGCAAGAAAGAAACACACAAGAGGCGACCACCAACCCTGTCCCTTTCATGTACAGAAGGCAAGTCTACCCAAATGCACAGCAGGAAGAAGGGACACATGAAACAGCAATGAGGTCCACGTGCCTTCCATGTATATAGCACACCCACTAATAACCTGTAAAGAACTCCAGTGGCATAACAATCCAGTAGCACCAATCCAACTTTGTTCGATTCTAGCACAGCGTAAAATAGGGACCATATGAAACAAAGTGAAACAAATAGCAGTGGGAACTTTGATAGACCGGAGTAAGTATCAAAACAGTGGCAAACACAGTATTACGTATTTTACAGCATGCTTTTCTAAATTCTTACAGGATTAACATACTTCTAATGAACAGAAGAGTTGAACATCGATTATAACTCTACAAATTAATAGGCTGCCCTTACCTTTGCTAAATGATATACTTTATTTATATCGTGTCTATACACAAGTGTTTCAAGGCGCGTGGTTCCACTTGGGTGACCTACATCTCATAACACTCATTGCACTTGTTTCTGAATACCATTGCAGTATCAAGCTTCAATCAATACATTCAAACAATGGAATTATGAGACATGGAACTGCAAATAAATTACCGCCATCGCCCCTTGCTTGCTAACAGGGCGAAAGCCACCCTTAAGGAGCGAGATGCACCGTACCTGGGGTCTGACATGACATAAAATGAAGCAAGCCGCGCTTGTATCCGCTTTGCTAACTGGTGAAACCCACAATTATGAGGCTACGGCGCGCAAGGCGTGACACCATTCTCATGTTTGAACACCATGTACTTACTCATGTATAGAAATCTCAGACAGAGTAAAACTGTCAGTAACACTCAGTGTAACATTGCACATGCAACCAACAAAGTAAAGCGTGAAGTGGCTTTGCAAAAAGAATGTTCTGATTGGCGGTCAAATGAAAAGTAGAGTAGGTGCCGCAGCATAGGAAAGGCCATGACAAGTAAAGAAGTGGCAGCTCTCTTTGGTGCTCTTCAGGTTTTGGGGAAAACATTAAAGCACCCTGTAATGCCTGATCTGGGTGTCAAGGGGTTAAGAAACCATGCCGTGTATGAATAATCTGTCATTACAAATGTAAAGGAGCTATGATTGATATGAGATAACTCCCAAGAGAGAGCGCGAACGCGTATGGGATGTGTCATTGTAGGGGTGGTCTTGGTTAGATAGTCTGGCCCCAAGCAATAACAGTATGCTGCGCTCCTGACGGGAGAGGGGAATCATGGGCCTCGCTGGAGGGCATTTAAAGGCAATGCTGAAGAGATTAAATACAAAAAGCTCCAGAAGTTACTACTCTCGTCCTGTTCTTATGACTGAAATATCCACACTGGGAGGCTACATACCAGAGGGGTACAAAACACGATTTAACAGTTGCTCAGTAATCAACAGCAAGGAGCTGGCCAATCCTGCTGCTGTCTCTACCCCTCCTGTCGCCTACCAGGCCCTTTGCAGGGCCCTTGCCTCTCACTTCATCTAAAAAACCCAGGATATCCTGTTGTGAGGAAGGGGCGAACAACATGGAAGATGACCCAATCTTGGAGACGGGTGCCGGGAACATAATGCCAGCAAGTATGCCGCACACGGAAAAAACGGGACGGGACACGCATTCACCACGTCTGCTGCCGTGCACAGCAGTAGCCGGACATGACATCAGATTCCTGAGGCCGCTGCTGACGGCTACGCTGGGCTCTGCGAGGCAGGATTCACCCTCGCCGACACCGTTGTGGCCGCCGCAGACGAACGGGAACGGATCACCCTCCGACTCGGAGGAGAACCAGCAAGGCACAGAGGACGACAGCGACCTTGGCGCTGAACGCCAGAACGGCGCCTGAGGGAGAGGATCCCCTCTGTACGTCCCCGCCCTGAACAAACCGTACCCCCTTCACTCACCTCCTGGTCCCGCGGCCACGGCCTCCATAGCTCCTGGAGAGAAGGCCATGGAGAGGGGGCGGAGCCATGGAGACCACGGATGGAGGATGGGAGGAGCTGTTGACCGGAGCCAACGTTCCCTAGCAGGGAAGAGAAACGTGGAGGAACATCGGGAACAGGGTGAACTCTGGGCTAGAGGGTGTGGCTCCCACCTGTTGGCGGCACATCTGGGGAGAAGGTGGAGACTGCAGCCCTCCTTTTAACGTGGGATCCTATGATCAACAGCCTGTCAGGGTGGAGGACCCAGGAGGCACTCATGATTGGTGGGGAGCTGAGCCTATCCCCTGGTATATAAGGAATAACGGAAATCCCCTTTTTTGTGTTACTTGCAGAGTGCAGGAGAGGAGAGAGGAGGTGAATGGTGGGCCTATCCGGGCTCATCTGAATAGAAGGAGACTACTGAGGAGCAGACTAGCCCCAAGGCTTTGAGAGTAGAGACAAAACTACCTCCAAGCCGGACATTGTTTATTAAGAAAGAGACTAGGACATTTCTCTGCATAAAGGAAATAAAGTATTATTTGAGCATCCACACCGTCTTCTGTCGTTTCTCTCACACCGGTCCACCCTCTCGACCCACCCCGCTCTTCTTCTTTGAACTCTGGCCCTCCTGCAGCCCCCCCACCCTCTTTCTCGTCCTTTCCTCTTTTCTCCCCTGACAAGGTCTCTAGGCAAGTCCGATCTATGAAAGTCTTGTCAAAACGGGTTGTTCCCTCTTCTTCCAAAACCATCAAGGACCACATTGACACACTCGCTCCTGCCCAGGGTGATTTCTGCAACCTCTCCTTCGCCTCTGGAGCCTTCCCCTCCCGTCTGAAGCACTCTCTTGTGCACCCTCTTCTCAAGAAACCCACAGCTGATCCTTTTTTGCTGCAAACTATCGCCCAATCTCCATCACTCCTTTTCTGGGCAAACTCCTGGAAAAGCTGACCATCTCGCGGTTTGGGTCTATTTGACCTTAAATATTGGACCTAAATACATTTGATCAAATTCATTTGACCTTTTTTTCGGTCTACAATGCGGGGGGAGCCCCCCCGCAACCCCTCTTACCCTCAACCTAATCTATACCCTTACCCACCCCATATATATATATTTAATAAAATTTGACTGAAAAAAAAGGTAAAAAAAAATAGATCAAATGTTTTAGGTCAAATGTTTTTAGGTCAATTATGCTAATACCCATCTCGCAGCTTAACCTTCACTCTGATTCTGTTTGCTGTCCATGACCAAGAGTCTGGCTTTAGAGCTGCTAGAAGCACAAAAACTGCTCTCCTGACCATCCGTGAAGATCTGCTCTCCAACCTTGACTCTAACATCTTCTCTGTCCTCATCCTACTCTATCTCTCTTCTGCCTTCAACATGGTCAACCATACCATCCTGTTCAACCGTCTCAGTGAAAACCTGGGTATCACTGATCAGGCTCTGGCTGACTTCTTTCCTCTCTCATCAGCCCTCCTAGGTTCAACTTGGGCCCTTCCTTTCCTCCATCTCCCTTTCTACCTGCGGTGTTCCCCAGGTGTCTAACCTCTCGCCCTCGATTTTCACCCTATACCTGGCAGCGCTCGCCCACCACATTGCCATTTTCTGTTCCAATTTTCAATTCTATTCTGACGACTCTCAACTCATTGTCAGGCTTCCCTCAGCCACCTCCTCTCCTTCTCTCATATCTGATTGCCTATCTGCCATTCAGGATTGGTGTGCCGCCAACGATCTCTGCCTGAATGCCAGCAAGATGGAGATTCTCCTCATCAGCACACCTTCACCCTCCTTTTCTTTCACTCTATGACCAGCCTCCCTTGGCCCTCCTCCTACCCCCACCTGTGAGGCTAAGAACCTCTGGGTCATCTGACTCCACGCTTTCTTTATCTGCCCACATCTCCAATGTCTCTAAAAAAGTCAAACTTCCTACTGCACCTCCTCAGAGGTATTCTGCCTTTCCTCCACTTGTGCCAGAAGATCACAGTCTCTCATGCCCTGGTTCTCTCTAGGTTGGACTATTGCAACAGCCCCTTTCTAAATCTACCTGTTTCTACTCTACGCCCTTTGCAACTCATCCAGAACAGGACTGCGAGACTTGTCCTTGGCCTCAAGCCCTGGGAGCGTATCTCTCCAGCCCTGAAATCTCTCCACTGGCTCCCAGTGGCTGCAAGGATTAAATTCAAGACCCTTTGCATTGTCCACAAGGTTTTCTGGGGCCTCGGTCCAAAATACCTTCAGCTGTCACTCTGTAAATATCTTCCATCCCGAGCTCTTCGCTCCCCCACCTCCAACTCCCTCAGGGTCAGTCGTTTTACTAAGAAATGAGCTGAGGGTAGATCTCGGTCTTCAGATGGGGCTTCCCTCTGGAACTGCCTCCCTGCCACTCTGAAACCTGAGGCGAACCATCTCCAGAAGCACCTCAAGACCTCCTTCTTTGCTTCTGCCTTCGCTCCTCCTCTCCCATGCTGATCTGTTCTGCACCGGCATCGTGCACCCGATTACCCTCTGACTTTCGGGCCCAGGTACCTGCTCACCCTGCCACCCACCTGCACTGCCTCCTGGCAATACCTTGCACTGGGTTGTGTATCTGTATCCCTACAGTCCCCCGCCCCTTTTTTCTGCACTTATCAGACACACCCTGTCTGTTGCCTTAAACCTTGCACTTGCCACTTGACAGCTGCACTACACCTATTTTCTTTGTTATTTATTTATTTATTCCTTTGCTCAGCACTTTCCACTTCTCCCCCACTTCCATGCACTTTCCCTTCTCCCTCTCCCCCGCACTTGCACGTTCTCATGTCTCTGGGCGTAGTAAAAATGTTGTTTTGTTTCTCCCTTGTTCCCCGCCCTTGCCTCATCGTGCTCTGAAACACTTGTATATGAGCACAATATAAATAAAATATCAATATCAACTACAACCACAATAACTCGTAAAGTTCTGTAAAACTCATATTCAGTAGAGCTATAATGTACTGCAAAAACACTTTGAGGACAGGCAGACTCTTAAAGTGGGCATCACACCACTGATGGAATTTGGGAATAACCAGGGGGAATTCTTTTTTTATGCAGCTACAGAGAATGTCAGAATAGTTCCACATGCTTAAGGGTCCATTGCTCATTTCCCTACGGCAAGAGGAAAATAGATTGAAAATGCATAAGGAGTACTGTAGAAATCAGGACAGTAGGCGAAGTGGAGTTTTGTAGACCTTTATTACACAGTGTCTTAACCAAGGTAGTTGAACTCCAAGTTTGACCCCACAGTTACTTCACTGTGAGTAAAAGGCACCAGGAGTTCCTCTTCTCTTTGAGTGTCTCCTACTCTCACGGACCCGGATAGGCCCACCAGTTGCTCTCACTCTCCTCTCCTTCTCCCTGCAAAAAGCAACAAAAATGCCATTAGGCCAGTCCCTTTCATACCTGGGGTTTGGAGGGAAAAAGGGCCAATCGGGGACAACTTCCCTCCCCCCCTGTCTGATTGGTGGGGACCCTAGGCACCCACCCTCTATGAATAGTGCTGCCTCCTCCCCACCTCCTCCTTTATACTGGCTGCCTGGTTCTAGCTTCCCCTCCCTGCTCCCCTCCCTGCTGTCAGCCACACCCTCTCCATTGGCCCCGCCCCCCCAACAATGTGTCTCCCTCGAGACATGTCTCCCGGAGGCCCGTCCTGATTGAGGCCCCAAGCCACCGTTCTGGGTCTGCCCCACATGAGGTAAGGAGGGGGTTCTGGTTGGTTGCCCCTGATGGGTCCTTGCCCAGTTGTCTGGCGCACCTCCGACGCCGAGCGGTCGGCACGAGTCGGGTTCTCCAGTTCCCGAGCCTCGCCGCCGCTCGCCGCCGAGGTACGCTGTGCTCGCGGGTCTCCCAGCCGCAGCGCCTGTGGGCACACGCGGCGCTGCGGCTGTGAGCACCCGCGGCGCCGCGGCTGTAACGCCGGCACCGTCGCGGGACGCCGACAAGGCTCTCCCTTTAACAGGGACGCCTTTCCGGCGCCCGCGTTAGGCGCCGCACACGCCCGCGGCACAGCGGGCTCCTCTGGCCGTGCGTCACGCTTTCCCTCACCGTCCACCCTCACATCCTCACAAGTACCAAAACAAGATTGGAACCATTACTCCATAACGCTGCATTGCATGACATTACTAGTTAATCCTAGGCCTGGGCTATTCCATCAGTGGTGTTTCATTGGTCAGCTTGCCCGCACTGCATTGAGAGGCCATTGCCACAGCGAGCAGTGATTTTCTGACTAGGGAAATTGTGCAACAGGAGAGGACCCAGAGTGAATAACAGTATTACAAAGCAACTGCTGGACTGAAGCTAAGAGGTTTTGACAGTTGGGACTTGCAGCTGTGACTCTAAGGGAAGCCGGTGACTGGAGGCTGACACCAGTTGTTTCTTGCTGGAAAGGTGCGCTTGCTAAATGATGTCCCAGGACTACGTTTTTTTTTCATGGGGCTCCTTACTTGCATATAATGCAGAGTGTGTTTTCTCTTTCTAAATTGTATGACTTCCACTTTCTCTGGGTTGCCATTCAAAGGGCGAAATACTTGAAGTTAGCCCAAGCATAGCCACATGCGAATTTCTGACTCCAGGTAGCTCAGAGTCTACATGTAGAGACTGACTAGAAAGATTACCGTCGAGGAGATCATTAAAGATTTGTTCAGAGGTAAAAGTGATAGCAAATTCTGTGTTCTCAGAGAGTGACTCGAAGCTGCATTTATTCAGTGGTCGTGCTTTTGATTTAAGGGGGAGCACCATTCCCTTCATGTCTGATAAACATCAGCTCACCTTTTGAGTGTCCCACAGATGCTCCCTGCTGAAAATGGTATAATGGTCGAAGCCTATCACAGCGCTGCCTTACGAGTGCTCCATGGGTGCTCTTTGCTAAAAATTGGTTGTGCTTGCAAAGGCCAATAGACTGCCTCTTTGTGCAGCGACAACGGAGCACCAACTACGGCTGTGGCAAGGCGGCTAAAGGAGGAAGCAATTGCTCACATGATTTTCCTCAAATCCAGCCTTATCTTAGCACTGTCAAGTGCTGAGGGATGTGAGCTGCTTTATGGGAGCATAATGAGTAAATGGCATTGTGATGTTCCCTCCCAGCATCGTCCGGCTAAGTGAAATGATTTGAGAAATCTCTTACAAATTGTATTAACCAAGCAGACGATCTGGGATTCCATGTATGTAGTTTTAGCTCACATTGTACAATGTTATTTCTCTAAACCGCATTTAATTTTAAATACAGCATCTGCGACACCAGTTTTTATTAATGTATATATTGTGTATATTGTACCCTTGTGCATTATCTGTTGAGTACTTAATGGGTTACTTTAAGGGGTTCCTACCAGTCCCAATTCTAACTTTCCTTTCATTCCGGGCATTAGAACTTGGGTAACAATTTGTTGTGCTCCTCTACCAAGGCTGGCACCAAAAATCCCCCTTTTGCTAAACATGCGTCCAACCCTACTTTCCACCCCATGACTTCGAATCAGTTGTACAAACCCAGATCTTCTGCCACTTTTAGACAGTTACAGCACACTCAGAACAGGATTCCACAAGTTTGCACTGGCGCCTCAGAATTCCACCAAAGTGGCAAGTAACCAGAAATCTATCTGTGACCGAGAGTCATGGAATGACGAGTAAAACGTTTATTCCCTAGCATGTGAATGCATATCGCGTCATACATCAGACAGTGAAAAGTATAACATCAGCTGATGAAGTATCTGAGCCGCTATGGTCAGCACCCGTGGGGCACTATATGATCTATTCACCTGATTATCAAGGATAGTATAGAAATCCCCCACCCCCACCATATGATCCAGGACTCGTCAGCCGGATGAATAAGGGTGAGGACCGCCCCCCCCCCCCCGCGACTGTGAGAAGTACTCTGTGTAGCATCTCAAGGGGCCCCATTTATGCACAAATGATTTATGACCCTCCCCAGGGCATGCGTCTCCTGGAACATAAGTATCTTTGGCCCATGCCCGTCAATATAGGCAAGAATCTTCTGGGCCTTAACAGGGTTAAGCCCCCATATATTCCACATTAGTAATGCAACAGGCAGTCCCATCCCCACTCACTCCATCAAAGCTATGTGTATATGATTTCTGGAACGTGTTCATCGTGCTCATAACTGACTCATATGTAACCTCCATCTGCATATCCGTCAAACATTTTAACTTTTGGAACCCATAGTGTGCCTCCTTCGGAACACTAGGGAGCACAGTGCGAACAACAACTTAACTTTAGGTTTGTGACACAGTCTAGCATAGCGTCCACCTAAGCAAAGCAGAAGTTTTACTGCCAGTTACAGTGGTCACTGTTCATAGACCAGTGGATGACTGCGCCGTCGATGATGCACAAGCCTTCCGTCCTGCATCCGGGCCCCGACCCACCGGGACTGGTATCGACCTTTCAATATAACCAAAGCCTCCACAGGAGAATCAAAGATGTGTGCCCTCCTTCCATGTTGTATGCAGCATTTAGCTGGAAACATCATGGCATATTGCACTTGTCTTTCCCGCAGCCGCTGCTTAACTTGGTCATATGTTCTCCTGCTCCTGGACCCCAGTAAAAAAGTCAGGGTAAGTGTGAACTCTAGCTGACTCGAACTGAAGCAATCCCTTCTCCCTCGCCAATTTCAGGATCAGATTCCGGTAATTTAACAGTCTACCGATGATCGTGCACAGTGGTACCCAAGGGTTCGTGGGTGGAGTCCATGCCCCTTTCAACTAAGAACTGTGTGGAAAAGCGTGCATCGCTGAAGATGGACTTTAATAGGCCTTCCCCAAATTGTTCCATGGGCCCCTGACATGCTTTCTCGGGGATCCCCACTATTCTGACATTTTTGAGGCGAGAGTGGGATTCCAAATCGTCACATTTTGCGTGCACCATCAGCAGCCCCAACCAAAAAGCATTGAGGTCATGGCTGTGGGCGCCCACTGTGTCTTCCAAGTTACGTGTTTCCACTACTGTGGTTCGGCCACTCTCTTTATCCAGTTCAGTACGCAGGGAGCTACAGGCAAACCCTGCCTGCATCATAGACATATAGGGATCGATGTTGGCATTACAAGGGGGGCCCCCTCCTGTGATCCTTTAGCCGTGTCAGTCTCCGTTGTCTCGCTCAGTGGGGTGCAAGCGAATGAGTCAATTGGATCCTTCTTGTGCTTCCCGTTTTCCCGGGTCACGACTGCAGGTGTCCAAAAGAGTGTCACAGTAACACAGATATGTAAAGCACTACACAATTTCAGCACCTCAGTATTTCAATACCACCCAGTGATCGGGATTCACAAGAGTCACTTCCCTTGCTGCCCGACCAGCAGGCGTCTACAGACAATCTTTACCAACAACGTGCCCCCAACAGGCCCAAAGATGAAAGCACCCCAAGAGATCCCCAACCACATGCCAAACTAGCCTGATTAGACAAGATAACCCCACACCTGCGGGGCACAGACAGTGTATTTGGGGGGCATGGAGTAGCACTTCACAGCACTGGAGCTTGCTCCCAGCCCCTTCGCCTGCCTGCCAGTGTATAGACTGTGGTATTACAATGTGCCCTGAATGATATTTGTAACGGATGCAGACGCGCGCTGCTGTGTCCCTAGTGAAGAGGCACAGATGGACCAGTGCTAGGGCCACCGCGACAATGGCGACTTCCTCAGACAAGTGCACACAACAACGCTCACTGTGGCGCTGGCCCACACTGCTCTACCAGCGGAAATCAGGATCTGGCCGTGGCTCAGAGCTCGCCTGTTAGGATCGACAAAGCAGCGTCAGCCCGCGATCGGGGAGCCCGTCACATGTGGGCCTGCAGTCCGGGCCATCTTCTCCAAAGGAGTCGCCCTCCCGCCGAGGTGCTCCAGCACCCTCACTCACACCAGGCTGCTGACAGGAGCGGGGAACTCCTGCATCCTCAGCAGCCAGCCACATCATCCCAGAGCACAATTCCAGGCCATAGATCGGAACAAAAAGCAGATATTTAAGCCCGGCTATGCTGCTCAACCATGCACTGGCCTCAAATTGTTCCACTGTGCCGAACGAAATAATCTTTTACTGACAGGATGTCATCCGGTGCAAAGCTGTAAAATCAAGCAGCCATTTTTGTTGCTGTTCAGCAGTGCCCTCCCCCCCCTGGTTACTATAGGTTTTGCTAATGTGCTTTGCTCAGTAAGACAAGCATAACCTTTTTATCATGACTTAAATATATACTGTAAGTGATCATTAGAAATGAACACTAACATCTTAAAGAGTCAGTGTACAATGTTAGTACATTTAAATGAATTCCTTTTTTTCGTTCATATCTGCTTTTGCAGAAAAACAGCCTCTGCCTCACTCAAAATACCTTTTTCCCCGATGGTTGTGCAGCAGTCAGGAATGAAGGCTCTAGCAAACATGCACCTGACAATGCAACTCTCCTCTCGCCCACAGAAACAGAGTATGAGAGAGTGAGGGAAAGAGTAAGGGAAGGCGAGTGATAGTAAGAGTGTGTGTGTGGGGAATGATTATGAGTGGAAGATTGGTGTATGATATGTAAAAGCCTATACATAATCTTTCTTTTAAAGCTCATCTACCACGTCAGAAGTGGTACGTAGACAAAGTCAATCTACATAATATTATTACATGTTTGACCTGGTAATAAGAAAATCACACGTTCTGCTATTGAAATTCAGTTGTGACATCACGATGCCTACTGTCAGAGCAAGCAAACTGTGTGAAATGCAGCTCTTAGCAGAATTCGGACACTATTTTATTTTATTTAGCATTTGTAGAGCGCACTACAGCCCACAGGCAACGAGGCACTATAAGGAGTTTTTAAGAAGGCTTGCTTGAGGGTTACAGTAAGCGGCCCCAAAGGTCTGTTTAAATACATTCGCTTATGCACATTTGCATGGTTACATATGATACAGATTGATTGTTACAGTTGGTTACTAATCTTGTCTAGGTATATAGTCTCCTATACATTGTGAATACAGTAATAATGCATACCTAGAGTGACAGGCTCTTTAGATGAACAGCTTGGTTTTTAAGGCCTTGCGGAAGGCCGTGTGTGAGTCGATTGACCTCATCTGAGCTGGGAGGTTGTTCCAAAGGGTCGCCGCCATAGTGGGGAAGCTGGTGCCTCCTGCACGCACTCTCTGTGTGTGTGGAACAGTGATGCGGTTGGCATAGGCTGCCCTTGAGGGTCTGGAGACAGTTTGTCTAGTTATCCTCTGTGTGAAATAGAGAGGTGCTTGATCGTGAATGCACTTGTGTGTAAGGGCCAGAGTTTTGAAGATCACCCTTTCCTTGATGGGGAGCCAGTGTACCTCCCTTCTGATCCCCGAAATGTGTTCCTTGCGCGAGGTGCCTGTGGCAGCCCTTAAGGCATTGTTTTGGGCAATCTGGAGTTTGGAAAGGTTTTTTTGGGAGGTTCCAATGAACAGGGCATTGCAGTAATCGAGGCTGGAGCCGATGATGGCTCTGGCTATTGAAGTGCAGTTTTGCCGTGATAGGAAGGGCCTGATGGCATTGAGTTTGGATGAGGCGATGGCATTTACCCGTCTGTCCATGGTGAGGCTGGGCTCGAGGTACACCCCCAGTGTTTTGATTGTTTGAGAGACTCTGATGGGGATATTGTCCACTGCGAAGGATTGGTATTTAGTATCAAGTTTGCCCAGAGTGGATGGGGAGCCGACAAGCAGGAGTTCAGTCTTATTGCTGTTTAAACAGAGCCAGTTCTCAGCCATCCATGATTGAATAGTGGCGTAGATGCTGTTGAGTGTGTCCAGGTCCTTGGTGTAGTCACCTGACAGGGGGATGAGAACCTGTGTGTCATCTGCATAGTTTGTATATGAGATGCCCAGGGAGTCAAGTATCCTGAAAAGAGGTCTCGTGAAGAGGTTGTAGAGGGTGGGGGCTATGCAGGAGCCCTGTGGGACTACGCATTTGATGGGGCTTGGTGTTGCGTTGGCGGAATCTGAGAAGACCTTCATTACCCTCTCCTGAAGGAACGAGGAGATCCATTCACACGCTTTGGTTGAGAAGTGTGCTGAGGTCGTGAGATGGTGGCATAGCGTTTTATGCTCGACCAGATCGAAGGCTGCAGAGAGGTCTAGGAGCAGGAGGAGAGCTGGTTTGCCTGCGTCCATTAGGTCATCTATTTGATTTTTTAGGTCAAGTAGTGCTGTCTCGGTGCCGTGTTGCGGTCGGAAGCCAGACTGGCGAAGCCCAAGGAGGTGGTTGTCTTCAATACATTTTTGAACCTGCAGGTATGCTGCTTTGTCGAGAATCTTTAACAGAAAGGGGACGGTAGTAAAGGGGCGGTAGTTCCCTGGGATAGATGGGTCGAGAGAGTTTTTTTTTTTAGGAGAGGTTTAACCCAGGCTTCTTTTAGGGATGTTGGTACATGAGACGTTTGAAATGATGCGTTGATGAAGGTTGTAATAATGGGAGCCAAAGCAGGCGCACAGTCTCTGATGATGTGGAAGGGGCAGGTATCTCCCTTGCAATTGGAGGGCTTAATGGATATCATGAGTGCAATGACCTCAGATTCAGTCATGTTAGAGAATGCGAATTTCGGTATATGACTGGGCGCGTTTGGTGGTAGGGCTGGAGGAGCCGATGTGCGCTCAAGAAGAGCGGATAGTGCTTCTTGGTGGGCTAGAATTTTAGAGTGTAAGGTATCTAGTTTATGCAGCATGGCTGCTTGAATTTGGTTGCACCAAGTCTCATCCTTCGTAATGGTGGATGGTGGAATGGACAGTGATTCAAGTTCCCTGAATATGGCGAAGATTTCCTTAGAGTCAGAGTTGGCGTTGCTGATCCTAGTGTTGTAGGAGTTTGCCTTAGCCTGTATGGTGGCTATTTTGTAGTCTTTGGATAGAGATTTGAAGGCATTTTTGTTAGACTCGGAGGGGTCCTTTTTCCATGTGGCCAGTAACGCTCTTTTCTTAGTGCGGAGATCAGCAAGTTCTTGTGAAAACCAGGCATTGGAATGCTTAGTTATTTTTGCTTTTTTTGCGGTGAACGGTGCAATGGCATCTACCGCTGTGGTTATCACTTGGCTGAATGGGTTAGCTAGGACGGTGGGATCATTAGGGAATGGGGGTTGCACTAAAACATGTAATTGAAGCCCCAACTAGCTTTTCAGATTCCTTTCTTTTCAACTAATTTTAAGTCAGTCAGTTTAAAAACTGGAAGGAGAAACTTCTGGTAACATGTTAATTTAGTGAACTGCTGGGATTTAGCAGGAAGAAAAAAAGACATGTAGCGGCCTGTTACCAATCATTCTAGAGGGTATGCCCCTACATGGGTCTCTTGCTCGATGTGCCATAGGGAACCAAGCTGCACCTCACTGATGAGGCCCAACAAGGCCGAAAAACGTCTGGGGTTGCTCGTGTTTCCGTGTAGAGGGGACCTGGCCTAGCGGTTTAGCACACAATTTGAGAGCCTCCCTGCGAGCCATGCTGAGGGGGGGCTTCCCCACCTCAGCTCAGCAACAAATCACAGGTTGCGCCACACTACCACTCTTGCACAACACACACAATCATGCTGCTGCAGGGGCACGACATACACTGCACTAGTTGAAAGATATACATATGTGTTTCAATCCATTTTACAGCACACCTTGAGAAAAACTGGCTAAGAAGCCAGAGCGTTTGCAATTGTTTTGTTGGGTAACACCAATCAAAAAATTCCATACATACAAGTCACCAACAGTGTACAGGAACATTAATGCTTTAATTAATGTAATGCTTTGCTATTACAAAATGGCATGCTACAATGAAAACATGTCCAACTGGCTGTACAATGTAGACCCGTCTAAACATGTAATAACATCACAGTAAAACATCGGGAGGATAACTCCGGGGCAACGTGCTTGCCTTGGAAGCAAGGCGACACGGAGCAACACAGGTTCGATCCCCGGGTCCGCGCTTAGAAAACTCTCAGTATTAAGCGTGTTATAAATAACCTATCATATCATATGCCACATTAAGACATACCTAGACCGGTTGCACCAAAATTCCATTCAAAGCAATAACAGTTATGGCTATTGTATCATAGATACCCAGAAAAATATACAATGGCACAGTAAGAAACAGCTAGTAATTTTACTTAGCAGGACTGCTTTATCAGAGATGCCCAGTTAAAAAAAGAAAGTCAAGCCAAAGTAAGAAATGACTAGACCGGCTGCACCAAAATGCCCATCTATCATGCCTGCTTACACTGGACAAGGATGACCATTAAGAGTTAGTGCACAACCCCCTCGTGCATAATCCCTTCGTCCACAACCCCCACACATTCCCTTTCCCTCACACCCCCTGCCCCAACCCCCAAAATCAGCTCCTCTGTCCAGAATTACCTCCACGTCCCTCTTCCACGTCCCAGTCCCTAGGTATGAGGCACCTTGTCTCATAGGTAATTACTGGGATGAGGAAGTGTGACTAGGAGTAATGAAGATTACAGGTAACTAAGCCAGGCATTAACCTCAAAGGTCCTCTACTTCGTCCCAGTACTTGTGTATGAGGCAAAGTACCTCATACACAAGAACTCTGACGGGGAAGAGTAGGGCTAGGAATAATGAATATTACCAATAAGTAATCCACGCATTAAACACAAGCACACACACCATTAACTATAAACTTACACACCCAGCAACCAGTACATTTACATGTGCACCCTTTTGCCATAGAGACACACACACAAGCAGCCACACATACATCATGCACTCACTCATTCACACATATTACATTATATACATATACAAACATGCTTACATGCACGCAGACACATTTAAACAACATACATTTTCTTATTTTTTTGAGGATCTGGAGGCCTCCGTGTCATGGGGTGGGGTTGAGCCCTATGACTTCAAAAAGAAATAGTTTATTTTTGAAGTTACTTCTGTGATGAATCCTGCAGAGTCCTCACAGAATCCCTGCCTAAGGTTTCCTCTCAGGTAGCCAGGGGAAGGCAGCCGCTACCTGATCCGACCCCTGGGGGTGGTATTAGCCACGTGGATCACCCAGGAGGAGGTGATGGTCTCCAAGGGAATAGGACGACTCTGTTTGTAGAGATAAAGTATTTCTCTTCTTCGGAGGGGGAGATTTCCATGATGCCAGACTATCTAATGGATTGCTGTCAGATTATATATACCAAAGCATTAATACTCTGGCTTCTGATAATTATGATTCTCCCTTAGGTTTGAGCTATGAAGTCAAGAACCAACCATTACCTCCTCTAAAATCCTTCCCTAAAGATGTATTAAATAAACAAACAGTGAATTAAATAAGGTAGGACTTGACATTTGTGATACAAAAAGAAACCAGAACATTGGGGACTTCAAGTCCCACAATGCCCTAAGTACTGGGGCGAGGAAGAAGGGCTCAGGAGGTACAGAACTGCAGTATGCAGTCTAGTGGTTCTCATGACCCACTCATAGCAGGACATTTGAATATTTAAATCCCCTTCAGGTGCAGGCCATTAGAACAATAAGGTGGAGCAGTAGAAGAAGTTGTCAGCTGCAGTTGCAGCAGAAGCAGACAAACTAAGACGCTGGAGCCGCCGCTGTGTTTGAAGCGGATGTCGGTCTACAGAGGGTCTTCGAAGTTGAAAACCTGAAGTGCAGAGGTTGCGCAGAGGAAAGCAGTGTTTTGACAGGCTGTCTCGTGAGAGAAGCTCTCCTTATTTCATGTCTTGTCCCGGTGGCTGGAGAGCACCTGAGTGCACGAGGAACAAGACAGGCTCCTTTCCCAAATGGCACTGACTGCGAGAATATGACCGAAGCCATCAGACGTTCAGGAATCCACAGAAGCAGAAGTGGCAGCAGATCGAGCTCTCCCATCCTGTTTAGTGCTTTATGTAAATTTATGAACGCATCCTTCACAGAAAACTATGTTCCAGCGGGGCTTAAAAGTGCGTGGATCACACCGTTATTAAAGAAGCCGGGTTTATGCCCAAGTACTGCAGCTAATTACCGGCCGACCACTAAAACACCATTTCTCATTTCTTTTAAAAAAATTAGATTGCGTGGCTTATATTAAAATTTTGGCACATTTTAATAAACACATGATTGGCAGTCAGGCTTCAGGCAGGGGCACAGTACGGAAACAACGTTGCTTGATTTGAAATCTAGACTGTAACGCTCCATGGATAAAGGTCAAACTGCTTTGCTTATGTTGCTGGATCTTTCCGCAGCTTTTGACTCGGTTGATCATACGTTGTTGGTCACCAGGCTAAAAGTATGCTGCTCTCTGGATCATCTACATTTTGAGTGATAGGTGGTGCAGGGTTTGCAACAAGGACACAGAAGCCCCACCTGTGCTTTTAGCCTATGGTGTGCCGCAAGGGGCTTATTTGTCACCTTCTTTATACAATGTTTTCACAGTTCCCTTTTTCAACCTATCAGAAAAAAATGGTGTTGCTTTCAACAATTACGCGTTGACACACAATGTGTCCTCTCGTTATCTGGTAGATACATAGATGAAAGAAACATCAACAAAGTGTATGATCTTATACAAAGATGAATGGCAGAAAATGGTTTAGCGTGCAACAAAGAAACAACAGAGTTGATGGTAGTAGGGACTGAGATTAAAATAAAAAAGTTAGGTGCAGACTACAATCACTTTTCAGTAGCATGGTGTGATATCGTGACGAAGAAGAAAGTAAAAACTTTAGGGATCGCTCTAGATCAGAATATGAATATGCAAGCTCAAGTAAGCAACCTGGTTTCATCCTCGGCCTAGTACATAAAGTTGTTAGCACAACGTCAGCCATATATCTCTCAAGCAAACTCTAAGATGGTAGCAAGGGCTATTGTGGGGTCATAAATTGACTACTGTAGCAGCCTTGTAGTGGGAACCACAAATCTGAATGCAATTGTCTACAAGTCATTCAGAACAGTGCTGTAAGAGTCATTACTGCACTCAAAAGGAGAGATCATGTTTCAGACACTAGGCAGATTTTGCACTGGCTCCCAGTCAAGGCAATTATTCACTATAGTTTGTTACTGATCACCCATACATTTCTTATTAGATCCATTCCAGGACCCTTAGGTCAATTAACATGAACCAGCTCAAGACGCCAGCCTGTAAATCGAGCAGGGCACTCAATTGTGCATTTGCTATAGCTGCACCAAGGGCATGGAATGCTCTCCCGCCAGATCTAAGAGAACTGAGTCCTACAGTGCTGTTTAGAATAAGGCTGAAAACCTTGTTATTTAGATATTGGCCGTTTTTTACAATTGGGTTTTCTTTGGGCACGATTTTGCTCCGAGTAATATAAATTAGCTCTCAAATGTATTTATTTGTTCCTATTATCCCGTCATCTGTTTCTGTGTGTGCCCTTACGCGTCAGGATCCATGGTGCACATTAAAATGGAGTGAATAAAGCAGAGTGAGCTGGCCTTTGTTAGGTAACGCCCGGGACACTCTGTAGTCGAGAGCTGACTGCTAACAAACATTTTGAATACCAAACTAATGCAAGAAAGTCATGTTGGCATTATACTCACTTTGAAAGAAGGCAAGCTAATAAAGGTTACATCTATCATTGCCAAAGCAAAGAGTGGGCAATATTGAGCCAAGATAGAAACCTTTCAAAAAAGATAGCAGGCGCTCCTCTCCAGAAAGAAGTTGGCATGATAACCTGTTCTGAGATGAGAATTTGCAGCACACACTTTTTGCTCACTGTACCTTTCACAGATGAGAAATATCCATTTGCATATCAGTCTTTGTCCCGCCCACAAGGGCAGTCCAGCACCGAAATGCTATGGCAATTCCTCTCTGAACAAGAGCACCAACAGCAACCCATACACGTGTTTCAGCCTTGTTGGGCCTCATCAGTGAGGTGAAGCTGTGCCTCGCTCTAAAGATAGAAACCTGCATTGTCATAGTAAAGAGGGGTCAATATTGAAGAAAAACTATAACCATCATTGCCAAATTAAAGAAGGGGCAATACTTCAGAAAGACTATAACTAACATAATAAAGAGAGAACAGTATTGCAGAAATATTATAATCAGTATTCCCAGAGTGAAGGGGGAAAAGGGGAAGGGGTACTTGAGTAAGAATCCAAAAAGCAGTGCCTAAGCCAAAGAAGAGCGAGTATAACAAAGACATTGTCAGCAGTTACTTGGTGTGAATGTATGAAATCAAAAGTGGCAGGAGAGAAGCCCTCCTTGTGAAAGGTATCAAGGCGGAGCGTAACATAACCTGCATTGCATGTGGCAAATACATCAGTGGAACAAACAGCACCAATGTGTATTGTATCCTCACGGAAGAATTTGTGAATCTCAATGTTGTTGAAAGTCAAAGACTTTTCTAAATGTTTGAAGCAAGCCTCAGGACAGAGTACTTGCAGCAGTGTTAGGAGTTTTGTCCTGGAGAGCGAGTATACCAGGAAAGGGACTGTTAGTGATAGTCTTGGCAGGTTAGTGGACTAGGATGAAGACATTGAAATACTGCATTGTTGTTGAAGGTTGTGAAGGAAAGAAAGTGGCAAGGGCACTAATGTATTTGATGAACTATGGTAAAACCATCCTGACAAAACATTGTTGTTGATCAAAAAGAACTGTGTAAGTGTTTGTTTTCAAGGAGAAGAAGTTATGTTGAAATATTGACTATCAGTGTGAAGACAAAGACATTTTTGTTTTGTGGAAACTTTGCCAAATGCCAAGTGATAGACTTTTGGAGTGAGAAGAAATATGTTCTATTCAGAGCAGAGCTTGTCTAGTAAAAGGAACTTTCTTATTTGGAACTTTGATTTGGAAATTCCTGCTTTGAACCCGGGGAAAGGGATCTGACTCTGGTTACAAGGATACATGGTTACAAGGTTCATTTTTGAGGGTAACTTATTTTGTTAAACCTGAATTGCCATATCGTACCTTTTTGAGTTTGATGTATCCATAAGTGTGAGGGACAGATTCCTTTTATTAGAATGTTTTTTTTTGTTTTAGCGGGGAAATCCTCTTAGGGTAGGGATAGTGAGGCTTTTATCACACCCTTATAAGTTAATAAAAAGGCTACTTGTGAGAACCCTTTTTCTTTTTTAACTTCTCATATGGTTGCAATACAACCTTTAACAACTAAAACACTTAAAAGATAGAACATAACATCTTTAAAATAAGAAATCATTAAAACAAATTCAATTACAATTCATCTTTTCCCTTAAAAAGACTGCCTCACACATGAAAAAATGCATAATTTCACAACAGTTATTAAAACTCATCCCTAATCGAGTTAATTAAAAGAAATGTAACATTTTAATCAATTGCTTGAAATCACAATACCAATTAAGATACTAAAATATACTTTTGTGCAGGTATAGTGTCCACTCTCCTGATAGAACTTTACATAGAATCATACTATATCTCTTCTAACCTAAAAAAAAAAAACCACTGCGATTACATCTGAGGTTCTACATCCTTCCATACACCCCCTCCAAAAGTCATCCCCATCTATCCGCCCACCCGACAAATATTTTTGGCGCCTTTTATGAAAATATGTACACTCAACCAAAATATGTCTCATTGTTTCTTCCGACATCTTATCCCTACAAAATCTACAAGTCATATCTTCAGAAGAACTCAACTTGTATCTGGATTAAATGTCCTTTGTATGATGAAGGTTCCACCAAAATCTAAAAAATGTGGTTCTGGGAGCACGACTAGGGTAGATCGATAAAAATAAATCAAGGACCGCTTGGTGGTTCTTATCTAACCAAAAATGTGAGAGAGAAGGGTAACCATACACCTTTTCTATTTCTGTGTTGGTCCAATCACTTATTTTGAGGCATTTTTTTTTGTTATCTGTGGCCTCAATACTAATTCTTCTTCGTCTGAACCAATCTCGGCAAGAAGAGAATCACACTGTTTCAAACCTAAATTTGCAGCAGACCCCCTTTATAGAATTTTTCATAGTCAAATAATGAACCCGCCTTTGCGTCCAAAATTTTTCGAAACTAATAAATACAATTCCATAGTTCCCATGCTTTGAATGTTTGAATGCGCAATTTTAGCCGATTAGGACACCTGGAAGTTAATTTGGGGCAAACAGAGTCATCCTCCATATAAGAGCTTCTAATGCTGGGAGCATGTCAACAATGGAACCGTCATGAATTTCTTTTCCATACAACAATTTAGGAATAATCTTCCCTTCATAAAACTTGAGGGTGGGAAATTATGTAAATTTCCCATATGCCCTGTCAATATTTTTCAACTGATTGATCAGGTCCCTAGCCTTTTGGTACATTTCTCTATAATATGGAATCACAAGTATACCATTGAGTCCACTGTTTCCAGCAATTGTTCACACAACCACCACTTTCTCGATACACAGTGTCTTTTCCGCGTGAATCGAATAACCCTCGACTTAGTGGGGTTGCAAATGAGATCATTAATTTTACAGTAAGAACGAAAAACATCGACCAAAGTCTAGTTAGCAAGCTTCTGCCAAAGCCTATTCCTATCCACGATATGGAATGCAGCGGTTAGGTCGATACTGGTGACATACTTAGCCGAACATCTACCCGTCAATGCTTCCCTTTGTACATGTCTCAACAAAAGACCATTGAGGTTGGTACTAAGATTCTTACGAAAGCCCGTCTGCCACTTTTGGATGCAGCCAACCTTTAACAACCAGGTTTCCAGATGTGTTAACATTATGGTCACAAGGACCTTACTGTCAGTATCCAAAATGGAGATAGGCCTATAATTCAAAGGGTCAGTTCGATCCCCTCTCTTGAAGAACAGTATTACATAAGCGTTTTTCCAGCTTTCTGGGAAAGACTATTTCAAGGATTTGTTGTAAATAAATCATCAGAATATACGCCCATAACAAAGGGTCATCTTTAAACAAGACATTAGCCAATCCGCTTGGGCCTGGGGCTCTAGATTTGCTAATGACATTAATGGTAGCAAAAACCTCTTCAAATTTTGTTGGGAGGCACCATTCGTCATCAACATTTTCAACCGGAGGCTGTACACCCCCTGTAGCCAAGCCAAACTTTCCCTTATAATAATTGACCAACTTTTTGTTTTGGAGAAGCTGTTGTTTATGCAATCAGATATGCAATCACATACAATTGCGATACAATTGTGATACCACCGATTGGCCCTCTGAAATTCACTCCCCAGAATTATGAGTTCCCCCGATATTTACTTCTTATGTCTTCAATTGGCTTTTTCAGGTCCCTTTTCCTCTCTCTGACCCACGAGTCCTTTTGATGGAAATGTTTGCCTTGGCGTTCATTGGGTGTCTCTTATCAGACCTTCCCCAAGTAATCTGACTGTGTATATCTCCTGTTATGCACCCATTTAGTCGGTGTAGACCCAAAGACTGTCGAGCCACCTCATCCCTTGTTTGCTTTTGGCTAAAGAGGGATGTTGCCTTGCCAGAACATATTTACTCCGGTCCGCAAAGCAGAAGGAGTTCAAATCCCCTCCCACAATGATTTAACCATTCATCTTCGAGCCTGACCAATTAGCAATGCAATCCATCAATTCCTCAAGAAGATTCTCAACGTCACACAAAGCCATGAGCCAGTAAATATTCAGCATTAATAGAATCCTCTTACTATTGTTCACTGTAATTGACGATTGAATAGCCAGCATGTTCTTGGACCTTACTTAGCTTTATAGGTTTCAACTCAAACCCCCAGTCATCATTGACCAAAATAAGTAATCCTCCAAACGGTCAACCCATACCCCCTTTATTTGCTGCCTGAAAGGCCATCTTGTAACCCTCCACCACCGGGGCCTTGGTCAACCACATTTTCTGAATGAAAATGATTGGATGTTGTAGGAGAACACCCAACCTCGGGTTTGAAAAAAAATGCACATGGCCACAACTATTCCAAGATAAAATTGTCAGTTTCTTAACAGACTTGGTGAGGCCACGGGTATGAATGGTCATATACATTTCGACGGCTACCATTACGACCCTGGTTATAGGCTTCAGAGGATCTGTTACTTACCAAACCCTCAGAACTGATCCCCATCCTCCCGATGCTGTCCTACAGGCCAAAATCCCTACCCCTGTGATTCATCACCTCATTATCTACAAGTGAAACATCAAAACCTAATTAATACAGTGATGTAATCTCACTCAAAATAAGCTCAGCCACAATCCCAGAGTGTAATGTGGCAGTGACCAGATCTGTTCTACAGTATACCATAAACTGTACTCTAGCAATATCATTTGAGCTAATTGCCCTTATGCTAGGTACCTAGGAAAATAACCATAGGAAAATAAGCATAGGATTCCTGTCCTATTCAATGCCACCTTTTTAGTGTCATACAAGAATCCTTCAAGTACAAGTCTTGAACCCCTCGCTTGAGTAATCATGCGCAAATCAGGTCTCTTTCGAATTAGATTTTGTGTCGCTTGAAAGGGTCCTGTGTCAATATACCATTCCTCTCTATCCTTCCCGGGCCTTGTGGGCCCATCAAAGTCCCCACAGCCGAGGATGCTGTGATATTCTTCAGTATCCAGTCAAAGTTTCGAAACAATAGTTTCGAATGACAAAAGTTCAGAAAAAAAAGTTTTGAATGTATTTTTTTTTAATATTACAGGGTTTATTTTTAATAAAAAAAAGAAAAATTCAAAACTTTTTTCCCACACTTGTGTCGGAACTTTTGTCATTCGAAACTGTGACTGTCGAAACAGTCACTATAACCCATATTCTTCCCTTGTTAAGACCCCACATAACATTATTCACATTCAGGGCCCCCACTGGCTCCAATTATTTTGTTTTATCCATCTGGGGACTCCCTTCCTGTAGATAAAACCTTGCTTTACCACTTCCCACCCATTGATGTTCAGCCGGGGATTGCAGTTGGACACACTTACCTCCCCAAGGGCACAACCCAGTACGTCCCATGGGGCTCTCTCCCTCAAACCCCCTGTACTCTTTTCCCATCCCTCTGTGAGCACACATGGTAAAGACTTTTCGACTTGAAAATGATTTCCTATATCCGGAATGGCTTGCGCAAAGAAATCTATAGATACTGGTTTTTGCACACTACTGCCCACTACTTTCCCTGCCACCGGGATCGGGGGCTCAGTCACCATTTGTTTACCCCGCCCCTTACCAACTTGTGACTCTAAGTTGGGTATTTCCGCCCCCTCAAGAGCCATTAAATTGTTCCTTATAGGGATGGAAAGAGATTTAAAAAAGACTTAGCAATTGCATTTGATAGCTTCGGCTGTTTTTCATTGTTTTTTTTTTTCTGAATTCTTTTGGACTTTTCCCTACATTTAGAGGTTAACAGGCGATTAGAAGGATCACGTTTTTCCCACTTCAGTGTTTATATCTACTAAAATTACATCAGGAGTAGTAGCATTCAAGTTCACAACTTGATTAGTTGGATCATACATGGGGCCAGAGCCCCTCATGTCAATCTTATCACTGACCCCCATTCTTTGATCCACCTTCAGAACCCCCAATGATTGTACTTTGCCCCATGATATGATATGGCATTTGTAACGCGCCTATACACAAGTGTTTCAAGGCGCGACGAAGCATTCAAGGGGAGACAGACAACGATCCTACTAGGCTAGGTGTCATTCAGATAGCGCAAGTGCAAGGGTAGAGGGGACAGGGGGAGGGGGAGAGGGGGAAAGTGCTGTACATGGTTAGTAGAATACAAGATAAATAATAGGGCCAACTGGTGGCAAGTGCAAGGAAAAGTGCAGGACATGGTTAGTAGAATACAAGATAAATAATAGGGCCAGCTGGTGGCAAGTGCAAGGTAAGTGCCGGGAGAAGGGGCTGTAGGATACAGAGACAGTCCCGTAGTGCAGGTAGGAAGTTGAGGGAAGAGTGGCTGGGCCAGGACAGAGATCGGAGAGTGGCATGGTAGCAGATTCAGTCCAGGTTCAGTGTTTTTAGCAGGGGAGAGAGGGAGAGAAAGCGGAGGCAAAGAGGAAGGTTTTGAGGTGCTTCCTGAACCGGAGATGGTTCTCCTCAAGTTTCAGGGAGGCAGGAAGGCTGTTCCAGAGGGAGGCCCCTGCTGCGGAGAGATCTACCCCCAGCTCGTTGCTTGGAGAAGCGGCTGACCCTGAGGTAGTTGGAGGTGGATGAGCGAAGAGCTCGAGAAGGAAGATATTTCGGAAGAGAGAGTTGAAGGTATTTTGGCCCAAGGCCCCAGAAGGCTTTGTGGACAATGCAGAGGGTTTTGAACTTAATCCTCGCAGCCACTGGGAGCCAGTGTAGTGATTTCAGTCCTGGAGAGATACGGTCCTTGGGCTTGAGGCCAAGGACAAGTCTCACAGTCCTGTTCTGGATAAGTTGCAAAGGGCGGAGAGTAGAGGCAGGAAGATTTAGATAGAGGCTGTTACAGTAGTCCAGCCTCGAGAGAACCAGGGCTCTGGAGACAGTGAGCTTCTGGGGGAAGGAGTGGAAGGGAAGGATACCTCTGAGGAGGTGTAGCTGATAGTGTGACTTCTTAGAGACGACAGATATGAGAGGAGAGAAAGAGTGTGGAATCGAAGATGACTCCAAGGTTTTGAGGGCCCAGGGAGGCCGGCCAGAGAGCTGCAGGGAAGGAGGGAGTGGGTGTGCCGATAAGTAGAATCTCAGTCTTACTGGCATTAAGGCAGAGGTCATTGGCGGCACACCATTCCTGGATAGCAGAGAGACAGTCAGAGATGAGGGAGGGGGAAGAGGAGGCTGAGGGTAAGCTGAAAATAAGCTGGGTATCATCCGCGTAGCACTGAAAGTTGGGACAGAGAGCGGCGATGCGGTGAGCAAGTAGTGCCAGATACTGGTTGAACAGCCAGGGGGAGAGGTTAGATCCCTGGGGGACACCACAGGTAGAGAAAAAGATGTCGGAGAGGAAGGAACCCAGTTGGACCTGGGAGGGTCGATTGGTGAGGAAGGAGGTCAGCCACGCCAGAGCCTGACCAGTGATACCCAGGTTATCACGGAGACGGTTAATCAGGATGGTGTGGTTGACAGTGTGGTTGATAGCCGATTCAGTAATGATGTATGTGTTTGAGACACTTGATTTAAGTTCTCATATAGGCCTAATATGGAGCTCAGCACCTGGTTCAGTTCTAAAAGAATCGGGTCTATCGGAGCATTCACTGTATGATCCAGTTTCTCAATCATCGTAGTTAACCTACGATGTTGCACTGGCAACGGAGTGGAGAAATAAGAAGTAATCGGTGAGCCTGAATCAGTTCCTGGTGCTTCCGAGAAGATTGGCAGGGTATTCAAATAAAAGTCAGCCTCATCTTCCGTCCCCGAATTAACCTCAGATTCTATCTGTTGGGCCTTTGGAACCTTTTTTTGGACTCTTATCCAAACGTATTGCCACAGAACAAATTTTAGTTGGAGAAATAGTCACCCCAGAGGTTGATGGCAATTGATAGTCCATCATATTCATTCTATTCAGTTTCAGTATGGTAATAAAAAAGGTTGCTATATATTTTGGTGCCCCCTTAGAACTCTGCCCCATTAGCCATTTTATGACCCATAGTTGACACTGCCGTGTCTATTTCATTACTTGGGGGCCAGATTCGGTGAAGGAAGTAAGGGTAACGGCGTTGCCAATTGCATAGACATAGCTACATCCATTACGGGCACCCCAAGCCCCTCTCTCTACTTGCTGTCAACTCTCCTGCAAACACCAAGGAAGTAGATGCATCCAGTTCCATAGACAACAACAGGGGCCCGCTTTTTGAGCCACTCCTAAGGTCATATTTGCTATTGACTGTCTGCTCACCCATAACAGCAATGAGAAACAGTACCTTTCACTGCAGTGCGTTGGTATGAAGCAGATCGGCTCACAAGCCTATCACTCCTAAGCCACCGACCGGTCCCCGATCCGCCAAATCCCGCAGAACTGCATACCTGCAAGTTAGACTTAGCCCATGACGTTGTGTGCGCTTTGCGCTTTCTGGCCATGATAAGCAAGCCGAGTCAGGCAAACACAGGCAGTAACGCACATATCCACCAAGCACACGCTCCCAGGCTCGATAGTTCAATTGCAGGGTAACTTCTCCTTTGGAGTAATCTGAGCCAAGTAAACGAGAAGAGTAACACGCTGCTCAACTGAAAGATAGACTTGACCCATGACCTTGCCTTTTTCAAGTTGTCCGCCTTGCATTTCTGACCCCCTTATTATTTCCATTACAGTCATTTCTTTTAGAAGACAGCGTGATTTCAAAAGGAAACTATTGCTTTTTGAAGTCATAGGGCTCCCCCCAGTCCATGACATGGAGGCCTCCAGACTGGAGGCTTCTGTGTCATGGAGTGGCGGTGCGGGGGAGCCCTCGGACTTCAAAAAGAAATTGTTTCTTTTTTGAAGTCACTGTGCCTTCAGAACCATGATAGAAATCATTTCTTTATGAAGACAGAGGGATTTCAAACTATTTATTTTTGAAGTCCGAGGAGTACCCCTCCCAGGAAATGTGGCAGCAAGGCCCCTCACACTGTGTGGTCTGTAGGGGCCCGGGCTACGAAAGTGACCTGGCCTAGTAATTTGGGCTGGGCTGCTTCCATTGGTGTCAGTATGAAGAGAGGTTCCCTGGAATGCCCCTCACCCCCATGAACAAGACGGCACAAACAGTTAAAAATGCACAAAGCAACTCACTATTCGGACAGCCCCCAGGAGGACCAGTGACATCCACATATGCGGATTGATACCCTCTTAGACAGCCATTCAAACCTTATCCAGTGAATGAGTTTTTGGACACAGGTGCCTCAACACCGGCCATGGACCCAAATGCCTCGATGGATGACGTTGACTTATGACGAGAAAATGTGCGGACGTCATTAGTGACACTGTGACATAGCCACGTTAGTCACGAAGTACACTCGCAGGCATGCACGAAGTTACAAAAACATACACGCTTTGTAAGACACCTGAAGGTGTCTCACCCGCTAGTCCCCGGAGATCTGTCATCCAGGTGGCCAGGACACTGCCATCGCTATTAGATCCAGTTCCTGGGGGTGGACCAGTGGGGGAGGATCAACTGTATGGGGGGTCCTTAGGGAGTGGAAGTGGTACACCGATTGGTGAGACACGGTACCCCCTTCCTTAGTACACCTTTTCCCCATCCTACCCCGTAGGATATTTAGAAGCTCTAACCCCCATACCCTTTCCGACACAAACACTTGCTTACACTGTGAAAGACGATGGACTAACACCAGAGCCGTTTACCTGACATGTCCCAACACAAGGATCAGGCAGAGTCAGGCAATCGGCAATAACTACACACACCTGACCGCCCTTTCCCTTCCTCACAGGGATAAAAGGCAGAGCACGAGAGCACACTTTGAGCAAGGCAAACCGCACGAGGAGGCAACTATTCCAGGACGGCAGTGCAAAAGGAGGAGAAAGGCGGCGAGAACCGAAAAGGACGACAAGGAAGGAAGTGCCCTTGCCCTTTCCGACCCAGACTTGCAAAGTCTCCGTGAAAGGAAACATAAGACTGAACTACAGCTAGCGTGTGGTGTAACAGATGTCAACAGTGCACAGGGCCCTCCCACACTGACAACCAAGGCGGGCAAGAGCCGCTTGACTCCAGAGACAAGAACTGACAAGCGGTTCATCACAGCCGGCGAGTGGGAGGGACAACCGATAGTAAACCGAACTGTGCTGAGCTAAGGTTGCAAACAGCAACATGATATGAAAGAATTTATGAACAAAGAACTTGTGTGTTACTGAACTTTTAAAGCCATGGGAAAGACCAGCTGCAGAGTGGTCCGGCGCCATGTGGGCGTTCATTCGAAAGAGACTGGATGGTGACCTTTTGTTGAAACTACAGATACCAGGAGGTCCCTAGGAGAGCCCGATGTAACACGTCAAAGTGGTCATACAAGCATTGAATAAAACCCCTTCTACACTAGAAAGTCTTTGACCGTAGCCAAGAGGAAAACTAAGGGAAGAGAATCCCGCAATTGTGATAAAGCAAAGTGAATTGTGTATCTGGCAAATGTGAACCCGGCTTGGGGTGAAGCATAATAACCCAGTGAACATTGTGTTGACCAGAGTGAACCGGCTGAGGTATGTCCACAGTGAAAGGTTGTTTAAAAAGACGAACAAGTTACTTACCCCTGGTAATGTTCTTTCGACTGGATGTTCCTGCCACGTATTCCTTATCTTTGATATTTCCAATATCCAGCTTTGCTGCTTTGGAATTCTTTTTTCAGCAAGGGGCACTGTGCATCGATGGCTGTCGACTCAATGTCCCTCGGAGGCCTCAGTCTCGATGTCGACATCACCGCAGGTATATGTAGCATGCGCAGCAGCACCCATTGGCCTCAGTTATGTTTTTACAAGTGGAGCATTTATCTTGTGTTCGATGGTTACTCCCCTTGAGAGAGCGTAGACTGCAACCACAAGGGAAATTCTACTGCGGGGTAGGTTGGGAGGGGTGATAAGGAATACGTGGGAGGAGCATCCAGTCGAAAGAACATTTTGAGGGGTGAGTAACTTGTTCTTCAAATGGATTGTGTCCTCCCACGTATTCCTCATCTTTGATACACTCCCAAAGCAGTTTACGTAATTTGGAGGAGGGAGTAGAATTTAGAATGACATGAGTATTTTATAGTTGCTATGCAGAGAATTCAACACTGCTTTTCGAAATGCAGAATATCGACCCACAGAAGAGCCTAAACTATAATGTTTAGTGAAGGTGTGTATAGACGATAATACGGCAGCTGCACATATATCCCTTATCGGAACTTCCCTCTGTAAAAGCAGACTAGGTTGTCATGCCCCTGGTCGAATTAGCTCTTGGGTGTTCTGGAGGATCTTTACCTGCCAGTTTGTAGCATTCCGATATAGTTAATATAATCCATCTGCGTATAGTTTGCTTGTTAATGGCCAGTCCAAATTTGTGACCTGAATAGCCCATAAATAACTGGTCATCCTGTCTTAATCTTGCAAATCTGGAGATGTAAAAGCTCAGTGCACGTCTAGGGTCAAGCCTGTGAAGTCTTTCCTCTTCCTTCCCAGGATGTGGAGGAGGATAAAAAGATAGTAACGTTATCTTCGGAGTAAGATGAAACTCGGAAACAATATGGGGGAAAAAAGTTGACTACACTCTTAGTACCACCCTGTCTTTATAAAAAAAAAAACAGTATGAGGAGGCTTGCAGGATAAAGCCTGTAGCTCACTCACCCTGCGGGCTGATGTAATTGCCACTAAAAAGACAGTTTTTAGAGTTAAAAGTCTTAAGTGACAAGAATGTATAGGCTCGAAAGGAGCTCCCATCAAAAAGTTTAACACCAAGTTAAGATCCCACAGTTTGAAACGGGATTGGAGGAAACACTTAGTCAGTCCCTTTTACGAATTGTACTATTAAAGGAATCTTAAAGAAAGCGACTTCCTCTGTAGTGTGCTTAAAAATAGCACTGACAGATATCCCTTGATGGTACCAATCTGGAGCCCCAGATTTGCCAGATGGAAGAGAAAGGATAACACCATCGGTGAATTACATGTAAAAGGGTCAACATTCTTGTCTCTACAACAGCTGCAGAACTTATTCCAGCGGCATAAGGATTTGGTTGCTGGCCTTCTGGCCGAAAGCAAAATCTCCACTACGTCATCCGGGGGGTCCCAATCCTTGCATCTCAGCCTCTCAGAAACCATGCGTGAAGGCTGAGCCTCCTGATATCCGGACGGAGAACCCGACCCTTCGCTCGCGAGTGAAGGTCCTCTCGTAGTGGAAGACGTATCGGAGGGCTGATGCTACCACGTCCTCTTGGCCCAATCCGGGGCCACTAGGATCATGGATTTCCTGAACTTTCTCAACCTCCCGATTATGTGAGGAATGACGAAGACTGGAGGAAACGCGTACAGGAGTGGAAATTCCCAGTCCACCATGAACGCGTCTCCTAGAGCTCCTCTTGGAGGAAATTCCCTTGAGCAGTCCAGCTCGCACTTCCGGTTGGCACCAGCTGCGAACAGATCCACTTGAGGGGTTCCTCAAAGGGTGAAGATCTCTTGAAGGATTTCCTGAGCTAGTTCCCACTCGTGGGAGACTGTGCTCTCTGCCTGCTCAGAGCGTCCGATGTCGTGGTGTTCTATCCAGCTGGGTGAACTGCCGACAGAGATTCCTTCTTGTATTGCCCAGAAACAAAGCTGCATTGCCTCTCTGCATAGTGGTAGTGACAGTACACCTCCTCTCTTGTTGTGGTAGTAAATGGCCACTGTGTTGTCAGTCATTATCAGGACATTTTTTCCCAAAACAGATGGCAGGAAGGCCTTCAGCGCTAGTCTGATTGCCCTCAGCTCTAACAGGTTGATATGTTGTTTGGACTCCGATGGAGACCAACGACCTCCGATTGTCAAATCGTTGGTATGGACTTCTCACCCCGCGAGTGAGGCATCTGTCACTAGTGTTAACTCCGGC